>NC_138299.1:137236063-138436063 GCF_965601325.2 Salmo salar
GAAAGAGGTCAAAGCATAGGGTAGGGCAATGTGAGCAGGACCAGCGGTGTCGTCTGTCTTAACAAACGAGGATCGGATGTCGTCGACCTTCTTTTCAAAATGGTTGACGAAGTCATCCGCAGAGAGGGAGGAGGGGGGGGAGGGGGAGGAGGATTCAGGAGGGAGGAGGGAGGAGGGTGGCAAAGAGCTTCCTAGGGTTAGAGGCAGATGCTTGGAAGTTATAGTGGTAGAAACTGGCTTTAGCAGCAGAAACAGAGGAGGAAAATGTAGAGAGGAAGGAGTGAAAAGATGCCAGGTCCGTAGGGAGGCTAGTTTTCCTCCATTTCCGCTCGGCTGCCCGGAGCCCTGTTCTGTGAGCTCGCAATGAGTCGTCAAGCTACGGAGCAGGAGGGGAGGACCGAGCCGGTCGGGAGGATAGGGGACATAGAGAGTCAAAGGATGAAAAAAGGCAGGAGAGGAGGGTTGAGGAGGCAGAATCAGGAGATTGGTTGGAGAAGGGTTGAGCAGAGGGAAGAGATGATAGGATGGAAGAGGAGAGAGTAGCAGGAGAGAGAGAGCGAAGGTTGCGACGGCGCAATACCATCTGAGTAGGGGCAGAGTGAGTAGTGTTGGAGGAGAGCGAGAGGGAAAAGGATACAAGGTAGTGATCGGAGACTTGGAGGGGAGTTGCAGTGAGATTAGTATAAGAACAGCATCTAGTGAAGATGAGGTCAAGCGTATTGCCTGCCTTGTGAGTAGGGGGGACGGTGAGAGGGTGAGGTCAAAAGAGGAGAGGAGTGGAAAGAAGGAGGCAGAGAGAAATGAGTCAAAGGTAGACGTAGGGAGGTTAAAGTCACCCAGAACTGTGAGGGGTGAGCCATCCTCAGGAAAGGAACTTATCAAGGCGTAAAGCTCATTGATGAACTCTCCAAGGGAACCTGGAGGGCGATAAATGGTAAGGATGTTAAGCTTGAATGGGCTAGTGATTGTGACAGCACTGGAATTCAAAGGAGGAGATAGACAGATGGGTCAGGGGAGAAAGAGAGAATGTCCACTTGGGAGAGATGAGGATTCCAGTGCCACCACCCCGCTGGCTCGATGCTCTAGGGGTATGCGAGAACACGTGGTCAGACGAGGAGAGAGCAGTAGGAGTAGCAGTGTTTTCTGTGGTAATCCATGTTTCCGTCAGCGCCAAGAAGTCAAGGGACTGGAGGGTAGCATAGGCTGAGATGAACTCTGCCTTGTTGGCCGCAGACCGGCAGTTCCAGAGGCTGCCGGAGACCTGGAACTCCACGTGGGTCCTGCGCGCTGGGACCACAAGGTTAGAGTGGCAGCGGCCACGCGATGTGAAGTGTTTGTATGGCCTGTGCAGAGAGGAGAGAACAGGGATAGACCGACACATAGTTGATAGGCTACAGGAGAGGCTACGCTAATGCAAAGGAGATTGGCATGAAAATTAACTAAACAACTGGGGAAGCGAGAGAGCAGGGCCTCCCTCACTAACAATTCACTGAAACACTAAAACGCTAAAATATAACTTTTCTAGCTACCACTAGAAATTAAAATTGATGTAAACTACAGTGGTTCAATGTTTCCAGGAATAGGCTCAAACTTAGTTTATTCTGCTAAGTGTTCAATTAAAGTTAAAATGAGCACTCAACCCGCTGCGCCTTGGTCCATTACATACGACGACCGTTACAAGACTCAGCGAAATGACTAACCACGAGCAGCACTGCAGATTTTGGGCATGTTTGAGTGGTAAGGCTAAAGCAACCGACTGCAGACGAAAGTCGAGGAGCGAAGTTGTGGGAGGTGCATCTGGGACAGCCAAAAGTCGGACACTAATGTGGTTTTCCAACAGTAACCCACTGGCACAGACGTCAATTTAACCTCTTTTCCACGCTAGTTCAATGTAATTTAATTTAAATTATGTGGAAACAACGTTGATTCAACCAGTGTGTGCCCAGTGGAATGGCTCAGATCAACATGGCAGTGTTGCCATTTTTTATTAAAGGTTTTCTTTATAAAGTCGAAATGTTTCTAACCCCCATATCACACACTCACAAACTGAAATCATAATACAATATTATGTGTGTAAACATTGTACAATCAATTAGGCCAATATCACATTTATTTGTATATATCTACTGTACCCTAGTGATTTGTTGACAATAGAGCCTCCCAAAATACAGGCGATGGCTACAGGATGAAGTTCATGAAGAGCAACTGCAGAAACTTGCTGTTGACTGCAGTCAGAACTTCATGACCTTTGATCACATGATTTTTGTAAAGTTCCTGCAGTCGACTTGTAGGGGCAATTTTATCCCCAGAATGCAACACACTTTGAAAGGCAGTGACACTTAACCAAAGCGATCCGCTCGAACGCATCCAGTGAGATGGCTCCTAGCCTCTCGTGCATAGGCATCTTTCTGTCTGTAACACTAAAACGGAAACAAAATAATATAAGAACAAAATAGAACTGTTTTTATGAAACTTTACTTCTCTGGGCAAGGTGGGACGTGACCGTCCCACACTATTCAACAGCCAGTGAAATAGCATGGCGCAAAATAAAAAACAGCAAAAATATCATAATTTCAATTTCTCAAACATACAACTATTTTACACCATTTTAAAGATACACTTCTCCTTAATGTAACCACATTGTCCGATTTCAAAAAGGCTTTACAGCAAAAGCAAAACATTAGATTATGTTAGATAAAAAAAAACATTTTAGGGAGTAAGACAAAATATCAGCCAACTCTTTCTTTCCTATGCATACCATGTTAGGAGGCTTGCCACTACACAGACGGTATAGTCTACAATAGAAAGAAACAACCCAACGCTCCGTACATAGACAAAAATAACCACACAGCCATTTTCCAAGCAAGGATATGTCACAAAAACCCCAAACACAGCTAAATGAAGCACTAACCTTTGACGATCTTCATCAGATGACACTCCTAGGACATCATGTTACAGAATACATGTATGTTTTGTTCGATAAAGTTCATATTTATATCCAAAAACAGCATTTTACATTGGAGCGTGATGTTCAGAAAATGTATTCCCACCAAAACTTCCAGTGAATGTGCACATCAATTTACAAAAATACTCATCATAAACGTTGACAAAATACATAACAATTATTTTAAGAATTATAGATACAGTACTCCTTTATGCAACCACTGTGCCAGATTTTAAAATAGCTTTTCGGCGAAAGCACATTTTTCAATATTCTGAGTACATAGCTCGCCATCAAAGCAAGCTATACAGACACCCGCCAAGTTCTGGGATCACCTAAACTCAGAATTAGTATTATAAATATTCTCTTACCTTTGCTGATCTTCGTCAGAATGCACTCCCAGGACTGCTACTTCCACAAGAAATGTTGTTTTTGTTTGAAATAATCCATATTTATGTCTAAATACCTCTGTTTTGTTCGTGCGTTCAGATCACTATCCAAAGGCATAACGCGCGAGCGCAGTACCAGAGACGAAAAGTCAAAATGTTCCATTACCGTTCTTAGAAGCATGTCAAACGTTGTTTAAAAACAATCTTTATGGTATTTTTAACGTAAAAATGCGATAATATTCCAACCGGACAATAGCGTATTCATTCAAGAAGAAAAAGAAGGAACGGCGCGATCGCGGGATCGCATATCATCAATCTCCTTTGTCCATAGGCAGTCCACTCATTGACTGAGATACTATTCTCTGCCCGGTTACAGGACAATGATGAAAAAACTTTCTGAAGGCTTTTGACAGCCAATGGAAGCCTTAGGAAGTGCAACGTGACCCCACAGACACTGTAGTTTCGATAGGTATTAGAAAGAAGAACTACAATTCTTAGATCTCCCACTTCCTGGTTGAATTTTTCTCAGGTTTTTGCCTGCCATATGAGTTCTGTTATACTCACAGACACCATTCAAACAGTTTTAGAAACTTCAGAGCTTCCATCCAGATCTACTAATAATATGCATATTCTAGTTTCTGGGCCAGAGTAGTAACCCGTTTAATTTGGGTACGTTTTTCATCCGGCCGTGAAAATACTGCCCCCTATACTTTAAGAAGTTAAACTAAATAAAAAGTAGTCAAGTGGATCTGAAAACTAACTGAAATAACAATCTTAAAACGAATAGAAATAAAAATGAATATAACAACACAATAAGCTTGACATACACAGATGTTTTAAAATAACTTAACCTTTATTTAACTAGGCAAGTCAGTTAAGAACAAATTCTTATTTACAATGACGGCCTACCAGGGAACAGTGGGTTTACTGCCTTGTTCAGGGGCAAAACAATCGATTTTTATCTTGTCAGCTTGGGGATTCGATCCAGCAACCTTTAGGTTACTGGCCCAATACTCTAACCACTAGGTTACCTGCTGCCCCATATGCACAGATACCTGCCACCCAGAGACACACAGTCAGTCAGACAAACATATGTTACAGTTCATATAAGGATATCAGTCAATTGAAATAAATTCATTAGGCCCTAATCTATGGATTTCACATGACTGGGAATACAGATACGCGTCTGTTGGTCACAGATACTGTACCTTAAGAAAAAGATAGGGGCATGGATCAGAATTTGCCTCATGCAGCCCGAAACATCTCCTTCGGATAGAGTTGATCAGGCTGTTGATTTTGGCCTGTGGAATGTTGTCCCACTCCACTTCAATAGCTGTGGGAAGTTTCTGGATATTGGCAGGAACTAGAACACGATGTCGTACACGTTGATCTAGAGCATCCCAAACATGCTTAATGGGTAACATGTCTGGTGAGTGTGCAGGCCATGGAAGAACTGGGACATTTTCAGCTTCCAGGAATTGTGTACAGATCATTGCGGCATGGGGCCGTGCATTATCATGGTGAAACATGAGGTGATAGCGGTGGATGAATGGCACGACAATGGGCCTCAGGATCTAGTCACGGTATCTCTGTGCAGTCAAATTGCCATCTATAAAATTCAGTTGTGTTTGTTGTCTGTAGCTTATGCCTGCCCATACCATAACCCCACCACCACCATGGGGCACTCTGTTTACAACGTAGACATCAGCAAACTGCTCGCCCACACGATACCATACATGCGGTCTGCGGTTGTGAGGCCGGTTGGACGTACTGCCAAATTATCTTATGGTAGAGAAATGAACATTCAATTATCCGGCAACAGCTCTGGTGAACATTCCTGCAGTCAGCATGCCAATTGCGCGCTCCCTCAAAACTTGAGACATCTGTGGCATTGTGTTGTGTGACAAAACTGTACATTTTAGAGTGAGCTTTTATTATCCCCTGCACAAGGTGCACCTTTATAATGATCATGCTGTTTAATCAGCTTCTTGATATGCCACACCTGTCATGTGGATGAATTATCTTGGCAAAGGAGAAATGCTCATGAACAGGGATCTAAACAAATTTGTGCACAACATTTGAGAGAAATAAGCTTTATGTGAATATGGAACATTTCTGCGATATTTTATTTCAGTTCATGAAACATGGGACCAACACTTTACATGTTGCGTTAATATTTTTGTTCAGTGTAGCTTTATGTGAACATGTTTAGTGTGTCTAAGATGTATCCCTCCAAGGCTCCAGCTAAGGTAAGTATACAATGAGATTGTGATCATCCAAGCTTTATCTTGTATCAGGATTTAACTGCTCTAAACTAGCACAATCTAATCTATCATGTCAGGTATAAAAATCACCCCCCACCTCTACCCCGCCCTGCCCAACTGAGCTTAAAATGGTCCTGCAAATGTCCAAGCCAAGCATTTGCTCTATTTTCACTGTCCAGTTCAGGTTGGCAGCCGTTTGGTATAGGTGAGGTTGTACATCCATATCTATGTGTGTGTGTGTGTGTGTGTGTGTGTGTGTGTGTGTGTGTGTGTGTGTGTGTGTGTGTGTGTGTGTGTGTGTGTGTGTGTGTGTGTGTGTGTGTGTGTGTGTGTGTGTGTGTGTGTGTGTGTGTGTGGCTGTCTTTTTCTCTGATGTGTTTTTATACTGTGAAATATATTCTGGGTGTATAGACTTTATGTTACGTATACAGTAGGTACAGTATGTGTCTATCCCTTTCTTCTCTCTCCAGGCACTACTGCTGCACGGCTCTCTCCCTGAGGACGAGCAGGACGTCTCCCTGGGCTTCGGTGATAGCAGAGCTAACTCTGAGCAGCAGCTGGTACTGTGTCCGCCCCCATCTTCTTTACAGTCACTTTAGATAATACAGCATGTTCAGCCACTCACTGTGATGTGACGGTGTCAGACCCTGGCATGCTATAATGTTTTTACTGTCACTCTAGAGTCCAGAGAAGACGCAGATACTGTTGAAGCATGAATTAGTCTATGTTATCTGCTTAGCCTGCTTTCATGCCAGGTCACTGTCTCCTTATAAGCTCTGACATTTCTCTATTCTCACATAATGCCGCTCATCCCCTCGCTTTGAAGGTTCTAATCCGCAGTCGTCTGGACCAAAGCATGGAGGAGGCTCTTGATCTGAAGGTACAGTAGTAATTGGGCTTAATGTGGATGAGCTGCCATAAGAACACAGTCCTTCCCCTCCTAATGAAATGTCTCTGAGTCTGTCTGTCTGTCTTTCTGTCCTCTCAGAGGGAGCTTCTGAGGCACAAGCAAGAGGCACGCCACCTTCAGGCTATTAAGGTAAGACCTGCCAGTCAAACCCTCTTAAGTTTGTTTGGATCATTACTTATACATGGATTAGTGGCTTTTATTCAGTTCTCATGCCAGCTCTGTGTAGAGAAGCAGCCCCTTTTAGCCTCCAGTGTTCCTTTACAGAAGAGTGGTGTGCACTGTTTTAGGCTTCATAATGATCCGTATGTGGGTCCTTACTCTTTGGTAGGCAAGCCGGCCTCTCTAGCGTTGTCTTTGATCTGCCTTTCCTCATTAGGATGCTCTTCAGCAGCGTATGTCTGTACAGGAGGCTGCGGTGCTGCAGCTGAAGCAGGAGCTACTGAGGTGCAGCATGGGCAAAGAGCAACTAGAGGGGGAGAACGTGAGTCAGATGATATGATAATACATACGTTGACATTTCAAATGAATATTTGACCTTTATATTCAATGGCTCTATCTATTTATGTATTAAAATATTCATGTTTTGTTCATCCACGTTACAAATATAAGTATATTTTTGTATATTTGTAGGCAGAGCTCAAACGGAAGTTGAGCGATCGGAACAACCTACTCAATGAGTATGAGGTAAGATCAGGAACTAAATGCATTTTCACAATTTCAACACACTTTAACATTTGGATATGATTATGTAGTTGAAATGTATCAAAGTATCACAGATATCTCAGTGATATGTCTATAAAACCAGCAGCAACTTGGAAAAAAGGATAGACTACTTCAGCAACAGCAAATGAAACTGGACGATGCTCGGCACAACTCTAATGAAGGAAGCCACAGGGTATGGTACCATAATCAAACTGCTTCCACTGCACTTACAGTAAGTGACATGTATTTGTTGTAGCTTGCAAAGTTGGTAAGATTTATTATATCTATTTTTCTTCAGTCATCTAGGAGTGAAAAGAGTGGGTACAGTAACTCTGTGAGCCCACCCCCTGGTCCGGCCTTCCAACACACAGCTGTGAGTCATGTCCGCCTACAGTGCATTCGTAAAGTATTCAGACCCCTTGACTTTTTCCACATTTTGTTACGTTACAACCTTATTCTAAAAAAACTTTTTTTAAATCCTCAGGATTCTACAAACCATACCCCACAATGACAAAGTGAAAACAGGTTTTCAGACATTTTTACAAATGTATAAATAAATAAAATGTTACATAAGGAATCAGACCCTTTGCTATCAGACTCGAAATTGAGCTCAGGTGCA
Source organism: Salmo salar (assembly GCF_965601325.2). Lineage (NCBI taxonomy): Eukaryota > Metazoa > Chordata > Actinopteri > Salmoniformes > Salmonidae > Salmo > Salmo salar. Next base: position 137,243,889 of record NC_138299.1, read on the forward strand.
TCCTGTTTCTATTGATCATCCTTGAGATGTTTCTACAACTTGATTGGTGTCCACCTGTGGTAAATTCAATTGATTGGACATGATTTGGAAAGCACACACCTGTCTATATAAGGTCCACAGTTGACAGTGCATGTCAGAGCAAAAACCAAGCTACGAGATTGAAGGAATTGTCCGTAGAGCTCCGAGACAGGGTTGTGTCGAGGCACAGATCTGGGGAAGGGTACCAAAAATGTTCTGCAGCATTGAAGTTCCCCAAGAACACAGTGGCCTCCATCATTCTTAAATGGAAGAAGTTTGGAACCACCAAGACTCTAACTAGAAGGGGCCACCCGGCCAAACTGAGTAATCGGGGAGAAGGGCCTTGGTCAGGAACCCGATGGTCACTCTGACGGAGCTCTAGAGTTCCTCTGTGGAGATGGGAGAACCTTCCAGAAGGACACCCATCTCTGCAGCACTCCACCAATCAGGCCTTTATGGTAGAGTGGCCAGACGGAAGCCACTCCTCAGTAAAAGGCACATGACAGCCCGCTTGGAGTTTGCCAAAAGGAACCTAAAAACTCTCAGACCATGAGAAACAAGATTATCTGCTCTGATGAAACCAAGATGGAACTCTTTGGCCTGAATGACAAGCGTCACATCTGGAGGAAACCTGGCACCATCCCTACGGTGACGCAAGGTGGTGGCAGCATCATGCTGTGGGGATGTTTTTTCAGCGGCATGGACTGGGAGACTTAGCAGGATCGAGGCAAAGATGAACAGAGCAAAGTACAGAGAGATCCTTGATGAAACTTGCTCCAGAGTGCTCAAGACCTCAGACAGGGGAGAAGGTTCACCTCCCAACAGGACAACGACCCGATCTAACATATCTGGATAGACCTAAAAATAGCTGTGGAGCAACGCTCCCCATCCAACCTGACAAAGTTTGAGAGGATCTACAGAGAAGAATGGGAGAAACTCCCTAAATACAGGTATGCCAAGCTTGTAGCGTCATACCCAAAAAGACTCGAGGCTGTAATTGCTGCCAAAGGTGCTTTAACAAAGTACTGAGTAAAGGGTCTGAATACTTATGTAAATCTTATATTTCATTTTTTCATTTTTAATAAATTAGCAAACATTTCAAAAAATATGTTTTTTCATTGTCATTAAAGGGTAATGTGTGTAAACTGATGAGGTGAAAAAAAACAATTTCGATCAATTTTAGAATAAGGCTGTAGCCTAACAAAATGTGGAAAAGTCAAGGGTTCTGAATACATTCCAAAGGCACTGTATGTACATTTCCTACATGTGTTTACATGTTGGTGGGAGGGAGTGTGTGATTAATTTAATTTGTGTTTCATGTCATCATTATAGCTGTCTCTAGAGCTAGAGACCTACTGGAGGTTAAAGGCCATAGCCAAATGATCAACAACCTTCAGATTGACCTGGCCACCAGTTCTAGTGGTTTATGTCATTTTGTGTGTATTAGCAGGGAGAGGAACTGCAGCTGGTAAGGGAGGCCCTGCGTAGTCTGAGAGATGGTTTCTCAGGTCACGACCCTCAGCATCACACCCTGGACACACTGGAGCAAGGGGTGGCCAGTCTCATGGACCGCCTATACACACTCGACACACGCCGCAGGCAGCAGGACAGAGGGGTACACACACACACACACACACACACACACAACAATACACACAGAAAACCACAGAGGTGGGTGCTGTGTGTATGCTGTTAGCGTTATATTTTGCACCTGATCATAATCATGTGTTTATCGTGTGCACATCGTGACTGACTGAATTGGCATTTCTCCTAGTAACTGTGACTCTGTCTTCTTGTAGGGTCTGTACAAATCACCAGGACGAAGAGCCAACCCCACAGACAGGGACTCATGGCCACCCAGCTCAAGTAAGATATACTGTTTCCTACAGTGCCTTGCAAAAGTATTCACCCCCCTTGGCGTTTTTCCTATTTTGTTGCATTACAACCTGTAATTTAAATGGATTTCATGTAATGGATATACAGAAAATAGTCCAAATTGGTGAAGTGAAATTATAAAAATTACCTGTTTCAAAATGTAAAAAAAAATGTAAACTTAAAAAGTGGTGCGTGAACATCTATTCCCCCCCTTTGCTATAAAGCCCCTAAATATGATCTGATGCAATCAATTACCTTCAGAAGTCAAATCATTAGTTCAATAAAGTCCTGTGTACAATCTAAGTGTCACATGATCTGTCACATGATCTCAGTATATATACAGTTGAAGTCAGAAGTTTACATACACCTTAGCCAAATACATTTAAACTCAGTTTTTCACAATTCCTGACATTTAATCCTAGTAAAGATTCCCTGTCTTAGGTCAGTTAGGATCACCACTTCATTTTAAGAATGTGAAATGTCAGAATAATAGTACAGAGAATGATTTATCTCAGCTTTTATTTCTTTCATCACATTCCCAGTGGGTCAGAAGTTTACATACACTCAATTAGTATTTGGTAGCATTGCCTTTAAATTGTTTAACTTGGGTCAAACGTTTCGGGTAGCCTTCCACAATCTTCCCACAATAAGTTGGGTGAAGTTTGGCCCATTCCTCCTGATAGAGCTGGTGTAACTAAGTCAGGTTTGTAGGCCTCCTTGCTCGCACATGCTTTTCAGTTTTGCCCACAAAATTTCTATACGATTGAAGTCAGGGCTTTGTGATGGCCACTCCAATACCTTGACATTGTTGTTCTTAAGCCATTTTGCCACAACTTTGGAAGTATGCTTGGGGTCATTGTCCATTTGGAAGACCCATTTGGGACCAAGCTTTAACTTCCTGACTGATGTCTTGAGATGTTGCTTCAATATATCCACATAATTTTCCTGCCTCATGATGCCATCTATTTTGTGAAGTGCACCAGTCCATCCTGCAGCAAAGCACCCCCACAACATGATGCTGCCACCCCCGTGCTTCACGGTTGGGATGGTGTTCTTCAGCTTGCAGGCCTCCCCCTTTTTCCTCCAAACATAACAATGGTCATTATGGCCAAACAGTTCTATTTTTGTTTCATCAGACCAGAGGACATTTCTCCAAAAAGTATGATCTTTTTCCCCATGTGCAGTTTCAAACCGTAGTCTGGCTTTTTTATGGCGGTTTTGGAGCAGCGGCTTCTTCCTTGCTGAGCGGCCTTTCAGGTTATGTCGATATAGAACTCGTTTTACTGTCGATATAGATACTTTTGTACCTGTTTCCTCCAGCATCTTCACAAGGTCCTTTGCTGTTGTTCTGGGATTGATTTGCACTTTTCGCACCAAAGTACGCTCATCTCTAGGAGACAGAATGCGTCTCCTTCTTGAGCAGAATGACGGCTGCGTTGTCCCATGGTGTTTATATTTGCGTACTGTTGTTTGTACAGATGGACATGGTGCCTACAGGCATTTGGAAATTGCTCCCAAGGATGAACCAGGCTTGTAGAGGTCTACAAATGTTTTCTGAGGTCTTGGCTGATTTCTTTTGATTTTCCCATGATGTCAAGCAAAGAGGCACTGAGTTTGAAGGTAGGCCTTGAAATACCTCCACAAGTACACTTCCAATTGACTCAAATGATGTCAATTAGCCTATCAGAAGCTGCTAAAGACATGACATCATTTTCTGGAATTTTCCAAGCTGTTTAAAGGCACAGTCAACTTAGTGTATGTAAACTTCTGACCCACTGGAATTGTGATCCAGTGAATTATAAGTGAAATAATCTGTCTGTCAACAATTGTTGGAAAAATGACTTATGTCATGCACAAAGTAGATGTCCTAATCGACTTGCCAAAACGATAGTTTTTTGATAAGAAATGTGTGGAGTGGTTGAAAAACGAGTTTTAATGACTCCAACCTACACCTGTTCTGAAAGGCCCCAGAGTCTGCAACACCAATAAGCAAGGGGCACCACCAAGCAAGCGGCACTATGAAGACCAAGGAGCTCGCCAAACAGGTCAGGGACAAAGTTGTGGAGAAGTACAGATCAGTGTTGAGTTGTAAAAAAATATCCAGAACTTTGAACATCCCATGGAGCACCATTTAAATCCATTATTAAAAAATGGAAAGAATAAGGCACCACAACAAACCTGCCCACCAAAACTCACAGACCAGGCAAAGAGGGAATTCATCAGAGAGGCAACAATGAGACCAAAGACAACTCTGAAGGAGCTGCAAAGCTCCACAGCGGAGATTGGAGTATCTGTCCATAGGACCACTTTAAGTCGTACACTCCACAGAACTGGGCTTTACGGAAGAGTGTCCAGAAAAAGATAAGTAACCATGTTTGGTGTTCGCCAAAAGGCATGTGGGAGACTCCCCAAACATATGGAAGAAGGTACTCTGGTCAGATGAGACTAAAATTGAGCTTTTTGGCCATCAAGGAAAACGCTATGTCTGGCGCAAACCCAGCACCTCTCATCACCTCAAGAACAGGGACTGGGAAACTGGTCAGAATTGAAGGAATGATGGATGGCGCTAAATAAAGGGAAATTCTTTAGGGAAACCTGTTTCAGTCATCCAGAGATTTCAGACTGGGACGGAGGTTCACCTTCCAGCATGACAATGACCCTAAGCATACTGCTAAAGCAACACTCGTGTGGTTTAAGGGGAAACATTTAAATGTCTTGGAATGGCCTAGTCAAAGCCCAGACCTCAATCCAATTGAGAATCTGTGGTATGACTTAAAGATTGCTGTACACCAGCGGAACCCATCCAACTTGAAGGAGCTGGAGCAATTTGCCTTGAAGAACAGGCAAAAATACCAGTGGCTAGATGTGCCAAGCGTATAGATACATACCCCAAGAGACTTGCAGCTGTAATTGCTGCAAAAGGTGGCTCTACAAAGTATTGACTTTGGGGGGGTGAATAGTTATGCACACTCAAGTTTTCAGTTTTTTTGTCTTGTTTCTTGTTTGTTTCACAAGAAAAAATATTTTGCATCTTCATAGTGGTAGGCATGTTGTGTAAATGAAATGATAAAAATATATATATATTTTAATTCCAGGTTGTAAGCCAACAAAATAGGAAAAATGCCAAGGGGTGAATACTTTCGCAAGCCACTGTATGCCGTTCTCAACAACCTTGATAATTCTCTTTCACGCAACTTTATCTAATTGTTTAATTCAATTACATTGAACATATGTTAGGAGCTATCAAGCATTTTAATCAGCTATCCTGGTTATCTGTAGAGAAAAGGGTCATTTTAATCCAACTTGGTCTGGTCCACATAATTATTACAGACTCAGCCCCCAGGTACCTATCAAATTATTTTACATATATAAGAGATGTCCACCAATACAACACCAGAACCAGAGACTGATATTGCCTGTTTTAAATGTAAGAGTCTATCTGGTAAGAACACTTTTTTATATTCCGGCGTTGTTGAGTGGAACAAACTACCACATCAACTCAAAGCCATGGCAACCATAATTGAGGACACTAAATTACTTGGTGTTACCTCAGATTTTAAAATGTCATGGTCAAAACATATAGATTCAATGTTGTAAAGATGGGGAGAGGCCTGTCCGTAATAAAGAGATGCTCTGCTTTTTTCACTCCACAAAGCAAGTCCTGCAGGCTCTAGTTTGATCTTATCTTGATCTTTGTCCAGTCACATGGTCAAGTGCTGCGAAGAAAGACCTAGTTAGGCTGTAGCTGGCCCAGAACAGAGCGCCACGTCTTGCTCTTCATTGTAATCAGAGGGCTAATATTAAAACTATGGACACCAGTCTCTCTTGGCTAAGAGTTGAGGAAAGACTGACCGCATCACTTCTTGTTTTTATAAGAAACATTGTGTTTGAAATTCTGGTTTCAAAAAACAAATAAACACTTCACGGCACAACGCCTCTCCCCCATGTGAACTACTTGTTGTGTGTATGCACTGTGTACCTGATAGATGCGCACACACACTACATGTTGATTTTAAATGTATGTATATTGTAAAGTCTTTTGTCTGTAATGTATTTTTCGTTATGTGTCAGACCAAAATAAGACTTGCTGTCACCATTGCCGTTGGCTAATGGGGATCCTAATAAATCCAATCAAAACCATTATTTCATTTAAAAAGGTCAAAAGCTGGGTAATGATCTAGCCAGACACATTTTCATGTGTCTGTATCTATGTAACGTTGTAATGTTTTTGTACCATGGAAATACGTCTGACTTTCTTGTGATATCCCTGTCATGTTTTTTTATGTATATGCTGTGTATATATGTGTTTTTTAATTGGTAAATAAAATCAATCAATCCTGTCTTTAAGCTGTAGCCAGTAAGCGAACCTATATGTTTTGATTTGTTTTCAGAAATAGCTCACTCCCACAGTAGTCCTGGCCTGGACTCCACAGTCTCCACTAAAGTCCTCTACTTCACTGATCGTTCACTCACTCCTTTCCTGGTCAACATCTCCAAAAGGTACGAATCCAGAATCCCTCTTTGGGTCTTGATGATGTCCATTGCATATGTACCGTTGTGTTGCATGCTGCCTGTAAGTTGTGGATGCAATGTACAGTGCCAGTCAAAAGTTTGGACACACCTACTCATTCAAGGTTTTTTTTTTTTTTTTTTACAATTTCCTACATTGTAGAATATAGTGAAGACATCAAAACTATGAAATAACACATATGGAATCATGTAGTAACAAAAAAGTGTTACACAAATCAAAATATATTGTAGATTTTAGATTCTTAAAAGTAGCCACCCTTTGCCTTGATGGCTGCTTTGGGTATTGAATGCATGCATGTGTGTCATTGGTGTGTGTATTGTGTGTCTATGCGCTGTAGCGTTGTGAGGGAATGTGCATGTCTGTGTCTCTGCACAGATCAGTGTACCATGATGTCATCTGACACTGAGACTGTGCTGTGCTGTTAGGCTGGGGGAGGTGACTCTGAGAGACTTCAAGACAGCGGTGGACCGCCAGGGTAGCTTCAGGTACCACTTCAAAGCCCTCGACCCAGAGTTTGGGACTGTGAAGGAGGAGGTAGGCATGTTTTGGATTACAGCTTTGGGTTTACATTTAGATAGGGTCAAATGTTACCACTTAGAGGGAAATGACTGAATGACCAAAATGAAAAGAGAAAACACTTGGAATTGGCAATAGTTCCAAAACCCAGTAACTATTTTAAGATCATAAAGATGTGGATTCTTTATTAAGGTTGATATGTGTTTAGAGACTGTCCCTGTATATGTCATACACTACATATACAAAAGTATGTGGACACCGCTTCAAATGAGTTGATTTGGCTATTTCAGCCACAGACAAATCTGGGTTTGGGGGATGCCAGGAGAACACTACCTGTCTGAATGCATAGTGCCAACTGTAAAGTTTGGTGGAGGAGGAATAATGCTCTGGGACTGTTTTTCATGGTTCAGGCTAGGCCTCTTAGTTCGAGTGAAGGGAAATCTTAACGCTACTGCATACAATGACATACAATGACATTCTAGACGATTCTGTGCTTCCAACTTTGTGGCAACAGTTTGGGGAAGGCCCTTTCCTGTTTCAGCATGACAATGCCCCTGTGCACAAAGCAAGGTCCATACAGAAATAATTTGTCGAGATCGGTGTGGAAGAACTTGACTGGCCTGTACAGAACCCTGACCTCAACCCCATCTTTGTGATGAATTGGAATGCCAACTGCGAGCCAGGCCTAATTGCCCAGCATCAGTACCCGTATCAGTACTCCATATTAATGCCCATGATTTTGGAATGAGATGTTCAACGAGCAGGTGTTCACATACAGTGCATTCGGTAAAGTATTCAAACCGTTTGACTTTTTCAACATTTTGTTACATTACAGCCTTATTCTAAAATGGATTCAATTAAAAATGTTCTTCATCAGTCTACAGTCGTGGCCAAAAGCTTTGAGAATGACACAAATATTAATTTTCACAAAGTTTGCTGCTTCAGTGTCTTTAGATATTTTTGGTAGATGTTACTATGGAATACTGAAGTATAATTACAAGTATTTCATAAGTGTCAAAGGCTTTTATTGACAATTACATGAAGTTGATGCAAAGAGTCAATATTTGCAGTGTTGACCCTTCTTTTTCAAGACCTCTGCAATCCGCCCTGGCATGCTGTCAATTAACTTCTGGGCGACATCCTGACTGATGGCAGCCCATTCTTGCATAATCAATGCTTGGAGTTTGTCAGAATTTGTGGGTTTTTGTTTGTCCACCCGCCTCTTGATGATTGACCACAAGTTCTCAATGGGATTAAGGTCTGGGGAGTTTCCTGGCCATGGACCCAAAATATCGATGTTTTGTTCCCCGAGCCACTTAGTTATCACTTTTGCCTTATACAAGGTGCTCCATCATGCTGGAAAAGGCATTGTTCGTCACCTGTCATGAATCCCGCTTCCTGAGTCTGTTTTCTGCCTGAGCTGCCTGTTTTCTGTTTTAGAGTTGTTTCCTGAGGTTTCTGAACACACCCTATCTGATTGCCGGGCGATGAAGCTAGGCGGGAGATATCTCGATTACCCGCACCTGCATCTCATCAGCCATCTGCACACCTGGTCCTGATCATCACCTCTTCTCTTCATAAGCTCTGACCTGACATCCATTCCCTGCCGGATCGTTAGCAATGAACAGTATGTTGTGTCAGCGTATCAGCCTCATGTTACCAGAGTTAGTTTTGTTGTTCTGTACTTTTCGCCGGTTACTCACCCCCGTTTACTCTGTCTACAGTCATCCTCCCGGAACATTCACCCCCTTGCCTGGTCGTCAGTGGTTTCAGTGACATCATTGGATCTGCCTATTCACTCTCATCAACTCACCTCCGCTGCTGCTCCGTCTCCTGGATTATTCTATTTTCACCTCGAGTCTGTAAATAAATACTCACCTTCATTTTACTGACCTTGTCCTGGTCTGCTTCTGGGTTCAGCTTTAGAGAATCGTGACATCAACAAACTGTTCCTGGATGGTTGGGAGATGTTGCTCTCGGAGGATGTGTTGGTACCATTCTTAATTCATGGCTGTGTTCTTAGGCAAAATTGTGAGTGAGCCCACTCCCTTGGCTGAGAAGCAACCCCACACATGAATGGTCTCAGGATGCTTTACTGTTGGCATGACACAGGACTGATGGTAGCGCTCACCTTGTCTTCTCCGGACAAGCTTTTTTCCGGATGCCCCAAAAAATCGGATAGGGGATTCATCAGAGAAAATGACTTTACCCCAGTCCTCAGCAGTCCAATCCCTGTACCTTTTGCAGAATATCAGTCTGTCCCTGATGTTTTTCCTGGAGAGAAGTGGCTTCTTTGCTGCCCTTCTTGACACCAGGCCATCCTCCAAAAGTCTTCGCCTGCTGCCATTCCTGAGCAAGCTCTGTACTGGTGGTGCCCCGATCCCGCAGCTAAATCAACTTTAGGAGACGGTCCTGGCGCTTGCTGGACTTTCTTGGCCTTCTTCACAACAATTGAACCACTCTCCTTGAAGTTCTTGATAATCCGATAAATGGTTGATTTAGGTGCAATCTTACTGGCAGCAATATCCTTGCCTGTGAAGCCCTTTTCTGTGCAAAGCAATGATGACGACACGTGTTTCCTTGCAAGTCACCATGGTAAACAGAGGAAGAACAATGATTCCAAGCACCACCCTCATTTTGAAGCTTCCAGTTTGTTATTCGAACTCAATCAGCATGACAGAGTGATCTCCAGCCTTGTCCTCGTCAACACTCACACCTGTGTTAATGAGAGAATCACTGACATGATGTCAGCTGGTCCTTTTGTGGCAGGGCTGAAATGCAGTGGAAATGTTTTTTGGGGATTCAGTTTATTTGCATGGCAAAGAGGGACTTTGCAATTATTTGCAATTCATCTGATCACTCTTCATAACATTCTGGAGTATATGCAAATTGCCATCATACAAACTGAGGCAGCAGACTTTGTGAAAATTAATATTTGTGTCATTCTCAAAACTTTTGGCCACGACTGTACACACAATACCCCTAATGACAAAGTGAAAACAGGTTTTTAGAATTTGTAGCAAATTTATAAGAAAAATAAATACCTTATTTACATAAGTATTCAGTCCCTTTGCTGAGACTCGAAATTGAGCTCAGGTGCATCCTATTTCCATTTATCATCCTTGAGATGTTTCTACAACTTGATTGGCGACTACCTGTGGTAAATTAAATAGACACAGCTGTCTATATAAGGTCCCACAGTTGACAGTGCATGTCAGAGCAAAAACCAAGCCATGAGGTCGAAGGAATTGTACATAGAGCTCCGAGACAGGATTGTGTTGAGGTACAGATCTGGGCAAGGGTACCAAAACATTTCTGCCACATTGAAGGTCCCAAAGAACCCAGTGGCCCCCATCATTCTTAAATGGAAGAAGTTTGGAACCACCAACCTCCTAGAGCTGGTCGCCCGGCCAAACTGAACAATCGGGGGAGAAGTGCCTTGGCCAGGGAGGTGACCAAGAATCTGATGGTCACTCTGACAGAGCTCCAGAGTTCCTCTGTAGAGATGGGAGAACCTTCCAGAAGGACAACCATCTCTGCAGCACTCCACCAATCAGGCCTTTTTCAGCGGCAGGGACTGGGATACTTGTCAGGATCGAGGGAAAGATGAACGGAGCAAAGTACAGAGAGATCCTTGATGAAAACTTGCTCCAGAGCGGGGCGAAGGCTCACCTTCCAACAGGACAACGACCCTAAGCACACAGCCAAGACAACGCAGGAGTGGCTTCGGGACAAGTCTTTGAATGTCCTTGAGTGGCCCAGCCGGAGCCCGAACTTGAACGTGTTCAAACATCTCCGGAGAGACCTGAAAATACAGTCAGGTCCATAAATATTTGGACATATTATTATTTTAGCTGTCTACCACAGCATTGGAGTTGACATTAAATAATGAGCTATAAATGCAGGCTTTCAGCATTCATTTGAGGGTATTTACATCCAAATCGGGTGAACGGTGTAGGAATTACAGCACTTTTTATGTGTGGTCCCCCCCTTTTAAGGGATCAAAAGTACCTAGACATTTGGCTGCTCAGCTGTTCCATGGTCACGTGTGTGTTATTCCCTCATTAGTTGATTTACAAGTAAGCAGATAAAAGTTCTAGAGTTAATTTCAAGTGTGGCATTTGCATTTGGAATCTGTTGTTGTTAACCCTCAATATGAAGTCCAACGAGCTGTCACTGCCAGTGAAGCAAGCCATCATTAGGCTGAAAAATCTAAACGAACCCATCAGAGATAGCTAAAACATTAGGTGTGGCCAAATCAACTATTTGTTACGTTCTTAAAAAGAAAGAATGCACTGTTGAGCTCAGGAACATCAGGAACATCAAAAGGCCCGGAAGACCACAGAAAACAACTGTGGTGGATGACAGAATAATTATTTTTCTGGTGAAGAAAAACCCCTTAACAACAGTTGGCCAGATCAAGAACACCCTCCAGGAGGTAGGTGTATCTGTGTCAAAGTCAACAATCAAGAGAAGACTTCACCAGAGTAAATACAGAGGGTATACCACAAGATGTAAACCATTGGTAAGCCTCAAAAACAGGAAGACCAGATTAGAAAACATCTAAAAAAACATGTATGTATAAAAATGGTTGTAATTCCTACACGGTTCATACAATCAATTTGACAAACCCTTAAATTAAAGATGAAAGTCTACACTTAAAGCACATCTTGATTGTTTCCTTTCAAATCTATTGTGGTGGCTTATAGAGCAAAAATTATGCAAATAGTGTCACTGTCCAAATACTTATGGACCTGACTATAGCTGGGCAGCAACGCTCCCAATCCAACCTAACAGAGCTTGAGAGGATCTGCAGAGAAGAAAATGTATGAAATGTATGCATTCACTACTGTAAGTCGCTCTGGATAAGAGCGTCTGCTAAATGACTAAAATGTAAATGTAAATAGTAAGAATGGGACAAACTCCCCAAATACAGGTGTGCCAAGCTTGTAGCGTCATACACAAGACACGAGGCTGTAATCACTGCCAAAGGTGCTTCAGCAAAGTACTGAGTAAAAGGTCTAAATACTTATGTTGATGTGATATTTCACTTTTCTATTTTTAAAGCATTTGTAAAATTGTCTAAAAACCTGTTTTTGCTTTGTCATTATGGGGTATTGTGTGTAGATTGATGAGGAATTATTTTTTTTTAAATCAATTTTAGAGCAAGGCTGTAATGTAACAAAATATGGAAAAAGTCAAGGGGTCTGAATACTTTCTGAATGCACTGTACTGTTGGTCATGTAGTGTTGTTTATATTAAAAGAGTGTGCCTGTCTGGTTCTGGATGGTGTCCTTAGGTGTTCCAGGATGGAGCCCTGGTGCCTGGCTGGGAGGGGAAGATAGTGGCCTGGGTGGAGGAGGACCATGGAGAGAGACGGTAGAACTGGGAACCAACCAACCATAGAGGGAACCACTAGCCTCAAACTGTGACCACTGGAATATGATGTCATAACACCCTCTCAGTATTCGCAGCAGCCCTGCAGAGGTAGTTATTAAAACAGTTGGGACCAATCTATTTATTACTGTTTCGAGATAAAACCATACTTTCAAAATGGCTCTGTCCTATGGACCTTTGACTTACAGTAACTGTTTGAAGTACAAGTTGTAGTTGCCAAATATGAATAAAGTTCTTCACAATACAATTTTGAAGTTTTAATAAACATGGATTATTACATGAATATTGACTGTTTGTGAATTATTTCCCAGACATGCAGTTAATGTAACTCATGATCCTGGAGGACTATAATTCCACTCGAGTCATTAATGTTGTTGTGAATGTCTTTACTAAGGTACTGTTTACTACTACAAAGGTTCAGACGCACAGCTTGTAGAATGCATAGCAGAAATTACATTACTGCCTTCTCTAATTTCCAAAGTCCCAATCTCTTCAGAGAGACAAATCACCTACTGGGTGTAAGTGTGTCTTGCCAGAAAAGTCAGTGTTAATTTTTTATTTTTTTGTCTACTAATGAATTTGCGTATTTTTAGTGTCGGCAGTACCAGCACTAGAGTATAGACACTTGCAAAGTTAATATCCGTTTCTTCTTGTTGAACGTGGCAGAGGCCGACTCCTCATTCACAGTCTCAGGCAGCTCCAGGTGTAGATGGTACATATCCTCCACTTCTAGTAGTACATCATCCTACAGAGAAATACACACACAGACTATTAGACCCACAAGACCACAGAAAGGATAACTTATAATGTAACATAGGCTATTATGTCAACATAAGAAGCGTTTAAGCAAGAGGGACAGAATTTTTGTTAATCCATCACAGGGCCTTATTCATAGCACAAGGGAAGGGGAAGCAGATTGGTCCCTGACCTGGGAAATGCTGAGATGGCACTCTGTGATGGACTGAACCTTTGGTAGCTCCACAGTCAGCTCCAGGCTCCGAGAGAGGTCCCTGGGGTCAGAGTTGACAGTGAGCTGGTGCTGTGGCCGCGGAGGCTGGGCAGTCACTGAGCTGGAGATCACCTGGATCAGGTTCTTGGTCTTGTTGCTTTGGTCCCCTGGCCCAGGAGTTAGCTGGACAGATGTGATGAGCTGCACAGGTGTACTGTCCTCAGTCTGCCCTTCACGCAGAGAGATCTGCTGAAGCAGGGAAGCTGGGGTCTGGGAGGCTGGGAAATTGATGTCAAATGAATGTCAAAAAATGTATCTTCACCTACAGTATAGCTTTAAAAAAAATATTGAATACACTACGTAGTTAGTAGGTATTGCTCAATATATTTTAATTCAATAATCTAGCCTTTATCTTCGTGGTGGTGTCACCTTAATAAAAAATAAAACCCCTTGAACTAGGGAATAATTACGTAGAGGCTTTACCTGTGTTGGTGGCAGGGCTGGACTGTTTTAGAGAACCCAGGCGGCGCTGCATGTCCTCTAGGCTGCCCTTCAGCTTACTGCTGCTGACGTTGTACTGCTGGGCCAGAAGCAGGCCATGCTGCTGCTGGGTGAAGCTCAGGGCTAACAGGTGAACCTGGTCCTTCTCCCTCTTGTCCTTCTGAGCCTGCTGCAGCACCGCAGGGCTGAACGCCACATCCATCACACTGTAGTCGTCTGATTACAGGAAACACAAGTTGTAGTACTGAGAAACGGCAATGAAACACCTTTTTAGTTCAAACAGTGTTACATAACATTAGTATCAAAACCATAAAACAAGTTATAAGAAAGTCAGCTGTAGTAGAAAGTAATTTGGGGAATGTTCACTTTTTTGCCAGCACCTCTTGTAATACAGGTTACAATGTAGGTAATTATGCAGAAATACAGGTTTGTGTTCTGCAGGACAACAGTGACTCTTGGTACCTCCTCCTTCATCAGTGTCTGTCTCCAGTCTCCCTCCACACACAGGCACAGGCTTGTTCTCATCAGCAGGGGTAGGGACGCGCTTCCAGCCACACACATTGATGTACAGCAACCCTTTCTTTGGCTCCTGACACAAACAATAAAGCAACTGTTCAGCCTCTTTATAGTTCACACCTCCATATTATTAGCCAGCAGTGCACAGTCAAACGTGCACTGCAAACAAATGAATCAGTATTCTCTTATCAACACACTTTGCTATGTCATTTTTATGTAGGCCAGTGTTGTAAGTTTGTGTGTTTTGAATCGATAAACTCTAGTGTGGGTGTAGCTGCTCATAGAAAAAGCAGGTACTTTATGGTACCAGCATTTCGGTGAGTAGGCAGGAGTCAGGCTGAGGCGGTGCATTATAATCAGTTCCCTGTTTCATCTGTTTCTCGATAAACTTCTGGTAGCTTTGAGGGTCATTCTGAGACAGGTCGTCTAACATGGACCAGAACTGGTTGACCTGCTGCAAAACTTCCTTTGTACACCCCAGGGAAGAAGACATATTTCTGAAAAGATATTGAGTGATTTAGTTTAGTATACACAGAGCTCATTGGAGTTTTGCATTTGATTATGGTATGGCAATGACAGTTTAGCTATAGATGAACAAGCATGGAGAAAATTCATAGCCAGGTTAAATAACGTTAACGTTAGCTAGCTAGCTACAGTAGCTAAATAGCTAGCGCTAGGTCTACCACCGGTTGCAATACACCAGACAGCAGTGCCTTTCAATACATTCAAACTATTTGGTACGAATACTGTGCATCAAATGGTGAACAGTAACGTTAGTTATCCTTCTAACACAAAACACATGGAAATACTCACAGTAAATTTGCTTGCTTCAAGTTCTTGCGACCCCTGTGCTAACTTTACAGCTAAATGTTGACAAAATCAACTTTGTAGCGAGTGATCTCTGTTACTATAGAAACGAGATGAGAGTGGTGCATGCATGCCCTCTACAGACAGAAGTGAGATGCTACTACTTTGCACTAAACGGTGGACACCGTCTGCATCCTGAAATGATGGCTCTGGCACATAAAGCTCTTTCATCACACCAGAGTAGACAATGAACAATGATGTTTAGATATGAAGCATAATTTATTTTCAATACAAGACAAATATATGGTATAAATATGTTCTCATTCAGGGGCTAAAAATTCAATGTATGACAAACATGTATAGTATAAAATATTTCCTACTGTTAAATAATGTATGCATTTCTGCAATAAACATGGCCATTATAAGGAGGTAAAATGACATTTATAGTACAGGAGGAAGAATGTCAGGAGCATCTTATGTTTCAGTTTGCTCTAGGCCTGTTCTGGAGTCTCCCTGATCATGCATTGTCTTATTCCTCTTCCTCCTCAGTAGCTCTGTGGATGGAAAAACAAACGTAACATACAGTATTATGCAATTCCAAGAGGAGAAACAGAACTGCAAAGCAGATGTGGTCCTGATATGTAAAGAATCAATACATAGGCCTATGCAACAGAAGAGTTAGTGTAAAATTACCTCAATCATGTCGTAGATCCAGCCGAGAAACTCGGCCACCTTGGTGTAGACTCCGGGGTGGTTGGGCTCAGCGCAGCCTGTACCCCAGCTCACCACGCCCACCAGTCTCCACACGTTGTCAATTTGACAGACTAGCGGACCGCCACTGTCCCCCTGGGCAGAGAACAGGGGCAGATATACATTGCTGTCAATTACACTGGTTACCAGACTACCACACTGACTGTTACGGGTTGAGATATTGTTAAGCCACAGTGATGTAGGGATTATGGGTTGGGATATTGTAGAATACTGAATCCTGAGCTGAATCCTGAGCTGAATCCTGAGCCCCACTGATGGTAGGACCTTGAATAAAGCTGGTATGCCCTCTCAGGCACATGCCTAATGAGCTTTGTCTTTGATAATTTACAACAGTAAAGGGGGACACCTGGGGGAAAATATTCTCTTTATAAAGAACCAATTCTACTTTTGTAAGACAACAACTCTCTGACCTTTGGTAAATCTCTTCATAAAACAAACCACAGGAGGAAGAACTCAGGTATTTTTTATGAACTAACCTGACATGCGTCCACTTTGCCCTCGGTGTATCCAGCACAGAGCATGCGGGGGGTGACCTCTCCATTGTACATGCAGGAACTGTTGCATGTCTTGGTGCTTATCAGTGGAACTGGAGCTTCTTTTAGAGTGGCAGGGATGAGAACTGTCAAAGAAAGTCAAACTAATGTAAATATACCTCTCATTTTTATGATTTAAATGTCTTTGTGCTATGAGGAAACATTTAACCATCGATATAGATACATTACATTTTCCTATTTAAATTATATTATTCATTTAACATAGTCGTACCATCATCTGGTTGAGTGTAGCCCCAGCCAGAGATCCAGCACTGTGTTCCTCCTGGTAGATCGTGCTCGTACTGTGGCAGACAGATAGGCCTGATGGTATCTAAAACATTTAATAAAAAATAATATTTGGAATATTAGAAAACAGTGTAGGTCATGTTGAAGTTAATTTCAGTCATATTGGAACATGGTTTGGAGCTGATTGCTGTAATCATATAGTTGAGTGTTCCAGTCAGCCAAGGGAATATGTGGTGCATTCAAAAGTGAAGTAATCAAGTTCCCTGTCACCTGAGAAATTCAGAGGGGTCAGGAGTTTCATCAGAGCAATGTCATTGTCGTGGCTCCTGGGGTTGTATTTCTTGTTGTAAATGATCTTTTCCACTGCGTATCCAGTGTACTGAGCCATTTTAGCTGAACTGCGTGTGACAATACCAGCATAGACCACCCAACTGGACACCTGTGGCAGCCTATAACTGGAATGTTATAAAAGAGATGAAGAAGTGTGTATCGGCTAGATGGCTCTCCAATTCTCAATTGTATAAAGTATTAATTACTTTGTGCAAAAGAAAGTGAGAGCTATTGCTGTCCCTAGTCATCACTACACTGTCTTGAATCAGTGACCTCTGACCTCTAACCTTTTACCCCGAGGGGTCTTACTTGTGCACACAGTGGGCTGCGGTGACCACCCATTGGCTGGTGATGATGGTGCCTCCACAGGTGTGTCGGTTGCTGTAGTAGAGACTGACTTGCCAGGGCCACCTTCCCAAGGTAGCCTCCACTCCCCCGATTATCCTGGGCAGCTTAGCCCGCGTCCCACACTCTACACAGGAAAGAGAAGGTGTTCCTAATGTTTTGTGCACCTAGTGTATACCACCAATGTGTAGAACTATGAAGTCATGAGTGGTCGTATGAAGGTCATTGGGTCTTACCTGTGTGTGAGATGCATAAATTTACAATGTAATCCACTATTATGTTAGTGTTGTTAGTACCCTGCAGAAACTTACCAAAACATTTCAAAGCTATAACCTTCCCTGTGATGCAACTCCCCCTAAATAAAAACAAATCCATCCATTAAAAAGCTTGATTACTATGTTATAGCACATCTATTTTCTTCTGAATCATTAGGTTATGTATTATATCCTCAGACAGCTGCCGTACCTTAACTGCCATATATTTTCCAGGCTGGTCTTGTGTTCAGATGTGATCTGTATAAAGCCATCAGTGTAGTTAGGTCCGATGTCCGTTAAGTTCACCCCTTTTTGCTTAGTCAGTCTGGAAACAAAATGAATCATAGTTATATCTTCTATAAAAGCAGGCAAGATGGGAGAGTGTCTGTTTTAAAAAGTAGTGTCTGATCTATGGGGCATCGGGCAAGCCTATAAACGAACATTAAATCATCTAACATTAACTGGGAGCAATCAGCCTTATGGTTAGGTGAATAGCCTTTTATGTTGGCAAGCTGCTGTGGGCTTTATGGTAAGAAAATGGTCTCAGTTGACTAGCCTTAGATATCCCAGCTGGCGGCAGACCAGGGTCCCCAGGGAAGAGTTCCATCTCTCATAGCACACAGGCAGCCAGGTGGGCACCTTCTCTAGCTGGATCTCCAGGAGAGAGTTCTCTGGGCTGATTCTGTAAAACACTGAACCTCATTGATTGAAAATAATCCCTCCAGAGACCAACTAGATCAACAGAAATGAACTGTTGTCTTGTTTGAGAGGGAAATGTTAAGCAGCTTATATCCAATAACTAATGTAGTCAATATAAACAGATCATTATTTCATATTTTGATGTCGGTTGATAGACAGTCTCCACTCCTCTCCACTGACTGTGATCATGTAGAAGTTGTTAAGGAATGTATTAATAAAGATATGTACTATTATAAAGACAATTATAGTTGTAATATAAACACATTTGGTTTATCAAACTACTAGGAAGGTCTTTCTGCCTGACAAAACAAGTGTGTCCCTTGACTTGTTCCACATTTTGTTGTGTTACAGCATGAATTCAAAATCAATTAAATATTAGTTTTTCTCACCAATATAAACACAATACCCCATAAGGACAAAGTGAAAACATGTTTTTTGAAATGTTAGCAAATTTATTGAAAAAGAAATACAGAAATATCTAATTTTCATAAGCATTCACACCCCTGAGTTAATACTTTGTAGAAGCACCTTTGGCAGCGATTACAGCTGTGAGTCTTTCTGGGCAAGTCTCTAAGAGCTTTCCACACCTGGATTGTGCAATATTTCCACATTATTCTTTTCAAAATTCTTCAAGCTCTGTCAAATTGTTTGTTGATCATTGCTAGAGAGCCATTTTCAGGTCTTGCCATAGATTTTCAAGTAGATTTAAGTCAAAACTGTAACTCAGCCACTCAGGAACATTCACTGTCTTCTTGGTAAGCAACTCCAGTGTAGATGTGGCCTTGTATTTTAGGTTATTGTCCTGATGAAAGGTGAATTCATCTCCCAGATTCTGGTGGAAAGCAGATTGAACCAGGTTTTCCTCTAGGTTTATTTTTTATCCTGAAAAACTCCCCAGTCCTTAACAATTACAATCATACCCATAACATGATGTAGCCACTACTATGCTTGAAAATATGGATAGTGGCACTCAGTAATGTGTGGTATTGGATTGCCCCAAACATAACACTCTGTATTCAGGACAAAAAGTTAATTGCTTTGACACATTTTTTGCAGTATTACTTTAGTGCCTTGTTGCATACAAGTTGCATGTTTTGGAATATTTCTATTCTGTACAGGCTTCCATCTTTTCACTGTCAATTAGGTTAGTATTGTGGAGTTACTAAAATGTTGTTGATCCATCCTCAGTTTTCTCCTATCACAGCCATTAAACTCTAACTGTTTTAAAGTCACCATTGGCCTCATGGTGAAATCCCTGACCAGTTTCTTTCCTCTCCGGCAACTGAGTTAGGAAGGACGTCTGTATCTTTGTAATGACTGGGTATATTGATACACCATCCAAAGCTGAATTAATAACTTCAACATGCTCAAAGGGATATTCAATGTCTGCTTTTTTATTTTTACCCATCTACCAATAGGTGGCCTTCTTTGTGAAGCACTGGAAAACCTCCCTGGTCTTTGTGGTTGTATCTGTGCTTGAAATTCCCTGCTTGACTGGGGGACCTTACAGACAATTGTATTACGTGTGGGGTACAGAGATAAGGTGGTCATTCAAAATCATGTTAAACACTATTACTGCACACGGAGTGAGTCCATCCAACTTATTAAGTGACTTGTTAAGCACATGTTTACTCCTGAACGTATTTAAGATTGCCATAACAAAGGGGTTGAATACGTATTGACTCAAAACATTTCAGCTCTCATTTCTAATTAATTTGTAAACATTTCTAAAAACATAATTCCACTTTGACATTATGGGATATTGTGCGTAGAACAGTGACTAAAACATCTACATTTAATACATTTTAAATTCAGGCTGTAACACAACATGTGGGAAAAGTCAAGGGGTGTGAATACTTTCTGAAAGCACTGTATACCCTATATAGTGCACTACTTTTGACTGGCGCCTATGGGGAATAAGGTGCTATTTGGGACGTAGCCAATCACACAGACAAGATGACAGTCTCTGTGGTGAGTGACGGGCTGAGAGGCACAGACCTTTCCTGGGGTCAGCCACCGAGATGTCCTCGGTCACATTACAGAAAGACGTCTCCTTGGTGTCCCCTAGCCCTGCTGGACTCTGGGAAGAGGTAGGCCGCAACAACAACCTGACTGTAGGAGGAAAAACAACAACATGCAGAGTGAATTATAGCTGCAGTGGATGTGAAACAGATGTTCTTAATCTAGCTCTGTCATTGTGTGAGACATGATTATCATGCATAGTTAATCAGCTATAACAGTCTCATTGTAAAACATTCAGAAACAGTGTTCTATATTCTGACATGTAGGGTTATTTCTGTTTGTTATCCACCACAGCAAGGAATCTGTGCCCCACAAACACTAGAACATTGAACATGTCATCATTTTCTTCATACTCCATGATTTGACACTTGCAGGATTTCTCACCTAGGAACCACACTCCGACTGCTAAGCCTCCCAGAAGTCCTACTGCACACACAGCAACCAGTACTCTCACCAGTCTATGGGCTGACACTGGAGCACAGCTGAATTAGACACTGATAAGAGATTAACTGCTTGGGTATACTGATAAAAGGCATGTTAGCTGTCTGTCACACTGACATAGAGTGAAAGAGATAGCGACACAGCATGTAACAGCCATTACAGTCTACAACGTGCACACAACTAAGGATGTGAACAAAGCATACCACATGCAGGGAACAGGTGACAAAAATGAATGCTGAACATTTCACAGGCAGTGTCATAATCAACTGACTCATATAAAGTCTGCATGGCAGCTGTGAGGGGTAGCTGTATACTGTACTACAGTTTGTGAAAAGGATAGCTAAAGCACTGAGGCTAGCTGGACTTGGCTTTAACTTAAGACAATGAGACACTAAAGTACTAAAGCTTAATGCTGCTATATACTCTAATTAGATAAGACTCTACGTAACATGCCTAATTGGATAATGTCGTCTATTAATCATAGCCTGTGGTTTGCCTGGGTGGTGCTCTATTAAACAGTGCAACACCCAGGCATTGCCTTACCGTGGTTTGTAGAATGGATTCCTCTCAGCCAGGCATGGCAGCTCTGACTCTGAGCTCCTTGGGGCCCCCCCACTCCTGTCTTCTCTGGGTGAAAAGGATGACTGACAGCCACAGGATTCTCAATCACAGATAATATATCTCCATCAAGATTCTGCAACATATGCAATGAATACAACACACACTATTTATATCAGTCTTCTGGGACACTGTATATGAACATAAGCTATTCTTCCTGGCTGACTACCCCTCCTCTTCTACACACACAGAAGCCTTATTCATCCCCTTAATCAAACAGATTTAATTAGGATGACTGTGAAACCCAGAGATCTCAGGAGGGTTTAATCCAGGTGTATGGAATTTGAATGGCAGGTGTGTAAAGGTGCGTAGATAATGTCACAGGTGTCCAGGTGTGTGAACTGAAGCACAATGTATCATTCATAGCCAAACATGAGAATCCCAGCCAACACATCATACTTGTGCTGCAGACATATGGATTTAGTCTACACAGAACCAGACCTATGCAGCAGGTATTTCACATGCAGGTGAATCAGACTACTTACATTTGTTTTCTATTGCAAGACATACACTTTTTTTTAAATGTTAGAGTTTAATACTACAGGGTATTTCTAGCCCATGCAGTGAGATATTGTGGGAAAATAGAATGGCATTATATATTTACAAATCCCCTCTAAAAACCAACTGCTTCAACATGATGCTTAAACATTGTAATAACCCCTAGAATCAACAGCAGTATGTTAACCCAAAGCATGCACTGAATGCATATTTCCCTTTAAGTTATCCTCTAGCAGATAATACATTACATTAGTAAGAAGTACACAATATACATGTACTTGAAATACATTATTATGATTGCCATTAGATTCTTAAAAACCATGAACAAATCCATTAAATCGTTATAGTTGTTGTTAAACAACATGCACAACAGCTAGTACATGTACAGTAAATAGACAGGCATTATGAAAATATCTGTTGTCAGTGATGTTGAGGGAGTCAATAGCCCAAAGACAGAGGGCGTCAGGGGAAGTGAGAGCAACAGAGAATGTATCAAGGTGATGTTGAAAGTAAATAGCCTGAAGTCTTACCATGTTTTCCTTGTATGTTATGTTGTCCAGAGGAGAGTGTGGCACTGGGCTCTTCAGCGCTCATCTGTAGGCCTGTGTTAGGTTAGAGACAGAGATGCGCTCTGCTCGCAGCTGGTTGACCATTTGCCATTTCACAGAATGCAACTCTGGATTTTCCCTTCACAAAGAGACAATGAGGTCAGCAGTGGTGCTGTGCTGCTGAATGAACCTGTTGTTTTGCCAAGGGGGTCATGGGGCCTATGGAGGCAGGCTCAACCAGTTCTTTGTAGGGGGGAACATCTCCAGGGATACCTCCCCAAGCCACTGATAAGGCAGGGGGGGGGGGGGGGGTATCTTACCTGTGCCAACAGAGCATCCACTTGGCAGACAGAACATTATTTGCTGAAAATTGCAGCTTCATGAGCAAAGGTCATAATATTACGTCCTCATATCACATCAATCCCGGTCAGACTCATTTTGAATCCAAAGGTATCACATCTCTCAACAGGCCGCTCAAGAACAAAATGAACACTGTTCTGTCTGCTGGTGAGGTGACGGATGTTCACTCCCTCGCAAAATAAAAATATTTATGCATTTGTCCAGTTTTTGTTGTCAATTATTATGAATTATTTATTTCTGGATACCCGTTACAATATATACAACTTACCCTGCATCAGATGCAGGTACACAAATAACCAATCAACAAACCATTTTTTGAGTGAATCATATTTTATTTTACAAGGATATGAAAATAAATGTGTTAAATAAAATATGATAAAATCAGGACTTTTTCATCTGTTTACAGGTAAAGTATGTGTAAGAAGTATTTTTTTTAAGTGTCTCTTCTACGTTACCACCAAGCTTAATTAACCCAGTCTCACCTATTTAAGTTGAGAACATCAAGGTGTTTCTAAATATGTGAATTTATCTGCCAGCTAGAATTCCAGCCAGCAGAATGTACCTTTGATATGCAGTATCGCCTATGGACGTTGTATGGGATTAGGCCCAGAGAGAGCCAGGTGAGGAGGATAACTGCCAGGAAAAACATTCCGTACACCCGGACTGTCCAGGCAGCATCCCGGAAACGGCCTGCATCTCTTTGGCTCATCTGACTACTGTCAGATGAAATGATGTACAAGTCAAACCCACTCTAATAAGTCTGTCTTTCTGCCTGTCTGTCTGAACACTGTGACCTGAGGTGGACGTGGCAGACTAATACTGTGTGCTGACACACAGACTAGGAATGAGCAGTGGTTGTCACGTCCTGACCAGTAAAGAGGTTATTTTGTTATTATAGTATGGTCAGGGCGTGGCAGGGGGGTGTTTGTTTTGTGTGTTTTGGGATTTTGGGTTTGATCTATGTTATCTATTTCTATGTTTTCCTTTCTAGTTCTTCAATTTCTATGTTGTGTATGTTTGGGTTGATCTCTAATTGGAGGCAGCTGACCCTCGTTGCCTCTGATTAGAGATCATATTTAAGTAGGGGTTTTTCTTCATGGGTTTTGTGGGTAGTTGTTTCCTTGTATAGTCAGTGCACCTTCTGGGACTGTTTTTCGTCGTTTGTTTTTGTATGAGTATTTTTTTCCCTTCTAATAAAAAGATGAGCAATCTAACCGCTGCATATTGGTCCGATGATTTCACCTCTACAGACGACGAAGAATGTGACAGTGGTTTACAATTTATATTTACAAAACAAATATATGGTGGATTGGAAATGATGCAGACAATTACATAGATTGTGGCTTCCATCAATCTCCAATGCTGAAGCTTATCTACCGTGCAAAAAAAATTATAAATAAAATATATGAGTCTAGCATGGTATGTGAATGAGATATCCCAATTGCTGGTGACGAGACAGTAATACTGACATTTATTTGTCTTGTCATGTGCGATTCTCCGTTCAGTCTTCCATTTCTCAAATTGGTACCCCACAATAAAATTATTAAATGACACTCATCATTTAGATCTTAATTGGGAGAGCTTGGTGTATGGGCAGTGAGATACCTTTGTTATTCCTCGCATACTGTAAGGAGACCACTAAGAACTCATTCAATCAGCATAATTGTAACTGTATATCACAAGTGTTTGTCTAGCACAAGGCATGCTGTGCTCACTGCTCACATATACAAATGTAAGTATTCAGAAAGTTTGATAAATGAGATGTATAAATGGCAGCTTTAGATATTGGTCATCATTCATTTATTCACATTGGAAAACATTCTGGAGGATATGTACAGTGTGTCTAAATTTCATCACTTTTAACCCCTCTATGCCGACTTGTCAAGCGCCCATATTTATATAAAGAACTAATTCGTACTAAGTTTCCTAGTTCCTGTGCCATTGTTATTAGTGACTGAGTTGCACAGAAACATTTGATCAGATAAATACTGGTAATGTACTTTCCTTGTAGACATGTTGGAGGGGACAGAGTCTGTGTCGTGTCCAGGAGATCTCTTATGTCTTTGTCTCACTGCCATCTTTGTCACTGTGTGTGGCAGTCTGGACCTTATAGGTTTTATTAGAAGTCTTGTGATTGGACCACATCCCCCTCTCATCTAGTGGATGGAATGACTTAAAGTGCTGTCCCTAAGGAATATCATATTCAGTGTAGGAGGTCCTCACATGGAAGGCTGTGCCTGAGAAAAATACATATTTACAGTCAAGTTAATCTAAAATGAAATGATATACATCTGCCGTCCGGACCAGGTATTAAGGATACTGTAGGTCCCTTTCAATTTTGATATATTCATGTTTTGATAATGATAACATATAAATAATGTGTCCTTTTTGCACTGATTGAAATATCTGAAACATTTATTTTATTCCAACTCCACATTTCCTCACCTCTCAGTACAAACCTGCATCTTGCATGGCTCCGTCCACCATGACCATGGTTTTCAAAGGTCTCCCACTTTAAAGAGTCAGTGCTGATGCCCCAGAGAGGACTGTGTTCATCAATTACATGCTCCATGGTTTGGGGCTCCACTGTGAACAACCTGGCTCCATCCCCAGAGTCAGCTCTCTCTGCTCCAAAAGGATGAATTCTCCCTCTTTGGTATGGTGAGATTTGATCAGCTTGGCTCTAATCTCTGCCACCAGCATATGTGTCTCTTTCAAAGTCCTGATGTTGAACATCAGGCACAGACTCTCATCCCTCTCAGACCACACAGGGCTGACTGAACAACAAAGTGGGCAGCCTCCTCTTAGGCTTGGCTAGCTTAGCCAGGATGCAGCCCAGCATCAGGGCGTCTAACACTGATTCAATGATGGACTGTGCCATCATGAGAACCAGCCCGTCCATGCAGTTGACTGAGGCCTCTCTAGAGCCGTAGCCATTGATGATTTGGCTGTCCATGGAGATAGAGAGGGCCGAATGGAAACTGTCCAGCTTCTCAAAGCATGGCTGCCATTGCGGGTTTGTATGTGGAACACATACAAACACTTCCAGGCATCCAGGAAGTAGGGCTCTGCGAAGGCTGTCAAGGTGACAATGTAGCACAGGGTGAAGACAAACGGGATCCAGCTGTACTTCAGATCCACCAGGGTGCCGATCAGGTCACACATCTTGTTCTTGGAGCTGTATGACGAGCCGCGACACATGCCATCCTTGGTGAAGTAGCGATATTGCTGGCGACCATTAGAACTGGAACTCTTGTGGCTTATGTCTCCTGTACTCTTGGAAGAAGAAGATGTGGCCTTGTTCTGTGTTTTCTTCCCTTTATCAGGTTTACTAGAGCCTTTCTCAACCCAGGAGCTTGTATCATAACTAGAGCAGCTCCCAGCACTCCTGGTCTACCTTGCTTTGTGCTGTGATTGGATGATCCTCTGACTGACCGGTGTCTGGTGTTGGCCCGGGGCTGCCCCATGCCTTGCTTTAGTCTCGGAGAGAAATGCAGCCTTGGATGGCAAACAGGCATGGTGACATACTGACCCCTACTGGTGGCCCTGGAGATTTTCTTGGGATCAGCTAAAGATACTCTTGTATCCACCTGCAATCAAGACATCAAGACAGTAAGGTGTCATCTGAAATCTAACAGTGAAGATGTTGATAACAATATAATAATAAACCAGTCATCTTTGCAGTGAATATTGAGACGTTATACTGACCCTTCTCAGGTATGGCCTGTATGGGTTATATGGGTTGTGTCGAAGTGAAGCTCTGGGTCTGATGTTCTTCCTGGGGTACGGGGAGGTCCGTAGTTGCCATAGTCCCTATAGAGAGCACAGCTGTTGGAGATCACCGAGGAGAGCATAGATGGAATCCCTCTCTGTGGACCATGACCAGTCACCAACACCTGAGATACAGGGAAAGAAACCGAGACGTACCGACAGGAGTGTCTACCGTTTATGCTGTCAAGAAGACAGTTTATCACCTGTGCAGGTCAAAAAATCCTGTTTGTATCCAGTCTGAGAACATAGAGCTAGAGCTACAGATGACATGTCCTTGTTTGTGTCTTTGTTGTAAAGACTAATGATGGAGAGGCTGGATAGTGTGTAATCCAGATGGTGTGTAATGTGGTTTGCTTTAACTGTCCACCATGCTCACACTAATTAAACAGAGGGGATTACATTAGCAGCAGCTCTTAATCAATCTGCTCGTCTACAGAGCATGACCATGGATTTCAGGAGATTATAGAGGAGATCATCTTTTTTGCACATGTGTAAATAAATTTAACCCACCTTCTATATTTTCAAAATGGCTCCATTACATTTGGTGGATCTCATGCTCATCAACTACATAAACAGGACAGGACAGTTCTGTGTCACCACAGTTGTAATACTGTTGTAATACACTAGTGGACTATTCCATCATTGCAAACAAAGTAGGAGCTTTTTCTACTACATCAAAGTCATTGTGTGTTGCTCACTATGCTCTGCTGGTGGATAAACTGCTTTTCAGCATATCCCCTCGAGGTAACTAACTCACTGAATCGAAGAAAAAAAAACACAATAAAAATGGAAACACAGCATTGCTATGGTCAATACCAAAACATCCCAAACCCACAAATAAACATACAAACAAGTACACATAAACAAAGGTAGTACCTGTGATGAAGAATTCCCTCTTGTTATTGACTGGATGCAGTTACTCTATGGTTGCCATTCTGCTTAGTGTTGGACACAACAATGTGTGTGGTAGAGCAGAGGGAGAGAGGGCAGAGAGGCAGCGACTTATCCCTTCCCTCATCTGTAGCAGCTAGTCAAACCCACCCAGCTGTTAGTCTGGCATCGTGCCACTAAGGGTCACCAAACCGCCTGTCATGACTTCAGCTGCATGCTACAGTGAGACAGGAAAACACAACCGTTTCTTACTGACATGTTTATTTTTGCTATTTTATTTTGAAAGGTGCAAATAAAATGTATTATTATTAACACAACCTTCGTGGATTGTTTTGTATTTTATTAGGATCCCCATTAGCTGTTGTTTGTGGTCCACACAAAACATGACACAATACAGAACAATAATAGACAAGAACAGCTCAAGAACAGAACTACATACAATTAGCATTTAGATCTTTTATAACATCTTCAAACATGGAACATATTCCTGTAGTGCATGTGAATAGTATGCACAAAAACCAGACAGTAAGAACTCACTTTACTTGACTGATGACACAATAAAGACCTGCATTGTAAAATAGTTTCTATTTTATTCTTTTTTCATCATGCCACAGAACACTGACGCGTAAGAAGAGCTGTGCCTGAATCCACACTGAGAAAACACTTGCACACACAGTGTTACAAAGCTGTAATGCAAAAGGATTTAACACACGTGGCAAGAAGAACAACCCTGATTGGACACCAGGACAAGCACTGACTGAACTGGTGCTGAGGTAGACAAACATTTACATAATATCTACCTAAATGATGATCATCACATCCTGCTAGTACACATACCAAATAAAACTACTTCTGCTTTGTTACAACATAGAACGATCAAAGAAAAACTTTTTTTGAAAGAGCTTTGTTAGTTTTGGTCCACCACAAAAATCCTAAGATCCTTATAGTGCATGTGTATGTAGAATAGAATAGCAGTAGGGTGAAGATGAGTCGGTGCTTTTAATTGTTTTCATGGCATTGAGTGTTGGCTTTTTGTTCTAGAAGGCCATAGTGTTAGATAGACCCATATATGCTGAACATATAGCTTTATAAAGGTTATTAATAATACCACTATGTATTCTGTGCATTTTATCCCCATTCGACATTACAGAACATTTTGAAAGAAAATCTCAGTCGTAAACTTTGCTTTGAGGCTTGAGGTGCCTGGGGCATAATAACATAGTCATTAGAACAAGTATCTTGTTTCAAATTACAATGTTTAGACAATCGGGTCTACTATGGCATGGCAGTGAAAATCAGTTCTTCACCAACAATAAACAAACAACCAGGAACAACGGTCAATACAACAAACATATACTGTATTCATGTATTCAGCACATCTATTCTCCATTTATAAAAGAGGCACAGGGAGGGCTCTTACTAAAATCAGACTCCAGAGACTTACAAAACACACAAGAAAAGATGTTTCTGAAATCAAAACAAATGTAAACAAATTGCAGATCACTGTAATACAAAAATACAACATTTTAAAGTCAGAGAAGCCCTCTTTTGGCTCTCGTCTAGGAATAAGATACAATTACCTTTACAGCAACAGACATCACAACTGACGATAACCTGCTTTTAGTGATTCAACTTTTCACGTTTAGTAAAAAAGACAACACTTTTACTCACATATTCTTTCTTTTCATCACTTAGAAAATGTTTTAATTCTGTGATTTAACAGACTGCTATAATTCTACTGATAAAAAAATTCACACAAAAGTCACTGAAGGCTTTCAAATCTTTTTTTCTACTCAACAGGCAACCGTAGAAATCAATTCCATTGATTAATTCTCAGAACATTTTAAGCCGCTTCACCAATATAAAAGGACATTTGAAGGTAAAGCTACAGACGATGGACGAAAACACAATGAAAAACACCAGTTCTAAGATGTGCTATTGCCTCTGTGTAAAAGTTGAAGATCGAAGAGTTAGCGCTTATTCTAATATCAAAATAAACGGCCTTGAGGTTGGGTAAAAATAACCAACACCTATTTGGTAACAAAATCGATGCATGACATAAATAGCAAAACCTGTTACACCTTAATGCTTGTCAATCAGCATGAGCAGATAGACTAACTGACAGGTAGGGGAAATTATATGCGTAATATGCGCACTGGAAAAATAAGACAAATTAAATCAAGCTTATGGAGACCATTCAAGTAAATCATGCAAAAAACAAACACCCCAAAAAATCAATAACAGGAAATGTGACAGGAAATAATAACCCAGGAAATGTTTGTTTGTCTCAACCAATCTACGTAGTAAGGGTGGCAATAGTACTGCAATTCGACCAGAGAAGTTTGGTTCTATGTCTCACAATCAGAGTCACAGTAGATAGAACTCAATATCCTTTCTAGTACAACACTTTCACTGCTGTGGTAACCTGACTAGTAGTCCTTCAGCCTTCAACACATATGGAGGTTTAATGTAATGACAGTTCACTGTGGCAATTCGTGATAAAACCAATCAAACCACAGAAATTATCAACTTACTTTTCTTTTGAGGAAAGAATAAGATGAAAAACCTGCCCACACATAGGATAGTGTGTCTTAGTGTATAAGTCCTACTCAGACGTAGCATACGTACAGGTAGGTCTTCTCTATCCTCCAGTCCAGGGGCACATCCTCGGGTCTGTGGCTCTTCATGTGTTTCTGCATGGCTGCCAGGCTGGGGCAGAAGTCCTGGCAGATGGTACACTGGTAGGGCGACGCTCCGTTGTGGGTGCGCAGGTGCTTGATCATGGCAGAGTAGTCCCTGGATCGCTGGTGACAGATCTTGCACTCAAATGGCTTCTCACCTATAGGAATACAACGGCATACTCGTGAAACCTTTCCTCGACTATGTGCTAAAACCAGTGGTACTATCTGACACACATTGGTTTGACCTGTGTGTATACTGTTATTAACACAAAACAATCTGACGTGGGAGTGTGTTATTATTACGACCACACACTGCTCTCTAACCTGTGTGTACGCGGTAGTGGGTCTCCAGCTGATGCTTGAGGCTGAACCTTTTGCCACAGCCGTTACACTCGTAAGGCTTCTCTCCTGTGTGTATGCGTTTGTGTCCCCTCAGCATGCCATCGTCCCGGAAACAGCTCCCACAGAACTCACACTCAAACGGGTGGTCACCTGGAAACAGGTTAGACACAGGTTGGGTAAAGGTTGGATACACGTTATTACAGGTGTCATAATGCTAAACAGTATCAAATGGTTCAGGTAGGCCTCAGCTCTTCAGCAAATGGTATCAAAAGGGTTACTTTATCGTGACTACTACTTATTAATGTAGTTGTACAGGACAATAAAAACAGAACCTTTTGCATATCAGGCTGGAAAAAAGAATATGCTTTCAGATATACAGGTCTCACATTATTATATACAGTATATTATATTATTATTATATACAGTATATTATTATTATATACAGTATATTATTGTCACGGCTGTCGAAAGGAGCGGACCAAAGTGCAGCGTGGTTGTAGTTCAACATTTTATTAAGTCCGTGAAACTTTGCAAAACAATAACTGAATTGACAAAAACAACAAACCGTGACGCAGAGAGAAACAAACACTATTCAAAATATAATCACCCACAAAACCCAGGCAGAAAAACCCCTACTTAAATATGATCTCCAATTAGAGGCAACGAGGACCAGCTGCCTCCAATTGGAGATCAACCCCCCCCAAAAAAACAACTAGAACTTAAACATAGAAATAGAAAACATAGAAAAACACAAAACACCCCCTGTCACGCCCTGACCAACTCTACCATAGAAAAGCAAATCTTACTATGGTCAGGACGTGACAGTACCCCCCCCCCCCCCCCAAAGTTGCAGACTCCGAATGCACCTAAAACAACAAAAGAAACCACAAAACAAAAGGGAGGGTAGGGAGGGCGACAATTGTCCGTGGCGGCTCAAATGCAGTCCACATACAGTGGGGGAAAAAAGTATTTGATCCCCTGCTGATTATGTACGTTTGCCCACTGACAAAGAAATGATCAGTCTATAATTTTAATAGTAGGTTTATTTGAACAGTGAGAGACAGAATAACAACAAAAAAATCCTGAAAAAGGCATGTCAAAAATGTTATAAAATTATTTGCATTTTAATGAGTGAAATAAGTATTTGACCCCTCTGCAAAACATAACTTAGTACTTGGTGGCAAAACCCTTGTTGGCAACCACAGAGGTCAGACGTTTCTTGTAGTTGGCCACTAGGTTTGCACACATCTCAGGAGGGATTTTGTTCCACTCTTTGCAGATCTTCTCCAAGTCATTAAGGTTTCGAGGCTGGGCGTTTGGCAACTCAAACCTTCAGCTCCCTCCACAGATTTTCTATGGGATTAAGGTCTGGAGACTGGCTAGGCCACTCCAGGACCTTAATGTGCCTCTTCTTGAGCCACTCCTTTGTTGCCTTGGCCGTGTGTTTTGGATCATTGTCATGCTGGAATACACATCCATGACCCATTTTCAATGCCCTGGCTGAGGGAAGGAGGTTTTCACCCAAGATTTGACGGTACATGGCCCCGTCCATCGTCCCTTTGATGCGGTGAAGTTGTCCTGTCCCCTTAGCAGAAAAACACCCCCAAAGCATAATGTTTCCACCTCCATGTCTGACGGTGGAGATGGTGTTCTTGGGGTCATAGGCAGCATTCCTCCTCCTCCGAACACGGCGAGTTGAGTTGATGTCAAAGAGCTCCATTTTGGTCTCATCTGACCACAACACTTTCACCAGTTGTCCTCTGAGTCATTCAGATGTTCATTGGCAGACTTCAGACGGGCCTGTATATGTATTCTTGAGCAGGGGGACCTTGCAGGCGCTTAAGGATTTCAGTCCTTCACGGCATAGTGTGGTACCAATTGTTTTCTTGGTGACTATGGTCCCAGATGCCTTGAGATCATTGACAAGATCCTCCCGTGTAGTTCTGGGCTGATTCCTCACTGTTCTCATGATCATTGCAACTCCACAAGGTGAGATCTTGCATGGAGCCCCAGGCCGAGGGATATTGACAGTTCTTTTGTGTTTCTTCCATTTGCGAATAATCGCACCAAATGTTGTCACCTTCTTACCAAGCTGCTTGGCGATGGTCTTGTAGCCCATTCCAGCCTTGTGTAGGTCTACAATCTTGTCCCTGACATCCTTGGAGAGCTTTTTGGTCTTGGCCATGGTGGAGAATTTGGAATCTGATTGATTGATTGCTTCTGTGGAAAGGTGTCTTTTTTTACAGGTAACAAGCTGCGGTTAGGAGCACTCCCTTTAAAGTGTGCTCCTAATCTCAGCTCGTTACCTGTATAAAAGACACCTGGGAGCCAGAAATGTTTCTGATTGAGAAGGGGTGAAATACTTATTTCCCTCATTAAAATGAAAATCAATTTATAACATTTTTGACATGCGTTTTTCTGGATATTTTAGTTGTTATTCTGTCTCTTACTGTTCAAATAAACCTACCATTAAAATTATAGACTGATCCTTTCTTTGTCAGTGGGCAAACGTACAAAATCAGCAGGGGATGAAATACTTTTCCCCCCCCAATGTAACCTCCAGCAGAGGAGGCGGCTCCGGTTCGGGGCATACTCCCCGCTCCACCCGCTGATCCTTCTGCTTTATTACCACCTGACCATGGATCGTCGTCGAAAGAACCGGACTGTAGATCATTGCTGGAGGTTCTGGGCTGCAGGCTGCCGCTGGAGGCTCTGGGCTGCAGGCCGCCGCTGGAGGTTTCGTACTGGGGAGCGTCGCTGGAGGCTCCGGACTGGGGAGCGTCGTGCCATGGATCATCACTACAGGTTCCGCGCCATGGATCATCACTGGAGGCTTCGTGCCATGGATCATCACTGGAGGCTTCAGACCATAGATCATCACAGGAGGCTTCTTTCGTGGAGCTGGAATAGGTCTCACCGGACTAGAGAACGTCGCTGAGAGTTCTGGACTAGGGAACGTCACTGGAGGCCCGGTGTGCGGAATAGGCACAGGGTATACTGGGCCGTGGAGGTGCACTGGAGGTCTGGAGCTTATGGCTGGCACAACCCGTCCTGGCTGGATAACCTCCATAGCCCGACAAGCGCGAGGCGTTGTGACAGGTCGCACAGGTTTGTGTTGGTGAACTGGGGTTACCGTGCATAGAGCTGGCGCAGAATAACCTGGGCCGAGAAGACGCACCGGAGACCAGGAACGCTGAGCAGGCATAGTCCTTCCTGGCTGAATGCCAACTCTAGCACGGCACCTGTGAGGAGCTTGCACCGAGCGCACCGGGCTGTAGCTGCGCACTGGCGACACAGTGTGTATCTCAGCATAACATGGTGCTTGCTCGATCACTCGCCCCCCACAGTAAGCACGGGGAGTTGGCTCAGGTCTCCAACCTCACTCTGCCAATCTCCCTGTGTGCCTCCCTGTGGGCTGTCTCACGCACTTGCCTCGTTGTTGGTACAGCGCCTCATAATGACGCCGCTCCGCTTTAGCTGCCTCAATCTCCTCCCTCGGACGGCGATACTCCCCAGCCTGCCTCCAGGGTCCTTTTCCGTCCAGAATTTCCTCCCATGTCCATTTCTGTTGCTCCTGGGCACGCTGCTTGGTCCTTTTGTGGTGGGTGATTCTGTCACGGCTGTCGAAAGGAGCGGACCATAGTGCAGCGTGGTTATAGTTCCATATTTTATTAAATCCGTGAAACTTTGCAAAACAATAATAACTGAATTGACAAAAACAACAAACTGTGACGCAGAGAGAAACAAACACTACTCAAAACCCAGGAAGAAAAACCCCTACTTAAATATGATCTCCAATTAGAGGCAACGAGGACCAGCTGCCTCCAATTGGAGATCAACCTAAAAAACAACAACATAGAAATAGAACAACTAGAACTTAAACATAGAAAAAGAAAACATAGAAAAACACAAAACACCCCCTGTCACGACCTGACCAACTCTACCATAGAAAATCACATCTTACTATGGTCAGGACGTGACAATTATATTATTATTATATACAGTATATTATATTATTATTATATACAGTATATTATATTATTATGAAAAAATGCTGTAAAGTAAGAATGCTTTCAAAAATAGGCATTAATAGATTATAGATAGAGTAATAGATTATATTTATCAATTAACTAAATGCAAAATGAGTGAACAAAAGACAAATCTAAATCAAATCCATATTTGGTGTGACCACCCTTTGCCTTCAAAACAGCATCAATTCTTGGTGGTACGCTTGCACAAAGTCAGGGATTTTGTAGGCATATAGTCAGGTGTATGATTAAACAATTATACCAAACAGGTGCTAAAGATCATCAATTCAATATCTAGGTTGAAACACAATCATGAACTGAAACAGCTGTGTAGGAGGAATAAAACTGGGTGAGGAACAGCCAAACTCAGCTAACAAGGTGAGGTTGCTGAAGACAGTTTACTGTCAAAAGTCATACACCATGGCAAGACTGAGCACAGCAACAAGACACAAGGTAGTTATACTGCATCAGCAAGGTCTCTCCCAGGCAGAAATATCAAGGCAGACAGGGGTTTCTAGATGTGCTGTCCAAGCTCTTTTGAAGAAGCACAAAGAAACGGGCAACGTTGAGGACCGTAGACGGAGTGGTCGGCCAAGGAAACTTACTGCAGCAGATGAAATACACATTGTGCTTACTTCCCTTCACAATCAGATGTCCAGCAGTGTCGTCAGCTCAGAATTGGCAGAAAACAGTGGGACCCTGGTACACCCATTTACTGTCCGGAGAAGCTTGGTCAGAAGTGGCCTTCATGGAAGACTTGCGGCCAAAAAGCCATACCTCCGACGTGGAAACAAGGCCAAGCGACTCAACTATGCACGAAAACACAGGAACTGAGGTGCAGATTAATGGCAGCAGGTGCTCTGAACTGATGAGTCAAATATTTGGCTGTAGCAGAAGGCAGAAGTTTGTTCGCCAAAGGGCTGGAGAGCGGCACACGAACGAGTGTCTGCAGGCAACAGTAAAGCATGGTGGAGGTTCCTTGCATGTTTGGGGCTGCATTTCTGCAAATGGAGTTGGAGATTTGGTCAGAATTAATGGTCTCCTCGATGCTGAGAAGTACAGGCAGATACTTATCCATCATGCAATACCATCAGGGAGGCATGTGATTGGCCCCAAATGTATTCTGCAGCATGACAACAATCCCAAACATACAGCGAAAGTCATTAAGAACTATCTTCAGCGTAAACAAGAACAAGGAGTCCTGGAAGTGATGGTATGGCCCCCACAGAGCCCTGATCTCAACATCATTGAGTCTGTCTGGGAATACATGAAAAGAGAGAAGCACCTGAGGCTGCCTAAATCCACAGAATAACTGTGGTTAGTTCTCCAAGATGTTGCCTACTTGCCGGGTTCCTTCAAAAACTGTGTTCAAGTGTACGTAGAAGAATTTATGCTGTTTTGAAGGCAAAGTGTGGTCACACCAAATATTGATTTTATGTAGATTTAACTTCTGTTTACTCACTTTGCATTTTGTTAATTGATAAATATAATCTATTAACATGTCTATTTGTGAAAGCATTCTTACTTTACAGCATTTATTCACACCTGCCTAAAACTTTTGCGCAGTACTGTATTTAATAAAAGTAATGTAATATACTGTACATAATATTGTGAGGACATGTGAGGACACTCCCTCCTGCTAACAGCTAATAGAAGTCCTCTAGACATGTGGGTCTTTCCATACTTTATCCATCTCTCTCTGAGGCTGTGGCATTGAGTCATCTGCAATGACCTATGTGTCTCATTAGCTCAGAGTCCACAGCAACAGCCAAGTGGGACAGTACACTGCACTGCTCATCAGGCACATGACTTGTACCCAATGATACTACCAAGAAGACTGCAGTATAGACAAGATACACAATGATGGCCAAACTCCACTAATCAATTATGTTTTTGTTCAATTTAGATGTGGATCAGAAGAAGTGGTCTCTCTCTCTCAATTCAATTCAATTCAATTCAAGGGGCTTTATTGGCATGGGAAACATATGTTAACATTGCCAAGGCAAGTGAAGTAGATAATATACAAAAGTGAAATAAACTAAAAAATGAACAGGAAACATTACACTCACAGAAGTTCCAAAAGAATAAAGACACTACAAATGTCATATTATGTACAGTTGAAGTCAGAAGTTTACATACACTTAGGTTGGTGTCATTAAAACTCGTTTTTCAACCACTCCACAAATGTCTTGTAAACAAACTATAGTTTTGACAAGTCGGTTAGGACATCTACTATGACACAAGTCATTTCTCCAGCAATTGTTTACAGACAGATTATTTCACTTATAATTCACTGTATCACAATTCCAGTGGGTCAGAAGTTTACACACACTAAGTTGACTGTGCCTTTAAACAGCTTGGAAAATTCCAGAAAATGATGTCATTGCTTTAGAAGCTTCTGATAGGCTAATTGACATCATTTGAGTCAATTGGAGGAGTACCTGTGGATGTATTTCAAGGCCTACCTTCAAACTCAGTGCCTCTTTGCTTGACATCATGTGAAAATCAAAAGAAATCAGCCAAGACCTCAGAATTTGTTTTTTAGACCTCCACAAGTCTGGTTCATCCTTGGGAGCAATTCCAAATGCCTGAAGGTACCATGTTCATCTGTACAAACACAGCCGCCATACCACTCAGGAAGGAGACGTGTTCTGTCTCCTAAACATGAATGTACTTTGGTGCGAAAAGTGCAAATCAATCCCAGAACAACAGCAAAGGACCTTGTGAAGATGCTGGAGGAAACAGGCACAAAAGTTGTTTTTATCCACAGTAAAACGAGTCCTATATCAACATAACCTGAAAGGCCGCTCAGCAAGGAAGAAGCCACTGCTCCAAAACCGCCATGAAAAAGCTACAGTTTGCAACTGCACATGGGGACAAAGATTGTACTTTTTGGAGAAATGTCCTCTGGTCTGATGAAACAAAAATAGAACTGTTTGGCCATAATGACCATCGTTATGTTTGGAGGAAAAAGGGGGAGGCTTGCAAGCCGAAGAACACTATCCCAACCGTGAAGCACGAGGGTGGCTGCATCATGTTGTGGGGGTGCTTTGCTGCAGGAGGGACTGGTGCACTTCACAAAATAGATGGCATCATGAGGCAGGAAAATTATGTGCATATATTGAAGCCACATCTCAAGACATCAGTCAGGAAGTTAAAGCTTGGTCGCAAATGGGTTTTCCAAATGGACAATGACCCCAAGCATACTTCCAAAGTTGTTGCAAAATGGCTTAAGGACAACAATGTCAAGGTATTGGAGTGGCCATCACAAAGCCCTGACCTCAATCCTATAGAAAATGTGTGGGCAGAACTGAAAAAGTGTGTGCGAGCAAGGAGGCCAACAAACCTGACTCACTTACACCAACTCTGTCAGGAGGAATGGGCTAAAATTCACCCAACTTATTGTGGGAAGCTTGTGGAAGGCTACATGAAACGTTTTAACCTCCAAGTTAAACAATTTAAAGGCAATGCTACCAAATACTAATTGAGTGTATGTAAACTTCTGACCCACTGGGAATGTGATGAAAGAAATAAAAGCTGAAATAAATCATTCTCTCTACTATTATTCTGGCATTTCACATTCTTAAACTAAAGTGGTGATCCTAACTGACCTAAGACAGGAAATTTTTACTACAATTAAATGTCAGGAATTGTGAAAAACTGTGTTGAAATGTATTTGGCTAAGGTGTATGTAAACTTCCGACTTCAACTGTATATGTACAGTGTTGTAACAATGTGCAAATGGTTAAAGTACAAAAGGGAAAATAAATAAAAATACATTTGGTTTGTATTTACAATGGTGTTTGTTCTTCACTGTTTGCCCTTTTCTTGTGGCAACAGGTTACACATATTGCTGCGGAATTTCGCCCAGTAGATATGGGAGTTTATCAAAATCGGGTCTGTTTTCTAATTCTTTGTGGATCTGTGTAATCTGAGGGAAATATGTGTCTCTAATATGGTCATTCATTTGGCAGGAGGTTAGGAAGTGCAGCTCAGTTTCCACTTCATTTTGTGGGCAGTGTGCACATAGCTGGTATTTTCTTGAGAGACAGGTTTGCCTACGGCGACCTTTCTCAATGGCAAGACTATGCTCACTGAGTCTGTACATAGTCAAAGCTTTCCTTAAGTTTGGGTCAGTCACAGTGGTCAGGTATTCTGACACTGTGTACTCTCTGTTTAGGGCCAAATAGCATTCCAGTTTGCTCTGTTTATTTTGTTAATTCTTTCCCATGTGTCAAGTAATTATCTTTTTGTTTTCTCATGATTTGGTTGGGTCTAATTGTGTTGCTGTCCTGGGGCTCTGTGGGGTCTGTTTGTGAACAGAGCCCCAGGACCAGCTGCTTAGGGGACTCTTCTCCAGGTTCATCTCTCTGTAAGTGATGGCTTTGTTATGGACGGTTTGGGAATCGCTTCCTTTTAGGTGGTTGTAGAATTGAACGTCTCTTTTCTGGATTTTGATAATTAGTGGGCATCGGCCTAATTCTGCTCTGCATGCATTATTTGGTGTTTTACATTGTACACGGAGGATATTTTTGCAGAATTCTGCATGCAGAGTCTCAATCTGGTGTTTGTCCCATTTTGTGAATTCTTTATGTTCCTTTTGATGGCATAGAATGACCTTGCCTTGTCTCTCAGATCATTCACAGCCAGTAAGTGTGAGCAGAGCCTGCTGAGCACCTGGTACATGCCATTGGCTTGGGCTAGTGTAAGAGTGGGGGTTGGGCCTGTTTGCCTGCTCACGGCCTGGGCGTATGTGGGACTTCCATGTTGAGGCCCTCTTTGCGGGTGTGGAGTGCATGGGGTGGGCAGGAGGGGCATAGGTCTGATCTGAGGGGGCCTAAATGGGGTGTGGGCATGGCTGACTTGGGAGGTTGTTGATTGGTTGGGGTGGGGGTGTGGATGTGGCTGGTGGTGTTGTGGTCCGGATGTAGGTGTGGGTCCTCTATGTGTAGGTCAGGGGGGGGGGGGGGGGTCCCCGCAGGTCTGGGAGAGTATCTCGCTGGTCTGGGCATTGTGTCTATTGATCTGTTGCTCCTGTATGAAGTGTTGGGGCTGTGTTTGAGAGCGATGTCCTTTAGTGTCCGGGCGAAGGTGGGCACTGCTGCCTTGTATAGGTGGACCTGGTCATAAAGGCTGTTCAAGTCCAGGGTGGAGTGGTGGGCCAGGTAAACATTTAGTTTTGAGGCAGAGTCACGGGAAATACTTGCGTTTACCCGCTGTATGGTAGCAGGGTGGATATAACCACTGTGCATTGGGGAAAGTAGAAAAAGCTTTTTCAATCACTCTCTTGAGTGCTGTGGCCACCCCTTTCCTGCTGTGCTCTCAGGTCGTTTGTACCTGTGTGTATTATTATGTGGCTAGGTGAACCTAGTTGGTCCTCAGACAGAAGGTCTAGGGCATGCTGGGTGTTTGGACATCAGAGTTGAGACACACTGTGTTTGGGAAAACATTTCTTTTCTTGTATGTATTTCAAGTTTGAGTCCATAAGGAGTACAATCTGTGCCTTGTGTATGTCCTCAGTGGGTGTGGTTGTCAGGAGGGCTATCAGGGTGGCTGACAGGGGGGAAGCTCAGAGGGGGTGAGATCTCCTTTGCTTGGGGTTCTTCATTTGCCAGTCCCGCTGTGATGTAGACGTGGTCAGGGGACTGTCCCGCAGTAGTGTAAACGTGGTCAGGGTCTGGGGACTGTCCCGCTGTAGTGTAGACGTGGTCAGGGTCTGAGGACTGTTCTGCTGTGGTGTAGACGTGGTCAGGGTCTGGGGACTGTCCAGCTGTGATGTCGACGTGGTCAGGGTCTGGGGACTTTCCCGCTGTGATGTCGACGTGGTCAGGGTCTGGGGACTGTCCCGCTGTGATGTCGACGTGGTCAGGGTCTGGGGACTGTCCCGCTGTGATGTAGATGTGGTCAGGGTCTGGGGACTGTCCTGCAGTAGTGTAGACGTGGTCAGGGTCTGAGGACTGTTCTGCTGTGGTGTAGACGTGGTCAGGGTCTGGGGACTGTCCAGGGTCTGAGGACTGTTCTGTTGTGGTGTAGACTGATGAGGACTGTTCTGCTGTG
This sequence comes from Salmo salar, assembly GCF_965601325.2. Lineage (NCBI taxonomy): Eukaryota > Metazoa > Chordata > Actinopteri > Salmoniformes > Salmonidae > Salmo > Salmo salar. The sequence continues at coordinate 137,284,434 of NC_138299.1, forward strand.
GTGTAGACGTGGTCAGGGTCTGGGGTGGACTGTTCTGCTGTGATGTAGACGTGGTCAGGGTCTGAGGACTGTTCTGCTGTGGTGTAGACGTGGTCAGGGTCTGGGGTGGACTGTTCTGCTGTGATGTAGACGTGGTCAGGGTCTGGGGACTGTTCTGCTGTGGTGTAGACGTGGTCATGGCCTGGGGACTGTTCTGCTGTGGTGTAGACGTGGTCAGGGTCTGGGGTGGACTGATCTGCTGTGATGGAGACGTGGTCAGGGTCTGGGGTGGACTGTTCTGCTGTGATGTAGACGTGGTCAGGGTCTGGGGTGGACTGTTCTGCTGTGATGTAGACGTGGTCAGGGTCTGGGGTGGACTGTTCTGCCGTGATGTAGACGTGGTCAGGGTCTGGGGTGGACTGTTCTGCTGTGATGTAGACGTGGTCAGGGTCTGGGGACTGTTCTGCTGTGATGTAGACGTGGTCAGGGTCTGAGGACTGTTCTGCTGTGGTGTAGACGTGGTCAGGGTCTGGGGTGGACTGTTCTGCTGTGATGTAGACGTGGTCAGGGTCTGGGGTGGACTGTTCTGCTGTGGTGTAGACGTGGTCAGGGTCTGAGGACTGCTCTGCTGTGATGTAGACGTGGTCAGGGTCTGGGGACTGTTCTGCTGTGGTGTAGACGTGGTCAGGGTCTGAGGACTGCTCTGCTGTGATGTAGACGTGGTCAGGGTCTGGGGAGGACTGTTCTGCTGTGATGTAGACGTGGTCATGGTCTGAAGACTGTTCTGCTGTGATGTAGATGTGGTCATGGTCTGGGGACTGTTCTGCAGTGGTGTAGACGTGGTCAGGGTCTGGGGACTGTTCTGCTGTGGTGTAGACGTGGTCATGGTCTGAGGTGGACTGTTCTGCTGTGGTGTAGACGTGGTCAGGGTCTGGGGACTGTCCAGGGTCTGAGGACTGTTCTGTTGTGGTGTAGACTGATGAGGACTGTTCTGCTGTGGTGTAGACGTGGTCAGGGTCTGGGGTGGACTGTTCTGCTGTGATGTAGACGTGGTCAGGGTCTGAGGACTGTTCTGCTGTGGTGTAGACGTGGTCAGGGTCTGGGGTGGACTGTTCTGCTGTGGTGTAGACGTGGTCAGGGTCTGGGGTGGACTGTTCTGCTGTGATGTAGACGTGGTCAGGGTCTGGGGACTGTTCTGCTGTGGTGTAGACGTGGTCAGGGTCTGGGGTGGACTGATCTGCTGTGATGGAGACGTGGTCAGGGTCTGGGGTGGACTGTTCTGCTGTGATGTAGACGTGGTCAGGGTCTGGGGTGGACTGTTCTGCTGTGATGTAGACGTGGTCAGTGTCTGGGGTGGACTGTTCTGCCGTGATGTAGACGTGGTCAGGGTCTGGGGTGGACTGTTCTGCTGTGGTGTAGACGTGGTCAGGGTCTGAGGACTGTTCTGCTGTGATGTAGACGTGGTCAGGGTCTGGGGTGGACTGTTCTGCTGTGATGTAGACGTGGTCAGGGTCTGGGGACTGTTCTGCTGTGATGTAGATGTGGTCATGGTCTGGGGACTGTTCTGCTGTGGAGTAGACGTGGTCATGGTCTGGGGACTGTTCTGCTGTGGTGTAGACGTGGTCATGGTCTGAGGACTGTTCTGCTGTGATGTAGACGTGGTCATGGTCTGAGTACTGTTCTGCTGTGATGTAGACGTGGTCAGGGTCTGGGGACTGTTCTGCTGTGATGTAGACGTGGTCAGGGTCTGGGGAGGACTGTTCTGCTGTGAAGTCGACGTGGTCAGGGTCTGGGGACTGTTCTGCTGTGGGGTAGACGTGGTCAGGGTCTGGGGTGGACTGTTCTGCTGTGATGTAGACGTGGTCAGGGGCTGGGGTGGACTGTTCTGCTGTGATGTAGACGTGGTCAGGGTCTGGGGTGGACTGTTCTGCAGTGTTGTAGACGTGGTCATGGTCTGGGGACTGTTCTGCTGTGATGTAGACGTGGTCAGGGTCTGGGGTGGACTGTTCTGCTGTGGTGTAGACGTGGTCAGGGTCTGGGGTGGACTGTTCTGCTGTGGTGTAGACATGGTCAGGGTCTGGGGACTGTTCTGCTGTGGTGTAGACGTGGTCAGGGTCTGAGGACTGCTCTGCTGTGATGTAGACGTGGTCAGGGTCTGGGGAGGACTGTTCTGCTGTGATGTAGACGTGGTCATGGTCTGAAGACTGTTCTGCTGTGATGTAGATGTGGTCATGGTCTGGGGACTGTTCTGCTGTGGAGTAGACGTGGTCATGGTCTGGGGACTGTTCTGCTGTGGTGTAGACGTGGTCATGGTCTGAGGTGGACTGTTCTGCTGTGGTGTAGACGTGGTCAGGGTCTGGGGACTGTTCTGCTGTGGTGTAGACGTGGTCATGGTCTGAGGTGGACTGTTCTGCTGTGGTGTAGACGTGGTCAGGGTCTGGGGACTGTCCAGGGTCTGAGGACTGTTCTGTTGTGGTGTAGACTGATGAGGACTGTTCTGCTGTGGTGTAGACGTGGTCAGGGTCTGGGGTGGACTGTTCTGCTGTGATGTAGACGTGGTCAGGGTCTGAGGACTGTTCTGCTGTGGTGTAGACGTGGTCAGGGTCTGGGGTGGACTGTTCTGCTGTGATGTAGACGTGGTCAGGGTCTGAGGACTGTTCTGCTGTGGTGTAGACGTGGTCAGGGTCTGGGGTGGACTGTTCTGCTGTGGTGTAGACGTGGTCAGGGTCTGGGGTGGACTGATCTGCTGTGATGGAGACGTGGTCAGGGTCTGGGGTGGACTGTTCTGCTGTGATGTAGACGTGGTCAGGGTCTGGGGTGGACTGTTCTGCTGTGATGTAGACGTGGTCAGGGTCTGGGGTGGACTGTTCTGCTGTGATGTAGACGTGGTCAGGGTCTGGGGACTGTTCTGCTGTGATGTAGACGTGGTCAGGGTCTGGGGTGGACTGTTCTGCTGTGATGTAGATGTGGTCAGGGTCTGGGGACTGTTCTGCTGTGGTGTAGACGTGGTCAGGGTCTGGGGAGGACTGTTCTGCTGTGAAGTCGACGTGGTCAGGGTCTGGGGACTGTTCTGCTGTGATGTAGACGTGGTCATGGTCTGGGGACTGTTCTGCTGTGGGGTAGACGTGGTCAGGGTCTGGGGTGGACTGTTCTGCTGTGATGTAGACGTGGTCAGGGGCTGAGGACTGTTCTGCTGTGATGTAGACGTGGTCAGGGTCTGGGGTGGACTGTTCTGCAGTGTTGTAGACGTGGTCATGGTCTGGGGACTGTTCTGCTGTGATGTAGACGTGGTCAGGGTCTGGGGTGGACTGTTCTGCTGTGGTGTAGACGTGGTCAGGGTCTGGGGACTGTTCTGCTGTGGTGTAGACGTTGTCATGGTCTGAGGTGGACTGTTCTGCTGTGGTGTAGACGTGGTCAGGGTCTGGGGTGGACTGTTCTGCTGTGGTGTAGACGTGGTCAGGGTCTGGGGTGGACTGTTCTGCTGTGGTGTAGACGTGGTCAGGGTCTGGGGACAGTTCTGCTGTGGTGTAGACGTGGTCAGGGTCTGAGGACTGTTCTGCTGTGGTGTAGACGTGGTCAGGGTCTGGGGTGGACTGTTCTGCTGTGATGTAGACGTGGTCAGGGTCTGGGGTGGACTGTTCTGCTGTGATGTAGACGTGGTCAGGGTCTGGGGTGGACTGTTCTGCTGTGGTGTAGACGTGGTCAGGGTCTGGGGTGGACTGTTCTGCTGTGGTGTAGACATGGTCAGGGTCTGGGGACTGTTCTGCTGTGGTGTAGACGTGGTCAGGGTCTGAGGACTGCTCTGCTGTGATGTAGACGTGGACAGGGTCTGGGGAGGACTGTTCTGCTGTGATGTAGATGTGGTCATGGTCTGAGGACTGTTCTGCTGTGGTGTAGACGTGGTCATGGTCTGGGGTGGACTGTTCTGCTGTGATATAGACGTGGTCAGGGTCTGAGGACTGTTCTGCTGTGGTGTAGACGTGGTCAGGGTCTGGGGTGGACTGTTCTGCTGTGGTGTAGACGTGGTCAGGGTCTGAGGACTGTTCTGCTGTGGTGTAGACATGGTCAGGGTCTGGGGTGGACTGTTCTGCTGTGGTGTAGATGTGGTCATGGTCTGGGGACTGTTCTGCTGTGGAGTAGACGTGGTCAGGGTCTGGGGACTGTTCTGCTGTGGTGTAGATGTGGTCATGGTCTGAGGTGGACTGTTCTGCTGTGGTGTAGACGTGGTCAGGGTCTGGGGTGGACTGTTCTGCTGTGATGTAGACGTGGTCAGTGTCTGAGGACTGCTCTGCTGTGATGTAGACGTGGTCAGGGTCTGGGGAGGACTGTTCTGCTGTGATGTAGACGTGGTCATGGTCTGAGGACTGTTCTGCTGTGATGTAGGTGTGGTCATGGTCTGGGGACTGTTCTGCTGTGGAGAAGACGTGGTCAGGGTCTGGGGACTGTTCTGCTGTGGTGTAGATGTGGTCATGGTCTGAGGTGGACTGTTCTGCTGTGGTGTAGACGTGGTCAGGGTCTGGGGTGGACTGTTCTGCTGTGATGTAGACGTGGTCAGGGTCTGGGGTGGACTGTTCTGCTGTGATGTAGATGTGGTCAGGGTCTGGGGACTGTTCTGCTGTGGTGTAGACGTGGTCAGGGTCTGGGGAGGACTGTTCTGCTGTGAAGTCGACGTGGTCAGGGTCTGGGGACTGTTCTGCTGTGGGGTAGACGTGGTCAGGGTCTGGGGTGGACTGTTCTGCTGTGATGTAGACGTGGTCAGGGGCTGGGGTGGACTGTTCTGCTGTGATGTAGACGTGGTCAGGGTCTGGGGTGGACTGTTCTGCAGTGTTGTAGACGTGGTCATGGTCTGGGGACTGTTCTGCTGTGATGTAGACGTGGTCAGGGTCTGGGGTGGACTGTTCTGCTGTGGTGTAGACGTGGTCAGGGTCTGAGGACTGCTCTGCTGTGATGTAGACGTGGTCAGGGTCTGGGGACTGTTCTGCTGTGGTGTAGACGTGGTCATGGTCTGAGGTGGACTGTTCTGCTGTGGTGTAGACGTGGTCAGGGTCTGGGGACTGTCCAGGGTCTGAGGACTGTTCTGTTGTGGTGTAGACTGATGAGGACTGTTCTGCTGTGGTGTAGACGTGGTCAGGGTCTGGGGTGGACTGTTCTGCTGTGATGTAGACGTGGTCAGGGTCTGAGGACTGTTCTGCTGTGGTGTAGACGTGGTCAGGGTCTGGGGTGGACTGTTCTGCTGTGATGTAGACGTGGTCAGGGTCTGGGGACTGTTCTGCTGTGGTGTAGACGTGGTCATGGCCTGGGGACTGTTCTGCTGTGGTGTAGACGTGGTCAGGGTCTGGGGTGGACTGATCTGCTGTGATGGAGACGTGGTCAGGGTCTGGGGTGGACTGTTCTGCTGTGATGTAGACGTGGTCAGGGTCTGGGGACTGTTCTGCTGTGATGTAGACGTGGTCAGGGTCTGGGGACTGTTCTGCTGTGGGGTAGACGTGGTCAGGGTCTGGGGTGGACTGTTCTGCTGTGATGTAGACGTGGTCAGGGTCTGGGGTGGACTGTTCTGCTGTGATGTAGACGTGGTCAGGGTCTGGGGACTGTTCTGCTGTGATGTAGACGTGGTCAGGGTCTGGGGACTGTTCTGCTGTGATGTAGACGTGGTCAGGGTCTGGGGACTGTTCTGCTGTGATGTAGACGTGGTCAGGTTCTGGGGACTGTTCTGCTGTGGTGTAGACGTGGTCAGGGTCTGGGGAGGACTGTTCTGCTGTGAAGTCGACGTGGTCAGGGTCTGGGGACTGTTCTGCTGTGGGGTAGACGTGGTCAGGGTCTGGGGTGGACTGTTCTGCTGTGATGTAGACGTGGTCAGGGTCTGGGGTGGACTGTTCTGCTGTGATGTAGACGTGGTCAGGGTCTGGGGACTGTTCTGCTGTGGTGTAGACGTGGTCAGGGTCTGGGGTGGACTGTTCTGCTGTGATGTAGACGTGGTCAGGGTCTGGAGACTGTTCTGCTGTGGTGTAGACGTGGTCAGGGTCTGAGGACTGCTCTGCTGTGATGTAGACGTGGTCAGGGTCTGGGGAGGACTGTTCTGCTGTGATGTAGACGTGGTCATGGTCTGAAGACTGTTCTGCTGTGATGTAGATGTGGTCATGGTCTGGGGACTGTTCTGCTGTGGAGTAGACGTGGTCAGGGACTGGGGACTGTTCTGCTGTGGTGTAGACGTGGTCAGGGTCTGGGGTGGACTGTTCTGCTGTGATATAGACGTGGTCAGGGTCTGAGGACTGTTCTGCTGTGGTGTAGACGTGGTCAGGGTCTGGGGTGGACTGTTCTGCTGTGGTGTAGACGTGGTCAGGGTCTGGGGACAGTTCTGCTGTGGTGTAGACGTGGTCATGGCCTGGGGACTGTTCTGCTGTGGTGTAGACGTGGTCAGGGTCTGGGGTGGACTGTTCTGCTGTGATGTAGACATGGTCAGGGTCTGGGGACTGTTCTGCTGTGGTGTAGACGTGGTCAGGGTCTGAGGACTGCTCTGCTGTGATGTAGACGTGGACAGGGTCTGGGGAGGACTGTTCTGCTGTGATGTAGATGTGGTCATGGTCTGAGGACTGTTCTGCTGTGGTGTAGACGTGGTCATGGTCTGGGGTGGACTGTTCTGCTGTGATATAGACGTGGTCAGGGTCTGAGGACTGTTCTGCTGTGGTGTAGACGTGGTCAGGGTCTGGGGTGGACTGTTCTGCTGTGGTGTAGACGTGGTCAGGGTCTGAGGACTGTTCTGCTGTGGTGTAGACGTGGTCAGGGTCTGGGGTGGACTGTTCTGCTGTGGTGTAGATGTGGTCATGGTCTGGGGACTGTTCTGCTGTGGAGTAGACGTGGTCAGGGTCTGGGGACTGTTCTGCTGTGGTGTAGATGTGGTCATGGTCTGAGGTGGACTGTTCTGCTGTGGTGTAGACGTGGTCAGGGTCTGGGGTGGACTGTTCTGCTGTGATGTAGACGTGGTCAGTGTCTGAGGACTGCTCTGCTGTGATGTAGACGTGGTCAGGGTCTGGGGAGGACTGTTCTGCTGTGATGTAGACGTGGTCATGGTCTGAGGACTGTTCTGCTGTGATGTAGGTGTGGTCATGGTCTGGGGACTGTTCTGCTGTGGAGAAGACGTGGTCAGGGTCTGGGGACTGTTCTGCTGTGGTGTAGATGTGGTCATGGTCTGAGGTGGACTGTTCTGCTGTGGTGTAGACGTGGTCAGGGTCTGGGGTGGACTGTTCTGCTGTGATGTAGACGTGGTCAGGGTCTGAGGACTGTTCTGCTGTGGTGTAGACGTGGTCAGGGTCTGGGGTGGACTGTTCTGCTGTGATGTAGACGTGGTCAGGGTCTGGGGACTGTTCTGCTGTGGTGTAGACGTGGTCATGGCCTGGGGACTGTTCTGCTGTGGTGTAGACGTGGTCAGGGTCTGGGGTGGACTGTTCTGCTGTGATGGAGACGTGGTCAGGGTCTGGGGTGGACTGTTCTGCTGTGATGTAGACGTGGTCAGGGTCTGGGGTGGACTGTTCTGCTGTGATGTAGACGTGGTCAGGGTCTGGGGACTGTTCTGCTGTGATGTAGACGTGGTCAGGGTCTGGGGACTGTTCTGCTGTGGGGTAGACGTGGTCAGGGTCTGGGGTGGACTGTTCTGCTGTGATGTAGACGTGGTCAGGGTCTGGGGTGGACTGTTCTGCTGTGATGTAGACGTGGTCAGGGTCTGGGGTGGACTGTTCTGCTGTGAAGTAGACTGATGAGGACTGTTCTGCTGTGATGTAGACGTGGTCAGGGTCTGAGGACTGTTCTGCTGTGGTGTAGACGTGGTCAGGGTCTGAGGACTGTTCTGCTGTGATGTAGACGTGGTCATGGTCTGAGGACTGTTCTGCTGTGGTGTAGACGTGGTCAGGGTCTGGGGACTGTTCTGCTGTGGTGTAGAGGTGGTCAGGGTCTGGGGACTGTTCTGCTGTGGTGTAGACGTGGTCAGGGTCTGGGGTAGACGTGGTCAGGGTCTGGGGACTGTTCTGCTGTGGTGTAGATGTGGTCAGGGTCTGGTGTGGACTGTTCTGCTGTGGTGTAGACGTGGTCAGGGTCTGGGGTGGACTGTGCTGCTGTGGTGTAGACGTGGTCAGGGTCTGGGGTGGACTGTTCTGCTGTGGTGTAGACGTGGTCAGGGTTTGTGGTTGACTGTTCTGCTGTGGTGTAGACGTGGTCAGGGTCTGGGGTGGACTGTTCTGCTGTGATGTAGACGTGGTCAGGGTCTGGGGTGGACTGTTCTGCTGTGGTGTAGACGTGGTCAGGGTCTGGGGTGGACTGTTCTGCTGTGGTGTAGACGTGGTCAGGGTTTGTGGTTGACTGTTCTGCTGTGGTGTAGACGTGGTCAGGCTCTGGGGTGGACTGTTCTGCTGTGGTGTAGACGTGGTCAGGGTCTGGGGACTGTTCTGCTGTGATGTAAACGTGGTCAGGGTCTGGGGTGGACTGTTCTGCAGTGTGTAGACGTGGTCATGGTCTGGGGACTGTTCTGCTGTGGTGTAGACGTGGTCAGGGTCTGGGGTGGACTGTTCTGCTGTGGTGTAGACGTGGTCAGGGTCTGAGGACTGCTCTGCTGTGATGTAGACGTGGTCAGGGTCTGGGGACTGTTCTGCTGTGGTGTAGACGTGGTCAGGATCTGAGGACTGCTCTGCTGTGATGGAGACGTGGTCAGGGTCTGGGGACTGTTCTGCTGTGGTGTAGACGTGGTCAGGATCTGAGGACTGCTCTGCTGTGATGTAGACGTGGTCAGGGTCTGGGGAGGACTGTTCTGCTGTGATGTAGACGTGGTCAGGGTCTGGGGACTGTTCTGCTGTTGTGTAGACGTGGTCATGGCCTGGGGACTGTTCTGCTGTGGTGTAGACGTGGTCAGGGTCTGGGGTGGACTGTTCTGCTGTGATGGAGACGTGGTCAGGGTCTGGGGTGGACTGTTCTGCTGTGGGGTAGACGTGGTCAGGGTCTGGGGTGGACTGTTCTGCTGTGGTGTAGACGTGGTCAGGGTCTGGGGTGGACTGTTCTGCTGTGAAGTAGACTGATGAGGACTGTTCTGCTGTGATGTAGACGTGGTCAGGGTCTGAGGACTGTTCTGCTGTGGTGTAGACGTGGTCAGGGTCTGAGGACTGTTCTGCTGTGATGTAGACGTGGTCATGGTCTGAGGACTGTTCTGCTGTGGTGTAGACGTGGTCAGGGTCTGGGGACTGTTCTGCTGTGGTGTAGAGGTGGTCAGGGTCTGGGGACTGTTCTGCTGTGGTGTAGACGTGGTCAGGGTCTGGGGTAGACGTGGTCAGGGTCTGGGGACTGTTCTGCTGTGGTGTAGATGTGGTCAGGGTCTGGTGTGGACTGTTCTGCTGTGGTGTAGACGTGGTCAGGGTCTGGGGTGGACTGTGCTGCTGTGGTGTAGACGTGGTCAGGGTCTGGGGTGGACTGTTCTGCTGTGGTGTAGACGTGGTCAGGGTTTGTGGTTGACTGTTCTGCTGTGGTGTAGACGTGGTCAGGGTCTGGGGTGGACTGTTCTGCTGTGATGTAGACGTGGTCAGGGTCTGGGGTGGACTGTTCTGCTGTGGTGTAGACGTGGTCAGGGTCTGGGGTGGACTGTTCTGCTGTGGTGTAGACGTGGTCAGGGTTTGTGGTTGACTGTTCTGCTGTGGTGTAGACGTGGTCAGGCTCTGGGGTGGACTGTTCTGCTGTGGTGTAGACGTGGTCAGGGTCTGGGGACTGTTCTGCTGTGATGTAAACGTGGTCAGGGTCTGGGGTGGACTGTTCTGCAGTGTGTAGACGTGGTCATGGTCTGGGGACTGTTCTGCTGTGGTGTAGACGTGGTCAGGGTCTGGGGTGGACTGTTCTGCTGTGGTGTAGACGTGGTCAGGGTCTGAGGACTGCTCTGCTGTGATGTAGACGTGGTCAGGGTCTGGGGACTGTTCTGCTGTGGTGTAGACGTGGTCAGGATCTGAGGACTGCTCTGCTGTGATGGAGACGTGGTCAGGGTCTGGGGACTGTTCTGCTGTGGTGTAGACGTGGTCAGGATCTGAGGACTGCTCTGCTGTGATGTAGACGTGGTCAGGGTCTGGGGAGGACTGTTCTGCTGTGATGTAGACGTGGTCAGGGTCTGGGGACTGTTCTGCTGTTGTGTAGACGTGGTCATGGCCTGGGGACTGTTCTGCTGTGGTGTAGACGTGGTCAGGGTCTGGGGTGGACTGTTCTGCTGTGATGGAGACGTGGTCAGGGTCTGGGGTGGACTGTTCTGCTGTGGGGTAGACGTGGTCAGGGTCTGGGGTGGACTGTTCTGCTGTGGTGTAGACGTGGTCAGGGTCTGGGGTGGACTGTTCTGCTGTGATGTAGACGTGGTCAGGGTCTGGGGACTGTTCTGCTGTGATGTAGACGTGGTCAGGGTCTGGGGTGGACTGTTCTGCTGTGGTGTAGACGTGGTCAGGGTCTGGGGTGGACTGTTCTGCTGTGGTGTAGACGTGGTCAGGGTCTGGGGTGGACTGTTCTGCAGTGTTGTAGACGTGGTCATGGTCTGGGGACTGTTCTGCTGTGATGTAGATGTGGTCAGGGTCTGGGGTGGACTGTTCTGCTGTGGTGTAGACGTGGTCAGGGTCTGAGGACTGCTCTGCTGTGATGTAGACGTGGTCAGGGTCTGGGGAGGACTGTTCTGCTGTGATGTAGACGTGGTCATGGTCTGAGGACTGTTCTGCTGTGATGTAGATGTGGTCAGGGTCTGGGGACTGTTCTGCTGTGGGGTAGACGTGGTCAGGGTCTGGGGACTGTTCTGCTGTGATGTAGACGTGGTCAGGGTCTGGGGTGGACTGTTCTGCTGTGATGTAGACGTGGTCAGGGTCTGGGGTGGACTGTTCTGCTGTGATGTAGACGTGGTCAGGGTCTGGGGTGGACTGTTCTGCTGTGGTATAGACGTGGTCAGGGTCTGGGGTGGACTGTTCTGCTGTGGTGTAGACGTGGTCAGGGTCTGGGGACTGTTCTGCTGTAATGTAAACGTGGTCAGGGTCTGGGGTGGACTGTTCTGCAGTGGTGTAGACGTGGTCAGGGTCTGGGGTGGACTGTTCTGCTGTGATGTAGACGTGGTCAGGGTCTGGGGTGGACTGTTCTGCTGTGGTGTAGACGTGGTCAGGGTCTGGGGTGGACTGTTCTGCTGTGGTGTAGACGTGGTCAGGGTCTGGGGACTGTTCTGCTGTAATGTAAACGTGGTCAGGGTCTGGGGACAGTTCTGCTGTGATGTAGACGTGGTCATGGTCTGGGGACTGTTCTGCTGTGATGTAGACGTGGTCAGGGTCTGGGGTGGACTGTTCTGCTGTGATGTAGACGTGGTCAGGGTCTGGGGTGGACTGTTCTGCTGTGGTGTAGACGTGGTCAGGGTCTGAGGACTGCTCTGCTGTGATGTAGACGTGGTCAGGGTCTGGGGACTGTTCTGCTGTGGTGTAGACGTGGTCAGGATCTGAGGACTGCTCTGCTGTGATGTAGACGTGGTCAGGGTCTGGGGAGGACTGTTCTGCTGTGATGTAGACGTGGTCAGGGTCTGAGGACTGTTCTGCTGTGGATGTAGACGTGGTCAGGGTCTGGGGTGGACAGTTCTGCTGTGATGTAGACGTGGTCAGGGTCTGGGGGGACTGTTCTGCTGTGATGTAGACGTGGTCAGGGTCTGGGGACTGTTCTGCTGTGGTGTAGACGTGGTCATGGCTCTGGGGACTGTTCTGCTGTGGTGTAGACGTGGTCAGGGTCTGGGGTGGACTGTTCTGCTGTGATGTAGACGTGGTCAGGGTCTGGGGTGGACTGTTCTGCTGTGGTGTAGACGTGGTCAGGGTCTGGGGTGGACTGTTCTGCTGTGGTGTAGACGTGGTCAGGGTCTGGGGTGGACTGTTCTGCTGTGATGTAGACGTGGTCAGGGTCTGGGGACTGTTCTGCTGTGGTGTAGACGTGGTCAGGGTCTGGGGTGGACTGTTCTGCTGTGATGTAGACGTGGTCAGGGTCTGGGGTGGACTGTTCTGCTGTGGTGTAGACGTGGTCAGGGTCTGGGGTGGACTGTTCTGCTGTGGTGTAGACGTGGTCAGGGTCTGGGGTGGACTGTTCTGCTGTGATGTAGACGTGGTCAGGGTCTGGGGTGGACTGTTCTGCTGTGATGTAGACGTGGTCAGGGTCTGAGGACTGTCTCTGCTGTGATGTAGACGTGGTCAGGGTCTGGGGTGGACTGTTCTGCTGTGATGTAGACGTGGTCATGGTCTGAGGACTGTTCTGCTGTGATGTAGATGTGGTCAGGGTCTGGGGACTGTTCTGCTGTGGTGTAGACGTGGTCAGGGTCTGGGGACTGTTCTGCTGTGATGTAGACGTGGTCAGGGTCTGGGGTGGACTGTTCTGCTGTGATGTAGACGTGGTCAGGGTCTGGGGTGGACTGTACCCTCTGTGATGTAGACGTGGTCAGGGTCTGGGGTGGACTGTTCTGCTGTGGTGTAGACGTGGTCAGGGTCTGGGGTGGACTGTTCTGCTGTGGTGTAGACGTGGTCAGGGTCTGGGGACTGTTCTGCTGTGGAATGTAGAACGTGGTCAGGGTCTGGGGTGGACTGTACCCTCTGTGATGTAGACGTGGTCAGGGTCTGGGGTGGACTGTTCTGCTGTGGTGTAGACGTGGTCATGGTCTGAGGACTGTTCTGCTGTGATGTAGATGTGGTCAGGGTCTGGGGTGGACTGTTCTGCTGTGATGTAGACGTGGTCAGGGTCTGGGGACTGTTCTGCTGTGATGTAGACGTGGTCAGGGTCTGGGGACTGTTCTGCTGTGGTGTAGACGTGGTCAGGTTCTGGGGACTGTTCAGCTGTGGTGTAGACGTGGTCAGGGTCTGGGGTGGACTGTTCTGCTGTGATGTAGACGTGGTCAGGGTCTGGGGTGGACTGTTCTGCTGTGGTGTAGACGTGGTCAGGGTCTGAGGACTGCTCTGCTGTGATGTAGACGTGGTCAGGGTCTGGGGACTGTTCTGCTGTGGTGTAGACGTGGTCAGGATCTGAGGACTGCTCTGCTGTGATGTAGACGTGGTCAGGGTCTGGGGAGGACTGTTCTGCTGTGATGTAGACGTGGTCAGGGTCTGGGGACTGTTCTGCTGTGGAGTAGACGTGGTCAGGGTCTGAGGACTGTTCTGCTGTGGTGTAGACGTGGTCATGGTCTGAGGTGGACTGTTCTGCTGTGGTGTAGACGTGGTCAGGGTCTGGGGTGGACTGTTCTGCTGTGATGTAGACGTGGTCCGGGTCTGAGGACTGTTCTGCTGTGGTGTAGACGTGGTCAGGGTCTGGGGTGGACTGTTCTGCTGTGATGTAGACGTGGTCAGGGTCTGGGGACTGTTCTGCTGTGGTGTAGACGTGGTCATGGCCTGGGGACTGTTCTGCTGTGGTGTAGACGTGGTCAGGGTCTGGGGTGGACTGTACCCTCTGTGATGTAGACGTGGTCAGGGTCTGGGGTGGACTGTTCTGCTGTGGTGTAGACGTGGTCATGGTCTGAGGACTGTTCTGCTGTGATGTAGATGTGGTCAGGGTCTGGGGTGGACAGTTCTGCTGTGATGTAGACGTGGTCAGGGTCTGGGGACTGTTCTGCTGTGATGTAGACGTGGTCAGGGTCTGGGGACTGTTCTGCTGTGGTGTAGACGTGGTCAGGTTCTGGGGACTGTTCAGCTGTGGTGTAGACGTGGTCAGGGTCTGGGGTGGACTGTTCTGCTGTGATGTAGACGTGGTCAGGGTCTGGGGTGGACTGTTCTGCTGTGGTGTAGACGTGGTCAGGGTCTGGGGTGGACTGTTCTGCTGTGGTGTAGACGTGGTCAGGGTCTGGGGTGGACTGTTCTGCTGTGATGTAGACGTGGTCCGGGTCTGAGGACTGTTCTGCTGTGGTGTAGACGTGGTCAGGGTCTGGGGTGGACTGTTCTGCTGTGATGTAGACGTGGTCAGGGTCTGGGGACTGTTCTGCTGTGGTGTAGACGTGGTCATGGCCTGGGGACTGTTCTGCTGTGGTGTAGACGTGGTCAGGGTCTGGGGTGGACTGTACCCTCTGTGATGTAGACGTGGTCAGGGTCTGGGGTGGACTGTTCTGCTGTGATGTAGACGTGGTCAGGGTCTGGGGTGGACTGTACCCTCTGTGATGTAGACGTGGTCAGGGTCTGGGGTGGACTGTTCTGCTGTGGTGTAGACGTGGTCATGGTCTGAGGACTGTTCTGCTGTGATGTAGATGTGGTCAGGGTCTGGGGTGGACTGTTCTGCTGTGATGTAGACGTGGTCAGGGTCTGGGGACTGTTCTGCTGTGGTGTAGACGTGGTCATGGCCTGGGGACTGTTCTGCTGTGGTGTAGACGTGGTCAGGGTCTGGGGTGGACTGTACCCTCTGTGATGTAGACGTGGTCAGGGTCTGGGGTGGACTGTTCTGCTGTGGTGTAGACGTGGTCATGGTCTGAGGACTGTTCTGCTGTGATGTAGATGTGGTCAGGGTCTGGGGTGGACTGTTCTGCTGTGATGTAGACGTGGTCAGGGTCTGGGGACTGTTCTGCTGTGATGTAGACGTGGTCAGGGTCTGGGGACTGTTCTGCTGTGGTGTAGACGTGGTCAGGTTCTGGGGACTGTTCAGCTGTGGTGTAGACGTGGTCAGGGTCTGGGGTGGACTGTTCTGCTGTGATGTAGACGTGGTCAGGGTCTGGGGTGGACTGTTCTGCTGTGGTGTAGACGTGGTCAGGGTCTGGGGTGGACTGTTCTGCTGTGGTGTAGACGTGGTCAGGGTCTGGGGTGGACTGTTCTGCTGTGATGTAGACGTGGTCCGGGTCTGAGGACTGTTCTGCTGTGGTGTAGACGTGGTCAGGGTCTGGGGTGGACTGTTCTGCTGTGATGTAGACGTGGTCAGGGTCTGGGGACTGTTCTGCTGTGGTGTAGACGTGGTCATGGCCTGGGGACTGTTCTGCTGTGGTGTAGACGTGGTCAGGGTCTGGGGTGGACTGTACCGTCTGTGATGTAGACGTGGTCAGGGTCTGGGGTGGACTGTTCTGCTGTGGTGTAGACGTGGTCATGGTCTGAGGACTGTTCTGCTGTGATGTAGATGTGGTCAGGGTCTGGGGTGGACTGTTCTGCTGTGATGTAGACGTGGTCAGGGTCTGGGGACTGTTCTGCTGTGATGTAGACGTGGTCAGGGTCTGGGGACTGTTCTGCTGTGGTGTAGACGTGGTCAGGTTCTGGGGACTGTTCAGCTGTGGTGTAGACGTGGTCAGGGTCTGGGGTGGACTGTTCTGCTGTGATGTAGACGTGGTCAGGGTCTGGGGTGGACTGTTCTGCTGTGATGTAGACGTGGTCAGGGTCTGGGGTGGACTGTTCTGCTGTGATGTAGACGTGGTCAGGGTCTGGGGTGGACTGTTCTGCTGTGATGTAGACGTGGTCAGGGTCTGGGGTGGACTGTTCTGCTGTGATGTAGACGTGGTCAGGGTCTGGGGTGGACTGTTCTGCTGTGGTGTAGACGTGGTCAGGGTCTGGTGTGGACTGTTCTGCTGTGATGTAGACGTGGTCAGGGTCTGGGGTGGACTGTTCTGCTGTGGTGTAGACGTGGTCATGGTCTGGGGACTGTTCTGCTGTGATGTAGACGTCGTCAGGGTCTGAGGACTGCTCTGCTGTGATGTAGACGTGGTCAGGGTCTGGGGACTGTTCTGCTGTGGTGTAGACGTGGTCAGGGTCTGGGGTGGACTGTTCTGCTGTGGTGTAGACGTGGTCAGGGTCTGGTGTGGACTGTTCTGCTGTGATGTAGACGTGGTCAGGGTCTGGGGTGGACTGTTCTGCTGTGGTGTAGACGTGGTCATGGTCTGGGGACTGTTCTGCTGTGGTGTAGACGTGGTCAGGGTCTGAGGACTGCTCTGCTGTGATGTAGACGTGGTCAGGGTCTGGGGACTGTTCTGCTGTGGTGTAGACGTGGTCAGGGTCTGGGGTGGACAGTTCTGCTGTGATGTAGACGTGGTCAGGATCTGAGGACTGCTCTGCTGTGATGTAGACGTGGTCAGGGTCTGGGGAGGACTGTTCTGCTGTGATGTAGACGTGGTCATGATCTGAGGACTGTTCTGCTGTGATGTAGACGTGGTCAGGATCTGGGGACTGTTCTGCTGTGATGTAGACGTGGTCAGGTTCTGGGGTGGACTGTTCTGCTGTGATGTAGACGTGGTCAGGGTCTGGGGTGGACTGTTCTGCTGTGGTGTAGACGTGGTCATGGTCTGAGGTGGACTGTTCTGCTGTGGTGTAGACGTGGTCAGGGTCTGGGGTGGACTGTTCTGCTGTGATGTAGACGTGGTCAGGGTCTGAGGACTGTTCTGCTGTGGTGTAGACGTGGTCAGGGTCTGGGGTGGACTGTTCTGCTGTGATGTAGACGTGGTCAGGGTCTGGGGACTGTTCTGCTGTGGTGTAGACGTGGTCATGGCCTGGGGACTGTTCTGCTGTGGTGTAGACGTGGTCAGGGTCTGGGGTGGACTGTTCTGCTGTGATGGAGACGTGGTCAGGGTCTGGGGTGGACTGTTCTGCTGTGATGTAGAAGTGGTCAGGGTCTTGGGTGGACTGTTCTGCTGTGATGTCGACGTGGTCAGGGTCTGGGGTGGACTGTTCTGCTGTGGGGTAGACGTGGTCATGGTCTGAGGACTGTTCTGCTGTGATGTAGACGTGGTCAGGGTCTGGGGACTGTTCTGCTGTGATGTAGACGTGGTCAGGGTCTGGGGACTGTTCTGCTGTGGTGTAGACGTGGTCAGGTTCTGGGGACTGTTCAGCTGTGGTGTAGACATGGTCAGGGTCTGGGGAGGACTGTTCTGCTGTGAAGTCGACGTGGTCAGGGTCTGGGGACTGTTCTGCTGTGGGGTAGACGTGGTCAGGGTCTGGGGTGGACTGTTCTGCTGTGATGTAGACGTGGTCAGTGTCTGGGGTGGACTGTTCTGCTGTGGTGTAGACGTGGTCAGGGTCTGGGGTGGACTGTTCTGCTGTGGTGTAGACGTGGTCAGGGTCTGGGGTGGACTGTTCTGCTGTGGTGTAGACGTGGTCAGGGTCTGGGGTGGACTGTTCTGCTGTGATGGAGACGTGGTCAGGGTCTGTGGTTGACTGTTCTGCTGTGGTGTAGACGTGGTCAGGGTCTGGGGTGGACTGTTCTGCTGTGATGTAGACGTGGTCAGGGTCTGGGGTGGACTGTTCTGCTGTGATGTAGACGTGGTCAGGTTCTGGGGACTGTTCAGCTGTGGTGTAGACGTGGTCAGGGTCTGGGGAGGACTGTTCTGCTGTGAAGTCGACGTGGTCAGGGTCTGGGGACTGTTCTGCTGTGGGGTAGACGTGGTCAGGGTCTGGGGTGGACTGTTCTGCTGTGGTGTAGACGTGGTCATGGTCTGGGGACTGTTCTGCTGTGATGTAGATGTGGTCAGGGTCTGGGGTGGACTGTTCTGCTGTGGTGTAGACGTGGTCAGGGTCTGAGGACTGCTCTGCTGTGATGTAGACGTGGTCAGGGTCTGGGGACTGTTCTGCTGTGGTGTAGACGTGGTCAGGATCTGAGGACTGCTCTGCTGTGATGTAGACGTGGTCAGGGTCTGGGGAGGACTGTTCTGCTGTGATGTAGATGTGGTCATGGTCTGGGGACTGTTCTGCTGTGGAGTAGACGTGGTCAGGGTCTGGGGACTGTTCTGCTGTGGTGTAGACGTGGTCATGGTCTGAGGTGGACTGTTCTGCTGTGGTGTAGACGTGGTCAGGGTCTGGGGTGGACTGTTCTGCTGTGATGTAGACGTGGTCAGGGTCTGAGGACTGTTCTGCTGTGGTATAGACGTCGTCAGGGTCTGGGGTGGACTGTTCTGCTGTGATGTAGACGTGGTCAGGGTCTGGGGACTGTTCTGCTGTGGTGTAGACGTGGTCATGGCCTGGGGACTGTTCTGCTGTGGTGTAGACGTGGTCAGGGTCTGGGGTGGACTGTTCTGCTGTGATGGAGACGTGGTCAGGGTCTGGGGTGGATTGTTCTGCTGTGATGTAGACGTGGTCAGGGTCTGGGGTGGACTGTTCTGCTGTGATGTAGACGTGGTCAGGGTCTGAGGACTGTTCTGCTGTGGTGTAGACGTGGTCAGGGTCTGGGGTGGACTGTTCTGCTGTGATGTCGACGTGGTCAGGGTCTGAGGACTGTTCTGCTGTGATGTAGACGTGGTCAGGGTCTGAGGACTGTTCTGCTGTGATGTAGACGTGGTCAGGGTCTGGGGTGGACTGTTCTGCTGTGATGTCGACGTGGTCATGGTCTGAGGACTGTTCTGCTGTGATGTAGACGTGGTCAGGGTCTGAGGACTGCTCTGCTGTGATGTAGACGTGGTCAGGGTCTGGGGACTGTTCTGCTGTGATGTAGACGTGGTCAGGGCCTGGGGACTGTTCTGCTGTGATGTAGACGTGGTCAGGGTCTGGGGAGGACTGTTCTGCTGTGAAGTCGACGTGGTCAGGGTCTGGGGACTGTTCTGCTGTGGGGTAGACGTGGTCAGGGTCTGGGGTGGACTGTTCTGCTGTGATGTAGACGTGGTCAGGGTCTGGGGACTGTTCTGCTGTGATGTAGACGTGGTCAGGGTCTGAGGACTGTTCTGCTGTGGTGTAGACGTGGTCAGGGTCTGGGGACTGTTCTGCTGTGATGTAGACGTGGTCAGGGTCTGGGGTGGACTGTTCTGCTGTGAAGTAGACTGATGAGGACTGTTCTGCTGTGATGTAGACGTGGTCAGGGTCTGAGGACTGTTCTGCTGTGATGTAGATGTGGTCAGGGTCTGGGGACTGTTCTGCTGTGGTGTAGACGTGGTCAGGGTCTGGGGTAGACGTGGTCAGGGTCTGGGGACTGTTCTGCTGTGGTGTAGATGTGGTCAGGGTCTGGTGTGGACTGTTCTGCTGTGGTGTAGACGTGGTCAGGGTCTGGGGTGGACTGTTCTGCTGTGGTGTAGACGTGGTCAGGGTCTGGGGTGGACTGTTCTGCTGTGGTGTAGACGTGGTCAGGGTCTGGGGTGGACTGTTCTGCTGTGGTGTAGACGTGGTCAGGGTCTGGGGTGGACTGTTCTGCTGTGGTGTAGACGTGGTCAGGGTCTGGGGTGGACTGTTCTGCTGTGGTGTAGACGTGGTCAGGGTCTGGGGTGGACTGTTCTGCTGTGGTGTAGACGTGGTCAGGGTCTGGGGACTGTTCTGCTGTGATGTAAACGTGGTCAGGGTCTGGGCTGGACTGTTCTGCAGTGTTGTAGACGTGGTCATGGTCTGGGGACTGTTCTGCTGTGATGTAGATGTGGTCATGGTCTGGGGACTGTTCTGCTGTGGAGTAGACGTGGTCAGGGTCTCGGGACTGTTCTGCTGTGGTGTAGACGTGGTCATGGTCTGAGGTGGACTGTTCTGCTGTGGTGTAGACGTGGTCAGGGTCTGGGGTGGACTGTTCTGCTGTGATGTAGACGTGGTCAGGGTCTGAGGACTGTTCTGCTGTGGTGTAGACGTCGTCAGGGTCTGGGGTGGACTGTTCTGCTGTGGTGTAGACGTGGTCAGGGTCTGGGGTGGACTGTTCTGCTGTGATGTAGACGTGGTCAGGGTCTGGGGTGGACTGTTCTGCTGTGATGTAGACGTGGTCAGGGTCTGGGGACTGTTCTGCTGTGATGTAGACGTGGTCAGGGTCTGGGGTGGACTGTTCTGCTGTGGTGTAGACGTGGTCAGGGTCTGGGGTGGACTGTTCTGCTGTGAAGTAGACTGATGAGGACTGTTCTGCTGTGATGTAGACGTGGTCAGGGTCTGAGGACTGTTCTGCTGTGGTGTAGACGTGGTCAGGGTCTGAGGACTGTTCTGCTGTGATGTAGACGTGGTCAGGGTCTGGGGACTGTTCTGCTGTGGTGTAGATGTGGTCAGGGTCTGGGGACTGTTCTGCTGTGGTGTAGACGTGGTCAGGGTCTGGGGACTGTTCTGCTGTGATGTAGACGTCGTCAGGGTCTGGGGTGGACTGTTCTGCTGTGGTGTAGACGTGGTCAGGGTCTGAGGACTGCTCTGCTGTGATGTAGACGTGGTCAGGGTCTGGGGACTGTTCTGCTGTGATGTAGACGTGGTCAGGGTCTGGGGTGGACTGTTCTGCTGTGGTGTAGACGTGGTCAGGGTCTGGGGACTGTTCTGCTGTGGTGTAGACGTGGTCAGGGTCTGAGGACTGTTCTGCTGTGGTGTAGACGTGGTCAGGGTCTGGGGTGGACTGTTCTGCTGTGATGTAGACGTGGTCAGGGTCTGGGGACTGTTCTGCTGTGGTGTAGACGTGGTCATGGCCTGGGGACTGTTCTGCTGTGGTGTAGACGTGGTCAGGGTCTGGGGTGGACTGTTCTGCTGTGATGGAGACGTGGTCAGGGTCTGGGGTGGACTGTTCTGCTGTGATGTAGAAGTGGTCAGGGTCTTGGGTGGACTGTTCTGCTGTGATGTCGACGTGGTCAGGGTCTGGGGTGGACTGTTCTGCTGTGGGGTAGACGTGGTCATGGTCTGAGGACTGTTCTGCTGTGATGTAGACGTGGTCAGGGTCTGGGGACTGTTCTGCTGTGATGTAGACGTGGTCAGGGTCTGGGGACTGTTCTGCTGTGGTGTAGACGTGGTCAGGGTCTGGGGACTGTTCTGCTGTGATGTAGACGTGGTCAGGGTCTGGGGTGGACTGTTCTGCTGTGAAGTAGACTGATGAGGACTGTTCTGCTGTGATGTAGACGTGGTCAGGGTCTGAGGACTGTTCTGCTGTGATGTAGATGTGGTCAGGGTCTGGGGACTGTTCTGCTGTGGTGTAGACGTGGTCAGGGTCTGGGGTAGACGTGGTCAGGGTCTGGGGACTGTTCTGCTGTGGTGTAGATGTGGTCAGGGTCTGGTGTGGACTGTTCTGCTGTGGTGTAGACGTGGTCAGGGTCTGGGGTGGACTGTTCTGCTGTGGTGTAGACGTGGTCAGGGTCTGGGGTGGACTGTTCTGCTGTGGTGTAGACGTGGTCAGGGTCTGGGGTGGACTGTTCTGCTGTGGTGTAGACGTGGTCAGGGTCTGGGGTGGACTGTTCTGCTGTGGTGTAGACGTGGTCAGGGTCTGGGGTGGACTGTTCTGCTGTGGTGTAGACGTGGTCAGGGTCTGGGGTGGACTGTTCTGCTGTGGTGTAGACGTGGTCAGGGTCTGGGGTGGACTGTTCTGCTGTGGTGTAGACGTGGTCATGGTCTGGGGACTGTTCTGCTGTGATGTAGGTGTGGTCATGGTCTGGGGACTGTTCTGCTGTGGAGTAGACGTGGTCAGGGTCTCGGGACTGTTCTGCTGTGGTGTAGACGTGGTCATGGTCTGAGGTGGACTGTTCTGCTGTGCTGTAGACGTGGTCAGGGTCTGAGGACTGTTCTGCTGTGGTGTAGACGTCGTCAGGGTCTGGGGTGGACTGTTCTGCTGTGGTGTAGACGTGGTCAGGGTCTGGGGTGGACTGTTCTGCTGTGATGTAGACGTGGTCAGGGTCTGGGGTGGACTGTTCTGCTGTGATGTAGACGTGGTCAGGGTCTGGGGACTGTTCTGCTGTGGTGTAGACGTGGTCAGGGTCTGGGGTAGACGTGGTCAGGGTCTGGGGACTGTTCTGCTGTGGTGTAGATGTGGTCAGGGTCTGGTGTGGACTGTTCTGCTGTGGTGTAGACGTGGTCAGGGTCTGGGGTGGACTGTTCTGCTGTGGTGTAGACGTGGTCAGGGTCTGGGGTGGACTGTTCTGCTGTGGTGTAGACGTGGTCAGGGTCTGGGGTGGACTGTTCTGCTGTGGTGTAGACGTGGTCAGGGTCTGGGGTGGACTGTTCTGCTGTGGTGTAGACGTGGTCAGGGTCTGGGGTGGACTGTTCTGCTGTGGTGTAGACGTGGTCAGGGTCTGGGGTGGACTGTTCTGCTGTGGTGTAGACGTGGTCAGGGTCTGGGGACTGTTCTGCTGTGATGTAAACGTGGTCAGGGTCTGGGGTGGACTGTTCTGCAGTGTTGTAGACGTGGTCATGGTCTGGGGACTGTTCTGCTGTGATGTAGATGTGGTCATGGTCTGGGGACTGTTCTGCTGTGGAGTAGACGTGGTCAGGGTCTCGGGACTGTTCTGCTGTGGTGTAGACGTGGTCATGGTCTGAGGTGGACTGTTCTGCTGTGGTGTAGACGTGGTCAGGGTCTGGGGTGGACTGTTCTGCTGTGATGTAGACGTGGTCAGGGTCTGAGGACTGTTCTGCTGTGGTGTAGACGTCGTCAGGGTCTGGGGTGGACTGTTCTGCTGTGGTGTAGACGTGGTCAGGGTCTGGGGTGGACTGTTCTGCTGTGATGTAGACGTGGTCAGGGTCTGGGGTGGACTGTTCTGCTGTGATGTAGACGTGGTCAGGGTCTGGGGACTGTTCTGCTGTGATGTAGACGTGGTCAGGGTCTGGGGTGGACTGTTCTGCTGTGGTGTAGACGTGGTCAGGGTCTGGGGTGGACTGTTCTGCTGTGAAGTAGACTGATGAGGACTGTTCTGCTGTGATGTAGACGTGGTCAGGGTCTGAGGACTGTTCTGCTGTGGTGTAGACGTGGTCAGGGTCTGAGGACTGTTCTGCTGTGATGTAGACGTGGTCAGGGTCTGGGGACTGTTCTGCTGTGGTGTAGATGTGGTCAGGGTCTGGGGACTGTTCTGCTGTGGTGTAGACGTGGTCAGGGTCTGGGGACTGTTCTGCTGTGATGTAGACGTCGTCAGGGTCTGGGGTGGACTGTTCTGCTGTGGTGTAGACGTGGTCAGGGTCTGAGGACTGCTCTGCTGTGATGTAGACGTGGTCAGGGTCTGGGGACTGTTCTGCTGTGATGTAGACGTGGTCAGGGTCTGGGGTGGACTGTTCTGCTGTGGTGTAGACGTGGTCAGGGTCTGGGGACTGTTCTGCTGTGGTGTAGACGTGGTCAGGGTCTGAGGACTGTTCTGCTGTGGTGTAGACGTGGTCAGGGTCTGGGGTGGACTGTTCTGCTGTGATGTAGACGTGGTCAGGGTCTGGGGACTGTTCTGCTGTGGTGTAGACGTGGTCATGGCCTGGGGACTGTTCTGCTGTGGTGTAGACGTGGTCAGGGTCTGGGGTGGACTGTTCTGCTGTGATGGAGACGTGGTCAGGGTCTGGGGTGGACTGTTCTGCTGTGATGTAGAAGTGGTCAGGGTCTTGGGTGGACTGTTCTGCTGTGATGTCGACGTGGTCAGGGTCTGGGGTGGACTGTTCTGCTGTGGGGTAGACGTGGTCATGGTCTGAGGACTGTTCTGCTGTGATGTAGACGTGGTCAGGGTCTGGGGACTGTTCTGCTGTGATGTAGACGTGGTCAGGGTCTGGGGACTGTTCTGCTGTGGTGTAGACGTGGTCAGGGTCTGGGGACTGTTCTGCTGTGATGTAGACGTGGTCAGGGTCTGGGGTGGACTGTTCTGCTGTGAAGTAGACTGATGAGGACTGTTCTGCTGTGATGTAGACGTGGTCAGGGTCTGAGGACTGTTCTGCTGTGATGTAGATGTGGTCAGGGTCTGGGGACTGTTCTGCTGTGGTGTAGACGTGGTCAGGGTCTGGGGTAGACGTGGTCAGGGTCTGGGGACTGTTCTGCTGTGGTGTAGATGTGGTCAGGGTCTGGTGTGGACTGTTCTGCTGTGGTGTAGACGTGGTCAGGGTCTGGGGTGGACTGTTCTGCTGTGGTGTAGACGTGGTCAGGGTCTGGGGTGGACTGTTCTGCTGTGGTGTAGACGTGGTCAGGGTCTGGGGTGGACTGTTCTGCTGTGGTGTAGACGTGGTCAGGGTCTGGGGTGGACTGTTCTGCTGTGGTGTAGACGTGGTCAGGGTCTGGGGTGGACTGTTCTGCTGTGGTGTAGACGTGGTCAGGGTCTGGGGTGGACTGTTCTGCTGTGGTGTAGACGTGGTCAGGGTCTGGGGTGGACTGTTCTGCTGTGGTGTAGACGTGGTCATGGTCTGGGGACTGTTCTGCTGTGATGTAGGTGTGGTCATGGTCTGGGGACTGTTCTGCTGTGGAGTAGACGTGGTCAGGGTCTCGGGACTGTTCTGCTGTGGTGTAGACGTGGTCATGGTCTGAGGTGGACTGTTCTGCTGTGCTGTAGACGTGGTCAGGGTCTGAGGACTGTTCTGCTGTGCTGTAGACGTCGTCAGGGTCTGGGGTGGACTGTTCTGCTGTGGTGTAGACGTGGTCAGGGTCTGGGGTGGACTGTTCTGCTGTGATGTAGACGTGGTCAGGGTCTGGGGTGGACTGTTCTGCTGTGATGTAGACGTGGTCAGGGTCTGGGGACTGTTCTGCTGTGATGTAGACGTGGTCAGGGTCTGGGGTGGACTGTTCTGCTGTGGTGTAGACGTGGTCAGGGTCTGAGGACTGTTCTGCTGTGATGTAGACGTGGTCAGGGTCTGGGGTGGACTGTTCTGCTGTGGTGTAGACGTGGTCAGGGTCTGAGGACTGTTCTGCTGTGATGTAGACGTGGTCAGGGTCTGAGGACTGTTCTGCTGTGATGTAGACGTGGTCATGGTCTGGGGACTGTTCTGCTGTGAAGTCGACGTGGTCAGGGTCTGGGGACTGTTCTGCTGTGGGGTAGACGTGGTCAGGGTCTGGGGTGGACTGTTCTGCTGTGACGTAGACGTGGTCAGGGTCTGGGGTGGACTGTTCTGCTGTGGTGTAGACGTGGTCAGGGTCTGAGGACTGTTCTGCTGTGATGTAGACGTGGTCAGGGTCTGAGGACTGTTCTGCTGTGATGTAGACGTGGTCATGGTCTGGGGACTGTTCTGCTGTGAAGTCGACGTGGTCAGGGTCTGGGGACTGTTCTGCTGTGGGGTAGACGTGGTCAGGGTCTGGGGTGGACTGTTCTGCTGTGATGTAGACGTGGTCAGGGTCTGGGGACTGTTCTGCTGTGATGTAGACGTGGTCAGGGTCTGAGGACTGTTCTGCTGTGATGTAGATGTGGTCAGGGTCTGGGGACTGTTCTGCTGTGATGTAGATGTGGTCAGGGTCTGGGGACTGTTCTGCTGTGGGGTAGACGTGGTCAGGGTCTGGGGTGGACTGTTCTGCTGTGATGTAGACATGGTCAGGGTCTGGGGACTGTTCTGCTGTGATGTAGACGTGGTCAGGGTCTTGGGTGGACTGTTCTGCTGTGAAGTAGACTGATGAGGACTGTTCTGCTGTGATGTAGACGTGGTCAGGGTCTGGGGTAGACGTGGTCAGGGTCTGGGGACTGTTCTGCTGTGGTGTAGATGTGGTCAGGGTCTGGTGTGGACTGTTCTGCTGTGGTGTAGACGTGGTCAGGGTCTGGGGTGGACTGTTCTGCTGTGGTGTAGACGTGGTCAGGGTCTGGGGTGGACTGTTCTGCTGTGATGTAGACATGGTCAGGGTCTGGGGACTGTTCTGCTGTGATGTAGACGTGGTCAGGGTCTTGGGTGGACTGTTCTGCTGTGAAGTAGACTGATGAGGACTGTTCTGCTGTGGTGTAGACGTGGTCAGGGTCTGGGGTAGACGTGGTCAGGGTCTGGGGACTGTTCTGCTGTGGTGTAGATGTGGTCAGGGTCTGGTGTGGACTGTTCTGCTGTGGTGTAGACGTGGTCAGGGTCTGGGGTGGACTGTTCTGCTGTGGTGTAGACGTGGTCAGGGTCTGGGGTGGACTGTTCTGCTGTGGTGTAGACGTGGTCAGGGTCTGGGGTGGACTGTTCTGCTGTGGTGTAGACGTGGTCAGGGTCTGGGGTGGACTGTTCTGCTGTGATGTAGACGTGGTCAGGGTCTGGGGTGGACTGTTCTGCTGTGGTGTAGACGTGGTCAGGGTCTGGGGTGGACTGTTCTGCTGTGGTGTAGACGTGGTCAGGGTCTGGGGTGGACTGTTCTGCTGTGGTGTAGACGTGGTCAGGGTCTGGGGTGGACTGTTCTGCTGTGGTGTAGACGTGGTCAGGGTCTGGGGTGGACTGTTCTGCTGTGGTGTAGACGTGGTCATGGTCTGGGGACTGTTCTGCTGTGATGTAGGTGTGGTCATGGTCTGGGGACTGTTCTGCTGTGGAGTAGACGTGGTCAGGGTCTCGGGACTGTTCTGCTGTGGTGTAGACGTGGTCATGGTCTGAGGTGGACTGTTCTGCTGTGCTGTAGACGTGGTCAGGGTCTGAGGACTGTTCTGCTGTGGTGTAGACTTCATCAGGGTCTGGGGTGGACTGTTCTGCTGTGGTGTAGACGTGGTCAGGGTCTGGGGTGGACTGTTCTGCTGTGATGTAGACGTGGTCAGGGTCTGGGGTGGACTGTTCTGCTGTGATGTAGACGTGGTCAGGGTCTGGGGACTGTTCTGCTGTGATGTAGACGTGGTCAGGGTCTGGGGTGGACTGTTCTGCTGTGGTGTAGACGTGGTCAGGGTCTGAGGACTGTTCTGCTGTGATGTAGACGTGGTCAGGGTCTGAGGACTGTTCTGCTGTGATGTAGACGTGGTCATGGTCTGGGGACTGTTCTGCTGTGAAGTCGACGTGGTCAGGGTCTGGGGACTGTTCTGCTGTGGGGTAGACGTGGTCAGGGTCTGGGGTGGACTGTTCTGCTGTGATGTAGACGTGGTCAGGGTCTGGGGACTGTTCTGCTGTGATGTAGACGTGGTCAGGGTCTGAGGACTGTTCTGCTGTGATGTAGACGTGGTCAGGGTCTGGGGTGGACTGTTCTGCTGTGGGGTAGACGTGGTCAGGGTCTGGGGTGGACTGTTCTGCTGTGGTGTAGACGTGGTCAGGGTCTGGGGACTGTTCTGCTGTGGGGTAGACGTGGTCAGGGTCTGGGGACTGTTCTGCTGTGATGTAGACGTGGTCAGGGTCTGGGGACTGTTCTGCTGTGATGTAGACGTGGTCAGGGTCTTGGGTGGACTGTTCTGCTGTGAAGTAGACTGATGAGGACTGTTCTGCTGTGATGTAGACGTGGTCAGGGTCTGAGGACTGTTCTGCTGTGGTGTAGACGTGGTCAGGGTCTGGGGTAGACGTGGTCAGGGTCTGGGGACTGTTCTGCTGTGGTGTAGATGTGGTCAGGGTCTGGTGTGGACTGTTCTGCTGTGGTGTAGACGTGGTCAGGGTCTGAGGACTGTTCTGCTGTGATGTAGACTGATGAGGACTGTTCTGCTGTGGTGTAGACGTGGTCATGGCCTGGGGACTGTTCTGCTGTGATGTAGACGTGGTCAGGGTCTGGGGTGGACTGTTCTGCTGTGATGTAGATGTGGTCAGGGTCTGGGGACTGTTCTGCTGTGGTGTAGACGTGGTCAGGGTCTGGGGTGGACTGTTCTGCTGTGATGTAGACGTGGTCAGGGTCTGGGGACTGTTCTGCTGTGGAGTAGACGTGGTCAGGGTCTGGGGTGGACTGTTCTGCTGTGGTGTAGACGTGGTCAGGGTCTGGGGTGGACTGTTCTGCTGTGGTGTAGACGTGGTCAGGGTCAGGGGTGGACTGTTCTGCTGTGGTGTAGACGTGGTCAGGGTCTGGGGTGGACTGTTCTGCTGTGGTGTAGACGTGGTCAGGGTCTGGGGTGGACTGTTCTGCTGTGGTGTAGACGTGGTCAGGGTCTGGGGTGGACTGTTCTGCTGTGATGTAGACGTGGTCAGGGTCTGGGGACTGTTCTGCTGTGGAGTAGACGTGGTCAGGGTCTGGGGTGGACTGTTCTGCTGTGGTGTAGACGTGGTCAGGGTCTGGGGTGGACTGTTCTGCTGTGGTGTAGACGTGGTCAGGGTCTGGGGTGGACTGTTCTGCTGTGGTGTAGACGTGGTCAGGGTCTGGGGTGGACTGTTCTGCTGTGGTGTAGACGTGGTCAGGGTCAGGGGACTGTTCTGCTGTGATGTAGACGTGGTCAGGGTCTGGGGTGGACTGTTCTGCTGTGGTGTAGACGTGGTCAGGGTCTGGGGTGGACTGTTCTGCTGTGGTGTAGACGTGGTCAGGGTCTGGGGTGGACTGTTCTGCTGTGATGTAGATGTGGTCAGGGTCTGGGGTGGACTGTTCTGCTGTGGTGTCGAGAGTTTTGTCGGGAGCTGAGGTGGGCTGTTCTGCTGGTTTCTCTGCGGAGGTGGCCACCTCTCCAGTGGGTTGTTCTCTGTCACACGCCATCCCCCGCTGCCTCTCCAGCAGCAGTCTGATCCTCTCCTCCATCCCCCTCACCCTCTCCTCCAGCAGTCTGATCCTCTCCTCCATCCCCCTCACCCTCTCCTCCAGCAGTCTGATCCTCTCCTCCATCCCCCTCACCCTCTCCTCCAGCAGTCTGATCCTCTCCCTCCATCCCCCTCACCCTCTCCAGCAGCAGTCTGATCCTCTCCTCCATCCCCCTCACCCTCTCCAGCAGCAGTCTGATTCTCTCCCTCCATCCCCCTCGCCCTCTCCTCCAGCAGTCTGATCCTCTCCTCCATCCCCCTCACCCTCTCCTCCAGCAGTCTGATCCTCTCCCTCCATCCCCGTCGCCCTCTCCTCCAGCAGTCTGATCCTCTCCACCATCCCCCTCACCCTCTCCTCCAGCAGTCTGATCCTCTCCCTCCATCCCCCTCACCCTCTCCTTCAGCAGTCTGATCCTCTCCCTCCATCGCCCTCACCCTCTCCTCCAGCAGTCTGATCCTCTCCACCATCCCCCCCACCCTCTCCTCCAGCAGTCTGATCCTCTCCTCATCCCCCTCACCCTCTCCTCCAGCAGTCTGATCCTCTCCCTCCATCCCCCTCGCCCTCTCCTCCAGCAGTCTGATCCTCTCCTCCATCCCCCTCACCCTCTCCTCCAGCAGTCTGATCCTCTCCACCATCCCCCTCACCCTCTCCTCCAGCAGTCTGATCCTCTCCCTCCATCCCCCCACCCTCTCCTCCAGCAGTCTGATCCTCTCCCTCCATCCCCCTCACCCTCTCCTCCAGCAGTCTGATCCTCTCCACCATCCCCCCCACCCTCTCCTCCAGCAGTCTGATCCTCTCCTTCCCTCCATCCTCCTCACCCTCTCCTCCAGCAGTCTGATCCTCTCCCTCCATCCCCCTCACCCTCTCCTCCAGCAGTCTGACCCTCTCCCTCCATCCCCCTCACCCTCTCCTCCAGCAGTCTGATCCTCTCCCTCCATCCCCCTCACCCTCTCCTCCAGCAGTCTGATCCTCTCCCTCCATCCCCCTCACCCTCTCCTCCAGCAGTCTGATCCTCTCCCTCCATCCCCCTCACCCTCTCCTCCAGCAGTCTGATCCTCTCCCTCCCCTTCAGCAGTCTGATCCTCTCCCTCCATCCCCCTCACCCTCTCCTCCAGCAGTCTGATCCTCTCCACCATCCCCCCGTCCTCTCCTCCAGCAGTCTGATCCTCTCCACTAGTGCTCTGTTCTTCTCCTGCTTCTTCTCCTGTTGAAGTTGTCTCACCACAGTCCAGATATGTCCCTCTCCACCTCCAGCTCTCCGGGTCTGGTTAAGGGGGTGTTGTTGTGCTGGACTGTTGTCTGGGTCTGTGCTGACTGGAGTGTAATCACCTGCTGTTTCAGCTCCACCTGCCTCACGTCCAGCTGGGTAAATGTATCCTTCATTTCAATGAGGGAGTAGTACTCTGTGCTGAGAGGTTGACTTTCTGCTTGGGGTTGCCTGTCTGTGGGGTTATATAATGAAGAGGTCTGGTCTGACCTGCTCGGGGTGGGGGTATCTTCTCAAGGGAGAGCTTCTCCTGCTGAGCTAATTCTTTGATTAGGTGAAAGACCAGCTGAAACTGTTTGGGGTTGCCTTGTACAATACTGTTCCAGACTTATAGAGATGTATATTAGCTGACTCAGAGTCCTCATTGTCTAGTATCCTGAGTTTCCACCCCTCGGTAACACACCACCCTCTTAACAGAGGGGTAGTGTGCTAATATAGCACTGTGCCATGCCAGGGGATGGTCTGGTTAATATAGCACTGTGCCATGCCAGGGGATGGTCTGGTTAATATAGCACTGTGCCATGCCAGGGGATGGTCTGGTTAATATAGCACTGTGCCATGCCAGGGGATGGTCTGGTTAATATAGCACTGCGCCATGCCAGGGGATGGTCTGGTTAATATAGCACTGTGCCATGCCAGGGGATGGTCTGGTTAATATAGCACTGTGCCATGCCAGGGGATGGTCTGGTTAATATAGCACTGTGCCATTCCAGGGGATGGTCTGGTTAATATAGCACTGTGCCATGCCAGGGGATGGTCTGGTTAATATAGCACTGTGCCAGGGGATGGTCTGGTTAATATAGCACTGTGCCATGCCAGGGGATGGTCTGTGTTAATATAGCACTGTGCCATGCCAGGGGATGGTCTGGTTAATATAGCACTGTGCCATTCCAGGGGATGGTCTGGTTAATATAGCACTGTGCCATGCCAGGGGATGGTCTGGTTAATATAGCACTGTGCCACGGGATGGTCTGGTTAATATAGCACTGTGCCATGCCAGGGGATGGTCTGTGTTAATATAGCACTGTGCCAGGGGATGGTCTGGTTAATATAGCACTGTGCCATGCCAGGGGATGGTCTGGTTAATATAGCACTGTGCCATGTCAGGGGATGGTCTGTGTTAATATAGCACTGTGCCAGGGGATGGTCTGGTTAATATAGCACTGTGCCAGGGGATGGTCTGGTTAATATAGCACTGTGCCATGCCAGGGGATGGTCTGGTTAATATAGCACTGTGCCATGCCAGGGGATGGTCTGGTTAATATAGCACTGTGCCATGCCACGGGATGGTCTGGTTAATATAGCACTGTGCCATGCCAGGGGATGGTCTGGTTAATATAGCACTGTGCCATGCCAGGGGATGGTCTGGTTAATATAGCACTGTGCCATGCCAGGGGATGGTCTGGTTAATATAGCACTGTGCCAGGGGATGGTCTGGTTAATATAGCACTGTGCCATGCCAGGGGATGGTCTGGTTAATATAGCACTGTGCCAGGGGATGGTCTGGTTAATATAGCACTGTGCCATGCCAGGGGATGGTCTGGTTAATATAACACTGTGCCATGCCAGGGGATGGTCTGGTTAATATAGCACTGTGTCAGGGGATGGTCTGGTTAATATAGCACTGTGCCATGCCAGGGGATGGTCTGGTTAATATAGCACTGTGCCATGCCAGGGGATGGTCTGGTTAATATAGCACTGTGTCAGGGGATGGTCTGGTTAATATAGCACTGTGCCATGCCAGGGGATGGTCTGGTTAATATAGCACTGTGCCAGGGGATGGTCTGGTTAATATAGCACTGTGCCAGGGGATGGTCTGGTTAATATAGCACTGTGCCAGGGGATGGTCTGGTTAATATAGCACTGTGCCATGCCAGGGGATGGTCTGGTTAATATAGCACTGTGCCATGCCAGGGGATGGTCTGGTTAATATAGCACTGTGCCATGCCAGGGGATGGTCTGTGTTAATATAGCACTGTGTCAGGGGATGGTCTGGTTAATATAGCACTGTGCCATGCCAGGGGATGGTCTGTGTGGAAGATGAGGTTGCTGATGTTCCCATTTTTATAATAGTCAGCAAAAAGTGTCTCTTGATTTTCCATAAGGAGCTTCATTTTGTGATCTTTTCGTGTCTTATCATTCTTTACATAAACAGGGTACTATATTTGAATTACCTCTGAACAGCGGGAGGCAGCTTCTAAGGCCTCTCCATTTGGTTGGAGTAGACTGTGCGACTCTCCTGCCATTGTTGGGCTAAAGGGCTTTGATACCTCTCACTTGACACGTCAGTGCTAATTGAAGTTGTATCAAGCTTGGTAGCCTTAACTTGGCATTCAGAGTCCTTATAATCATTATAAAATAATGTAATGTATCTTTCTCCTTGACTTTTAGAAATAAAATATAGCTTCAGACTAAACATTACTCACTCAGTTCCAGGTTGGATGGTGTTTTCAGGTTTCTGTTGTTTTTCAGAGCATTTGCTGTATAGTTTTGGAATAGTAATCTTTGGTAGTCTCTCTCGGAGAAAAACACAGACATTTGTTGTTCTGTAGATATTTATTTCGGTTTGCTCTGTCATTTGGGGAGAACTGCAGTAGAACTGACAGGCATTAATGGCAGGGGCCTAGAAGGCTGTGTCTAAGAACATAAACACATAAACTGGATAAAATAGCCTCAAACATAACACTGGCCATAACGAAGCATTGCTGTCATCAGGAAAGTGAATCATAGCGGAGTTTATTAACGTTAAGTGAACATAAACATGATAAATTAAGTGAAACTGACTGTAGACTGAAATTAAAGAACTCTGGTCTCATGCTACTTCAGTCTAGTGCCAAGAGAGAAGTAGTAGTTCAAGTTATTTAAAGATTAAAGGGTTGAGGTTTATGGGAATTGATGTCATTGCAGCTTTGGATTGTGTGTTAGTGTAGGCGATGATGTTGACGGATATGACAGTGATGATGGAAACGGTGGTGGTGGTGATGATGACGAAGATGACATAGGACACAGATGCAGTCCTTACCTGTGTGTGAGCGCAGGTGGCGTTTGAGGGTGGTGTGGCTGGGGAAGGTGTGGTCACAGTGGCTGCAGACGTAGCTGTGCATCCCTGCATGGACCTCCATGTGCTGCTGCAGAGCCTTCTGGGTCTGGAACCGCTTGGCACACAGCAGACAAAACACTGCCATGTCTGTCCCTGGAGACCACACAGAGACACAGACACAGTTATTTCAGGACCAAACATACACTCAGTGGGGAAACTGGATCACTCAACTCTGAGCCTGAGTGTTCTGAGGAGAACACTTCTTTCAAAGAGCAAAGTGTTTCTTCCTAAACTAACCCCCTTGACAGGCGTGAAATACATTCAGTTTGACTTTATACACTTTCCTGACTGAAGTCATGGTCTTTTCGTGATTTTTTTTAACACAATACACAGGATGCTGGAACTGTCAATCACATAATCAATGCCTTCTCCTTATAGGATGTTAAAAGCGGAATTATTCTCCTCAATCCCCATCAAGCCTGTGTTCAAGCAGCCTCTGAAGTCCTCTGTGTCTGTTTACAGAGAGAGGCTGATAGAAGCTCCACCCTGAACGATGCCTACACTATGAGCTATGTGCTGAATGTTAAGTAGTGATATCAAGCCATTAAAGGCAGGACTGCAGGAAAAACACAATCCTTTTAATCCTGTGTGTGACCTGGCATCACTTTGGGGCTGCTCTCCTGTTGCACTGAGAGTGGAGCGGAATACAGATAGGGAAACACAGGCTAGTTTTACTCATACAGGATCTGTGAAGAACCACCATTAAATACACTCACACACATTATACAGGGTTCTTACTTGTTCTTAACACTATTGAATGACCCCTTTGCTTATCCCTCTCATGAAAATCCAGATGTGACGTAGGACTGAATAATCAGTTCATCGGGTAATCAATTCCACTGGTAATAATGTATGAGTCTTGCAGAGAGGTGGCTAATGTTAGGTTATGATGTCGGTATTTCTCTGTCTGCTCGGCTTTGGGATCATTTACAAAGCAGGTCCCATTGCTCACGACTCGGATTCAATCAGACATCTCCAGCGGTGGATCATTAGTAAACAGGAGGCTATGCCAGCTTTTCATTGGAATTCAAGTGGGGTTGCTGAGTTGCATTTAAAATGCAGTCTGATGAGGTCCACTAAATCAAATCATTTGTTACTGTTATTGAA
The DNA here is from genome assembly GCF_965601325.2 of Salmo salar. Classification (NCBI taxonomy): domain Eukaryota; kingdom Metazoa; phylum Chordata; class Actinopteri; order Salmoniformes; family Salmonidae; genus Salmo; species Salmo salar. The sequence continues at coordinate 137,318,000 of NC_138299.1, forward strand.
GTGCCTTGAGGCAACTGGCAATTAAATTGGAATTAGTACAGGAAAGAGATACAGCACACTCACACTAAGACAGGAGATTGTCAGACAGTGTTTGGAGTTCAATCAAGTTAACAGACAAGGATATTTATAGTCAATAATTCCAACAATTTCAGCAATAAATCATAGTATCTCTCTATTGTTTACCGTTTTCCTGCAATCCACATACCAACATTTCTCCCAAATGTTTATTTTATTTTAGTCATGATTACTCCCAGATACATTTCACTTATTGAACCACTACAAAACCTACTCTGAGTGAGTCAGTCAGTATCTTAGTGCCTCACATTACACGTGGTCCTCTTCACATTTACATTTTACATTTTTACATTTTAGTCATTTAGCAGACGCTCTTATCCAGAGCGACTTACAGTAGTGAATGCATACATTTCATACAATTTCATACATTTTTTTCTGTGCTGGCCCCCCGTGGGAATCGAACCCACAACCCTGGTGTTGCAAACACCATGCTCTACCAACTGAGCTACAGGGACTGGGAATACACAACATGAAAGGCATAGCTTACATCAGGCCTAATTTATAGGATAAAATGTGTCACTAATATTCAGAATATTTCTAAGATTACATGCATCTGTGTTATTTTTATTTTCTCTCTCGTTATTAGATATTGATCATGGGACTTGATGGAATTAAAGTAGGCTATGAGCTTGCTGTGATTTGCCCTAAACTGAACTAGGAGAATTTAGCATTACTTCTACTCAATAAGAAAAAGAGAAGATGAGAGATGTTCTCCACTCCACACAATGCAGCAGAAAGAGGGCCTACTGGAATGCACTGCACCTGTTAACTAGCTTTATTCCAGTGGCCATCTATCTTCACAATAGAAACACAATGTGGTTCGGACCCTCAATGGCCAGATCCATTAGTCATAGGCTCTTCATGCAACTCCTACACTTCCAGGCTTTGTGTAGTAGCCTAATGATCAGGGCTTTTCTCACCCACGGATCACAATGTATTACCGATGGACAAAAGATCTTCCCTGTACCGCCCCCAACCCTGACTAGACAGGAAAGCTTCTCTGTTATGTCTTTCTTTAGTTTCAGATTTTTTTCTAAAGAAGCAGAGCTACCTCTTGACTGGAATGCACCAACAATCTAGGCTAAATAAACATGTATCCTGAAAAGTAAAAAGACCTTTAGGAACTGCAGAATCCATTCTGTGCTGCTTGACCGGTGGTACTAAATGAAGAATAATCTAAGAAAAATGTGTCAAGCCGTTCAATCTCAATGCGCCAGCAGGTGGAGTGCTCTCTACTCTTCTACTCCCTCTAGCCTCCAACATGCTGGATAGGACCTCAAATGATACAGTACCATAAGTTACTTCTGCAGTTCTGTATGATTTTCCTCAGAAAATGTTCTCACTCAGTATCATTCCTCAGCTCTTCTCATTCATTCATTCTTGAAATGACCATTTAATGACCATTCCCATAAGTCTGCATTCTGCCTATTTTGAGCACTGAACCATTAAACAGTATGGATTCATTCTTGTTCTACTTGTCATGTCCTGCTTCTAGACACTCAGATGCTCAGTCAATACCCTCTCATCCCACTGCCATGACAATAATGTGAAACTGTCAAAACAAAAGTTCTCGCTTAACAATGATCTCAGTCCCACCTCCACAGTGACAACTCCTTGAGTAATAGAGTAGTTACCAGAAACAATTCAACTTCATTGAAAGAAAATAACAGAAGCACTAATACAAATAGTCCCTTAAATAAAATCAGTAGATAAAGTCGGAGGTGCAGCACAAACAGTATGTATCTATGCTGACATTCATTAGTTTGATGACTACCTGCACTAGTGCACTCTGTTAACTTTCACACCTAAACACTTGCTTTCACAGCATCTTTTTCCAGTAGGCTTTGCTCCTTAGTGCAGAGCAGCCTTTCTGTGAGAAAACACAATCTCCAGTAGGCATGCCACTGCCCCCACTGCCCCCTGCTTTCTCACCCTTAACCAGACAAAGGGAATGGGATTTGGTCTTCTGACCTCTTGACCCTAGGTCCTCAATGTGGTAAACACCATGTAATCAATGGTATTCCTCAAAGGCTGGATGGCTGACTGAGCATTGTGCATCTATTGAGTCACACAGGGGAGGGGCCTTGCAGACATTCCACAGAGAAAGATTATTTAACTTCAGTATAGTTTCTCTCAGTAAACTTTAGACAGACAGTGTATACAGAACTAAAACTAAACTCATTCCAGAGTTCCTATGTTCCAATCGGAAAAAGAGGTGCCAAGAAACAAGACATTTCATAAAAATATTCTAGCCAGGAGAAGGGAAGTTCAGCCTGATAGTTGAATTAAACGTCAACCGTTTATCAGACATCAGATCAGAACATGACATGGGAGCATTTACATAACAGCCTGTCAATAGTCCAACTAAGGCAGGGAACACAGAGGAAGTGGCTCAACAGACAAAAACATGTCTCTAGGCAACCAGATTGGATCATGGCCCTCCTTGGGGTGAAGTGTTCAAACTAATCCCTCCATTCACAAATAAGCAAAGCCTGTTCCTTTTCTAAAGACTAACAAAAGTTTTCCCACCCTGTGAATCTCACAGTAACCCCACTGCAAATTGAACAAGGGATTGCATAATGTTTATACAGATCTCTGTAATGTTAACCGTCTTTAGGTTTAGTTCACCATAGATCTCCATCTAATCTCATTGGTCTGTGTTAACAGCACGTTTCTGTGCAGGTCTCACCATAATTCCACTACAAAGCAACCATGGACTGCTCCTTTAAACCAGTATACAAAAGAAGGTATAAATAGTTCTAGAGCTGTTTTGCTCAACCTACACAGTGGCTCTGGGAAATATTGAGCTATGAAGCCAAAGAGTTTAAACTAATTTTCTTCAGATCATTGAAAGAGTTGAAAGTACTATGCCACACTCTTTAAAGAGCTTGCTTATTGGGTTAAGTCAGATTCACTGAAAGGAGCTATAACGGACTGGCTCAACATCAAGGCGCTATGAGTAAAACTCCTAATATGGCTCACCTCAGCATGTTCACTCATTAGCTGCCCCTGTGACCCAGTTACACATATACACTATGTACATTACACTGAGCAATGAGCACCAGACCTTATATGACCCAGTGCCTTCCCTATGAGTAAAAGATGTTGAAAAGACGTATTTTTGGTTGAAAAGACGTTGACAAGACATAGGAAATATGTCTTTCAACCAATTTTGCACACTGGGTTCAGACTGGGTCCCTGTAGACTACATGTTATGATAAGTCTAGAGACAGACAGTAACCATACAGAACCTCAGATGATCCCAGGTAGGCCAGCCACTGATCAGCAGACCGCTAATCTACCAGAGTGAGGAACAACCAGCTCAATAATTAATGCAACAAGACATACGTTGCTGGTGTTTAACCACCATTCCATCTTCCATGGCCCGTTTCATTCAGGTCACCTGCTGTCTCCAATCTGGATGCTTAGCATATTTTGCCAATAGCATTCACCATAAAGTACATGAAGACAAAGTAGAAGCCTACAGGGCCTGAATGACTGGACTAGCACTAGGCAGTGTGTACTTTGTAGCTAGAGGCCAGCAAAATAGACTGGGGTGTAAGTAGAGTACAGTATGACTCAGTACTTGAAGATCTGTACCAACGATTAGCTATTTATAAGTGGAATGGGGGTATACATTTCAACCGATTGCATATTCATTATTGTGAATGCAGCTTGCACAATAAGTATTGCGCAATTAGATGAGGTCTATTTCATTGAGAAGTGGCTATGCTATGCACATAAGCAGTATTGAATGTACAAGGAAGTGTGATGGAGTAGGATGTGTTCTCTGTATAATAGGGGTTATGTGTACTGTGGACATTCAGTACAGGAAGTGTTTATGTGTAGGATAAGGGCAGCTGTTTGTAAGAACACACAAAGACAGCACTCTTAGGGCCTTTTCCTGCAGGCAAGGTGGCAGAATGGTTAGCCACTATGTTCTGCACCATGTCCAGTCCATTACTACGCTCTATGATTTGCTTACATTTTCCAAAACTGTTCAAACAAGATGATACCACAGAGAACTTAGCTAACATGGTCTAATGAAATAAGGTCATTGTTGCTTGAGACAGTTCCATTATTTTATTTTGGGCACTCACAAGTAGGTCAGAGGCAAAGCAGACAGCAACTGTGACAGAGAGGGCTGTGGCAAAGATGGAGTAAACAGCACCACATGATGTTGTTTTCCTGGGAGTCCTGGCATCCAATGCCACCAACCCTTCCAACCAATGCCCTCAGGAACTCCCCCCTAACCAGCCACTTAATGCCAACCCACGGCCACTCACCTCTGACATTCACATTGCCAAAACACACTCTCACTCACTGGAAATGAGCTAGGCTCTGCACTGCAGTCTCTGTAGCGTGATTGATATGAGAGCCAACCAGGTCTTTGTCAGGTAGGGGTGTTTTTCTTCTTGGGGAGAATATATCAGTAAACTAAAGGGCTATGGCTGCTAAGGTCTGACCTGTGATAATGTCTGTTTGGCTTCCTGGCATACTGTCACATTTCTTTTTTATTTTATTTTATTTAACTAGGCAAGTCAGTCAAGAACAAATTCTTATTTACGATGACGGCCTACCCTGGCCTAAGCCAGACGACGCGGGACCGTCCCTATGGGACTCCCAATCACGGCCGGATGTGATACAGCTTGGACATGGCGATATATAAAGCCATGGTAACAAGATTCATTCAGCCAGTGATCTGAAAGGTTATAAACCCAGGATGTGTTGAAAGTATAATCAAAAGAGGATCATAGCGCACTCAAAGTTTGATTGGTGCGTTAAACCAGTGAATCCTACTTCAGTGTTTAAGTTACACACTGAAGAAGGCAAATAAGCAGAAATGTCTGTTTTTGCGATCCTGATGCAGTAAGAATATATATATTTTTAAAGAAGTAAGCTTTATGTGAGATCTTTTTGAGTGCAGAAGACCTGTCACACTTTTTCGCTTGTGTTGAAAGTATAAGAACATACAGTGAATGCATATTCTAAAAGAGAATGTGTACAGTAGCTGAATTCCCTAAAACCACCAAACAGCTCCAAAGAAATCATACCATTCTGGTCTGAGCACAAAGTGTACAAAGTGGCAGTAAGAGGGTTATTTATCACACTAGACCACGTTGAGATCATTACAAAATGAGTGAGTAATGCCCTCCTGTACTCTGCACTAGATACACTGCCAAGCCGATAACTGACCCCTGGATGTTTACAACCTGAAGGAGAGGAGGTAGAAACTTTAGGCATCGTTAACACCCCTCCATGTCCACAGGCATTAACTATTCATATTGTGTGTGGCACCTGGAGTTACAGTTACATGCCAATGCTTCGGAGCGGGTTATCAGCTTTCTCTGACAGTAGCAGAAAAGGTGTGGATTCTGACACTCATTGTGGATCGACTGTAGGGTTTGTCTAAGATGAGGTAGAGCTTAATTTAGATACTTTAATGACTGGGATTCAGGCACTGGGAGAGGATCTGAATTTTTGGAAGGAAGACAAATATAGGCAGCTTTTATTTCAACCTCATTTGTGTAACTTCGGTAGGAGATACCCAGTCATCTGATTAGAGGACTGTCTCGCTAATTAAAACAACTAGGTTTCAGAATAGTTCCCAGGAACTGATGTCCATTATGTTCTGAGCTGGAGAGGATAAATAGAATCTATCACCATGAGATCATTCCCAAACAAAATGTGTTGATCCAAGTTGTTGACGTGAGTCAGAGCCATAGAGTAACAACCCTCTGGGCTCCTCACGCACATAGCCTAGATGCATGGCATATCTATGACACTGCCATGTACTTGCAGTGCGGCCTAGGCTTGCCAGCACCGTGGTAAATAGGCATGCACCCACACGGGATACCAGGAGATATTAGTTGGTGATATCTGAGCGGGCCTTCCTGTCCTCGCTAGCCGCTGATAAATTATGGAGCAACATGACAGGGACAGTTTAACCCTGCCAGCACAATAACAAGGATGTTAATCCCCATAGTCATATGTTTATTAACCACTTTTTTGAATAAGCAGCAAGACAGACAGACAGAATACATTACATAAGCGGACCTCAAACAGTGTCTTGTCAATTGTAGCCTGCTTGTTTAAGGGTAGTGAATGAGTGTTTGTGAGTCATTGGGTACCTGTACGTTTTCAAGCTATGTTTGTCTGTGTGTGTCTGTGTGTCTGTCAGACAGTACCTGCGTGCGTGTGTCTGTGTGTCTGTCATACAGTACCTGTGTGTGTCTGTCTGTGGGCCTCCAGAGCGTCTTCAGCAGAGAATGTAGCTCCACACTGATCACACACCAAGGCCTCAGCTCCAGCTGCAGGGGGACATCTCAGTCATGTGTCATCATCAAACACTTAACATATGGTGTACATTCTTTTGTGAGATGTAAACATTGAAGTATACAGTAATTTGTACAAAATAATTATGATCATGCTGTAGAGGGCGCAACTGAATTTGATGGATGGAATTCATGGTTATGGCAACCAATCAATATCTGAATCTCAGATGGCTATAAAAGCTCCACTTTTACTTCCGATTCAAACCACATTTTTAAAAGGTGAGAAAGCTGTTGGATTAAAACCCATATCAAACCTTGAGCCAATGCAATGCTCTATTTAAAAGTCCCTAAGTAACCATCCTCTTCTGTATACACTTTTGGTTGTTTACAGTTACATAAGGAGTCACACAGAGTAAAAAAGACCAGAACCCAGTGGAAAAAACACAACTCTGGCCAAACAAAGGCACCAGACAGTGTTCCATGGCCTCTCTATTTCACAGTGAGGAGCTGAGCTGAAGAGTTGTATTTACCCTGTTATCAGGCTCTGAACAGTGCACGGCCTGTCTGCCTGAGTTGACACAGAAGGACTGGGTGTTCTGTGCACAGCAGACGATCTGAGCCTGCGGCACAGGCCTTTATCAGAAACCCTCCAGAGTCAACACTCCCTAGCCATCTCCCTCAGTAACACACAGCACCCTGCTCACCTTTGGAATGCCCTTGTCTTTTCCTATGAAGAGATCAGAGAAGACAAGGGCACTGACACCACTCAGCTATAGGAGATGCCAGTTGTTCTGACAAATGGTGATTCTGTACACACACACACACACACACACACACACACACACACACACACACACACACACACACACACACACACACACACACACACACACACACACACACACACACACACACACACACACACACACACACACACACACGAGAATACACCCTCCCAGCTGTTTGGATGTGGGCTGGCTAGTGGTGAGATGTAAATCGGTTTCAGATCCATACTGGCCCAGGGCTCATTCACTGATCTATTTTCTGCTCAGCTGGCTTTAAATGAAGTTAAAATGACTAATTAAAACACCCACAAGCTTTGGAAACTGGGAGCGCTACAGCCTAAATGTAGTCCTCTTTCAACTCTCCCCACCTCCCTGTACAGCTGCACTAGTCCCAGTGCTGTAGCTAGCTACAATCACCTCATCCGCAGATTTCACCTCATTTCAGATCTTTGACATTTATCTTGGAAACAAAACATTTCAGCATACTATGTAGCCTTTTCCTAGATGTAGGTAGGTTATGTACTGCAGGGCTGTCCTTGACTGAGAGAAGCATTTTAAGGACAGTACATTAAATGTTGTGTGTTGTGTTCTGTGACAGTGTGTCCAGTGTGTTGTGTTCTGTGACAGTGTGTGCAGTGTGTTATGTTCTGTGACAGTGTGTCCAGTGTGTTATATTGGGAGATTGCGCGTGATTAGGGAGGAAGAGAATATAGTGCATTGTCTTGTGCCGTCAAAGGCATGGAGTGTGCTCTCATCCATAAACCATCAAACTGTCTCCAGACGCGGCTGCAATAGTCCTCCATCAAAACACTTTGTCTGGCATACCAAAATACGAGCCAGCATCGAGCTGAATACCAAATCAGCCCATTAGAGCTGTGGTGCACTGGCTCCTTAGCAACCAACAGAGGATCTAAAGGCTGCTATGGGCTATACGGCAACACACAATGACAATGAAATAAGATCAAACTCTTTATTTTTGTGCAATACAGAGGCTATATATTTTGTTCATGAATACAAATTAGATGAAAGAAGGTTTCAGAAATCTATTTTGTAATGAAAGATCAAAGTAGCTAAATGATGTGTAACAGGCCTATATTACACACACTATAGCCAGTATGTCTCATCAGGTCATACCGATGCAGACAGGATGAGTAAAGGAGAGTAGCCATTAGCCGACTAGCAGAATACTTACTGTATGTCGTGACCTGATGCAACTATCATTCAGATCATAGAGTGTCTACTGTGAGAGATCAGGTAGTTTATGAACACAGTTTGGAGAAAGGGAACCTCTCATCTGTCAGCCATCTCCCATCACTTTTACAGGGATCAGAGGAGAGGAAAGACATGGCTATAGCAGCATTGTGGTTATTCTTCCTTACATCAGAGTGGGGCTTCTGTTTATATTTTAGTTTCATTTTTAAGCCCTCTCTCCGCCTACTCTCCTCCCCTTCTCCTGCTCTATTTTGGATAAAGTGGCTGGGAGAGCAGTCAGGTCTGATTAAGTCGGCGTTTGGGTACAGTGTGTTCCTGGACACACATCTGCGAGCGAGCCATCACACACGCTTCGGAGCACTGGCAGAACACCCAGGCCTGCCGGCAACTGATGATGTCATCACTCAGAGGGACAGAGCTGGCATGGAGCCAGACAGACTCTCCGAAAACACACACACACACACACACACACACACACACACACACACACACACACACACACACACACACACACACACACACACACACACACACACACACACACACACACACACACACACACACAGATTCACAGAGAGAAGACAAAGAGAAGACAGAGACACAGAAGATCTGACACATGCAGAGACAGTCTCAGACAGGAGACAGATAGGAGACAGACAATAAGGGGAATACTCTTTCCTATGGATCCTTTAAGACATATATACGTGTGACATAATGAAGACGTACATGTGAAAAAAGTACAGCTCTATCATGGGTATTCTGAATGGAATTTACTCTGTTATTATCATCATATGGCAGTGTTACCTGAGTGAGAGAGCATGTGCATCCTGAGCCGTACACTGTCTATGAAGCGTTTGCCACAGAACTCACAGCCATGTCCCTTCTCGCCTCCACTGTGCAGCTTCCTGTGGGGACAGAGACAAAAGGACTGTGATGAGCCAATGACTGAGATCTCAAAAATAGCAGACATGGTGCTCAAAAATGTTTTTGTGCATTTTCTGAAGGGTTTTCAAAAAGCAGCAACATCATTGTCCTTGTACAGAACAGCATGTTTAATTCCATCCTGAAAGTATCCCTCTCTGTGTACTGCTGCATCATTAGAGTAAAGAGGTCTCTAAGAGTCGTGAGTCACACCGTATCACACTGTACGATACAAAAGAAGAACATACAATATAAAAAATATCAGGGATAATTTTAGAAAGCACAATACAAATAAACGTGCTTACACCTACGTACACATACAGGCAGACAGACGCACAGACACCCACGTACACATACAGACACAGACACCCACATACAGACACAGATAGAAACACAGACACCCACGTACAGACACAGACAGAAGCACAGACACCCACGTACAGACACAGACAGAATCACAGACACCCACATACACATACAGACACAGACACCCACATACAGACACAGATAGAAACACAGACACCCACATACAGACACAGACAGAAGCACAGACACCCACGTACAGACACAGACAGAATCACAGACACCCACATACACATACAGACACAGACACCCACATACAGACACAGATAGAAACACAGACACCCACATACAGACACAGATAGAAACACAGACACCCACATACAGACACAGATAGAAACAGACACCCATGTACAGACACAGACAGAATCACAGACACCCACATACACACACAGACAGAAACACAGACACACACGTACGCATGGAAATCAAGACACACTCCTCTCGTAACTAGTACAAAAAAAAAACTGACTTTGCCTGCAGCAAACCCCATGATATCATATCACACACGTCCAGCCATGCGAGGCATCATCTGCATTGTTATCCTCATATCCCCCTCTGCAGTACAATGGTCAGACAGCAGTCCTATAGACGGTTCTAAACAGACCACAGTCAAATAATAGATTATCTAATACATAGTACCAATAAAATAATATGTCAACAAAACCCGTTACATCAAAATAGAATACAAAACAATAGGATTTAACAGATCCACTATAAACCAGACACCTCATACGATTCCCAGCTTTCTCCTTTAGATAATTCACTTAATCAAAGCTGAAGTTACAGTTCTGAAAAGGTGTGCTATGCCCTAACAAACTTCTCTCTCCCTGTTCTCTCCACTCACAAATGTCAATGTGACTAAAGTGGATGATGCTCAGTGACCTGTCTCCTGACATGGACTAGCTTCATTACAACACCAGCAGTCACCAGAAGGACTGACTCCTCCAACCTTCAAACCTCTGCCTATCTCCATGACTGAGCATTGGCTAGCTAATACCCTGCTGGATGTTCTGTGTCATCAGGCTCTTTCAAACACTGGAGTGGCACAGGCCAGAAATGTCAACCATCTGCGTGGGAGGAGAAAGGGTAGAAGTTGGTGCTCTGACACTGATGATGGCTTGGTTTATTGATTTAGCAATGGTACCTGAGGACCTGTCTGAAGCTGTAGTAATGTCATGAGTAGCACTGCTCACAAGCTAAAGCTGAGCTGGTGTAGCACGTGTCATCAACAGAGTTATGGGAAATGTGACTCATGAGTTCACAATAATCTTACAAGTTATAAACCCACCGAACTCTAGTCTAAACTAGAGGTCGGCCGATTATGATTTTTCAACGCCGATACCGATTATTGGGGGGCCAAAAAAGGCCAATCCCGATTAATCGGACGATTTTTGTTTATTTATTTGTAATAATGACAATTACAACAATAGGTGCAATGAACACTTTTATTTTAACTTAATATAATACATCAATAAAATCAATTTAGCCTCAAATAATGACATGTTCAATTTGGTTTAAATAATGCAAAAAAAAAAGTGTTGGAGAAGAAAGTAAAAGTGCAATATGTGCCATGTAAAAAAGCTAACATTTAACTTCCTTGCTCAGAACATGAGAACATATGAAAGCTGGTGGTTCCTTTTAACATGAGTCTTCAATATTCCCAAGTAAGAAGTTTTAGGTTGTAGTTATTATAGGACTATTTCTGTTTGAATGAATGCTTACGAGCCTGCTGCTGCCTACCACCGCTCAGTCAGACTGTCACGTTCGTCGTAGGAATTGGACCAGAATGCAGCGGGAATGTGAATACCCATCTTCTTTATTAAGATGAAAAACGAAAATAAACACTTAAACAAAACAACGCCGAGAAAACAGTCCTGTTAGACATACAGCTACAAATGGAACAACTACCCACAAAAACCCATGAAAAAAACACCCTTACTAAATAGGACCTTCAATTAGAGGCAACGAGAAACAGCTGCCTCCAATTGAAGGTCAAACCAATAAACTAAGCATAGAAATAGATAAACTAGACACAGACATAGAAATAGACTAACATAGAACATTGCCCAACAAACCCCGAAACACATTAAACAAACACCCCCTGCCCCTGCGAGGAGCAGGAACAGGACGTACTGGACTGGGCTGACGCACTGGAGGCCTGGTGCGTGGTGCTGGCTTTGGAGGCGCCAGACTAGAGACACGCACCTCAGGGCTAGTGCGAGGAGCAGGAACTGGATACCCTGGGCCATGAACAAACACTGGAGATCTGGAGCGCACAACCTGCACAACCCGTCCTGGCTGGGTGGTAACAGTAGCCCTGCACGGGCGGAGTGCTGGCACAGGGCGAACTGGGCTGTGCAGAGGCCTGATGGCTGCCGTGCGTAGAGCAGGCGTAGGGTAGCCTGGGCCTAGGAGACGTACTGGTGGCCAGATGTACTGCGCAGGCATACTCCTACCTGGCTGGAGGCCCACTCTAGCATGGCACTTGCGAGGGGCTGGAGTCGCTCGCACAGGACTGTGCGTGCGCATGGGCGAGATCGTGCGCACTTCCGCATAGACCGGCGCTCTTCTGATCCGCTGCTCCCCATAATAAGCACGGGGAGTTGGCTCAGGTCTATTGCCTGACCTAGCCACACTACCCATGTCCCACCCCCCAAATCTTTCTTGGGGCTGCCTCTCGCACTTGACAATCTGCGCGTATAATGCCTCGTAATGACGCCGCTCCGCCTTGGCTGCCTCCAGCTCCTCCTTAGGTCGCCGGTACTCCCCAGCCTGGTGCCAAGGTCCTGCCCCGTCCAAAATGTCCTCCCATGTCCATAAATCCAAAGAGCTCTGCTGCTCCTTCCTCCGCTGCTTGGTCCGTTGGTGGTGGGTAGTTCTGTCACGTTCGTCGTAGGAATTGGACCAAAATGCAGCGGGAATGTGAATACTCATCTTCTTTATTAAGATGAAAAACCAAAACAAACACTTAAACAAAACAACGCCGAGAAAACAGTCCTGTGAGACATACAGCTACACATGGAACAACTACCCACAAAAACCCATGAAAAAAACACCCCTACTAAATAGGACCTTCAATTAGAGGCAACGAGAAACAGCTGCCTTCAATTGAAGGTCAAACCAATAAACTAAGCATAGAAATAGATAAACTAGACACAGACATAGAAATAGACTAACATAGAACATTGCCCAACAAACCCCGAAACACATTAAACAAACACCCCCTGCCACGTCCTGACCAAACTACAATAACGACCTGACCTCTTTAATGGTCAGGTCGTGACACAGACTGCTCTATCAAATATGAAATCATAGACTTAATTATGACATAATAACAAACAGAAATACGAGCCTTAGGTTATTAATATGGTCAAATCCGGAAACTATCATTTCGAAAACAAAACGTTTATTATTTCAGTGAAATACGGAACCGTTCCATATTTTATCTAACGGGTGGCATCCATAAGTCAAAATATTCCTGTTACATTGCACAACCTTCAATGTTATGTCATAATTACGTAAAATTCTGGCAAATTAGTTCGCAACGAGCCAGGCGGCCCAAATGGTTGCATATACCCTGACTTTGCGTGCAATTAACGTAAGAGAAGTGACACAATTTCCCTAGTTTAATATTGCCTGCTAACCTGGATTTCTTTTATCTAAATAGGCAGGTTTAAAAAAATATACCTCTGTGTATTGATTTTAAGAAAGACATTGATGTTTATGGTTAGGTACATTCGTGCAACGATTGTGCTTTTTTCGCAAATGCGCTTTTGTTAAGTCATCCCCCGTTTGGCGAAGTTGGTCTTCGCACAGTTCGCAACGAGCCAGGTGGCCCAAACTGCTGCATATAGCCTGATTCTGTTGCACAGAACGCAAGAGAAGTGACACAATTTCCCTAGTTAAAAGAAATTCATGTTAGCAGGCAATATTAACTAAATATGCAGGTTTAAAAATATATACTTGTGTATTGATTTTAAGAAAGGCATTGATGTTTAGGTACACATTGGTGCAACTACAGTGCTTTTTTCGCGAATGCGCTTGTTAAATAACCGTTTGGCGAAGTAGGCTATGATTCAATGATAAATGAACAGGCACCGCATCGATTATATGCAACGCAGGACAAGCTAGATAAACTAGTAATATCATCAACCATGTGTAGTTAACTAGTGATTATGTTAAGATTGATAGTTTCTTATAAGATACGTTTAATGCTAGCTAGCACCTTACCTTGGCTCCTTGCTGCACTCGCATAACAGGTAGTCAGCCTGCCACGCAGTCTCCTCATGGAGTGTAATGTAATCGGCCATGATCGGTGTCCAAAAATGCTGATTACCTATTGTTATGAAAACTTGAAATCGGCTCTAATTAATCGACCATTCCGATTAATCGGTCGACCTCCAGTCTAAACCCACCAAACTCTAGTCTAAACCCACCCATCTCTAGTCGACCTCTAGTCTAAACCCACCAACCTCTAGTCTACCTCTAGTCTAAACCCACCAATCTCTAGTCCACCTCTAGTCTAACCCACCAACCTCTAGTCCATCTCTAGTCTAAACCCACCAACCTCTAGTCGACCTCTAGTCTAATCCCACCAACCTCTAGTCTAAACCCACCAACCTCTAGTCGACCTCTAGTCTAAACCCACCAACCTCTAGTCTAAACCCACCAACCTCTAGTCTAAACCCACCAACCTCTAGTCTAAACCCACCAACCTCTAGTCTAAACCCACCAACCTCTAGTCTAAACCCACCAACCTCTAGTGTAAACCCACCAACCTCTAGTCTAAACCCACCAACCTTTAGTCTAAACCCACCAACCTCTAGTCTAAACCCACCAACCTCTAGTCTAAACCCACCAAGTCATGAGGCAGCAGTATAACTGTCAACCAGTGGCTTCTGCCTTCACATGCCAAGAAGTCTCCTGATCCCTATAGAGGCAGGCTACTCTCCCTCCTCACTAATGCAAAGGAATGCATACCAAATGCACTCAGAGACAGTTTTAAGTATGAGTCATATCTAATTAAAAATAATCATACAGAATTGTGAAATTTAGCAACTTAGTAAACAGCTTCATTATGCCACACCATGTATGCTAAGCGGCTAACAAAGACCTATTTCATACCTCTCATGAAGTCCCTCTATTCAGGCACAAGAGCAGGTGTCTTTTTTAAACAAATTAAGATATTTAATATCGTTGCTCCCAGGTCTTTCCTTTGAAGTCTTTTAACGTGTTAAAAGTTAATGAAGACAAGAAAAAAAATCGCCAACCTTTAAATTAGAAGTTGTGTACTACAATTTATCTCTTCCTGCACATTCTAATAAAACATTTAACCATTTAGCATGAAGACTCCAGACTCACCACACACATACACACTCCAAATCCCTCTCTCTGTCTCTCACAGACCTCCTAGTGTATAGCGACCAGGTAGAGCACTTTGTGGGTGAAGGGGTGACACAATCTAATTGCATTCCACATTCAACTACATTTACCTGCCGGCACTCTCTGACAAACTACGTCCTTCAATGATACCTAGAGATCCATAATACCTAAAGACACCCTAGAGATATAACAGTGAGTTGAGTATGCAGTCTGCAGTAATCTGTTCTCTACCTGTGTTGCTCCATGGCCTCTCTGTTATGCAGCTGGAGACCACAGTCCCCACAGCTCTGACTCTGACTCTGGCCTTCCCGCCTCATCCCTGCTGCAAACTGGCCCAGCCTGCTGAGGATCTCCCTGTGGAGCAGGCCCTGGGGCAGCAGTCCCCCGTAGGCCCTCAGGTCCAGGGACATGGCCAGGGAAGGGGCCACCGACATGGGCATAGCCAGCCCCACCTCCCCTATGTGATTAGAGGGCATGGATGAGTAGAGGGAGGCCAAGTGTTTCTCAGCCAGCCCAGGGAAACTGTCCAGAGGAGAGTTGTTCCCCACTATGCCCCCCTCCTCTTGGCCCGAGTGCTGCTCTCTAGCCGAGGTGATGACACTGCCTCTTTGGGGGGTCCCCGGGCCCTCATCTCTGGGCTGGTCCGATTCAAAGCCCCCCTCCCCTCCGCTGGAGGACCGGCCCTCGTAGCTATTGACTTCATCCACCTGCATGTTATTGTCCTCTGTCTTTATCCTCTTAGTCAGAGGCAGGGAGGGGTAATGGGCTCCATTGAGGCTGTACTGCAGTGGAGACTGACCCAGGCCCTCCAGACTAACCCCTCCAACTTGTGTGGGACTAGCTACAGGGAGCCCCATAGGTAGTCCCCCTGGCCCAGAGGGACTCCTGTCAGTCATGTGGTACAGTGCCAGGTGGTGCAGGGCGGTGGGGTTGATACCACCCTCCTGCATGGAATGCTTCTTGGATATTAGCATGTTCCTCCAGTGTCTTGCCCTGCCATGTTCGCTCTCTCCAGACCCGTGGTTCCTCCCACTCAGACTCAGGTGGTCCTGCTTCTCCTCTGACTGGATGGTCTCCAGGACCTTGAGGCACTGCTCCTCCAGGTACTCTATCTCCAGGATCTCAGCGGCGTACAGCAGGTCATCCAGGTCCTCGGCCGTGGCCTGCAGGGAGGCCGTGTAGGCGTACTCCAGGATCTGCTGGAAGGTCTTGGGGGAGAGGAAGTCGAGGGCGTAGCGCAGGCTGCTGCGGTGGAACAAGATCTCAAACATCTTGCTGGTGCAGGCCAGGACGGTGCGGTGGGCCGGGAACTCCTGGCCGTCCACTGTGATGATGACGTCACACAGCGTTCCCGACAGACGCATATGATTGGCCCTCTGCAGGAGCGTGGCGGGGAGGGTGGGGTTGTGGAGCTGGAGAACACCCATCTTAGTCAGATGATCCGTACGGCCTCGGACCCTCTCTGAGCCCACGCATGAGGTGTGTTCTATCCCACCTGCTTTCCTTCAATGTGTCTATAAGTCTAAAGGGAGATACAGAAGAAACCACATTAAATATTCAAATCTCAGATCATGGTAATGACAGTACAATTAATAGTGAATTAGAATGGTCTGGTTGATTGCCATGTTTTAAAAAAAAAATGATGTCTTATGTCAATATCTTGCATGTTCAACAATTGCAGAGGGAAAGAAAAGTAATAATATTTTAGCATTGGCTGACCAAATGTCAGGGACTGAGTTGAAATGTTGATATTGTATGGTAATGTGTCACTATAAGGAAATACACTGGAAGGAAATACAGGGGAATTATAGATTCCCTAAATCCAGGAGTGCACCATGAGGTCTGTTTGATACTAGTCACGCACTGTATATGTCTATACAGTGCATTCGGAAAGTTTTCAGACGCCTTGATTTTTTCCATATTTTGTTACGTTACAGACTCATTCTAAAATGGATTAAATAGTTTTTTCCCCCTCATCAATCTACACACAATACCCCATAATGGCAAAGCAAAAACAGTTTTTAATACATTTGCAAATGTTTAAAAAAAAAAAACGGAAATATCACAGTATTCAGAGCTTTCACTCAGTACTTTGTTGAAGCACCTTTAGCAGTGATTACAGCCTTGAGTCTTCTTGGATATGACGCTACAAGCTTGGCACACCTGTGTTTAGGGAGTTTCTCCAATTCTTCTCTACAGATCCTCTCAAGCTCTGTCAGGTTGGATGGGGAGCATCGCTGCACAGCTATTTTCAGCTCTCCCCAGAGATGTTCGATCAGGCTCAAATCCGGGCTCTGGCTGGGACACTCAAGGACATTCAAAGACTTGTCCCGAAGCCACTCCTGCGTTGTCTTGGCTGTATGCTTAGGGTACTTGTCCTGTTGGAAGGTGAACCTTCACCCCGGTCAGGTCCTGAGCGCTCTGGAGGAGGTTTTCATCAAAGATCTCTCTGTACTTTGCTCCGTTCATCTTTTCTTCGATCCTGACTAGTCTCCGAGTCCCTGCCGCTGAAAAACATCCCCAGAGCATGATTCTGCCACCACCATGCTTCACCGTAGGAATAGTGCCGGGTTTCCTCCAGATGTGACGCTTGGTTTCATCAGACCAGAGAATCTTGTTTCGTTTCTCATGGTCTGAGAGTCCTTTAGGTGCCTTTTGGAAAACTCCAAGCGGGCTGTCATGTGCTTTTTACTGAGAAGTAGCTTCCATCTGGCAACTCTACCATAAAGGTCTGATTGGTGGAGTGCTGCAGAGATGGTTGTCCTTCTGGAAGGTTCTTCCATCTTAACTCGAGCTCTGTCAGAGTGACCATTGGGTTCTTGGTCACCTCCCCGACCAAAGCCCTTCTCCCCGATTGCTCAGTTCGGCCGGGTGGCCAGCTATAGGAACAGTCTTGGTGGTTCCAAACTTCTTGCATTTAAGAATGATGGAGGCCACTGTGTTCTTGAGGACCTTCAATGCTGCGGAAATGTTTTGGTGCCCTTCCCCAGATCTGTGCCTCGACACAATCTTGTCGCGGATCTCTACAGACAATTCCTTTGACCTCATGGCCTGGTTTTTACTCTGACATGCACTGTCAACTGTGGGACCTTATATAGACAGGTGTGTGCCTTTCCAAATCATGTCCAGTCCATTGAATTTACCACAGGTGGACTCCAATCAAGTTGTAGAAACATCTCAAGGATGATCAATGGAAACAGGATGCACCTGAGCTCAATTTCGATTCTCATAGCAAAGGGTCTGAATACATATGTAAATAAGGATTTCTGTTTTTTATTTTTAATACATTTGCAAATCTTTCTAAATACCTGTTTTCGCTTTGTCATTATGGGTTATTGTGTTTAGATTGATGAGGATATTTTTTAAATCCATTGTAGAATAAGGCTGTAACGTAACAAAATGTGATAAAAAGTCAAGGGGTCTGAATACTTTCGGAATGCACTGTATGTCATAGGCTGCAAGTGGACAGAGCCATACACTATTACATGTGCTGTAAATGTATTAGTACACACGCACTTTAACTGTATTACTGCAACAGGTAACACACGGATGCATGTACTTTAATGTCTATACTGTCTATGCGCTGAGCCACTCGCTGATATGGGCGCATATGGATTGCGTAAACGATTATGGATGAGCTACAGCGGGAACACTCCTGAATAAATCGATCTAATAAGTTACTACTATCAAACCACGATTACATTTGAACCAAATGTTAGATTTAGAAAGGTGAAAAATACCGTTGACAATCACACACATTTGGAGCGCTTTTTTAATGTTTGTAGGGGTGGCCACTCCTCAACCAATATAGCCTATATATCCTACGATCATAAAGATAAATGCTACGATAAATAGTTACATGATTATTTGTTATAGTTTCTGACCTTCAGTGACCACTGACCCATATACACTTAATGGATAATGCTGACACTCAGCCTGGGTAGTTCCGCAACAGAGCGCATCAGGTGCTAACTATGCTCTGATGGAATCACGAATTCCTACCCTAAAACACCAACATGTACATTTATCTGGTCACTAACGCTTTAAACATGAAATAATTCAATATGGCCATAGTGTTAAACTGTATAGGAGCAACACATAGCCTGGGCGCACAGCACAGCACGGCTTAGTCACGTCTCTCTCTCTGTCTGATCGTATGGCGGGCATACTAAGCAGTCAAGTTTTTAAATCCGTTACTGTAACTGCGGGCAAACTTTAGGCTCAATCACGTTTTAGGAAACGCCACTATGTATATAAAAACAAACACAAAGGGATTGCCATTTGGTGAATATGTAAATTAATATTTCAGCGTTGTCCATGAATTGGTAACAGGGTGAAGAATAGCTATTTCAGAAAGTATATTCGATTCACCTGTGCAACGACAGTATTACTGCAATAGAGAACATAGAAAGACAACTATTTTGCTATCATTCATTCCCCTTACCTTAGCGGCCTGTTACGTCCTCACTCAGCCGATTGCGTTATCATTCAGGCAACATCATGGTAAAGCAATTCACAGAACCCGCTCCAAACTCATCCCCACTCCGAGTAGGCAAATTATCACCCAGGCGACGTCACAGCTTTGAATGATTGTCCTCTGTTCCCGGTTCTATCAAGGCTGGAAAGAGAGACATCTACAGGGCAGCAGTCCTCACGACCTGGTTTTTGGGCAGGGTGAATGAAAGTCAGTAGCCTTTGGATCCAGATGCAATTGAAACCAACTAGTTCAATTAACCATTATTCATCACTTACTGAGATTGAAAAAATACTGGTAGGTCTGTCTGGGTTATATGTATCTGCCCTGGCTCATTACGATTCTATTAGTCACTCAAGTCTAGACAGAGGAGCAAAAGGAGTCCCTAACTCAGGGAATCCAGCAACACCAACTCATTATCATACCCTATTACCATCTAGCATTTTCCTATCTCTTCACGTAATCTAGAAGGTAATAATTTAATAACCTTAATCAAGGAGTTATTTGATATATTACCTTATCATAAACAAGGACATTGATATAATCTTGCTAAAAATACTACATTTGTAAATTGTCATTTCATGCCACCTAGTGTTCACTATTGTATATTACATCTACTAACTCCATCAGAAGGCAAAGGGCACACTAATAATATAATAGCACTGTAGAAAACAATGACTTGCCATTAAAACAATGGTAAACAGCGTGAGGTTCCAAAACCTTGTTTTATTTTGTAAATGGGTTAGTACTCAGACTGTAGACCGCTGAGAGCAGAACGGTCCACTGGGTTTGACCCAGTAAAACCAAGAGGCTCCAGAGATAGAGGACGGGGTGGGAGGATGACAACAGCAGAGGGTTGTATTGTACAGGTTCTGGCATGACTGTCCTACTCCACTGATGTACTGAGGGGAATGATTGTTTAGGTGGCAGAACAACATACAGTATTAACATTATGGAGTGTTGTTTTCTTCTGTTGTCAGATTACCACCCTGCCCTCTGTCTCTGACATTATAAACTCAACAGGCAGCAAGCTCATGATGCCTGCTATTGTACAAAAACAAAATCAATTCAAAGACAACATTACAGAACACTTGAACAACAACTGGAGACTAAAATAAAGCATTTTATAGGCCTGAACAGACCTCATTCTGATAACTCCCTCACATAACTCAATATGAAACTCGTATTGCCTAAACAAACATAGGCATGTCTGTTTGGGTTTCTGTTACACATATTTTATAAAGTACAGTTTGTATTCATCATGCCAAAAACTCAACATATCTCCACCGGCTGTGTTACAGGTCGCACTAGACCTCAGTGTGATGGGACATATCAACAACTCTATACTGTATATACATTTGCTGTACTGTTTTTATAGATACAATATAAAAAGAATATACAGGTAAACCTTTCATGACAAAGCTATGCAGATATTATTGAAAGTGACGACAAGACAATCTATTGACACAGTCACAGTGCACAAGCTCGCAGTAAGGAGTGGAAAAGAAACCTTTCCATATACAGAGTACAAAAATGCTTTAAAAGATTTTTGCTTCAAAAACATGATTTTAAATGATAAAGGTCAGGCATTTTCTTTGTTTTCTTGTGAATATGATAAGATACTCATCATAGTTGATGTTAAAACAAGGAGGAGGTGGTGCTTGGGTCATGATGAGACATTCACTTAGATCACTAAAAGTTATTCTCTACAACTTTTCTCTGTGAGAACCACTGGATCGGTTGCACATGGCTCTATCTTGTGTTCCATTGTCAATACTGGTACAATATTCGCTCAAAACGTACCTCTCCATTTAGCGCAATACAGTATTAATTTCCTAAGGCGAGTTGAAGACATCTCATATGATAACTCCTGATACATATCTATGATAATATGGCTTTCTCTGAAACCCGAGCATTCCCAGCACTGTGGGCTGCTAGCTGGTCAGAAACAACCCTACCTTCCTTTCTGTCTGTCTCTGTCACTCAGAGCTTGCCTTGGAGCATGGGGAAGTGGTGTTAACCAAATCAATGAACTTCTGTTTGAAACATGAAAACAATCTGTATGATAACCCACCCTAATACAGACATAAAGAGTAAAACAGTCAAATGTTTCAAACAAAACATTAAGAACCATTTGCAAATCAGACATGCCAAACCAAACTATTCGATGAGACTATTCGATGAGACTATTCGATGAGACTATTCGATGAGACTATTCGATGAGACTATTCGATGAGACTAGCCATCAAACATTTGAACAATGTAACATGGAAATAATAAAATAATGTCTACATAGTCAATCTCTTCAGTATATATACACTGAGTGTACAAAACTTTATTCTCTTTCCATGACAGACTGACCAGGTAAATCCAGAAGAAAGCTATGATCCCTTTTGATGTCAATTGTTAAATCCACTTCAATCAGTGTAGATGAACAGGAGGAGACAGGTTAAAGAAGAATTTTTAAGCCTTGAGACAATTGAGACATGGATTGTGTATGTGTGCCATTCAGAAGGTGAATGGGCAAGACAAAATCCTTAAGTGCCTTTGAACGGAGTATGGTAGTAGGCACCAGGCACACCGTGTGTCAAGAATTGCAATGCAGTTGGGTTTTCACACTCAACAGTTTCCCGTGTGTATCAAGAATGGTCCAACACCCAAAGGACATCCAACCAACTTGACACAACTGCAGGAAGCATTGGAGTCAACATGGGCCAGCATCCCTGTGGAACGCTTTCAACACCTTGTTGAGTCCATGCCCCGACGAATTGAGGCTATTCTGAGGGCAAAGGGGGGTGTAACTAAATATTAGGAAGATATTCCTAAAGTTTTGTACACTCAGTGTTATGTTCCTGAATAATCCATTGTTTATCCGCACTGAAAACAATTATAACTCTGAGTAGTTGTAAAAACTAGAATTTTGTTTCCTATACCACTTGAAATCACTCAAATGGTATTCTTTAGTGTTCCATGTGTGTAGCGAAACAAATCATACGTGAGAATAAAAATGTTTTCACAATCAGATCGTGCTCTAATGAACTCTATTGCACAGACACATGTTGTTGTTCTGGAAATGCAGTAAGGGCACTGGAAAGAAAAACTGCTGCAGACTGTAATGAGTGTTGCTGCCGCCGCCATCTTGGATGGGCTGAGGCTGCCCAATCATGCTTTGCTGTCGCTGGCGTTTGTCTGTGTGACATTGTTGTGTTCTGTGGTCACCTCTGACAGGGCTGTCTTCACCTCAGCCTCCTCCGCTTTACCTTTCTCACCTCCAAATATCTTCCTGCAATGGAGAAAATGTTAGAAATGAACAGTCTACCTGCAATGCAATGGAGAAAATGTTCGAAATGAACAGTCTACCTGCAATGCAATAGAAAAACAACAACATTCCTAAGAAAATCACAACTGCTGCGTTCAAACAAAAAACACCCCAAATATAGACATTTACATTCTATCAGGCGCTCTTATCCAGAGTGACTTACAGGAGACATTAGGGTTAAGTGCCTTGCTCAAAGGCACACCAACAGATTGTTCACCTAGTCGGCTCTGGGATTTGAACCAGCAACCTTTCGGTTACTGGTCCAACGCTCTTAACCGCTACTTTTCAAATATATTTTTAGACAATAGCCATAGGTAGTAATTCTTAGACGATTGATACCATCACAAGTAATATAATTACAGAGCACCTCTGAGTCAAAGTGATAAAGCAGTACTAAGGACCACTGTTGCAGTGTCTGCCCTACCATTGAATAGACATTAGGCGGGGTGAGTGAAAGATCTAGTCTTCTGGCCCTATCCCCAGCCTAAGAGCAGTACTAATGCCCGGTACTGTCATTACAAGACTTCCACAACTTCCACAACCCACTCTGCAAGGGGAACCATACTACTATACAGTACTTTACTACTCCACACGACGCTACACACACACACACACACACACATCCACACAACCACTACCATGGCAATGACTACAGCACTTGTCACCATTACACAGGTCTCATTAATTAACAATTATCACCACTGTTACCACAATTGACTACTACAATTTCACTTTACTTCACAAGACAAATGGAAAGGTGGAGACTGAGTGATAATAGAATAGTAGATTACTGGGCACACAAAAACATTGACACGTATAAACCTCTAGAGGGAGCCATACTCGTTGTTGAGTGGAGCAGCCTTGGCCAGACTGTCTAACTCCTCCAGAGCTGGGGGACTTGAGGCCCGGAGGTCTGCCCCAAACCCGTTTCCGTTAGCCAGGGGGGAGGAGGACGAGGAAAGGCCAGGGGCAGGGGAGGGAGTGGGACTACTCTGAAACCTAGTGGGCTCTGCTGCGGACAGGGAGGGGTTCTCAGTCTCCACCCCGTTGGTCAACTCTAACTCTATCTCTGGGGCTTGGGGTGCTGTGGTGGTGGGCATGTGGGGGGTCAGGGTGGGTGTTGGGGTGTCGTAGATAGTAGAAGCCGGTGTGATAGTGACCGTGGGGGCAGCAGGTGTGGTGGGGGCTGGAATACTAGTGAGAATGTCTGGGAAAACAGGGGCACATTTGGCTGTGTCCTCGTGAACGATAGCAGCAGTTATTTCAGCATTGAAGGCAGTAGTAGGAGCACTAGGGACAGATGTGGTAGTGGGAGTGGGAGTGGGGTCTATATTAGGGGCAGGAGTGTGAGTGTCTTTGGTAGTAGAGTCAGGTTTGTCAGGGTCAGGGACTGGTGTACTAGAGCCCAGGACAGTAGGGGTACCAGGGACAGGGGTAACAGTGCTGGTGGCAGTAGGTGCAGTTTTAGAGGTGGAGGTGTCAGAGGCTGGGAAAGTGAACGCCGTAGGAGCAGGAGAGGGGCTGTCTGGGGCAATAGGAGCAGCTTTCCTGGTGTTTGGACTAGGAGAGGCAGTGGAGGGGGCAAGAGAGGGACTTTCCGGGGCAGATTTCCTGGGGGCCACTGTATGAGAGGGGGTGGAGTGGGTAGGTGTGGGGCTCTTGGGAGTGGGAGGAGAAGGAGCAGGTCTGTTAGAGTTTCGACGCCTAGGTGGTATTGGAATAGGGGACTTTTTAGGAGATTTAGGGCTATCTGTGGCACTAACAGCAGTGGCATACATCTCTGCTCTAGGAGAGCTGTCTCCCAGGAGGTCTAACAGGGGGGCTACTCTAGCTGTGATGTCAGAGGTGGAGATGAAGGGGGTTGGGGGGGCTGTGTTGGACTCTGGGGTGGGTGCTGGGGCGGGGGCAGGCAGGGGGTCAGTAGCGAGGCCAGACAGGCTACAGGTGAGAGCGGTGCTCTCACTAGAGGGGCTGTCCTGGGCGGGATCATAGGTTGTGTTGGCTGTGTCAGAGATGGTGGCTACAGACGAGAGGGTGTCCAGAGCCAGGGCAGCAGTGTGAGCGGCAAGCCTGGGAGAGAGAGCAGGGAGAGAGCAGACACACACACTAGACAGTGAGGTGACTGGGACCCGACGTGGGGACTGGGGAGGAGGGGTGGAGAGGAGGAGCAAGCAGGAGGTTTGGGTTAGGGGAGGCATGCAGTTAGATATCACACACACAGAGCAGACAACATCAACCAGAGAGAAAGGACACACAAGGGGGTTCCATGCAGTGAGGCACATCAAATAAGAAAGGACACTGTCCATGCACAGACTAACATGGAGAACATGTAGGGTCTAATGAACTGAAAACAGGTCTTTCTAAAGGAAAGGATCACTACACACAACCACCTGAAGGGTTGAATAGTACCAGACACTCATCTCATGTGACTCCAGTTTTTAATGTCTCCCTTTTTAGACGGGCTTCATCAAGTTCACCATACACAGGAAAAGCACAGTGGATCTGTCCACGTCTTTGACTGGTAGCAATTCAACCGTGATATCGAAAAGATTCATCTCCTGAGAAATATCCTGAGAAAAAACTATTGTGGCAGCAAAGAAATAAAAAGCCCTCCCCAAAACAACACACAAGAAACTACAACACACACAAGGGTTTTTCACACTGCATGTTGTTAGACCAGGGCTATCCTTAATGCTGGGTTAAACCTTGTTTAGGGTTAGCTAACCCTCCTTTCACACAAGCATTTGTTAACCCTGGGCTAAGTGCAGTGTGACTGTAGAGAACTTTCAACAAAAAGTATAAAAGCATGAGCACACGACGGTGCAATCTGCTTATAGGAATCACAGACATATGTATAAACTAACTGCTTATGCCAAAAAGTCAGAAACATTCCATTAATTACAATGTACTCAAAACTGTGCAGGAATATCGTGATTCTTACAAGAGGAATGTACTGTGCTTTAGCCCAACAACGATATATATGTGTATGTATGTGTGTGTGTGTGTGTGTGTATGTGTGTGCGTGTGTGTGTGTGTATGTGTGTGTGTGTGTGTGTCTGTATGTCAAGTTATACTCACTCTGGCTCTGTAAGGGGTGTGGTCTCACTGGGTTCCGTGGGTCCTCCTGCATTGTGATTGGCTGTGCACTCATCCTCTGTCCTCACCTCCACTATCGGTTCTTTGGACTCATCCTTTCTGCGGACACACAGAGGATTCTGATTGTTACATAGACACCACGACAACAGACTCCAGGATCTCAGTAACACAGAACTACAGCATAATGAGGATGATTAAATACCTGAACCAGACATTCTCAGACGAAGGTCATCACGTACCCAAAGCTTAGCAAATGAGAACTGTGAAATTGCATCTAAATTGCAAGTATGCAGAGAGTCCTTTTTCAGTCTATGTCATTGTCCCAAATGGCACCTTATTCCCTATGGGCCCTGGTCCAAAGAAGTACACTAGATAGAGAACAGGGTGCCATTTCGGGACGCACATATTGAGACAGTAGACACTCACAGGAATGCAGCCTTGCCCTGTTCTAGGTTGTGTCCCTTGGCCCCGCTGCCTGGCTTGCCACACAGACACATGATGAGGCCACACTTGTTGGTGAAGAAGCAGGTGACGTCCACAGCCAGGAGCAGCAGGACGAAGGCCAAGATGAGGATCCCTGCCATGATGCCCGTGGAGAGGGCAGACTCCCCGTCTATATCTACGGTACAGACACAGCATGACTCACTAGGAACATATACCACCACAGTTAGACAGCTGAATGAATGTGGACATACTGTTAGAATATGGAACCATCTCTGTTTTCTACATAATGGTTTCATAAAACACAGACAACTCACCTGTCATGCACATTGACATAGTGAGAAGAGATCACAGCTTCTAATCAGATGTTTTGTAGGCGTTAACTTCATACTGGTACCTTGATGTGCTCAAATTGGGAGATCAATGTCTCCTTGACAAGGCTCAAACAGACATCACACGTGACTTGTACCTTGTCTTTGGAGCAGTAAAGGCATCTATCTAAATCACTTACCCTCTAATAAATGCAAACCCATTAAGATGTATTAAATCAACTTTATTTGATATTAGTCATAACCAAAAACGCCTGAAGAAAATGCATAATATGTGCTTCAAGAGATACTTTGTAAACAACCATGTGTGTGTGGCTAGCTAGTGACTACTGTACCACACACATATACATGATCTCTAGCATTACCTGTCCAGCTTCCATTCTAACGAGAGCACCCTGAATATCAGCTCCTCGGGACTTCTGATTCACTTACAAAAATGAGTATTAACAACTCAGTATTGACTTCAGGGTCTATTTGTAATGCAGTTGTGGAACAAAATAATCACAACTTAATAGTATAAAAAAATGTATTGCTAGTTTTTAATGACATTTGTAGTTCTTCAGCGATCAATAAAACACAATTGACTGCTGCAGTTCCCAACTGTATCCATACTGCTTATACGTACGTAGACAGTGAGTCATAATACAACAATGTTAATATTAGCATATTATAAACGGGTACTTTGTTAATTAAATGTCCATGTAAAAATGAATGCTATTAAAAATCTTTACAGTACATACAATATAGTAAGTGGAAAAATAATATACATCCTTTACGTAAACTGTCTGGTGCTCACCACCATTCACTCAGTATTCTACCACAGTATTCAGAATTCAGAATACAATTTCCACTCATTCAATACCCTAATGTTCATTAATGTAAACTGGAGCTCCATTCAGTTCTCTAGTTCGGAATGCTGCTACTAGCGGTGCTATGTTGCTGAGCGGAGTGGTACAGCACTGACCTGTAGGACACAGCTGATACTAGCCTAGTCCTATATATGTTTGTGCTGTATAGCTAACTCCTTACTATGGTTGTTGTCAACGACCATAGGAATTAGCTATACTGCACAAACAGATCTGGAACCAGGCTAAGCTGATACCAGTGCCTTTGGTTCAGTTCAGTCAATCAGGCTGGTCTATTCTGTAGTTACTCCCCACCCACTGAGAGACATGTGTCTGTCTAGGCATCCATCCAGAGAGAGAGCCAGCCAGGGCAGAGAAAGGCTAGCTTTCTTTCCTCTATGTGTGTGTGAGAGAGAGACCAGCATCGCCTCATATAACTAGCTATGAGAGCAGCAACACAGCTACTATGGACAGGACGAGGGAGATCAGAGTGTATGTCACAGACGAACAGCCCTGGGTCGCTGCTCAAACCAAAACATAGTCAAAACCAACGGAAAGATGAGACACACAGATTCAGAAATGAGTAATACGTAATGAGGAAAGTGTTCATGTAGTGAAGTCCACCAGTGTCCAAAACCAGGCAAGAGTGCAGAGACATAGGGAGAGGGATAAAGAGAAAAGGGAGGAGAGGGGGGGAAGGGGGGGAAGGGAGAGAGAAATGAAGAGATGGAAACAGAGTGGAAATGGACAGAAGGGTGGGAAAATGGAGGGAGGAGAGGAGAGAGAAGAGAAAATATGTCAAGTTTGTAAACAAAACTGAATAGAGAACAAAAGAAAAGTTTAAAAAGTCGTTTTAAACTGACAAGGAGTTAAATCTAGAATCCACAAACAATAACAATGCCGTCACCCCTTCTGTTTTGGTAAAAAGCGGAGGGCTGGGCCTAGAGAAATTTAACCACTCTCAAATTCATAGACAGCGCTATGGATGCATCCATTTTTATTGACCATCCATTTGATCAAAATTATAGTTTAACCATGTTTTAAGGGTATACAGTGTTTGTATACATTTACATTGTTTACAAACAGAGAGTAAAAAAGCTTCTATTTTGGTTTCTGATGGGGTACGACTGTTAAACTAAGCTCATAAGTTATATTCTTCAAGAATCAATTTGTATATATCATTAATTTATAAGTCAAAACGTTTATGTAGCAACTAAAGATTCTAGCTTTAAAAAGCAAGTTAAAGCAAAAGCACAGCATGTGAGAGAGGACTACGCCACAAACCATGAGTAAGGAAACTGGGGGTTGAACGGTTGTGAATGGGACGCGTGTTTATCTGGGAGGTGAGTTAGAAGGGAAAGAACAAACAGGAGAAGTGAGGAGGAAGGATAAGTCCTGCTATGTTTCAGTAAAGCACTCTGCATCACCTGAGGCCTGCTAGGGGTTTGTCGCAGCCTAGCTGTGTAGTGTTGCAACACAGGTGTCTGTAGGTGTCAGTAAAAGCAGTAAGTTTCAGCTCAGACCTGCTATGGTACAGGAATGTTGCTGCATCAGTTAAGGCCAAATTATGTAGAAACAGACTGCATCCACACACACGGACAAAGACCATCCATCTACATACTGTACCCATCACTGTAGTAGGATAGACCGTCCATCTACATACTGTACCCATCACTGTAGTAGGATAGACCGTCCATCTACATACTGTACCCATCACTGTAGTAGGATAGACCGTCCATCTACATACTGTACCCATCACTGTAGTAGGATAGACCGTCCATCTACATACTGTACCCATCACTGTAGTAGGATAGACCGTCCATCTACATACTGTACCCATCACTGTAGTAGGATAGACCGTCCATCTACATACTGTACCCATCACTGTAGTAGGATAGACCGTCCATCTACATACTGTACCCATCACTGTAGTAGGATAGACCGTCCATCTACATACTGTACCCATCACTGTAGTAGGATAGACCGTCCATCTACATACTGTACCCATCACTGTAGTAGGATAGACCGTCCATCTACATACTGTACCCATCACTGTAGTAGGATAGACCGTCCATCTACATACTGTACCCATCACTGTAGTAGGATAGACCGTCCATCTACATACTGTACCCATCACTGTAGTAGGATAGACCGTCCATCTACATACTGTACCCATCACTGTAGTAGGATAGACCGTCCATCTACATACTGTACCCATCACTGTAGTAGGATAGACCGTCCATCTACATACTGTACCCATCACTGTAGTAGGATAGACCGTCCATCTACATACTGTACCCATCACTGTAGTAGGATAGACCGTCCATCTACATACTGTACCCATCACTGTAGTAGGATAGACCGTCCATCTACATACTGTACCCATCACTGTAGTAGGATAGACCGTCCATCTACATACTGTACCCATCACCGTAGTAGGATAGACCGTCCATCTACATACTGTACCCATCACTGTAGTAGGATAGACCGTCCATCTACATACTGTACCCATCACTGTAGTAGGATAGACCGTCCATCTACATACTGTACCCATCACCGTAGTAGGATAGACCGTCCATCTACATACTGTACCCATCACTGTAGTAGGATAGACCGTCCATCTACATACTGTACCCATCACTGTAGTAGGATAGACCGTCCATCTACATACTGTACCCATCACTGTAGTAGGATAGACCGTCCATCTACATACTGTACCCATCACCGTAGTAGGATAGACCGTCCATCTACATACTGTACCCATCACTGTAGTAGGATAGACCGTCCATCTACATACTGTACCCATCACTGTAGTAGGATAGACCGTCCATCTACATACTGTACCCATCACTGTAGTAGGATAGACCGTCCATCTACATACTGTACCCATCACTGTAGTAGGATAGACCGTCCATCTACATACTGTACCCATCACTGTAGTAGGATAGACCGTCCATCTACATACTGTACCCATCACTGTAGTAGGATAGACCGTCCATCTACATACTGTACCCATCACTGTAGTAGGATAGACCGTCCATCTACATACTGTACCCATCACTGTAGTAGGATAGACCGTCCATCTACATACTGTACCCATCACTGTAGTAGGATAGACCGTCCATCTACATACTGTACCCATCACTGTAGTAGGATAGACCGTCCATCTACATACTGTACCCATCACTGTAGTAGGATAGACCGTCCATCTACATACTGTACCCATCACTGTAGTAGGATAGACCGTCCATCTACATACTGTACCCATCACTGTAGTAGGATAGACCGTCCATCTACATACTGTACCCATCACTGTAGTAGGATAGACCGTCCATCTACATACTGTACCCATCACTGTAGTAGGATAGACCGTCCATCTACATACTGTACCCATCACTGTAGTAGGATAGACCGTCCATCTACATACTGTACCCATCACTGTAGTAGGATAGACCGTCCATCTACATACTGTACCCATCACTGTAGTAGGATAGACCGTCCATCTACATACTGTACCCATCACTGTAGTAGGATAGACCGTCCATCTACATACTGTACCCATCACTGTAGTAGGATAGACCGTCCATCTACATACTGTACCCATCACTGTAGTAGGATAGACCGTCCATCTACATACTGTACCCATCACTGTAGTAGGATAGACCGTCCATCTACATACTGTATCCATCACTGTAGTAGGATAGACCGTCCATCTACATACTGTACCCATCACTGTAGTAGGATAGACCGTCCATCTACATACTGTACCCATCACTGTAGTAGGATAGCCTTTGTCCATAGCGGAGGCAGCCTGTTGTAACACTGAGATAGCAAACTCATACAGAGTGTCACTGACAGCTTCGGTGTAGCAGTTTAATTCTAACAGATTCAAAATTGGAAACAAATTGTGTGATGTCTGCCATCATCACAAAACATTTACTGTAAAAAACAAACTCTGGACATGGTCAAAAAGAAGTGTTTGTTTGGGTGGTCCTCACAGACAATACCCTCTTCACATACCCTCTCAGACAGACAACACCCACTTCACATACCCTCTCAGACAGACAACACCCACTTCACATACCCTCTCAGACAGACAACACCCTCTTCACATACCCTCTCAGACAGACAACACCCTCTTCACATACCCTCTCAGACAGACAACACCCGCTTCACATACCCTCTCAGACAGACAACACCCACTTCACATACCCTCTCAGACAGACAACACCCTCTTCACATACCCTCTCAGACAGACAACACCCTCTTCACATACCCTCTCAGACAGACAACACCCTTTTCACATACCCTCTCAGACAGACAACACCCACTTCACATACCCTCTCAGACAGACAACACCCACTTCACATACCCTCTCAGACAGACAACACCCACTTCACATACCCTCTCAGACAGACAAATACCCTCTTCACATACCCTCTCAGACAGACAACACCCTCTTCACATACCCTCTCAGACAGACAACACCCTCTTCACATACCCTCTCAGACAGACAACACCCTCTTCACATACCCTCTCAGACAGACAACACCCTCTTCACATACCCTCTCAGACAGACAACACCCTCTTCACATACCCTCTCAGACAGACAACACCCACTTCACATACCCTCTCAGACAGACAACACCCACTTCACATACCCTCTCAGACAGACAGTGGAGAGTTCTAGTTAGAAAGATTGAATATTTTCTGCTGCAGAGTGAACACCCACGAACAGCTCTGACCAACAGCTGGCTTGTTCTTCTATTTTCTTCATTTTGCCTGCTGAAAACATCTAGACATCTAATTCCTATTAAGTGTACTGTCAGATTTATGTGGTTGTGAGAACCAAAAAGGCTCCTGTTTGGGATATGTTTGAGTTTGCTGTCTCAGCTGTGTGTGGCAGTGCCAGTGTGAGTGCCCGGTGCATGGTGGGGTACCTGGGATGGCAGCGGGTTCTGGAGAGGTTCTGATGGTCAGGGTTCCAGGTTGGGACTTC
This sequence comes from Salmo salar, assembly GCF_965601325.2. Classification (NCBI taxonomy): domain Eukaryota; kingdom Metazoa; phylum Chordata; class Actinopteri; order Salmoniformes; family Salmonidae; genus Salmo; species Salmo salar. Next base: position 137,350,516 of record NC_138299.1, read on the forward strand.
CCCTGCTGGTTCTCTGCCACCACAAACACATTGTACTCCGTGTTCCACTCCAGTCCGCTCAGAACCACATACTCACTGCCACTGGGCAGCCGGATCTCTGGCTTCCAGTCGGCCTGATGCTTCTAAAGGACACACAAAATAGGCCAGGGTCAACTTAATGATACAATACAGTACCTGACAGTCTCTTTTAGGAATGCATTCCTTGAAAGGGCATGGTAACATTAGCACATATTTTTTGCACATAAGAATGCACATTGTTTGTCTACAGCTGTCTACAGTGCCCCAAATCCACTGGTTTATAGCGAACTAGGTATTGTGAGTACTCACTGGTTTATAGCGGACTAGGTAGTAGCAGTACTCACTGGTTTATAGCGGACTAGGTAGTGTGAATACTCACTGGTTTATAGCGGACTAGGTGGTGTGAATACTCACTGGTTTATAGCGGACTAGGTAGTGTGAATACTCACTGGTTTATAGCAGACTAGGTAGTGTGAATACTCACTGGTTTATAGCGGACCAGGTAGTAGCAGTACTCACTGGTTTATAGCGGACTAGGTAGTAGCAGTACTCACTGGATTATAGCGGACTAGGTAGTGTGAATACTCACTGGTATATAGCGGACTAGGTAGTAGCAGTACTCACTGGTTTATAGCGGACTAGGTAGTGTGAATACTCACTGGTTTATAGCGGACTAGGTAGTAGCAGTACTCACTGGTTTATAGCGGACTAGGTAGTGTGAATACTCACTGGTTTATAGCGGACTAGGTAGTAGCAGTACTCACTGGTTTATAGCGGACTAGGTAGTAGCAGTACTCACTGGTTTATAGCGGACTAGGTAGTGTGAATACTCACTGGTTTATAGCGGACTAGGTAGTAGCAGTACTCACTGGTTTATAGCGGACTAGGTAGTGTGAATACTCACTGGTTTATAGCGGACTAGGTAGTAGCAGTACTCACGGATTTATAGCGGACTAGGTAGTGTGAATACTCACTGGTTTATAGCGGACTAGGTAGTGTGTGATGGGTGAGCCTCCATCATCCTGCTTGAGCCAGTTGACTTTGAGGGAGTTGCCTTTTGTTTGGAGTGTTCCCTCCAGCTTAGGCGGTTCAGGTTCCCCTAAACAGACACATCAGAGATATCAAGGTTAGTTAGTGAGCTGAAGTGGTCATTCAGAAGATGTAGAATGTATTACGGCTGGTCAGCAGCTGCTGTGAAATCTTCCAACCGGTTTCTCCTAAACCTGCTTCAAAGATGTGAAGAAAGCTGTTAATATTCAGTCCTAGTGTTCTCCAGATGGCACCATTCCTCCATACTGTTGTGCTAGAGGCACTTGTCTGCCTCTCCAACTAAAAGCCCTCATGATCAAGCTGTTAGACTACTGTGGAGTGCTAAAATGAAAGTAGTATTTAAACAGCAATTACACATGATTGGATCGGACCCAGCCACTAGAGGGGGGTGTTTGTGCACTGTAAACTACTTGAGAGGGACAAATGACAGTTAGTCCAAAAAAGTTATTACAATGTGATAAATCAGTGAAATTGTTAGGATAAATCCAAGTTATATTAGATCAGACAGGGAAGGAACACTTCCTTGCTAAAGGACTGTAATAGTTCCAGGGAGCTCCAATCAGTCCAGAGAAGGGGACTGGCTACATATGATGGGTTAACAAGACGGAAAATAAATGGAAATAAATGGGAAACGTTTGAATTGGTACATTTAGTATTTATGTTATGAATGACTCTCCAGTAAAATGAAGATTCTTCTTGTGAAAATTGGGACTGAAAAGTTACCTTCTGCGGAGTTGACGACATCATCAGCACCATGCAAGCCACATGATGACAGTCACATGAAACGCACGCATGTGATTGGTTGAAAGGAAAGTGGAAACATGAAAGATATAAAAATAGACAATGTAAACATGGACAGGAATAACACAGTTATAAGACTTGAAGACAAAATGAAACAAAACAGAAACTGAAGAGTAACACAAAACAACAGTGAACTTTTGACAACACTGAATACACAAGCAGGGACAAATGACAGGCTTTCCTCTGAGAGAAACCATGACTTCTGCTACTGCAGCTTATGTTCTACATTTACAGTCATTTCAAATAAAATGTCTTTCAAAATATGGTAATAAATGGAAACGCTACATCCCAAACCATCCTTCTCCTGCAAGACAAAATGATTGACAACAGAGGAAACGCTGCAGACATACTGGAAATACTGACAGAAAACAGCAGCATTGAAAAAGAGGACAGAAATACAGACGTATTCCTAATACCTCTTAGTATTGCCAATACTGATGGACACTGTAGTATCAGTTGTACATGTACAACCAACACATGACATGACATGATAACACAATAATATTTGGGGAGAGTTAACAGTTGTATCAGTAAATGACCATAGCTTCTTACTGTAGGTACTGTACAGTAGGAAGAGCAGCAGGTAATAGGGGGTGTTCTAGGCTATTTGTCTTGGTATAACAGTGTCTAAGTCCCATGATAACTACCCCTAATAACTATGATCTATAGGTCTACTCCACAATAACCACATAACAAACCTGAGTCCTCAGTGAAAAAATGAAAAATGCCATCTAAGAAAACATAAAAGAAGAGATATCAGGCAAAAACAAAGGCTTTACACATAGCTAGTAATTCTGTACAAATCTGTTATTTGCAATATAATATTCCTGCCGATGAAAGGTATTCAACTATTTAGGTTAGATTGATCAGAGAACAGAAAGGAAAATAAACATGAAGAAATATTTAATGACTGCCAAATCTCAGTGGAAAAGATGCGGAAGGCAGAGAGACCATAAGCCACAGTAAATCCAATGAGGGTATACATAAAACACACCATTTTAGGTACTGGAGCGAGACTGTTTTGAAAACAAGTTCAAAGTTCAAACTAATACTCAGAGTGAGTGTGTATGATGATGAGGCACTTACTTGCGTAAGAATAACCTGAGCGGTCCAACAGAAAAACAGACGAGAAAACTGAATAAACAAAAAACTACACAACAAGAGTATGACACAAGAGACAAACGAAAGAAATGAAACTTGCGAGGCTTTGTGATAGCAGCATCAAACATAGCAAATAATACTCAGAATGTCCTCGGATACCAAACTATCAGTTCAACTCTACACATGCATAATATTCCTGAGTTAATAAGGCGCAGACATTCCACTTCCAGTCACATTTCAAATCAAATGAAATCAAATTTGCAACCAGCAGGGGGCGATCAATGGTAAAGAGCGAGAGAGCAGGAGAGAGTGAGGGAGAGAGTTAAAACAAGGGTTGTCATCATCCTAGCAGTGAGAATTCAAGCCAATTGTGCAGTACAACCCTTGTCATAGATTTTCAAGCACAGCATAGGGCAAATATGTCTGATCTAAAGGTTCTAAGCAAGTGCTGACCAATATGTCTATAATGGAGCTGGTAAACATGCTGTACAAACATGGCTGTATGTATTGATTCATTCTAATGGGGAGGTGCAATGGGTAGTGGCAAGGTGAAGTAAAAGGGGTGTTGTGGAACTGAGAAGTGTGTGTGTGTGTGTGTGTGTGTGACTTACGGACAGGCTCTGTCTTGAAGACCACAGCGGGGCTAGTTTCACCCTCTCCCTTGCCGTTGATGGCTGACATCTTCACCTCATAGTTGGTCTCAGGCTTCAGGCCTATGATGGTTACTTCACTCAGAGCTCCTGAGGATACAATTGAGAAGTACAAATACTGACACATCCACAACAGACTCTGCATTCAGCCAGAAATTGTCAGAGACGCCAGTCACCCAAGTCATAGACTGTTTTCTCTGTTACAGCATGGCAAGCTGTACCGGAGCGCCAAGTCTAGGACCAAAAGGCTCCTTAACAGCTTCTACCCCCAAGCCATAAGACTGCTGAACAATTAATCAAATGGACACCGGACTATTTACATTGACCCCCCCTTCCCCTCCATTTGTTTTGTACACTGCTGCTACTCGCTGTTTGTTATCTATGCATAGTCACTTCACCCCAACCAACATGTACAAATTACCTAAAATAACCTGTACCCCCGCACATTGACTCGGTATCGGTACACCCCTGTATATAGCCTCGTTATTGTTATTTTATAATTTTTTACTTTAGTTTATTTGGTAAATATTTTCTTAACTTTTCTTGAACTGCACTGTTGGTTAAGGGCTTGTAAGTAAGCATTTCATGGTAAGGTCTACACTTGTTGTATTCGGCGCATGTGACAAATACAGTTTGATTTGATTTGACAAGTAACAAGGATGCAATTATTACAGACAACATTTTATTTTATTCTCATTTGAGGGTAAATCAAACCAGCTGAATTATTATAACGGATGGATGTTTCATTAAAAAAGGCCAATGACTGAGAAAAAGAAACACATTTAATTTTGTTATCCCCTCACATACTCTCTCTCTTTATCCATGTAGCCCCCCGCCCTGCCCCTGTATTCACCTCCTTGGACGTCATAGACCCTCTGCACCCAGCTGCCCCTGCCCACAGTCTTCCACTCGGCCCGGTATTGGAGGATGGGTACACCCCCGGTGGCGTCAGGCTCCTGGAACTCCACCCTGGCTGAGCTGGAGAACGGCTCCACCTCCCCGAGGGACGGGGCTGATGGGACATCTAGAGAGGAGAGGAATCACACATAAAGGTACTCATTTAACAACTACAGTATATTTCATTTCATGCCAACATTAAATATTAGATTCACAATATAGAAGCATGATGATTTTGGATAATTAGCTACAGATTGTTATTGTGACTGACCAGCCTGAATGAGGAGGAACTCCTTGGATTCTGTGCCCATCTCATTGGAAGCAGTACAGTTGTAGCTCCCAAAGTCATTCTCAGACTCTGGAGTGACCTGGAACAGAGGAGAGAATCAATGCATGAAAGAAACTCAGGGCAGCAAAGCATTACAAACATAAGGTGACTATATGCTTGAGTCAGTTTGTTCCACTGTTGTTTGTCCATTAGAGATGCCTATTTTAGTCCCCTGTCTCTGTGCTTCCCTCTACTGAATAATGAAAACACACTCAGTCTCCCCACAATGGAACTGGGGGAGAACCCTGCAAATACTAGCTGTCACACATTAAATCTTTATGAAATGTGGAGTGTTCTTAATTTAGTGTGTGTGTGTATTGTGTGTGTCTGTGTGCTCATGCATGTGAATGTGTGTGTGATAAATCTGCGGGTCTCTACCTCCAGGTAGCTGGCTGTGGGGCTCTGGAAAACCTTGGCTTTGGTGACGTTAGCGTTGGGAAGCTGAAACCCGTCCCTCAGCCACAGCATGGACACGTCACTGGGGTGGGCCAGGACCTCACAGCTGATGTTAGCTGCATTCCCCTCCCAGGTATACACTGTCACTGAGCCCTGGATCTTAGGAGCATCTATGGAGGAATCAGCCAGCAACGTAAATAAGAGATTCCTGTCTTTTCTCTTAAATATTTAAAAGAGTAGGCTTTGGCACAAACATTAGAAGCTGCAGGCAGTATGCCAGCCAGGCCTGACTAAGACTTTAAGCACTAGAGACAGTGGTTGCGTCCTTATTCCCTATATAGTGCACTACTTTTGGGAACCTATGGGCCCTGGCAAAAGTAGTGAACTATAGGGTGTAGGGCTCTGGTCAAATGTAGTGCGCTGTATAGGGAATAGGATGCCATTTCAGATGCAGCCTTGTGACATGTGGAGTTCTTACAGCGGACTTCTAGGTAGGCGGGTTGAGAATCCACTCCGATGGCGTTGCGTGCAGAGCACAGGTACTGGCCAGCGTCGGTGAAATTGGCGTACTTCAGCGTGAGGGAGGACACACGAGCATCACTCCTCACTACGACGTTCCCATCCAGACTCTATAGGGCAGGAAATCATAGGGTAGCAAGCAACAAAAGGACCTCTGTTTGCAGTACATCAATGTTAACCTCATATCCCATTGTGATCCATGCATTATTGATAACCAATACATTATAACACTCTGTAGTTATATCATAGTAACATTGAACTCTGAGCCTGGAGACAAACCATTGTAGCATTGAGTGCTTTTCCTATGGCTGTAACAGCAAAAAGTGATGACACTACACACTTAAGAGAGACAGAGATACAGTAGAGTAAAGATCACAACCCTCTGTATTGTACAGTAGAGATGTGTACAGTAGCAGAGCACATCACTAATGGTAGAAGAAGCTGGATGGATGGAGCCATCAAGAGCTCTTCACACAATGGCTGTAGAGTGATGTGGCTGAAATCAGTTACAGCAGGCTATTTAGGTCTCAGCCTGTTAAACGCTACTGGTGTCTAGTAGTGGTTCCTGTGGACAGGATAACATGCCTAGCAAGCACTTTTACACACAGCCTGCTGTGTGGTTCACTTTATCGTGTGAGATTCAGTGTTGAATTGTTCAGTATTGAATTATTTGTGTACTTTCCCAACAGCAACATACTGTCTGATGTACAGTTCATACATCTGCTGTATACATATTATAGGGAAGGCATTCTAGACCCCAAGTTGATCCATGAAATGAATGTACAGTACATCAACTCATTGAGGTGCTTCTATTCCGTAGAATTAACTAGCTACCTAGTCAGTGGAGTGTCAACTGTGAACCGTCTCTGTAATTCTAAACTGAAGCAACACCATGCTGACTAAATGAAATGGTGGTTAAGACTCCAGCTTCAGAAGTAGAACCAAAGCATGTGAAATGGGGAAGAGGACAAGAACACAGTGTGCCTATACATTCAAGACCTTGCCAATTAAAACTAGAGCAGAAACCCTGCTAATAGCTAACAGGATTGACGTTTGTCTCGAGATACACTACCTGACTTCATTAACACCAGATTCACAAGGTCTAAATAAACAGCCATGTACGTAACCTTTAGCGTCGGGGTCGGCTACTCTTGTTGTTGACACTGAACAGTCCGGGTCTGGAACTCTCACGCAAGTCCAAACCACTGTTAACTCATGTTAGGTGTCGTAGAAGAGCTGAACTCCTGGCGACCTCTGCATTATATTTTGCATGGCTTTGACGATCAAAAACCAACCCATTATATGTGAACCATCTCATGAATGCCTCTGTGTTGTTCAATTAGCTACAGTGGGGACCAGTCTGGGGGACAAACTAACCAAGGCAGTGGCTCAAATGGCACCCTATTCCCTACAATGTGAACTACTTTTGACCAGAGCCCTATAGGCCCTAGTCAAAAATAGTCTACTATATGTGATTTGGGAAACTAACTAAGAGAAGAACAGCGCTCATTAGTTCTGTATTCAAACTCAACAGAAGCAGCATGTCTGGGGCATTAAGTATGCCTGAGGAAACGCTTCTATAACACAGGCAAGGCAGTCAGTCCCCTTTTCATTCCAACCCATCCGCCTCCTCCACCCCAACCCTCCATCCCCCCACCTTCTCCAAACACTGACAGGGATAATTACATCACAGCTGAAAGGGTGGCCAGTGAGTGTGACAGTGTCCTGCCAGCCTTGTGCTGCACTCACACATGCCATCCCTTATGTACAGGCAGGTCTTATTGTGGTTCTTGATGAAGCGATGAAGTCCAAGTGCCAGGTACATTAAGAAGATCTTGGTGTAGCGTAGATAGAATATTCCATTTTTGGGTTGTATTGTGAGGTCAAAGAGGGTCAACAACAACTCATCATCATGGCCAAAGCCTGGACAACCACATGGCAGACCAGACCATGATACACAATCTCAATCTGTGTCCAAAGGGAGAGCATCAATTTCTGTTCATTTGCAACACGAGAACATAGATTCATTAAAGTTTCATAACTATGGTTTTCAACAAAAGAGAGTTTATTAATAATGCAGGGTGGTGGTGCCTATTGGAAACATCAAGCAATTTTAGCTTAGCTCGATCATCGGTGTACCCGAGATCTTATTCCCTGGAAAGAATGGGAACAAACATCCTTCACCAGTTGTCTGATACCCGGCTACAGGTTTCAAGGGGAATTTTTCAGGCTGAGCGAAGCCATACTAATAAACCAAAGAGGACTGATAAGAGTTTCTCCATCAGTTTCCATGACTACGGCAACAATAGAAAACAGTGTTGAAGAGAACTGTAAAGCAGAAAATCAATATGGTGAAAGAGGATGCAAGGGCATGGTACATGGTAGATTGTGATGGGTATTGGGTATAGTATAGAAGCTATACCTTGTGTTGCTCGGGCCGAGTCCAAGAGGCCTGTAGAGGACACAGACAGAATAGAACAACAACAAAAAGCAAAGCAATCCTTAGACAGGAATCCTTATCCAGTACCTCACAGCTAGGACAAACAACACTGCCCCACTCATATACCGAACGTTTACCTGCTGTAGTCCAGTGAAATGGGCTAACGCTAAAACTATAAAACAATTAGACTCATCAACCTTTACACTCCTCAGTTGTATTAAACTACTCAGCATCAAACTAGAAAAAGCCTAACCAGCGGGCTAAAATAGTTATAATGACATCATTTCAACCAGTTTGGCCTGCCGGGTACATGTTCATGTGTAAATAATAGACACTACATTGGAGCTAGCATGGAGGGATGCTGAAAGAAAAAAAAAATCATACAAACATTTCTCCACATATCATCTTCAAAATCGAATTATTAACAATTGTTTTCATGATTATCAATCATGATGAATCCACATTTAATATGAAGTTATATAATCAACACAAAACTTAACACACAATTCAGCACGACAAAACGTAATCAAACGTGATTGAAAAAGTATTGTCTACCTCTGAAATACATTTACTTATAGAGGATTTATTTTCTCTGAATTCTGCCATTCAGGTATTGTAATAAAACATGCTTTATGGGTTTCCTAATGTTAAGGAGAAACAAGAGGCATGAAGGAGAGATGATTGATAATGGACGACGGCGTAGTGATGAATGGAAAGGAGTATGGAAGCCAGACGACAAGCAAAATGGTAAACAGCTTTCCATCAGACGTAGAAAACAACCAAGTGTCCCATCTGCTGAAACGTACTGCAGGCAAAAAGGCCCAGAACTCAATTCATTATTAATACAGTCAATCTTAACATTCCTTCCAGACCATCCTCTCTCGTTTAGAGCTGGACGCCTTCCAATCACTCATAGATGAGTGAATAATGAGTGAATAATGAGTGAATTCATCTGGCTTCTATTCTGGCATCTATCTTTAATGCGGGCTAACCTATACCACTGTAGACTCACTGCCTGTCATAGAGAAAGACAACACACACATCAAGAGACTAGTTAACACTGGGAAAGCTTTACTCACACTGCAGGGCAGACCCACACACATGAATAAACCAGACTAACAATACAGTATGTCAAGTTAAAGATACTGAGTGAAGACTCATCCTAAGTAGGGAGGGTCCAGATGAACATCTACTGTTTATTGAGCCATGGTATGTAGCTAATGTAGATAGTGAGTGTGTTGGTAATATGATATCACTATTCTTTACGGTCCACTGGGGTGTGGCGAGACAGGAGAGACACACACAGCAAGACAGGCCCATTTAACACCTACGTCAGAAAAGCAGTTTGGCTCCAGACCCGACAGCACAGAGGAGGAGCAGCTCAATTAGCTCCGTAATACTGGTGCTGCTGCTCATTATTACAGGACGCATAACTAACAGCACCCCTGGTTCCTGGCTGGTCTGACACAGAACTGGGAGGTATGGAATTGAGTTGACACATATCACTGTCAGACCCATGTTTTATGTTTGTTTAAACAATGGGACATGGACCAAAAGAAAATGACTAGCTGATGGTGAGAGCTGTAAACACCATGGCATCTAATCAGTTTAGTGCAAACCAGCACTACATAACATCCCCCCCCAGACAAATCTAATTTCCAAGCAGCGCTCCTCATCCCCTGGGTAAGCAGTGAGCAGCGAGCGTCTCTCTCTCTCAGCTGTGATGTATGATCACATCACTGAAGGTGGGGGAGGGGGGAGGAAGAGAGGCACTGTTGTAGAGGAGATTCTACAGGAGAAACACTCACATAACTATCTCACCCAGTACCACACAAAAGGCATCCTCTCTACAGTCATAACCAGCCCAACGGTATGGTATGGTTACAGGACTGGGGCAGTGTTTTTTCATTCATCCTGACTGGGATCAGTTAGGAAGCTCTCCATCATTTATCCTGGCAAGCAGCATTCCAACCGTCATACCATGAGAACAAACTGCCATTCAATGTCCAGAGAACCACACTGTACCACCACTAACCAGACAGGCACATAAATGAGCATTGTGTTAGAACTGTAGCTAGAGAACAACAGCCTCTCCACAGTCTCACTCTACTGTACCAGTGCTTAGTAAGCCCTTGGATTGAAAGCATCCTTCTTTTTCAACACCGCTCCCTGAACCAATCATGTTATAGTGCAGCAGCCAACAGCATGCAGCAGCACCACATGATTCAGCTCTCTGATCATTCAGAACACTTCACCTTCAAATGGCAATTCCCAAGAGTTAATAGCTACTTTCCTACTCTCTTTACAACTCTCAACTAGCTGAATACTAGACCGATCTCATTGTGTTTCCATGGAGCGCATTATCATAAATTAGGCAGCTCCAGTAAGATGTAATACACAGTAATCTGAAATATTCAATATCTGGTCATCTGTACCAAGTTTGAGCTCTAATGAGCTTTGAAGAAACACATTTTCAAGTGAGTTTGCTCCTCCTTTCCAGAGCCTGAATGTTCTCAGATAATTGCAGCTTGCAAACTTTGTAAATCAAGTATAATGTTTAATATATATTCAAATAACCCAGCCTTTCAGTTTGAGAGATAATATCCAAAGCCTGCATAAACATTTCAATTACATTTGAGCTATTAACAATTGTTACAACAAGTGCCTTCAAATAAGAGGGTTGAAACAACGACTTAATTACAAAACAAATATGAGTATCAGAGCACTAGAATAGAACAGTAAACTGGGTTAAACCTGTTTATGTAATAGCTAAAACATACACTATCTTCTTGGAAGACAACGCTACCATGGCATGTGTGACCCACATTTAGGCTATTCCATGGGCTCAATCCTTTTGCCAATCTGATCATCTCAACTGCCATCTCAATGTCTATGTAGATATACAAATGTGACAATGTTCATTTGTCTGCCATCACTATCGTAAATGTGTAAGGAGAGAATATGCTGTGTAGAATAAAAAATAAAACATATCCTTTATAAAGTAAAGCCTCTTAGGCTATAGTTATTAGTCATTACATACATTACCTAAGACAACAGTCAAACTCGAGAGGACGAGTGGAAGCTATCTGAGGGAATAATAAACTTCAACGCCCTGTCAACAGGGACGATGGCAATCCAGCAACCCTTTACACCATTTCTATGAGTACAACAGTCAGTAGACTGCAATGTAAAGGAACGTTAAAGCACTGAGAGAGGTGGCAAAGGCATATGTAGCGTGACACACTAGTGAACAGCACACCCCAGCATGCACATGCACACACACTTGTAACACAGACACGATTCTCACAAATATCCCTCAACACCAATTCCACATAGGAAAAACAAAACCACAATTGTCATGCTGATAGTCAATAAGCAAATACAACAACACTGATTGAAATAATAGGCCCATATGAACAATTCACCATAATAGCTGGATAGATAGATGACTGTGGCACATATTTCATGTGAGAGTTGATCATTAGCTTACCCTTTCACCTGTCTCCCAACCCATTTCAACCACAGCTGCTATGATGAGTGTTGCTAGCATGGCAGAAATGACGGACAGCCAGGTTCAAAAACAATTAGCAGCCACTTTCCAAATCACACTATCCTGGCTTCTTGCTAGTAAAGAAGACATTCCCTCCGGATCATTGCCCATGAGACCCACAGTGCCATGCCACAGCTGTGAAGGCCACACCTTAAAGCTCCTGTTTTGAAATATGTTCCTAATGATAATTCATTGCAGGCTGCTAATCATTTCTTCACCCCCCCACCATGGAGAGATGGCTATACCTGTACAACACAGGTGCAAACTCAGGCATTTTGCTTTTGGCTTCAACCTTGACAGAATGATTGATGACAGATATGAAATGAGACAGATCGTCTACATGTGAGGACAGAAAGTGACACTGAGCAGCAGTATGGCATGGAGCTGCCCCCATGGATAGAGACGGAAATGATCGGACCGGGAATGGCAACACAGAAATGAGGAGGTTCTCTTTTTAAGGTCATTACGGTAACCGTTTTCTCTTCTGACCTCAGTAGACAAGGCAGAGGAAACCCCAAAAGTTTAAACACCCAGAACCACTCTCTTATGTAAGGACCAGTGCAACGCAAAAGTCAGGCTATATTTAGAAAACATGCCATTTTATAATCGATTTCATAAACCCTGATAAGATCATAGCTTGAGGATTTTCAAGGAATATTGACTGAAGAGCAGACAAGAAAATTCGATAAAAATACTTATTTGATTCTATCAGGGTTTTTGTCGAATCTCATACCCCATACGCAATTTGTTCTATCAATTGATTTTGTTCCATTTCTGTGCCACACTGATTTCATACCTGATAGATCCTGTTTAGATGTGCCTGCAGGGGAGAGAATGTAGCGAAGTAAACGGACCTTCCCGTGGGCTCCGCCTATCCACATTCCTCCTATCCTGTACAGGTACCTACAGCGTGTCTCTGATTAAATGGCCCCACCCATTAGCTGTCTATTGGACTAGATGGGATCATTGGTACTACAGGGAAGTAGCTACAGTGCCTTCGGAAAGTATTCAGACCCCTTGACTTTTTCGACATTTTGTTAAGTTACAGTTAAGTTACATTTTGTTAAGTTACACTTATTTTTAAGGATTGTCAGCAATCTACACACATAATGACAAAGCAAAAACAGGTTTTTAGATTTGTTTTAAACAGAAATAGCTTATTTGCATAAGTATTCAGGCCCTTTGCTATGAGACTCGAAATTGAGCTCAGGTGCATCCTGTTTTCATTGACCATCCTTGAGATGTTTCTACAACTTGATTGGAGTCCACCTGGGGTAAATTCAATTGATTGGACATCATTTGTCTATATAAGGTCTCACAATTGACAGTGCATGTCAAAGCAAAAACCAAACCATGAGGTCGAAGGAATTTTCCGTAGAGCTCCGAGACAGGATTGTGTCAAGGCACAGATCTGGGGAATGGGTACCAAAACATTTCTGTAGCATTGAAGGTCCCCAAGAACACAGTGGCCTCCATCATTCTTAAAAGGAAGAAGTCTGGCCGCCTGGCCAAACTGAGCATTTGGGGGAGAAGGGCCATGGTCAGGGAGGTGACCAAGAACCCAATGGTCACTCTGACAGAGCTCTAGAGTTCTACTGTGGAGATGGGAGAACCTTTCAGAAGGACAACCATCTCTGCAGCACTCCACCAATCAGACCTTTATGGTAGAGTGGCCAGATGGAAGCTACTTCTCAGTAAAAGGCACAGTGACAGCCTGCTTGGAGTTTGATAAAAGGCACCTAAAGACTCGCAGATCATGAGAAACAAGATTCTCTGGTCTGATGAAACCAAGATTGAACTATTTGGCCTGAATGCCAAGCGTCACTTCTGGAGGAAACCTGGCACCATCCCTATGGTGAAGCATGGTGGTGGCAGAATCATGCTGTGGGGATGGGAGACTAGTCAGCGGCAGGGACTGGGAGACTAGTCAGGATTGAGGCAAAGATGAACGGAGCAAAGTACAGAGAGATCCTTGATGAAAACCTTCTCCAGAGCTCTCAGGACCTCAGACTGGGGCGAAGGTTCATCTTCCAACAGGATAACGACCCTAAGCACACAGCCAAGACAACGCAGGAGTGGCTTGGGACAAGTCTCTGAATTTCCTTGAGTGGCCCAGCCAGAGCCCAGACTTAAACCTGATTGAACATCTCTGGAGAGACCTGAAAATAGTTGTGGAGAGACCTGAAAATAGCTGTGGAGAGACCTGAAAATAGCTGTGCAGCGACGCACGCCATCCAACCTGACAGAGCTTGAGAGGAGCTGCAAAGAATGGGAGAAACTCCCTAAATACAGGTGTGCCAAGCTTGTAGCGTCATACCCAAGAAGACTCGAGGCTGTAATCGCTGCCAAAGGTGCTTCAACAAAGTACTGAGTAAAAGGTCTGAATACTTATGTAAAGGTAATATTTCAGTTTTTTCCCATAAATTAGCAAACATTTCTAAAAAAATTTTTGCTTTGTTATTATGGGATATTTTGTGTAGATTGATGAGAGAAAAATGTAATCAATTTTAGAATAAGGCTGTAAATTAACAAAATGTGGGAAAAGTCAAAGGGTCTGAATACTTTCCAAAGGCACCGTATATGGACAATGTGGCATTGTATGAAAATATAAGATAGATAGATGACTGTATGTAGCGATCTGCAGGGGACTAGCAGAGGCTGCTATAGGGACATAGGTCTAAGCTGCTACATGTATAGGGACATAGGTCTAAGCTGCTATAGGGACATAGTTCTAAGCTGCTACATGTATAGGGACATAGGTCTAAGTTGCTACATGTATAGGGACATAGGTCTAAGCTGCTATAGGGACATAGGTCTAAGCTGCTATAGGGACATAGGTCTAAGCTGCTATAGGGACATAGGTCTAAGCTGCTATAGGGACATAGGTCTAAGCTGCTATAGGGACATAGGTCTAAGCTGCTATAGGGACATAGGTCTAAGCTGCTATAGGGACATAGGTCTAAGCTGCTATAGGGACATAGTTCTAAGCTGCTATAGGGACATAGTTCTAAGCTGCTATAGGGACATAGGTCTAAGCTGCTACAGGGACATAGGTCTAAGCTGCTACATGTATAGGGACATAGGTCTAAGCTGCTATAGGGACATAGGTCTTAGCTGCTATAGGGACATAGGTCTAAGCTGCTATAGGGACATAGGTCTAAGCTGCTATAGGGACATAGGTCTAAGCTGCTATAGGGACATAGGTCTAAGCTGCTATAGGGACATAGGTCTAAGCTGCTACATGTATAGGGACATAGGTCTAAGCTGCTATAGGGACATAGTTCTAAGCTGCTATAGGGACATAGGTCTAAGCTGCTACATGTATAGGGACATAGGTCTAAGCTGCTACATGTATAGGGACATAGTTCTAAGCTGCTATAGGGACATAGTTCTAAGCTGCTATAGGGACATAGGTCTAAGCTGCTATAGGGACATAGGTCTAAGCTGCTACATGTATAGGGACATAGGTCTAAGCTGCTATAGGGACATAGTTCTAAGCTGCTATAGGGACATAGGTCTAAGCTGCTACATGTATAGGGACATAGGTCTAAGCTGCTACATGTATAGGGACATAGTTCTAAGCTGCTATAGGGACATAGTTCTAAGCTGCTATAGGGACATAGGTCTAAGCTGCTATAGGGACATAGGTCTAAGCTGCTACATGTATAGGGACATAGGTCTAAGCTGCTATAGGGACATAGTTCTAAGCTGCTATAGGGACATAGGTCTAAGCTGCTACATGTATAGGGACATAGGTCTAAGCTGCTACATGTATAGGGACATAGGTCTAAGCTGCTATAGGGACATAGGTCTAAGCTGCTATAGGGACATAGGTCTAAGCTGCTATAGGGACATAGGTCTAAGCTGCTACATGTATAGGGACATAGGTCTAAGCTGCTACATGTATAGGGACATAGGTCTAAGCTGCTATAGGGACATAGGTCTAAGCTGCTATAGGGACATAGGTCTAAGCTGCTATAGGGACATAGTTCTAAGCTGCTATAGGGACATAGTTCTAAGCTGCTATAGGGACATAGGTCTAAGCTGCTATAGGGACATAGGTCTAAGCTGCTACATGTATAGGGACATAGGTCTAAGCTGCTACATGTATAGGGACATAGTTCTAAGCTGCTATAGGGACATAGTTCTAAGCTGCTATAGGGACATAGGTCTAAGCTGCTATAGGGACATAGGTCTAAGCTGCTACATGTATAGGGACATAGGTCTAAGCTGCTATAGGGACATAGTTCTAAGCTGCTATAGGGACATAGGTCTAAGCTGCTACATGTATAGGGACATAGGTCTAAGCTGCTACATGTATAGGGACATAGGTCTAAGCTGCTATAGGGACATAGGTCTAAGCTGCTATAGGGACATAGGTCTAAGCTGCTATAGGGACATAGGTCTAAGCTGCTATAGGGACATAGGTCTAAGCTGCTACATGTATAGGGACATAGGTCTAAGCTGCTATAGGGACATAGGTCTAAGCTGCTATAGGGACATAGGTCTAAGCTGCTACATGTATAGGGACATAGGTCTAAGCTGCTATAGGGACATAGGTCTAAGCTGCTATAGGGACATAGGTCTAAGCTGCTATAGGGACATAGTTCTAAGCTGCTATAGGGACATAGTTCTAAGCTGCTATAGGGACATAGGTCTAAGCTGCTATAGGGACATAGGTCTAAGCTGCTACATGTATAGGGACATAGGTCTAAGCTGCTATAGGGACATAGGTCTAAGCTGCTATAGGGACATAGGTCTAAGCTGCTATAGGGACATAGGTCTAAGCTGCTATAGGGACATAGGTCTTAGCTGCTATAGGGACATAGTTCTAAGCTGCTATAGGGACATAGGTCTAAGCTGCTACATGTATAGGGACATAGGTCTAAGCTGCTATAGGGACATAGGTCTAAGCTGCTATAGGGACATAGGTCGAAGCTGCTATAGGGACATAGGTCTAAGCTGCTATAGGGACATAGGTCTAAGCTGCTATAGGGACATAGGTCTTAGCTGCTATAGGGACATAGTTCTAAGCTGCTATAGGGACATAGGTCTAAGCTGCTACATGTATAGGGACATAGGTCTAAGCTGCTATAGGGACATAGGTCTAAGCTGCTATAGGGACATAGGTCGAAGCTGCTATAGGGACATAGGTCTAAGCTGCTATAGGGACATAGGTCTTAGCTGCTATAGGGACATAGTTCTAAGCTGCTATAGGGACATAGTTCTAAGCTGCTATAGGGACATAGTTCTAAGCTGCTATAGGGACATAGTTCTAAGCTGCTATAGGGACATAGTTCTAAGCTGCTATAGGGACGACGTCTTAGGTGGGATGGTAACTAGGTAGCTACTAGGTAGTAATATGAACTTCTATTAGCTAGCTGCTGCTCTGGGGCCATACTTAATCAGTAGAGATGAACCTGGCTAAGGGAACCTTGCCATGTTTAAGTGAAACACATCCCCTGAGTGTCCCTCTGCAGTGGGGACACAGCCCCAGGCTGGCCTCTCTCTGTACGCTGCCTCTACTGTACCTGCTCTCCCTCAGTGAAGGGGCGCAGGCCGAAGCTCCAGTTGATGGTGGGGGTGGGGTCCCCTGACGCCTCACACGTCAGAGTCACCTGCTCCTCCATCTCAGACGTGCTCTGGTTCAGCAGGAAGGTGATCTTAGGTTTCACTGTAGCAAAGGCAGACACACACAGAGCCATTATAACCAACCTGCAGTGACACTCACCTGTATGACCTACAGTATAGCTACATTCACAGTATGCACACACCCACTACAAGCAGCATGCAATCCCATAGTGACATCAATCACCTGCCAGATCTGATGCTAGTACTTAATACCTAGAGTTATAATCACAACATAACCCCCAAAATAATCCAATGTTAAAACCCTCCCACTGTGAATAAGTATACACAAGCCATGATTAACCATCACAAACCCGTCACATAGTCAATCATCTGTCAGCACCAAGTGAGAGGAGTCCCTCACCAAACACCCTGAGGCTGACTTCCTGTTCGCTCTCCCCAGCCTTGTTCTTAGCGATGCAGGTGTACTCTCCCTCATCCAGCTTGGCCACCTCCATGATGGTCATCTCTGAACCGTCCTCATTAAAGCTGTACTTGTCTCCTGACTCCAGAAGAACACCGGCCCTGGGGGAGAGAAAGGGAACACACACACTGATTATTCTGATTACAATCAGCTTTTGTGAAACGAAGAGAATCGGATTTGACAACACAGCTAAAATAAGTCTGCTGCTAACTACGCTTGATGAGAATTTTTATCTAATAAATAAATAACTTCCAAACAAGTATTTTTCCCTCTGTGAAGAAGTCAAACAGACTTAATTCAAATTAGCTCAATTCATTGTTTACCAAAATAATGTTTCAGTGTGACATTGAATCGCTATTTCCGATTTAATGACATTGAATATTTTTAATCCAGTCTTCAGTCGTGATCTCTATAGTCTATACTAGAGAGCCATTTATTTATTGGCACTGACAATGACCCCTAGGCTCAAGGTTTGACCACAGATAATTACATTGTGGCCTCTTGGACCTTGAGCAGGAGAGAGAGATTGTGAGATTGAGGGCAAAGCTTATCACCTTGACTGCTGAGTTAAAATAGCTCTTCCCCCTTTACCTAACACTCAACCCCAAAGACAATTGTCACATGGAGTTCACACCAGTCCTTTCCCTCACCTAGCAACACGGGGAACAGCTCCTCTAACTCTTCTAAGAAGGTGAGAGCAGGTGAGAGCAACACACTACACTGCCAACAGAAAACCAAGGGCAGGGGACTATCACTCGCATTGGTGTTGGTGGCCTATGGGCTCCATGGTCAGAGGGACATCTGCAAAACACTGGTTAGTGGTATATCAGTCTTCCAGCCTTGAGTGTGTGTGTGTGGGCGTGAGAGACTATGTGCTCCAGTCTTACCGTGCCCAGGTCACCATGGGCTCTGGGTATCCATCAGCAGCACAGGTCAAAATGGCAGACTGGCCCACGCCTGCTGTGGCATTCACCTCCGACTGCCACACCCGGATGGTAGGGAGCACTGAGGGAGGGACATTAACACAGCTGTCAAGTTATTACAGCTGAAATCCAGCCCACAGTCATCTGCTGTCTAGGATGTTGATAGATGACTTAACACCACAAAATGGTGTCAAAACCATGAATAAAGTGACAAGGGAATAGAGCGGGAAGAAGAAGTGGGCTGACCATTGACGATGACCCTAATGATCTTGAGGTCAATCTCTCCCCGGGCCATGAGGCGGCCCTCGCAGGTGTACGACCCCTCGTCTGTCTTCTTGATGCCTCGGATCTGCAGGTGGTTGTTGGGTAGGATCTTAAAGCGGACTGAGAGAAGGATCAAATCAGAATTCAATTGTAATGTATGAGTATTCTGATTGAGGGATAAGAAAGGGCTTTTCAGACAGAGACCCCTTAACACTAAATCTCACTTTCTATGTAAATTCTTTAATTAAAGTGTTTAAACAGTTTCATACCCACCAGTTATAATATTTGTCAAAGAATTGCTCAAATGGAACACTGTCTGACAGCTGGATAGGGGCTTTTCTGACATAGTTGAGTAACAACGGGTGACAAGGCTGACAGTCAAAGAGGGGGGGAAAAAGTGGAAAGAGGAAACAGGAAAAATGTAGGAACCCTTTAGCATTACACAATTCTGATAACTTTACCAAACTTCACAGGTTTTCCACAAATCCTGCTTTTAGATTTAAGCAGGAAATCCTGATACCTTCAAACGGGATTTCTGGAAAACATGGGAATTTGGGGAAAGTTACTGGAATTGTGCAACCCTACTCCAGGCTAAATGGCATCTATCTCACCATCCTTCTCCATCTGAATCTTAGCTCCTTTGTGCTTCCAGATGATGGTGGGGGGAGGGGAGCTGATGACGTCACAGACGATGTTGGCGTTGTCCCCTTCATTGAACTCTTGGGGGGAGGGGGCGTTCTTGAAGGTGATCCTTTCTACAAGACAAAATACAAGAATGTTAGTCAACCATTTAAAACCATGAAGAACATAATGGGTGTGTCTAAAATGGCACCCTATTCCCTACATGGTGTACTAGTTTTGACCAGGGCCCATAGGGTGCACTACATAGAGAATAGGGTGCTATTTGAGACATAGCAATGGGTTGATTGAACTGTTTTCCCCTACACCTCAGCCTCTTAACGCCCTTTATTCTAAACACATTAGCATGTTGTGCCTGTGGGAAACCATAAAGGGTTTAGATGATGGACGTCTGCTGATGCTTGGCGGTGTTTAGCTATAGAAACCATTAGTCAGAAGACATGCACAACAGACATTAGGCCTTGTCTTAATGGGCTTTGGAGGGGTTTATTGAACTGATGAAAAATCCATCTCCAGTTGAAAAACAGAAAATAAAGATATTTTTCCCTCAAGCCCTCAATAAAAAGTTTGAGCTTTTCCTTCAAAATTATACTGAAGGTTAAGAACATTTCAGCTTAGGGTTCTTAATATAACAATTTAACGCTCTGTGATCAGGACATCCCCCTGAGTTTTTATACTATGTCATAATGCAAACACACACTGGTTTTGAACGAGACATCTAGTCTGCGTACCAAATGGCACCCTATTCCCTAAATAGTATACTACTTTAGACCAGGGCCAATGGGACTCTGGTCAAAAGTAGTGCACGATATAGGGCATAGGCACTTGTCAAAAGTAGTGAACCTTATAGGGAGGGATTAGGCTGCCCTTTTGGACACATCCCTAGAGAATGAAGAAGGAGGAGTAGGTTACGGTAAAACTTGACGTTGACGGTGGCCTCCGCTGACTGGTCTCCGTTGGTGGCCAGACACTTGTAGGTTCCAGCGCTGTCCACCCCGGCCTTGTAGAGCGTGAGGGTGGACGAGGACTCGTCGTTTCGGGTTACGGTGATCTCTGGTTTGTTGGGCTCTATCCTCTCTCCGCTCGGCGAATACCAGTCAATCTCCTTTGCTACCCCAACAACTGCACAGAGACAAGAGACGGTTACATGTGTTTGTTTTTGTATCTAACTAGAATCATTACGATCAAACATTTCGCTATCACAATGTTGATCTCTAAACGAGACAAATAAAGAGCCAAAAAGAAGGCTATCAACCTAGGAAACAAGCACCTTCTTAAGAAATAGTACTCTGTTATCCTAGAGAAGGTTACAGCTACCTTGTTCCTGTCTAGTGGCCTGACACCTGTGGTCTACACACAGCATATCAGGACAGGACACAAAAGGTCACAGTGTATAATCAGTACTGCACAATGGGATCCAAACAATTCCAAAGAGACAGTAGTCTACTACAGTATAATGATACAGGGGCAAGCTTACTTTCACACAGAAAGAACTTGGACTCTCCGACACTGATCTCTCCCTGGGTGGGGGTGATCTCCACTTCCAGACAAACTGAGAAGAGAACAAAATAGGGACATTAGACAGAGGAGTACTTGGAAGCAATGTTAAGTTTGTGTGTTTGTGTGTGTGTGTGTGTGTGTGTGTGTGTGTGTGTGTGTGTGTGTGTGTGTGTGTGTGTGTGTGTGTGTGTGTGTGTGTGTGTGTGTGTGTGCGTGTGTGCATGTGTAGAGAGAACATTTCATTAATGACATATGATATTAAAGCTTATGTCTACAGCGCTGCTTAAAATGTATAATTCGAGCACTGTGCCTGTGTCTCTCAGTGTTCTTCATTCACTCCTTAGCAGTAGTGTCTTTACCCTCTCTGCTAGCACAGCAGCCTGTCATGGAAACCACCAGTTCTGCCACAGCTTATCATGGCAGACACATTAGGAAGTTAGTTGGCTTTATTACTGCAACCACATGGTTCACCTGGGGTACGTTCCAAATGGCACCCTATTCCCTATATAGCGCACTAGACTCTTAGAAAAAAGGGTTCCAAAAGGGTTCTTCAGGTGTCCTCATAGAATAACCCTTTTTGGTTCCAGATTCAACCCTTTTAGGTTCCATTTTGAACACTCTGTGGAAAGGGTTCTCTAAATGGAAACGAAAAGGGTTCTACCTGTAACCAAAAAGGGTTCCCCTATGGGAACAGCCGAAGAACCCTTTTAGATTCTAGATAGCACCTTTTGACCAGGGCTCGTAGCTCTGGTCAAAAGTAGTGCACTATATAGGGAATAGGGTGCCATTTAGGACGCTGGCCTGGACGCCTCTACAGCAGCAACATCCTACTGTACACCATGCTCGGATGAACCAGTAGAAAACATATGAAATGGTAAACAAAACACAGCAAAGAGAGAACGGGCTGCAGAGAGAGAGAAAGTACTTTGTCCATGCCTAAGGTGATACAGAAGCCTCCATCTCAGCATGCAGGTAGTTAGGTAAGGTTTTACTGCTCTTATTGACAGTGGAGCAGCCAAGGGGGGAAATCTATTCCAAGCCATGGCTCAGGCCTCAGAGAAGCACCTCTGGCAGATCGATTGAGACTTTATTTTATTGAATGGTAAGACCACGGTAAGACTATGCACTTGGCTGACACCTGCAGAGTAAAGCCTTGTTCACACTGGTAGCTTGAAGTGACTCAAATCCATTTTCTTTGCATATCCTATTAGAATCTCATATTTTTCCTGCAGTCTAAACAGGCAAAAAGCACATGGAATCAGATGTTTCAAACCACATTACAAACCACCTTCGTAGGTTGTTTGAAATCAGATATAAATCAGATTCCTGGCCATGTGACCTGTGTCTGAACGGTCATATCTGATTTATCTGCCCTTAAGTGATATCTAGACTGTTATTTGGTATATCTTGTTGCTTTATAGCTATACTGTTGACAGTTTGACAAGAACGTGTGGTAGCTAACTAGCTTGTTAATTGTTTACAAACAACGAGGGAATGTGTTAGCAGGCTAAACAGCTACCTAGTTAGCTAGTTGACTGCTGTGGCTAGCCAAAACCGACTCGTTTTGAAAGTCAGATCATCTTATCGTTTGAGGCTTTAAAAATGTTCTTACACTATGATTATGATCATTCAAAGCAACAGGGAGACTTCCATGGCAGGCATTGTTGTCACCTTAGCTTGCTAGATGCTACACTACAACTTCTGAGTGCACACACACTCGCCACTACTATGTCAACTAGCGTAGCCATGTCAGTCTGAACACATACATCCGATTTAGTCACTTGTAACTTGCTGTTTGAACAGTCAGAATACCAGAACAGATTTGAAAAACAAAACTGATTTGAGCATTAATAAGGCCTGTAGTGTGAACAAGGCTTTAAAGACAAGGGAATACAGATCAACCATCTCCCTAGTGATAGTAATGTGCTGAGAAGAGTGGGCAAACCCTTACTGAAGGACTGCAGCATATTTTATATATATTTTACCTTTATTTAACTAGGCAAGTCAGTTAAGAACATTATTATTTACAACCTACCACGGCCAAACCTGGACGACGCTGGGCCAATTGTGCGCCGCCCTATGGGACTCCCAATCACGGCCGGATGTGATACAGCCTGGATATCAATCTGTATTTGTTGGACATTTCCTATAAAATATCTGATTGCATCAGAGGTGATTGATGTGAGATGTTATCTACCAACCATATAAGCCAAATTCATCAACCCAGAGAAATAACATTCTGGAAATGGCACTTCAAATTTGTAACACTGTCAGCTCAGCTCTGATATCAGATTTATAGAGCTCCAGATAGCGAAGAATCACACATCAGATTTATAGAGCTCCAGATAGCGAAGAACCACACATCATCAGATTTATAGAGCTCCAGGTAGCGAAGAAACACACATCATCAGATTTATAGAGCTCCATATAGCGAAAAACCACACATCATCAGATTTATAGAGCTCCAGATAGAAGTTAAGAGCCATACATCATCAGATTTATAGAGCTCCAGATAGCGAAGAACCACACATCATCAGATTTATAGAGCTCCAGATAGCGAAGAACCACACATCATCAGATTTATAGAGCTCCAGATAGCGAAGAACCATACATCATCAGATTTATAGAGCTCCAGATAGCGAAGAACCACACATCATCAGATTTATAGAGCTCCAGATAGCGAAGAACCATACATCATCAGATTTATAGAGCTCCAGATAGCGAAGAACCATACATCATCAGATTTATAGAGCTCCAGATAGCGAAGAACCATACATCATCAGATTTATAGAGCTCCAGATAGCGAAGAACCACACATCATCAGATTTATAGAGCTCCAGATAGCGAAGAACCACACATCATCAGATTTATAGAGCTCCAGATAGCGAAGAACCACACATCATCAGATTTATAGAGCTCCAGATAGCGAAGAACCACACATCATCAGATTTATAGAGCTCCAGATAGCGAAGAACCATACATCATCAGATTTATAGAGCTCCAGATAGCGAAGAACCATACATCATCAGATTTATAGAGCTCCAGATAGCGAAGAACCACACATCATCAGATTTATAGAGCTCCAGATAGCGAAGAACCACACATCATCAGATTTATAGAGCTCCAGATAGCGAAGAACCATACATCATCAGATTTATAGAGCTCCAGATAGCGAAGAACCACACATCATCAGATTTATAGAGCTCCAGATAGCGAAGAACCACACATCATCAGATTTATAGAGCTCCAGATAGCGAAGAACCACACATCATCAGATTTATAGAGCTCCAGATAGCGAAGAATCATACATCATCAGATTTATAGAGCTCCAGATAGCGAAGAACCATGCATCAGCAGATTGGGCTAGTTATCACAAAGTATCCTGGAATCGTTAAGACAACAAGCGGCATGAAAGCAAACTGGTTACACAAACTGTGTAGCCTACCCTTGGAAGAACCTTGTGCCAATCAACTTCATAACAATTCTATGGGGAAAACACGCTACTTATAACGCAGCTTTCAGTATGATGAATCCCATGGCTAATTCGCACACTTGGAAGAAGAACTTAAGACACATCAAAATCAAATTTACATAGAGCTGTTTTGAAATAAACAGCATCACAGCAGAAAGTATACTCATAACAAATGTCTGTCTCCATTCCACTTCACAGGATAGATTCATACGTTCAGCGTTCTCCCACACACCATCAGCACCACCCACTTCCGACTGGAGAAGACAGCCCTCCGAGGCCAGGCAGCTATCGTCTCATTCACCAGCCTTTTGTCTGGTTATCCCGAGTGATGCTGTGAGGAGCCTGGTAAGAGGGCCAATATGAGACCTTGTCTGCGTCCCAAATAGCCCCCTATTCCCTATGGGCCGTGTTCAACAGTAGTGCACTATATAGGGAATAGGCTGCCATTTGGGACTCAGCCCTGACCTATCAAAAGGGCTCCTGCATTAGCTAGTTTTCTCTGAGGAGCCTCTGTCTGGGCCAGCCCATATGGAAGTTGCATGGCTATAATGGGGTCTCCACCGTCAAGAATAGCGAGTTCTGGAAGTAGTCATTTCCAATATAGGGCAGGCAGAAACGTCATAAACCAAGCAAAACTAACCTCAAGTACCAAGCAGTAGATTAAATATGCATGTCTGGTTGGTGAGACATGTAATCCTTGCTCTTGTGATACATACTGTATCTCTGTGTGCAAACATCTGAGCTTCATATGACCAGCAGAGTATTAGCTACAGATGTTCAGTAAGATTAGGTTATATCACTCTGTCATCCAGTATAAGCACATAGCACAGAATGAAAAAACAACGGTAGCTAGGTATCATGGAGGTTATCCATTTGTGCATGCAAGATTAGCTTGCTTTTGAAATGTAAATAAGCCTAATTGTGGAGGGTATTATTACCAGATGGGTGATATTAAGGATCTGGCTGTCAGGCTGTCTAGGCTGCAGTAGACTGGATTAGGGGGAGTCAATTTGCTGAGGCACCCCACAAGGGAAGAATCAGATTTCTAAGAGAGATGGGATCAGCCTCTAATACATGAGAAAAGATAGGCTAATACATGAGAAAAGATAGGCTCTAGATACTGTAAGTTATCATAAAGCCTTCTCTGACCATGGGAACTTGAAACCAATGTAAGATTGAAAGAGGAGAACAATTTATAGTTTACAGTAGATAGGGGGCTTTAAGACTAGATCCAAATACAGTATACAGTCAATCCCTGACTGAGCACAGTGGCCAGTAGATAAATGTTATCTCACAAACACACAAAGAGAGAGAGAGAGAGAGAGAGAGAGAGAGAGAGAGAGAGAGAGAGAGAGAGAGAGAGAGAGAGAGAAGAAGAGATGGGCTGCTTCAGCAGTGCCAGTGCCAGTGAGTCCCATTATGTATGGCCCAGACAAGCATATCTCCTCTCTGTTTTGCTGGCATTGTTTTTGTATAGAAATAAGGTCAGCCCAGCAGCAATGATCAACAACACAGCAGACTTTAGGCTAAAGAAGGTAACCGCTGGAGTTTGAAAAAAATATGTTTGTTTTTTTTTGCTCCAAGAAATCAATGATGCCTGCCAGCCTACAGTGTGATACAATAACTCCATGTGATTTAAACAAAAACAAAAAGTCCCCTTCACAACTGGGCAGTGTATAGTTTGGTTATGTGTATGCTCAATAATCCATTAACCACTTCCCTCCCTTTCACTACTGGAAGGAAGGACCACTGGAGTGGAGCAGAGAAGCTTGTCCAAACTGCCAACATGGAAAGAGCATGATAGCGCTCTGCCTCAACATTATTCATCTACTAAAAGCAACTGTTATAAAATTATTGATGCGTAACAACACTTTTCATCTCCTGCTGCATGGCAAACACACGGCGACGACAGAATAATGAGAGTCCCAAAAGATGTTCTCTCCACATAGTACTAGTGCTGTCACAATACCAACATTTTACTAATGATACAATACCAGGCCAAATATCCTGATACTGAGTAGTATAGCGATACCATGAAGGGAGGTGAATCAGTGGCCTAGCGTCCTGTTCCGCCCTTCCCCAGGACGCTTTTCCCGTTTTCTAAACGTTTTGCGCATGTGCTACTAAAAAACCTAGCGCTGAAATTCCCATTGAATACAACACACTGAATTTAACTTCACATTATTCAGTGTACAATAGAATAATGCAGAGAATAGCTGATTTGCTGATATTTGTAAAGGCCTACCTGTGATTTCACTGGAGGAATGGGAGTAAGGAATATACAGTACATGCGTAATGATCTGCATGTCATTGTGGCAGTAAGGGAAAAACACTGCATAATGATCTGCATGTCATTGTGGCAGTAAGGGGAAAACACTGCATAATGATCTGCATGTCATTGTGGCAGTAAGGAGAAAACACTGTATAATGATCTGCATGTCATTGTGGCAGTAAAGGGAAACACTGGATAATGATCTGCATGTCATTGTGGCAGTAAGGAGAAAACACTGCATAATGATCTGCATGTCATTGTGGCAGTAAGGGGAAAACACTGCATGTCATGATATGCATGTCATTGTGGCAGTAAGGGGAAAACACTGCATAATGATCTACATGTCATTGTGGCAGTAAGGGGAAAACACTGCATGTCATGATCTGCATGTCATTGTGGCAGTAAGGAGAAAACACTGTATAATGATCTGCATGTCATTGTGGCAGTAAAGGGAAACACTGGATAATGATCTGCATGTCATTGTGGCAGTAAGGGGAAAACACTGCATGTCATGATATGCATGTCATTGTGGCAGTAAGGGGAAAACACTGCATGTCATGATCTGCATGTCATTGTGGCAGTAAGGGGAAAACACTGCATAATGATCTGCATGTTATTGTGGCAGTAAGGGGAAAAAACACTGCATAACGGTCTGCATGTCATTGTGGCAGTAAAGGGAAACACTGGATAATGATCTGCATGTCATTGTGGCAGTAAGGGGTAACACTGCATAATGATCTGCATGTCATTGTGGCAGTAAAGGGAAAACACTGCATAATGATCTGCATGTCATTGTGGCAGTAAAGGGAAAACACTGCATCATGATCTGCATGTCATTGTGGCAGTAAGGGGAAAACTGCATAATGATCTGCATGTCATTGTGGCAGTAAGGGGAAAACACTGCATAATGATCTGCATGTTATTGTGGCAGTAAGGGGAAAACACTGCATAATGATCTGCTTGTCATTGTGGCAGTAAGGGGAAAACACTGCATAATGATCTGCATGTCATTGTGGCAGTAAGGGGAAAACACTGCATTAAATCTTCTTTACTCTTGAGTTAACACAGACACACACACGCTTCCTCCCTTCCTTACACTCTCTCTGTCTCATAAACACACACACACACCACTCTCTCTCCCACACATACACACACTGCTCCCAACTTTGAAAATGTTAGGCACCAAACAGCATTTAAGAAGCACCAGAAATAAATGTATTTTTGATATAGTTTAGGCTTACATTAGGCCTATATGAATCCTACGTTTGAAGCACATCTCATGAGTAGCAGACTTTTTTCCTTTCTTCCTGTGCCAATCACATTTTCCTAAACCTATTGTCAAGTTACCAGGTTGTTAGCTAGCTAGGTAACATTACTGAACAACGTTGTTTTATTATCAAACCAATAATTAGCAACCCAGGATTAGTTTAAAATGGCCCGCGACATGGTTTGTGAAATTATATCAAATGGGCACAAATCCAGATAGAAAGAAACAAAGGCATCTCCGGTAATATGGGTCATCATTTCTTTACTTTTAAACTAGCGACAATACGTTTTCTTTGCTGAAATTCTGCAAACATGCCTGTCGAGATTGGTGCTCCATTTCCCCTCTCTGGCACTCAGAGGCTGCATGACAGTGAACTTGCAAAGTGTACTCAGACTGGCCTGTGATCTTATAACAGGAGATTGAATGATACAATGCATCAACATTGCTCGGTCTGCGCATTGCTCCAATGTAACATGTATAATTCTAACAACAGAAGACTCATCTGGGTCTGCATCCCTGCTTGCCTTCACGCTAAATTACTTTTTGGGGGAAATGATGGAGGAATAAATGTGCATGAAGACCGGACAGAGAGATGCAGGTGAGTGAGGGCTGGTAGGGAATGCAGCTGGCTGATTACAGCTGCCACACATGACATGATATGCACATAACATTGAAGTGGATATTAATGAGCCTGCGCATATAATAAACTAGTGGCCGTTGCTTAAATTCAACTGACTTTATAAACATATTATAACAGGCACCAGCAGGTTCTTTAGATCAGTAGAAACGGTACTATGGTATTCTAAAATGTTGGTATTATAAGTATCATGATGTATAACGTGCAACACTACACTGCACATAGTACCACTACACTGCACATAGTACCACCCCCAATTCCCCGTCGCACTAACAGATGTACAGAAACACTGCTGTCGTCTACCCAGAGTTGTGATTTCTCACACATTTAAATACTTCTGAACTGCAAACTCTAATAGGTTCTCAGTTCACAGTAGCTCCACTACATAGAGAGCGATGAATTGAGGGCATACTAATTGTTTTCCTACCAACAGTTCACTTCAAATAAATTAAAGTCTACAGACTTCCAGACATTGTGCTAATGCTAGTTAGCAACTTCCTTCAAACTACGCACATCCATAAAAATGGTATCCACAAGTTCATCTGACTCTGGGGAAGTAGATAAAGGACCTCATCGCCAAAATCCCAAACTATCCCTTTAATAGGAACCCCCCTTCCATATAAAACAAGAGGCTTGTATTAGGGCCATACCAAGAAATGGATGATTAAAAAGATAAAACCAACTCAGTGAGTCCTCACTGACTGCACTGAAAATACTGTCTGCCTGGCTGATCTAAGATTTCCTTTAAATTGAAAAGGCTTTCATCGCTGTAAATCAGGGGAGCCTTTTCCCATCAGAGAGAGAAATAGAGGGGAAAAGAGAGAGAGATGGAGAGAGAGGCGTGATGAGAAGGAGGAGTGAGGAGAGAGTGGAGAGAGAGTAGTAAGGAGAGAGGATTGAGGAAAAAGGAGAGTGTGTGAGCTTTGAGACATGTACAACTGATTAGCATTGTTATGGATATAACTGTGTTCATAATGTAATCTAGTATGCAAACCCATGGGTAGCATACACATTATTGGAGATCTAGCCTATCGTCAACATAGAAATGAATAATTCTAGTCCTGATCTCCCAGACAACAAATTAAGACTTGTTCTATTGACCCATGTCTACAAACTCTCTGAGAATGTGGAGATGTAGTGGATTGTTAACAGTGAGGGCTAGGCTAAGCTTCATAGCCTTCAGGGAAATCTAGGCAAAGTACAGTAAGAGCTTTTTTTTAGGTATTGAACAGAGATACTGTAAAACAGTAACACAGGAAGAATCCCAACACAAGAGGACTTGGCAGTGTGACATATCACATTAGCTATGGGGATTGACACATTTGGATCCAGCCTGATCATGCAGCCCATAGTTGACAGCTGGCAGTCTCTAATAATGTAGGGCTCTATGAAAAAATGCATCTCCATTCTGAATAGGCCCTACATGCATTTCCATCCAATATTAGAAAGAGGAGGGGTTAGTTTATATCAGAAAATTTATAAATATATTACTTTGTATCCTGTTATACTGTAACAATGAGCTCTGCTAGAGGTTTCTGCAGCAGTGGCTGATCAATTCACTGGCACAGTGTCCCTGCTCCATACTAGGAACTGAGGAGGGAGTAAAGTAGCCCAAGGGTTTCTTTCCTCTTTCTATTTTACAAGGGCAAGTTCCTTGATGCCCCGCTCCAAGATCCCACATTCCCTTAGGGATCCCTCTGTTACTTAGCAGCAGCATAGGATGGTGGCATCCTGTGTGTGTGTGTGTGTGTGTGTGTGTGTGTGTGTGTGTGTGTGTGTGTGTGTGTGTGTGTGTGTGTGTGTGTGTGTGTATATATATATATATAAAGTCTATAGAGTATGGTAATGAACTAATGATGACCATAGTGTTTGTCCTCTTTGAGAGGACCATAAACTTCAGTATTTAGTACTAGGAAGAAAGTCTAGGCCAGTGGTTTCCAAACTGTGGGTCAGGACTGTGGGTCAGGACTCACTTGCGGGTCACAGCAGGGGTTCAGGTGGATCGCGGGATAATTATTTAACTTTTTTTAAATACATTTTTTGGGATGGACAAACGCTTTCAGTGTAAACTAAAATGACTAAAACCAAATAGAAAGAAAAGATGATGGACATATATTTTAAAATAGCTTATAATCTTTGAGAATTTACAATTAAAAAGATAAGCTAGACAGGCCCCCATTGATTTAGTAATTATGTTTTAGCATAAGAACACAGGATTAGCCATGGAAAAATGCATAGAATTGCAGGAAAGATGGCTTTAAAACTGCAACATTTTATTTCAGCTCCGTGGCAAAATGTGTAGAATTGCAAGAAATGTACTTCAAAGGAGTAGTTCACTATTTTACAATTTGATGTTAGATGGTTCCTCACCCTGAAAGTAGTTCATGAGCCAGGAGAAACTTTAATATATGGTTCAGTTTTCTGTAAACAGCCACTACAAACCTCAGCTAACTTCAGCCACCACAAGTTAACAATCAATGGAAGTGAGCATGTATTAAAAAAAGGATGTCTATATCCTTTTTCCCCTGGGTTGTGAATCAAAAGACACCTCAATTGGTGGGTCACAAAGCAATAAAGTTTGGGAACCCCTGGTCTAGGCAGATGTCATAGGCCTACACAGCACTGTACCTCTCTCTCATATGTTGGTTTCCCAGGGGGCTGTGCTCTGCAGCCCGTGACATTTTCATCACTCTCAGAGCGTCCTTCCTCCAGGAATACAGTGACTTTTTAGAAAAAGAGCTCAACATTACTAATGGGATTTAGGCTAATCAGCTAAACTATGGCCCAGATGAGAAGGTCAACTTTATATGAAGGCTTTGCCCTGTTTTCTCAGCCTCTAGTTTTCATAGAACACCTCTCTGGGCCTGTATTCATAAAGCGTATCAGAGTAGGAGTGCTGATCTAGGGTCAGGTCCACCCTGTCCATATAGCCTACTCTTAATCATTATTAACGATGTGCACTGAGAGTTAGGAAGCAAGTTCAGGGAGTGAGTGTTAATGAAAAAACACAACATAAACCAAAACAAGAAACAACGCACAGACAAGAAACAGACACAATGATGCCTGGGGAAGGAACAAAGGGGAGTGACAGACATGTTTTTTTATTTCACCAGGTAGGCCAGTTGAGAACAAGTTCTCATTTACAACTGCGACCTGGCCAAGATAAAGCAAAGCAGTGTGACAAAAAAACAACAGACATACACATGGCATAAACAAACGTACAGTCAATAACACAATAGAAAAATCTATGTACAGTGTGTGCAAATGACGTAAGGAGGTAAGGAAATAAATAGGCCGATAGTGGCGAAGTAGTTACAATTTAGCAATTTACACTGGAGTGATATAAGTGCGGATGAGGATGTGCAAGTAGAAATACTGGTGTGCAAAAAAGCTGAAAAACAAAAACAAATATGGGGATGAGGTAGGTAGATGAATGGGCTATTTACAGATGGGCTGTGTACAGCTGCAGCGATCGGGAAGCTGCTCTGACAGCTGACGCTTAAAGTTAGTGAGGGAGATATAAGTCTCCAACTTCAGTGATTTTTGCAATTCGTTCCAGTTATTGGCAGCAGAGAACTGGAAGGAAAGGCAGCCAAAGTAAGTGTTGGCTTTAGGGATGACCAGTGAAATATATCTGCTGGAGCACGTGCTACGGGTGGGTGCTGCGATGGTGACCAGTGAGCTGAGTTAAGGTGGAGCTTTACCTAGCAAAGACTTATAGATGACCTGGAGCCAGTGGGTTTGGCGACGAATATGTAGTGAGGACCAGCCAACGAGAGCATACAGGTCGCAGTGGTGGGTACTTTATGGGGCTTTGGTGACAAAACGGATAGAACTGTGATAGACTGCATCCAATTTGCTGAGTAGAGTGTTGGAGGCTATTTTGTAAATGACATCACCAAAGTCAAGGAGGGTATGTTTGGCATGAGTGAAGGAGACTTTGTTGCGAAATAGATTTAACCTTGGATTGGAGATGCTTCATGTGAGTCTGGAAGGAGAGTTTACAGTCTAACCAGACACCTAGGTATTTATAGTTGTCCACATATTTTAAGTCAGAACCGTCCAGAGTAGTGATGCTAGTAGGGCGGGCGGGTGCGGGCAGCTATCGGTTGAAGAGCATGCATTTCGTTTTACTAGCATTTAAGAGCAGTTGGAGGCCATGGAAGGAGTGTTGTATGGCGTTGAAGCTCGTTTGGAGGTTTGTTAACACAGTGACCAAAGAAGGGCCAGATGTATACAGAATGGTGTCGTCTGCGTAGAGGTGGATCAAATAATCACCCGCAGAAAGAGAGACAACATTGACATATACAGAGAAAAGAGACGACCCGAGAATTGAACCCTGTGGCACCCCCATACAGACCGCCAGCGGACCGGACAACAGGCCCTCCGATTTGACACACTGAACTCTGTCTGAGAAGTAGTTAGTGAACCAGGCGAGGCAGTCCTTAGAGAAAACAAGGCTGTTGAGTCTGCCGATAAGAATACGGTGATTGACAGAGTCGAAAGCCTTGGCCAGGTCTATGAAGACAGCTGCACAGTATTGTCTCTTTTCGATGGAGGTTATGATATCGTTTAGGACCTTGAGCGTGGCTGAGGTGCACCCGTGACCAGCTCGGAAACCAGATTGCATAGCGGAGAAGGTACGGTGGGATCGAAATGGTCGGTGATCTGTTTGTTCACTTGGCTTTCAAAGACTTCAGAAAGGCAGGGCAGGATGGATATAGGTCTGTAAAAGTTTGGGTCAGAGTGTCTCCCCCTTTGAAGAGGGGGATGACCACGGCCGCTTTCCAATCTTTAGGAATCTCAGACGATACGAAAGAGAGGCTGAACAGACTAGTAATAGGGGTTGCAACAATGGCTGCGGATAACTTTAGGAAGAGAGGGTCCAGATTGTCTAGCCCAACTGATTTGTTGGGATCCAGATTTTGCAGCTCTTTCAGAACATCAGATGTCTGGATTTGGGTGGAGGAGAAGCGGGGGGGCTTGGGCCAATTGCTGCGGGGGGTGTAGAGCTGTTGTCCGGGGTTGGGGTAGCCAGGTGGAAAGCATGGCCAGCCGTAGTGAAATGCTTATTGAAATTCTCAATTATCGTGGATGTATCAGTGGTGACAGTGTTTCCTAGTCTCAGTGCAGTGGGCAGCTGGGAGGAGGTACTTTTATTCTCCATGGACTTTAGTGCCCCAAAACTTTTTGGAATTATTGCTGCAGGATGTACATTACTGTTTGAAAAAGCTTGCCTTTACTTTCCTAACGGACTGTGTGTATTGGTTCCTGACTTCCCTGAAAAGTTGCATATCGCGTTGACTATTCGAAGCTAGTGCAGTACGCCACAGGGTGTTTTTGTGCTGGTCAAGGGCAGTCAAGTCTGGAGTGAACCAAGGGCTATATCTGTTCTTGGTTAATTTTTTTGGGAATGGGGCATGCTTATTTAAGATGGTGAGGAAAGCACTTTTAAAGAACAACCAGGCATCCTCTACTGAGGGGATGAGGTCAGTATCCTTCCAGGATATTTCTGGAGAGATGGATCTTTAACTGTTTGGGCATATACCTGGATAGTAAGCCTGCAGAGTTCTGTCAATCTCTACAGTAGATTGCAATTCCGCCCCCTTTAGCAGTTCCGTCTTCACAGAAAATGTTGTAATTGGGGAAGGACATTTCTGAATTTTTGGTGGCCTTCATAAGCCAGGATTCAGACACGGCTAATACATCAGGGTTGGCGGAGTGTGCTAAAGCAGTGAATAAAGCAAACTTAGGGAGGAGGCTTCTGATGTTAACCTGCATGAACCCAAGGCTTTTACGGTTACAGAAGTCAACAAATGAGAGCGCCTGGGGACACACAGGGCCTGGGTTAACCTTTACATCACCAGAGGAACAGAGGAGGAGTAGGATGAGGATACGGCCAAAGGCTATAAGAACTGGTCATCTAGTGCTTTGGGAACAGAGAATAAAAGGAGCAGATTTCTGGGCGCAGTAGGATAGAGTCAGGGCATAGTGTACAGACAAAGGTATGGTAGGGTGCGAGTACAGTGGGGGTAAACCTAGGCATTGAGTGACGATGAGAGAGGTTGCATCTCTGGAGGTGCCAGTTAAGCTAGGTGCGGGTGGGACAAGGGGGCTATCTGAGGCATGTTGAGTAGGACTAGGGGCTCCGCAGTAAAATAAAACAATGAGAGCTGCCCTAAACAGTATACAAGGCATATTGACATTAGAGAAAGGCATAAAGCAATCACAGGTGTTGATAGGGACAGCTAAGACAACAACGGGTAAACAGCTAGGACAACAACACCGGTTAAATGGAGATTAATGGGCAGAGAGGGTCAGTTAGCTACACACAGGGCCTGAGTTCTAGGCTGGGGCCGACAGAAACAAAATGAAGTACCGTGTTAATGAACAGTCCAGCAGGCATCAGCTGTGTAGCCGAGTGAACATAGGGTCCAATGAGCAGCAATAGATGAAACAGGGAGCCGTTCGGTAGTCGATTACTATGCTAGGTGATCGGGAGACATGGCGTTCAGGAAGCTAGCGGGCCGGGGATAGCAGATGGATCATCACCAACATCCACGACGCAGAGGCCGGTTGAGAGCACATCGGCCGAACTATGTCAGCAGACCAGTCGTGATGGATCGGCAGGGCTCCGTGTCGATAAAGGGTCCAGGCCAATTGACAAGAGAGGTATTGTAGTTGGTGTACTTCGTTTGCTAGCCTGGAGATGGGCCTAGCTCGAGGCTAACTGGTGCAAGGGCGTTAGCCACAATAGCCACTCGGTAGCAACTAGCTAGCTGCGAGGATCCGGTGTAATGGTCCAGAGCTTGCGGCAGGAATCCGGTGATGTAGTGGGAAAAAAAGCAGTCCAAAATGCTCAAGGCTGATATCACGCTGTGCAGACTGGCAGGTATTATCCGGGCTAAAGCGGCTAGAGTCTGAGCTAAAGGTAAAGAGAGCTAGCAGTGGCTAACAATGACTAAATAGCTAGTAGCTAATTAGCTGGCTAGCCCCTAATGGAGGTTCCAGTTATAAGGTAAAAAAAATTGCAGATTCGTACCACATTGGGTAAAGCGGGTTGCAGGAAGGTATATTTAATTCCAAAATGGAAAAAAGAGATTGAAATATATACAAAACAACTCCCTGATGCTTCCCTTTGGTGAGGCGTCATTCTGTAACGATGTGCTCTGAGAGTCGGGAAGCAAGTTCAGGGAGTGAGTGTTTTAATGGAAAAACACAACATAAACCAAAACAAGATACACGAACAACGCACAGACAAGAAACAGAAACAATGACACCTGCTGAAGGAACAAAGGGGAGTGACATATATAGGGCAGGTAATCAAGGAGGTGATGGAGTCCAGGTCAGTGTCATATTGCGCTAATGCGCATAATGATGGTGACAGGTGTGCGCCTTAACGGGCAGCCTGGTGACCTAGAGGCCAGAGAGGGAGACAAACGAATCCCAGATCAGATTCAGCACTACTACTCTGAGACGCTTCATGAATACAGGCCCTAGTTATGTTGTTATTAGGATTCTGCATTGAGCTTTCCTCCCGTCTTGTTCCACTAGCAGTGTGTGCTCTGGGTTTAATCATATTATCTATGTGCCTCACTGCCTCCTTTTACACATACAGGTCAGGGACAGGGACAGACAGATCACCGGACAGTATCTTCAGTCTGTAGGACTGGTCTGGCAAACAAACTCTAATCCACAGAACTCCAATGCCTGCGTTCCAAATGGCACCCATTGGGCTCAGATCAAAGGTAGTGCACTATATAGGGAACAGGGTGCCATTTGGGACACATCTCATCACAAAGCAGCAGGGCGAGGAGGATGAAACCTCCCTGTGGGTGGCCTTTCAAACAAATCAATTAACAAGACATCAATTGATATTGTGTGGATGATGATCCATTCTCAACAGTTTTTTGGGGCAATTCTGTTACTTAGCTGTGAAGCAAACAACTTAGTGTTATATTAGCTTGTAGCTACTGACTTTCATTTGTCACTGCAAACCAGCAAAGAAACAACATCGCTAGTGTTTGACGTGAACTGTAGAGAATTTTACAAAAGGTTTCATTTTTTAACAAAATAATCAAACCACTGCACTGATCTCTCACAGGTTTAAAATAAACATTAGCCTCCCAAAGCTAATCTGACAGTGCAGTTAGTTGGCTACATCAAAAGGGGTCAGTTAGGGAGGGAGCCAGTGGATGGGAATTTGCTTGCTGCTCATGCCTCTCTAACACAGTTATACTCACTGCTACCAGTTGCTATGGAAACATGTTTCCCTGCTTGCTCTTCTCATCCGCCTTCACTCCTCCCTCTCACTCCACGGCTCTGTCTGATTGGATTCAAGGGCACGGCCTCCAAGGAGGTGAATTAACATTAACATGGCCAGGGTGTTAGTAGATACTGCACACACTCAAACACAGTCACACACAGTCAAACAGTGAACATCATGGGACACAGGGTTGTTTCATGGTCCAACATCTGAACAAGATCTGAATGGTCCAACATCTGAACAAGATCTGAATGGTCCAACATCTGAACAAGATCTGAATGGTCCAACATCTGAACAAGATCTGAATGGTCCAACATCTGAACAAGATCTGAATGGTCCAACATCTGAACAAGATCTGAATGGTCCAACATCTGAACAAGTTGGTCAGGAGAAAACACACTGGTCTATCACACTGAAGATCATGTAACCTGGGTGCGATACGCTTAGGAATCACATGACCTAAGTTAAATATTTGATGTATTATTTGAGGCTCAGCTGGAGTTGTCAAGCCATACAGTGCCCTTCAGTTCAAATCACAGGCATCCATATCTTCTATGGTCAAAACACACTCAGGGCATTTCATTTGTGTATTACACTTAGCCAAAAGCAGAAGTGGCACAACAGAAGGCAGGATGGAACATATTACTGGGTTTTTAATATAAGAAGCATTACTAGGGCTGGCACAATTATCGTATAACCGAGTAACCGATAGCTGACTAAAGACTTGACGGCCGGGCATTTGTGCAGTTGAGTCCGTTTCTGCTGTAACGTGGAGTCCACAAGGTGATGTTATTTTGCCTAGGCAACGCCTCCCTCCTTGCAGCAGCAGCACATGCAGTCAGAGGGGAAGAGAAAGCAGAGGAGAAAATGTGCATCTTAAATAAAATAAATATACAGTGCCAGTCAACAGTTTGGACACACCTACTCATTCAAGGGTTTTTCTTATTTTTACTATTTTCTACATTGTAGAATAATAGTGAAGACATCAAAAATATGAAACAACACATACTATATGGAGTCAATTAGTAACCAAAAAAGTGATAAACAAATCAAAATATATCTTAGATTCTTCAAAGTTCATTTTACATTTTAGTAGCCACCCTTTGCCTTGATGACAGCTGGAATTCTCTCAACCAGCTTCACCTGGAATGCTTTCCAACAGTCTTGAAGGAGTTCACACATATGCTGAACACTTTTTGGTGTCACGCCCTGATCTGTTTCACCTGTTCATGTGATTGTCTCCACCCCCTCCAGATGTCGCTCATTTTCCCCAGTGTATTTATCCCTGTGTCTCCTGACTCTCTGTGCCAGTTCGTCTTGTATGTTTTCAAGTCAATCAGTGTGTTTTCATAGTTTTGATGTTTTCACTCTGATTCTACAATGTAGAAAATAGTAAAAAAAATAAAGAAGAACCCTGGAATGAGGAGGTGTGTCTAAGCTTTTGACTGGCACTGTACACTGTTGAAGTTTACATACACTTAGGTTGGAGTAATTAAAACTCATTTTTCAACCACTCCACAAATGTCTTGTTAACAAACTATAGTTTTGGCAAGTCGGTTAGGACATCTACATTGTGCATGACACAAGTCATTTATTCAATAATTGTTTACAGACAGATTATTTCACTTATAATTCACTGTATCACAATTCCAATGGGTCAGAAGTTTACATACACTAAGTTGACTGTGCCTTTAAACAGCTTGGAAAATTCCAGAAAATGATGTCATGGCTTTAGAAGCTTCTGATAGGCTAATTGACATAATTTGAGTCAATTGGAGGTGTACCTGTGGATGTATTTCAAGGCCTACCTTCAAACTCAGTGCCTCTTTCCTTGACATCATGGGAAAATCAAAAGAAATCAGCCAAGACCTCAGAAAAGAATTGTAGACCTCCCCAAGTCTGGTTCATTCTTGGGAGCAATTTCCAAACGCCTGAAGGTACCACGTTCATCTGTACAAACAATAGTACGCAAGTATAAACACCATGGGACCACGCAGCCATCATACCGCTCAGGAAGGAGACGCGTTCTGTCTCCTAGAGATGAAAGTACTTTGTTGCGAAAGTGCAAATCAATCCCAGAACAACAGCAAAGGACCTTGTGAAGACGCTGGAGGAAAAAAGTACAAAAGTATATATATCCACAGTAAAACGAGTCCTATATCGACATAATCTGAAAGGCCGCTCAGCAAGGAAGAAGCCACTGCTCCAAAATCGCCATAAAAAAGCCAGACTACGATTTGCAACTGCACATGGGGACAAAGATCGTACTTTTTGGAGAAATGTCCTCTGGTCTGATGAAACAAAAAAAGAATTGTTTGGCCATTATGACCATTATGTTTGGAGGAAAAAGGGGGACGCTTGCAAGCCGAAGAACACCATCCCAACCGTGAAGCACGGGGATGGCAGCATCATGTTGTGGTGGTGCTTTGCTGCAGGAGGGACTGTTGCACTTCACAAAATAGATGGCATCATGAGGAAAGGAAATTATGTGGATATATTGAAGCAACATCACAAGACATCAGTCAGGAAATTAAAGCTTGGTCGCAAATGGTCTTCCAAATGGACAATGACCCCAAGTATACTTCCAAAGTTGTGGTAAAATGGCTTAAGGACAACAAAGTCAAGGTATTGGAGTGGCCATCACAAAGCCCTGACCTCAATCCCATAGAAAATTTGTGGGCAGAACTGAAAAAGTGAATGCGAGCAAGGAGGCCTACAAACCTGACTCAGTTACACCAGCTCTGTCAGGAGGAATGCGCCAAAATTCACTCAACTTATTGTGGGAAGCTTGTGGAAGGCTACCCGAAACGTTTGACCCAAGTTAAACAATTTTAAGGCAATGCTACCAAATACTAATTGAGTGTATGTAAACTTCAGACCCACTGGGAATGTGATGAAAGAAATAAAAGCTGAAATAAATCCTTCTCTCTAATATTATTCTAACATTTCACATTCTTAAAATGAAGTGGTGATCCTAACTGACCTAAAACAGGGAATTGTTACTAGGATTAAATGTCAGGAATTGTGAAAAACTGAGTTTAAATGTATTTGGCTAAGGTGTATGTAAACTTCCGACTTCAACTGTATATATGTATATGTATATATATCCTGTGTGTGTGTGTGTATATATATTATGTATATATATATATATATATATATATTATATATATATATATATATATATATATATATATATATATATATATATATATATATATATATATATATATATCTCAGCAAAAAGCACCTTTTTCAGGACCCTGTCTTTCAAAGATAATTCGTAAAAAAATGTAAACACTGTTTCACATGCTTGTTCAATGAACCATAAACAATTATTAATTGGGGCGGCAGGTAGCCTAGTGGTTAGAGCGTTGGGCCAGTAACTGAAAGGTTTCTAGATCGAATCCCCGAGCTGAGAAGTTAAAAATCTGTCGTTCTGCACCTGAACAAGGCAGTTAACCCACTGTTCCTAGGCCGTCATTGTAAATAAGAATTTGTTCGTAACTGACTTGCCTAGTTAAATGAAGGTTAAATAAAAAAATTAAATACAAAAATGTATGAACATGCACCTGAGGAACAGTCGTTAAGACGCTTACAGAAGATAGGCAATTAAGGTCACAGTTATGGAAATATAGGACACTAAAGAGGCCTTTCTACTGACTCTGAAAAACACCAAAAGAAAGATACCCAGGGTCCCTGCTCATCTGCGTGAATGTGCCTTAGGCATGCTGCAAGGTGGCATGAGGACTGCAGACGTGGCCATGGCAATGTCCGTACTGTGTGACGCCTAAGACAGCGCTACAGGGAGACAGGACGGACAGCTGATCGTCCTCGCAGTGGCAGACCAAATGTTACATCACCTGCAAAGTATCAGTACATCCGAACATCACACCTGCGGGACAGTTACAGGATGGCAACAACAACTGCCCGAGTTACACCAGGAATGCACAATCCCTCCATCAGTGCTCAGACTGTCTGCAATAGGCTGAGAGAGGCTGGACTGAGGGCTTGTAGGCCTGTTGTAAGGCAGGTCCTCACCAGATATCATCGGCAACAACATCGCCTATGGGCACAAACCCACCGTCGCTGCACCAGACAGGACTTGCAAAAAGTGCTCTTCACTGACGAGTTGCGGTTTTGTCTCACCAGGGGTGTGGTCGGATTCGCGTTTATCGTCGAAGGAATGAGCATTACACCGAGGCCTGTACTCTGGAGCGGGATCGATTTGGAGGTGGAGGGTCTGTCATGGTCTGGGGCGGTGTGTCACAGCATCATCGGACTGAGCTTGTTGTCATTGCAGGCAATCTCAACGCTGTGCGTTACAGGGAAGACATCCTGCTCCCTCATGTGGTACCCTTCCTGCAGGCTCATCCTGACATGACCCTCCAGCATGACAATGCCACCAGCCATACTGCTCGTTCTGTGCGTGATTTCCTGCAAGACAGGAATGTCAGTGTTCTGCCATGGCCAGCAAAGAGCCCAGATCTCAATCCCATTGAGCACATCTGGGACCTGTTAGATCGGAGGATGAGGGCTAGGGCCATTCCCCCCATAAATGTCTGGGAACTTGCAGGTGCCTTGGTGGAAGAGTGGGGTAACATCTCAAAGCAAGAACTGGCAAATCTGGTGCAGTCCATGAGGATGAGATGCTTAATGCATGCTTAATGCAGCTGGTGGCCACACCAGATACTGATTGTTACTTCTGATTTTGACCCCTCCCTTTGTCCAGGGACACATTATTCAATTTCTGTTAGTCACATGTCTGTGGAACTTGTTCAGTTTATGTCTCAGTTGTTGAATCTTATGTTCATACAAATATTTACACATGTTAAGTTTTCTGAAAATAAATGCAGTTGACAGTGAGAGGACGTCGCTTTTTTTGCTGAGTTTATAAAACATTTTCCTATTCGAACGGTTATTACGGTCACACTCTAATTTGGCTGACCAATAACCGTCATTCCAAAATTCCATGACCATCACAGCCCTAGGCATTACTGTGTGTATAATCCATCAAAGCAAGGTACAGTCAGTCAAAGATAGTGATTGGTTACTAGCTATTGTAGTGTAACTCCTTACTTGGTTTATCTACCGCGTGGTTGCCAAATATTTTAGGATAACGTTTAGGATGATATCTTAATAAGATAAACAAAATCAAAATATCAAATATGACAAGTCATTCTTGAAAATTATAGAGAGAAAGAAATGCTTCATGCCAAAATGTAGGCTGTAAACATGAATATTCTCTACATAGAGAACCAATGCATCATACTTTATTACAGCTAGAAGCCACAGCCCAAGGCTTCCCAGCCTGCTCATTCCAGGAAGACGTTATTTGTTAACAGTAAATCAATTTTCATGAAAAAAATATTAAATTTACACAAGAAAATACTAAATTCAAAGAGACATTATTTTCTACTACAATCATCAGCAGACCACCAATTTTGTTTGCAGTTGCAGCCAGATGTTGCATGTAAGTGAAAGAGAGCATAAAAACAACACTTGAAACACTGACATAACAGGGAAGCATTTTTATAGGTTATGTAACAGTGCTGTGCACATTAGAATAAGGAAAAGAGGGTCAAAACCAAGCACTGCTCTGCCCCAAAGTGGAGAATTTTGATCCCTATCTATGTTTAGGATTGTCTATTTGATTTGTATTGCCATTCCTTCTCAGTACAATCCTCAATATATCCTATGCTTCATACCAAATAGGCTAAATCCAGTTCTACTGTTTATGGTCAGCTTGTAGTGATGTGTTTGGACCATGATAGTTTGTTGGTGATGTGGACACCAAGGAGCCCCGTCGCTGAGAATGGGGGCATGCTCGGTCCTCCTTTTCTTGTAGTCCACAATCATCTCCTTTGTCTTGTTTACGTTGAGGGAGAGGTTGTTATCCTGGCACCACACAGCCAGGTCTCTGACCTCCTCCCTATAGGCTGTCTCATCGTTGTCGGTGATCAGACCTACCACTGTTGTGTCATCAGCAAACTTAATGATGGTGTTGGAGTCGTGCCTGGCCATGCAGTCATGAGTGAACAAGGAGTACAGGAGGGGACTGAGCATGCACCCCTGAGGAGCCCCCGTGTTGATGATCAGTGTGGCGGATGTGTTGTTACCTACCCTTACCACCTGGGGGTGGCCCGTCAGGAAGTCCAGGGTCCAGTTGCAGAGGGAGGTGTTCAGTCCCAGGGTCCTTAGCTTATTGATGAGCTTTGAGGGCGCTATGGTGTTGAACGCTGAGCTGTAGTCAATGAATAGCATTCTCACATAGGTGTTCCTTTTGTCCAGGTGGGAAACAGTGTGGAGTGAAATAGAGATTGCATCATCTGTGGATCTGTTATGGCGGTATGCAAATTGGAGTGGGGCTAGGGTTTCTGGGATAATTGTGTTGTGAGCCATGACCAGCCTTTCAAAGCACTTCATGGCTACAGATGTGAGTGCTACGGGTCGGTATTAATTTAGGCAGGTTACCTTAGTGTTCTTGGGCACAGGGGCTATGGTGGTCTGCTTAAAACATGTTGGTATTACAGACTCGGACTGGGAGATGTTGAAAATGTCAGTGAAGACACTTGCCAGTTGGTCAGCGCATGCTTGCAGTACACATCCTGGTAATCTGTCTGGCACTGCGGCCTTGTGAATGTTGACCTGTTTAAAGGTCTTTCTCACATCGGCTGCGGATCACAAAGCGTGATCACACAGTCATCTGGAACAGCTGGTGCTCTCATGCATGTTTCAATGTTATTTGCCTCGAAGCGAGCACAGAAGAAGTTTAGCTCGTCTGGTAGGCTTGTGTCACTGGGCAGCTCTTGGCTGTGCTTCCCTTTGTAGTCTGTAACGGTTTGCAAGCCCTGCCACATCCGACGAGGGTCAGAGCCGGTGTAGTACGATTCGATCTTAGTCCTGTATTGACGCTTTGCCTGT
Organism: Salmo salar; assembly: GCF_965601325.2. NCBI lineage: Eukaryota > Metazoa > Chordata > Actinopteri > Salmoniformes > Salmonidae > Salmo > Salmo salar. The sequence continues at coordinate 137,394,479 of NC_138299.1, forward strand.
TTGATGGTTCATCGGAGGGCATAGCGGGATTTCTTATAAGCTTCCGGGTTATAAGCTTCCGAGTCCCGCACCTTGAAAGCGGAAGCTCTAGCCTTTAGCTCAGTGCGGATGTGGCCTGTAATCCATGGCTTCTGGTTGGAGTATGTACACACGGTCACTGTGGGGACGACGTCATCGATGCACTTATTGGTGAAGCCAATGACTGATGTGGTGTACTCCTCAATGCCATCAGAGGAATCCCGGAACATATTCCAGTCTGTGCTAGCAAAACAGTCCTGTAGATTAGCATCTGCTTCATCTGACCACTTCTTTATTGACCAAGTCACTGGTGCTTCCTGCTTTAGTTTTTGCTTGTAAGCAGGAATCAGGAGAATATAATTATGGTCAGATTTGCTAAATGGAGGGTGAGGGAGAGCTTTGTATGTGTCTCTGTGTGTGGAGTAAAGGTGGTCTAGAGTTGTTTTCCCTCTGGTTTTCCCGGCCACTAGGAGCGCTGCTTCTGGATGAGCGTTTTCCTGTTTGCTTATGGCTGTGTACAGCTCATTGAGTGCGGTCTTACTGCCAGCATCAGTTTGCGGTGGTAAATAGACAGCTACGAAGAATATAGATGAAAACTCTCTTGGTAAATAGTGCGGTCTACAGCTTATCATGAGATACTCTACCTCAGGCGAGCAAAACCTTGAGACTTACTATTAGATTTCGTGCACCGGCTGTTGTTTACAAATATACACAGACCTCCACCAATTGTCTTACTGGAGGCGGCTGTTCTATCTTGCTGATGCAGCGTAAAACCAGCCAACTGTATGTTATTCATGTCGTTGTTCAGCCACGACTCGGTGAAACATAAGATATTACAGTTTAAAACTGCATTGTTGTTTAAGGGCTTGTAAGTAAGCATGTGTAATGGCCGTCGTAGGAAGTGGACCAAAATGCAGCGGGTACGTGAATGCTCATATTTATTTTATTACGAACTCCACACAAAAACAACAAAACGAAACCACGAACGACAGCTAACAGTTCCGCAGGCTAAACATAGCAGTGCAAGAATACAACTTCCCACAAAGGGACAGGTGAAAACAGGCTACCTAAGTATGACTCACAATCAGCAACAACGATGTACAGCTGTTCCTGATTGAGAGCCATACCAGGCCAACACAAAGAAATACACAACATAGATAGAACCTAGAATACGACACATAGAACATAACCCAAAAACCCCGGAATACTCAAACCAAACACCCCTCTACATAAACACACACCCCGAACCACATAAAACAAATACCCCCTGCCACGTCCTGACCAAACTACAATAACAAATGACCCCTTTACTGGTCAGAACGTGACAGCATGTCACTGTAAAACCTACACCTGTTGTATTCGGCACATGTGGCATAATACATTGCATGGACTAATGCAATAATAGTGTATTATATGACTTTTTAAGCACATTTTTACTCCTGAACTTATTTAAGCTTGTCATAACAAAGAGGTTGAATACTTATTGACTCAAGAAATTTCAGCCTTTAGTTTTTTATAAATTTCTAAAAATGTCTAAAAACATAGTTCCACTTTGACATTATGGGGTATTGTGTGTAGGCCAGTGACAAAACATCTCAATTTAATCCATTTTAAATTCAGGCTGTAACACAACAAAATGTTGTGATGAAAAATGTTATGTTTGTGCTTTCTAATAACTGTGTTCATGCAAGTGACTGATTGAAGGAATCCTCACTATCAATATCTGCAATTTGGCAGTACGCACACAACCTTGTTTTGAGAATGAAAGAATATCTCAGTTTCAAATTCTCAGCTTGGAGAAAAGAAGCCTTGTGAGGTATAGGTCTGTCACATGCATGAACCAAAACGTTGATGAATTAATTATGAATAATGAATAAGCAAAATCATGCAAATATAAGTTGTCTGTGTGACTGCCCTGGTGGAACTAACTTCAGACCGGTACTTTATCCATCTAAGTTTGACTGTGACCTCTCCAGCTTGCTGTTAATAAACAATGATTCATTTAAGATTGACTTCAAGTATCCCATGTGTAGAATTTCCATGACAATGTGAAAAAAGTCAAGGGGTGTGAATACTTTCTGAATACTATATGTACATTATGAGCAGTGTATATCATGAGCCAGACCAGGTTCAAATAAACAGACAGAAATCTGAGCTAGCAATGCACCTCACTCTCCGAAAAATTGCCAGGATATTTTTCTCCTCATTGTTGAAGATTAGCAGTGACTCAACAAGCAGCTCACGGGCGATGTCTGCCCTGTGAGCTGCTGCCTGTAGCCAATGAGATTCACCCATAATCAGACAATTTAGTGTGAGTGCCCCTCAGCATCTGCCGCAGCTGTGCACAGCGCAACAAAAGCCCAGGGAGGCATAGAGCAGGGAGAGAGCAGGGCGAGAGTAGGGAGAGAGCAGGGCGAGAATAGGGAGAGAGCAGGGCGAGAGTAGGGAGAGAGCAGGGCGAGAGTAGGGAGAGAGCAGGGCGAGAGTAGGGAGAGAGCAGGGCGAGAGTAGGGAGAGAACAGGGCGAGAGTGGGGAGAGAGCAGGGCGAGAGTAGGGAGAGAGCAGGGCGAGAGTAGGGAGAGAGCAGGGCGAGAGTAGGGAGAGAGCAGGGCGAGAGTAGGGAGAGAGCAGGGCGAGAGTAGGGAGAGAGCAGGGCGAGAGTAGGGAGAGAGCAGGGCGAGAGTAGGGAGAGAGCAGTGTGAGAGTAGGGAGAGAGCAGGGCGAGAGTAGGGAGAGAGCAGGGCGAGAGTAGGGAGAGAACAGGGCGAGAGTAGGGAGAGAACAGGGCGAGAGTAGGGAGAGAACAGGGCGTCTGTGGCCCATCATGGCACGCTGAGCTCTTCTGTAATTAGACAGCATTTAGTAGGCTGAATTCAGGCCAGGACAGGGCCAGAAGATAGGGCCAGAGGAAAATGCAGAAAAAGTAGGCTAGGCAGGCAAGGGCATTTAGAGAGATAGAGATAAACAACTGCTGAAAGGAAATACCTAGTCAGTTGCACAAGTGAATGCATTCACTAGAAATGTGTTTTCCACATTTAACCCAACCCCTCTGAATCAGAGGTAGATGTCTTAATCAACATCCACATCATCGGTGACCAGGGAGTAGTTGTTGTTGGGGGTTAACTGCCTTGCTCTGGATGCAAACCAGAGGCCTTTCGGTTAATGGCCCAACTCTCTTAACCGCTAGGCTATCTGCCGACTCATAACACCACTTTCCTATCCCATCCCCCAACTAGCCTATTCATTCCATCCTCCCAGGCTACTACAGCTAAACACAGAACAGGGAGTCAGGGAACTAATATTAATGAAGCTCAACTTACTGAACTTCCCAATTTCAGAGGCCCATATTATTGCCTGATCTTAGTGTTCACTTTTAGATTAGGAACTGGGTGCTCTCTAGCAAAAACTGAAGCAAGCCCCCCCAGTCTTCTTTTGTCAGATGCACAACGTGCAGTGGGATTAAAAAACAGGGAGCTTGCTGTGCCTTAAAAAGACGTGAAGTGAAGAGTTAGGACTATGGAGGGAATGGCTTCATGTTCTGATGAAAAATCAGTTTGCAGCTTTCTCATTCTGTCTGTGTGGCACCTGCATCTCACAAATATAGATTGACTTTTCTGTGACATTTTACAGAAATTGAGATGTGTCATCATGTCACCATGTTTCTGTGAACGCCTTAAATGACCAAATCTGTTCTGGCAACAGAAGATGAGTCATTCTGAGGTTTAAAGGGATACTTCGGGATTTTGCCTATGAAGCCCTGTATCTATTTTACCAGTCTTTACCATAAACTCATATATAACATTTATGTCTCTGCATCCCGTATGAAGAAAGTTAGTGGTAGTTGAACGAAGTTGCTAACTAGCGCAGACCAATGCTAACTAGCGTTAGCGCAATGACTGGAAGTTTATGGTATCTGCTAGCATACTAGTAGTTACTAAAGACTTTGTCACTGCGCTATCGCTAGCTAGCAATTGCGCTAACGCTAGTTAGCAACTTCTTTCAAACTGCACGCAGAAATATAAATGGTATCAACGACTTCATTTGACTCTATTGACAAAATCCTGAATCATCCCTTTAATCAATGTGGTCCTCCATTTCGTTCCCTCTTCACGAGTCACGACACACTCACATGGGCAAAACAACGAGCCCACGCAGCAGTTGTCCTCTCTAGCAACAAGGTAGACATTCAGGCTCTACAGACTGACCAGTTCTGATTGTACCTCTGGTGACTGTAACAAAAAGACAGAGAGAGGGAGAGAAAGGACAATGACCACTCAGCCATAAGTTGCCTTGCTGCGACCAAAGCCCCAGCCCTGGCACACATTAATGCCTACGTCCCAAATGGCACCCTAGTCCCTACATAGTGCACTACATTTACCATGGCTCTGGTCAAACGTAGTGCACTATGTAGGAAACCGGGTACCATTTGGGACGCAGACCATGGCTCTCTGGGTGTCCATTGAGCAGGCAGGCAGGGAAGCTGGAGGCTGAGGTGTGTCGGCTAAGCCAGCCTGGGAGTCCACCAGAGAAAGGATCAATAGGAAGGGAAGCACTGATTCAGATGTAGCCAGACAGAGAGAGACAGGCAGGGCGGGAACTGGGGAGGGAATGGGAATGCAGTGGAGCACTTGATCACTCATTATGGGGTGTAGCATGACACACTCTTCCCTCTGGCTCATGTTGATGCTCTATGTTGATTTAGAACAACACCACAGTCTGCATTAGACCAACAGCACAGTCTGCATTAGACCAACAGCACAGTCTGCATTAGACCAACAGCACAGTCTGCATTAGACCAACAGCACAGTCTGCATTAGACCAACAGCACAGTCTGCATTAGACCAACAGCACAGTCTGCATTAGACCAACAGCACAGTCTGCATTAGACCAACAGCACAGTCTGCATTAGATCAACAGCACAGTCTGCATTAGACCAACAGCACAGTCTGCATTAGACCAACAGCACAGTCTGCATTAGACCAACAGCACAGTCTGCATTAGACCAACAGCACAGTCTGCATTAGACCAACAGCACAGTCTGCATTAGACCAACAGCACAGTCTGCATTAGACCAACAGCACAGTCTGCATTAGACCAACAGCACAGTCTGCATTAGACCAACAGCACAGTCTGCATTAGACCAACAGCACAGTCTGCATTAGACCAACAGCACAGTCTGCATTAGACCAACAGCACAGTCTGCATTAGACCAACAGCACAGTCTGCATTAGACATTAGACCAACAGCACAGTCTGCATTAGAACAACAGCACAGTCTGCATTAGACCAACAGCACAGTCTGCATTAGACATTAGACCAACAGCACAGTCTGCATTAGAACAACAGCACAGTCTGCATTAGACCAACAGCACAGTCTGCATTAGACCAACAGCACAGTCTGCATTAGACCAACAGCACAGTCTGCATTAGACCAACAACACAGTCTGCATTAGACCAACAGCACAGTCTGCATTACATGCTGACCACACCGGCCGCGTTGCATGTGCGAGTGTTGCAAAATCCATTTTAGAGCTGTCCCAGACAAAAAAAAGTATTGGCCGACTAAGAGTCGCCTGTTCTTTCTACCAATTTTAAAACATGTATTTTTCCATATATAGACACACTCTGTGTTTGAATAAAATCAACTATATGTAGGCTACTGAGCTTGCCGGATGCTTTGAGCACTGCGATTAAAAATGAAGACATAAATTACTAAAAAGGAATCAGAGATCAATATAGACTAAACAGAAGAAAAAAATCCTGTTGCCGACCCTCCCTTTATGCTCCTGAAGTTGCTATAAATAAGCTACACCAGCCGTCTGAAACCTTTTTCATTTGGAGTGCCAAGTTATCGTACCATTTTTACTGATATGCGTGCCAGTTATGATTTTCATATGCGCATTTTCGTGGAACAGTTTCATTTAATTTATAATAAAGTCTTCATATCTCAAAATCAATGTCATGTTGTTAATCAACATTCTATCTAAATGAAAATGATACAAATCTAAAAGTAACTTCTATTGCCATTGCGAATATGTACAAAAAAAATACATAAAGCCAACAAAAAAAACTTTGCTCCCAGCAGGTAGAAAATATGCTGATAAAAATACATATCCTATTAATCAAATTGGCTACACATGGCCTGTCTGCAAGGAACTTGAAACATTATATCAACTATTAACTTGGTCAGTCTAAGTGTCACGTGTCCTTCTCCGGCCTCTAGGTCACCAGGCTGCTCATTATGGCGCACACCTGTCACCATCGTTAAGCGCACCTGTGCGTCATCAGACTCACCTGGACTCCATCACTTCCCAGATTACCTTCCCTATATATGTCACTCCCTTTGGTTCCTTCCCCAGGTGTTATATTTCTGTTTCATGTCTGTGTGTTGTTTGCGGTTTATGTTTTGTATTATATTATATTTGTTTATTAAAACACTCACTCCCTGAACTTGCTTCCTGACTCTCAGCGCACATCGTTACACCAAACGTGTGCTAGCAAACTTGCAACATTGTATAAAAATAATCTGGGCCCTCAGTGTTTCCGGCTCCAGTGAGCTCCGGACAAAGAGACAAAGCTGTAGGCTATTTGTGCAAGGGATAACAATCAATCAGGTAGGCCTATTTTATGACGTTTCCACCTGACCAGAGCATGACATTTTTTTTCCCTTTTCATGCTGAGTGATTATCGAAAGGGATAGAGCTGGAAGATTTTTACAACTAGGCTATGTTGAGGAACTATTGTCATTCTCAATGGATGTAAAAACAGAGTTGGTCTACTTTCTGTTTGAGGCAAAGAAAGAAATACTTTGAAGCGCCACAGTGATGGTGAGTTAAGACAATCAGAAATAATATCAGATCCCCAAATAGGAACATTTATACGACTACATTTGCGCACAGGTAAGGTAGAACTAATCAAGTGTGTGTCCATAAGATTGAATAAATAAACCAAAACTTAATTCTCACCGGTGTAGCCTAGGTTGTGAACTTTGCAGACAATGTGTCCACTGCAACTAAGACAACGTTAACACTGTAATAATATGTTGAATGCATTAACAGAAATTACCATAACCAAAAAAACACTGTAGATTTGAAATAATGGGAATTAAGGGTAAATCTACTACTGGTGATACTGGTGTGCCTTCCCCCCAGCCTCCACCATTTATTTAGTCGAGCAGTGGCAAATACACTGCTCAAAAAAATAAAGGGAACACTAAAATAACACATCCTAGATCTGAATGAATGAAATAATCTTATTAAATACTTTTTTCTTTACATAGTTGAATGTGCTGACAACAAAATCACACAAAAATAATCAATGGAAATCCAATTTATCAACCCATGGAGGACTGGATTTGGAGTCACACTCAAAATTAAAGTGGAAAACCACACTACAGGCTGATCCAACTTTGATGTAATGTCCTTAAAACAAGTCAAAATGAGGCTCAGTAGTGTGTGTGGCCTCCACGTGCCTGTATGACCTCCCTACAACGCCTGGGCATGCTCCTGATGAGGTGGCAGATGGTCTCCTGAGAGATCTCCTCCCAGACCTGGACTAAAGCATCCGCCAACTCCTGGACAGTCTGTGGTGCAACGTGGCGTTGGTGGATGGAGCGAGACATGATGTCCCAGATGTGCTCAATTGGATTCAGGTCTGGGGAACGGGCAGGCCAGTCCATAGCATCAATGCCTTCCTCTTGCAGGAACTGCTGACACACTCCAGCCACATGAGGTCTAGCATTGTCTTGCATTAGGAGGAACCCAGGGCCAACCGCACCAGCATTTGGTCTCACAAGGGGTCTGAGGATCTCATCTCGGTACCTAATGGCAGTCAGGCTACCTCTGGCGAGCACATGGAGGGCTGTGCGGCCCCCCCAAAGAAATGCCACGCCACACCATGACTGACCCACCGCCAAACCGGTCATGCTGGAGGATGTTGCAGGCAGCAGAATGTTCTCCACGGCGTCTCCAGACTATGTCACGTCTGTCACATGTGCTCAGTGTGAACCTGCTTTCATCTGTGAAGAGCACAGGGCGCCAGTGGCGAATTTGCCAATCTTGGTGTTCTCTGGCAAATGCCAAACGTCCTGCACGGTGTTGGGCTGTAAGCACAACCCCCACCTGTGGACGTCGGGCCCTCATACCACCCTCATGGAGTCTGTTTCTGACCGTTTGAGCAGACACATGCACATTTGTGGCCTGCTGGAGGTCATTTTGCAGGGCTCTGGCAGTGCTCCTCCTGCTCCTCTTTGCACAAAGGCGGAGGTAGCGGTCCTGCTGCTGGGTTGTTGCCCTCCTACGGCCTCCTCCACGTCTCCTGATGTACTGGCCTGTCTCCTGGTAGCGCCTCCATGCTCTGGACACTACGCTGACAGACACAGCAAACCTTCTTGCCACAGCTCGCATTGATGTGCCATCCTGGATGAGCTGCACTACCTGAGCCACTTGTGTGGATTGTAGACTCCGTCTCATGCTACCACTAGAGTGGAAGCACAGCCAGCATTCAAAAGTGACCAAACATCAGCCAGGAAGCATAGGAACTGAGAAGTGGTCTGTGGTCACCACCTGCAGAACCACTCCTTTATTGGGGGTGTCTTGCTAATTGCCTATAGTTTCCACCTGTTGTCTATTCCATTTGCACAACAGCATGTGAAATGTATTGTCAATCAGTGTTGCTTCCTAAGTGGACAGTTTGATTTCACAGAAGTGTGATTGACATGGAGTTACATTGTGTTGTTTAAGTGTTCCCTTTATTTTTTGGAGCAGTGTATATATTAAAAAATGATGGTACATGAGACACCTATCTGATTCACGTCTGTCTGAGTGGTCTACACTCAGACAGATGTGTCGTGTGCCATCATTTGTTTATATACACCACCGGTCAAAAGTTTTAGAACACCTACTTATTGAAGGGTTTTTTGTTATTTTTACTATTTTCTACATTGTAGAATAATAGTGAACACATCAAACCTATAAAATAACACATATGGAATTATGTAGTAAGTAAAAAAGTGTTAAACAAATCAAAATATATTTTATTTATTTTTATTTATGATTTTTATTTCTTCAAATAGCCACCCTTTGCCTTGATGACAGCTTTGCACACTCTTGGCATTCTCTCAACCACCTTCATGAGGTAGTCACCTGGAATGCATTTCAATTTACAGGCATGCCTTAAAAGTTAATTTGTGGAATTTATTTCCTTCTTAATGTGTTTGAGCCAATCAGTTGTGTAGTGACAAGGTAGAGGTGGTATACAGAAGATAGACATATTTGGTAAAAGACCAAGTCCATATTTTGGCAAGAACAGCTCAAATAAGCAAAGAGAAATGACAGTCCATCATTACTTTAAGATACGAAGGTCAGTCAATACAGAAAATTTCAAGAACTTTGAAAGTTTCTTCAAGTACAGTCGCAAAAACCATCAAGCACTATGATGAAACTGGTTCTCATGATGACCGCCACAGGAATGGAAGACCCAGAGTTACCTCTGCTGCAGAGGATAAGTTCATTAGAGTTACCAGCCTCAGAAATTGCAGCCCAACAGACACATCTCAACATCAACTGTTCAGAGGAGACTGCGTGAATCAGGCCTTCATGGTCAAATTGCTGCAAAGAAACCACTACTAAAGGACACCAATAAGAAGAAAAGACTTGCTTGGGCCAAGAAACACTAGCGATGGACATTAGACCGGTGGAAATTTGTCCTTTGGTCTGATGTGTCCAAATTTGAGATTTTTGGTTCCAACAGCCGTGTCTTTGTGAGATGTGGTGTGGGTGAACGGATGATCTCCGTGTGTGTGGTTCCCACCGTAAAGCATGGAGGAGGAGGTGTTATGGTGTGGGGGTGCTTTGCTGGTAACACTGTCTGTGATTTATTTAGAATTCAAGGCACACTTAACCAGCATGGCTACCACAGCATTCTGCAGCGATACGCCACCCCATCTGGTTAGGGCTTAGTGGGACTATCATTTGTTTTTCAACAGGACATTGACCCAACACACCTCCAGGCTGTGTAAGGGCTATTTTACCAAGAAGGAGAGTGATGGAGTGCTGCATCAGATGACCTGACCTCAACCAAACTGAGATGGTTTGGGATGAGTCGGACCGCAGAGTGAAGGAAAAGCAGCCAACAAGTGCTCAGCATATGTGGGAACTCCTTCAAGACTGTTGGAAAAGCATTTCAGCTGGTTGAGAGAATGCCAAGAGTGTGCAAAGCTGTCATCAAGGCAAAGGGTGGCTATTTGAAGAATCGCAAATATAAAATATATTTTGACTTGTTAAACATTTTTTTGGGGTTACTACATGGTTCCATATGTGTTATTTCATCATTTTGATGTCTTCACTATTATTCTACAATGTAGAAAATAGTACAAATAAATAAAAACGCTTCAGGTGTTCTAAAACTTTTGACCAGTAGTGTATATTTGCCCCTGCTCAACTAAATACATCTTGGGTTACCAACAGCCTAACGACTAAACAATCGACCAGTCGACTAAATGGGTTCAGCCCTCATAAATTTACACATACATGTCATTCAACCATTTCATCCAAACTGCACGCATGCGTCAATAAGTGTCTGCGTAGCCAGGCGCTAAAATAGAACTTGGCAGGCTGCAAGTACTGCCTCGCTCATCTCCTGATTGGTTTTTAGGAACATATACCCACGTGGTTGATTGAAAGATGTCCAGTCTAGTTGGTTGCAGTAATGCACCTTAAAGTTTTTTGCCAACCACCATATAAAATCCACAGAAGAAGAAGACTGAACTAGGAGAGATTACTAGAAACTAACTAGGTTTCCCCTTTTATCTGTGGATTAATAATCGGAGAAGAGAACACACGATTGTGTGACTCAAAATGGGTAGACTTTTTTCAAAGATCCAGCCCAAAAAAGACCTTGTATCATTCAGGTAAAACAACAACCCAATGTTTATATACCAGGACAAATTAGCTAGCAAATGCAAGCTAGCTAGCTAAATGTCCATGAATGTTTCATATGTGTTTCGACCTGTCCCCAAATTAATATAGTTGTTTTGATATTTCAACCTGCGTGTCCTGATCGTGTCTGGTGGGGATAGACAACATGTGCATGTTGGCACACGCGCAGAGCCGGTTTGGTCATCATCTTAGAACAACAACATCAGTCTGCCTTAGAACAACAGAACAGTCTGCCTTAGAACAACAGAACAGTCTGCCTTAGAACAACAGAACAGTCTGCCTTAGAACAACAGAACAGTCTGTCTTAGAACAACAGAACAGTCTGTCTTAGAACAACAGAACAGTATGCCTTAGAACAACAGAACAGTCTGCCTTAGAACAACAGAACAGTATGCCTTAGAACAACAGAACAGTATGCCTTAGAACAACAGAACAGTCTGCCTTAGAACAACAGAACAGTCTGCCTTAGAACAACAGAACAGTCTGCCTTAGAACAACAGAACAGTCTGTCTTAGAACAACAGAACAGTCTGCCTTAGAACAACAGAACAGTCTGTCTTAGAACAACAGAACAGTATGCCTTAGAACAACAGAACAGTCTGTCTTAGAACAACAGAACAGTATGCCTTAGAACAACAGAACAGTCTGCCTTAGAACAACAGAACAGTCTGCCTTAGAACAACAGAACAGTATGCCTTAGAACAACAGAACAGTATGCCTTAGAACAACAGAACAGTCTGCCTTAGAACAACAGAACAGTCTGTCTTAGAACAACAGAACAGTCTGTCTTAGAACAACAGAACAGTCTGTCTTAGAACAACAGAACAGTCTGTCTTAGAACAACAGAACAGTCTGCCTTAGAACAACAGAACAGTCTGTCTTAGAACAACAGAACAGTATGCCTTAGAACAACAGAACAGTATGCCTTAGAACAACAGAACAATCTGCCTTAAAAAAAAGTTCAGTTCAAGTCTACTGCTTCTCTGCCATACTTTTATATTAGCCCTATACAGTGCTTCAATTGTGGTGAAAGATGATTGATTGCAAGCAGTCATTGGTGAATCATTAAATGCCACTTAGGTAGTTAACTGTAGAGCAAAGAGAATACCTTATTCAAGGAGCGAAGAAGAACATGAGGCACTGAAGAGAACCATCTTAAAGGTCAGATCTATCAGAGCAGAGCATTCTGGCTAAATACAACATTGAGTTGCACCCCCTTTTGCTATTTGAACAGCCTCAATTCGTTGGGGCATGGACTTTACAAGGTGTCGAAAGCGTTCCACAGGGTGGTTGACCATTCTTGATACTGTTGAGCAAACTGTTGAGCGTGAAAAACCCAGCAGCGTTGCAGTTCATGACACATTAAAACTGGTACCCCGGCACCTACTACCATACCCCACTCAAAGGCACTTAGATCTTTTGTCTTGCCCATTCACCCTTTGAATGGCACACATACACAATCCATGTCTCAATTGTCTCAAGGCTTAAAAATCCTTATTTAGCCTGTCTTCTCCCCTTCATCTACACTGATTGAAGTGGATTTACCAAGCGACATCAATAAGAGATTTTGCTTTTCACCTGGATTCACCTGGCCAGTCTCTCATGGAAAGAGCAGGTGTTCCTAATATTTTGTAAACTCAGTGTATCATTAATACTGTGACTCATCCACTGTAAACGCAGCCATTGATTTTGATGGAGGTCAACAGATTGGCAATCAAAATCAAAGGGAGAACCATCTGCCGTGTTTGGATTTCAGACGAGAGAGAAGAGGGAGCAGGAACAGACAGAAGTAGGCTATGTGTCCTGTCTGGCATGTCAATTCTCTGTGGTGCAATTTGAGAAAGATAAGACAAACATAGTAAAACCCAACTGAGCCATAGCAGGGTATTTATCCTACTTAGTCAGTAATCAATCTTCATAACCACACGTCAACCCCAGCAATATGAGGTCATTTGATGTGTTATATCTGTTCGCTTCATGGCCAACTGCAAGAGATGAATGTTTGATATAGATTTTAGATTTGACACCCCGTCTCTGAGGCAGAGATGCTGCATTTCCTCTGCCGATGGTTGAGGCCAATGATATAGTCTCACATCAGGCAGAGCGGAGCAGAGAATCTCCCCATAGAGCCCTATGGGCCCTGGTCAAAAGTAGTGCACTTAATAGGGAATATGATGCCATTTGGGAAGCAGACTGAGTCTCACTGTACCACAGTACCGCACACTGGCCCTCAGTTTTCCTCTGATCATCTCGAATTGGGCTCATCTCTTCCGCCATTAAAACAGAACTTCCAATACAATAAAAAGCTAACCATTAAATGAGCTGTCGAAGGAATGATAGGACAGTTCTGTACAGTAAATGATATATCTTCATGCAGAATTGTATAGGGTCTTAATTGTTCCTGGCTACACACGAGACCTAACCAGGAAAAAACCCTATATAGCCCTATACTGTATGGGCCTGTATAGGGTTGCAAAGGGTCGGAAACTTTACGGTAAATTTCCAGGAAGTTTTCCAGAAATTTTCCATGGGAAGTTAATTAAGGATCGGCGTTCCGTCAACGGGACAGTTGTAAATCATACAGCGCATTATATCAAGCTCACAGATTTTAGAGTAACAATAAATGTTGGTACATAGAAGTGTCTTATATCGGCTGAAAGCTTAAATTCTTGTTCATATAACTGTACTGTCCAATTTACAGTAGCTATTACTGCGAAAAATGCCATGCTATTGTTTGAGGAGAGCTCCTAACAACAAAACACTATTTTCAACGCAATAGGTTTGATGAATTCACCTCTGAAGGTGAAATGTGTACTAACATTCTGAAAGCTTGCTCTGATTTATCATCCAAAGGGTCCCAGAGATAACATGAAGTGTCGTTTTGTTAGATAAAATCCTTTTTCATATCCTAAAAAGGTCCATATAGCACGCACGATTGATTTTGTATTTCCACTCGTTCAATTTGCAAACAAAGAAATCTGTGAAAATCTCACCGTAAATGTTGTTTGAACAAGTCAAATCACATTTGTATCTATTCCTCAGAGATCCTAGAAGGTAACAAGACTTCACTATTTCAGTTGGGGTGTAGTATATCCTATAAGACACCATATTTGGTCAGAGAGCAACACCTTCATGGTACGCCGATGACACGTGCAGCCATCACTTGAACAACTGTATCTTTGTCAAATAAGCACCAATTGGAGTCAAACAAAGCAAGCTAGATAGCCAATGAGCTGGGCTTTACGGGAGTATCCGGAAACCATATATATGTCGTAAAATGTAGCTTCTATCCTTGTACGACAGCATGCCTTTTCATTTTGGACAAAAATTATAAGGATATTCAGAGTTATGAAGTCATGAAAACTGGTTGTTTTTCAAATGTTGAACTTATAATATGGCTACTAATACTTGGAAAGCTAAATCAAAGTCCAAGCATACAGATTTGACGATATTCTTGCAGAAAAATGGAATATGAATGTGAATGTCTGCTTCACGATTTGCCCAAATGTACCTGGGGACTTCACACTAAAAGTCTTGTTGTCCACTCATATTTCAAGCTTTCCATCTGAAACTTTGCACATACACTGCTGCCATCTTGTGGACACTATCGGAATTACAACCAGAGTGATGGCTACAGCTATGACCTTTCTCTTGCATTTCAAAGATGGTGGAAGTAAAAGACCGGTTGGTTTTTTTATATTCTCCTACGTTCAATTCACATTTCCACAAACTTCAAAGTGTTTCCTTTCAAATGGTACCAAGAATATCCATATCCTTGCTTCAGGGTCTGAACTACAGGCAGTTAGATTTGGGTATGTCATTTAGGCGAAAATTGATACAAAAGGGGGCTATCCCTAATTAAGCCTGGGAATACAGGGAATTTTGCTTAAATTCATCAAAAATGTTAGCTTATAACAGTGAACCTTTTTGTGGGATACACATAAGGCAATTCTAGGTCTTGTGGCATATTTTGGTTAAACTATCCCCAATTCAATGGAATTGCAACCCTCTGCATGTACAGTTGATTCTCAAGATCTGCACACTAATGAGATGCTATTGAGCCCACACTACTACACTGTCTGAGCCAAGGACTACATGCTTTCAGGTAAGTTTTGATTACAATACTGGATATGGTGAATATATTTTATGACATATATGATTTTTTTGTTAACTAGTAAATAGTAGCCTTCAGCAAAGTGTGTTTAAATCATTTCTAACTTGTTAACTATTTCTGCTAGTTAGTTTTTGCTACCATGTGGGGTTTTGCTTGCTTGAGCCTGCTAACTGAGGAGTGTTAATTCACCTGTTTCCATACATGTTTCATTTTAAAACATTTATCTTACAAATAAGTTGTTTAATCTAACTGCTTAACTATTTATCTGTACATGGAATTGTATTTAGTTTTTTTACTCATTTGTTTCTAATCTTTACAGGAAAATGCCACAGGCACTATTTGATGTGTGAAGACATTTCACTGCAGCTAATGTAGAAGGAAAAGCTGTGTACATTTGCAAATACTGTGCCAAATCATATGTGAAGAATGCAACAAAGATGCAGAATCATATGGCCAAGTGCATAAAGTTCCCTCAGTGCTCACAACAAGCAACCTCTGACAAAAGTCCCTCTACTTCTATTCAAGGTGAAAATTATGAATCATACACCTTATCGATAGCAACAGCTCATGGTCCTCCTTGAATCAGAAGATCTTTTGACTAAATGGAGGAACGTAGTCAGAAAAATGCTGATGAATGTCTTGCTCGAGCGGTGTATGCAACTGCTTCACATCTGATGCTCACAGGCAATGTGTATTGGAAGAGATTTCTGAATGTTCTTCACCCAGCATACACCCCTCCAACCAGACATGCTTTATCGACTCATTTTCTGGAGTCCAACAAAGCTCAAGTGATGGTCAAGCCAATCATAGAGAAAGCAGATTGTATTGCAATCATCTCTGATGGGTGGTCAAATATTTGTGGGCAAGGAAAAATTAACGACATCATCTCCACCCCTCAACCAGTATTCTACAAGAGCACAGACAAGGGACAACAGACACACCGGTCTCTACATTGCAGATGAGCTGAAGGCAGTCATGAATGACCTTGGACCACAGAAGGTATTTGCACTGGTGACAGACAATACTGCGAACATGAAGGCTGCTTGGTCTAAAGTGGAGGAGTCCTACCCTCACATCACACCCATTGGCTGTGCTGCTCATGTATTGAATCTGCTCCTCAAGGACATCATGGCACTGAAAACAATGAATACACTCTACAAGAGAACCAAGGAAATGGATAGGTAGGTGAAGGGTCATCAAGTTATAGCAGCAATCTACCTCACCAAGCAAAGTGAGCAGAATAAGAACACCACATTGAAGCTGCGCAGCAACACCCGTTGGGGTGTCATCATGTCTGATGTTCAGACTCTGCTTGCAGATGTAAGAGAAGAAATCCGTACTGATCTGCCCACTTCACTGTTGCTCCAAGCAGAGGAAACTGCAGTTATGAAATACATCAAAAAGCATGAAGACTTCTGCCTGAAGCCCATACACGCCGCAGCGTACATGTTGGACCCCAAGTATGCTGGCAAGAGCATCCTGTCTGGTGCAGAGATCAACAAGGCCTATGGTGTCATCACTACCGTGTCTCGCCACCTTGGCCTGGATAAGGGCAAGGTTCTTGGCAGTCTGGCGAAGTACACTTCCAAGCAAGGGCTTTGGGATGGAGATGAAATATGGCAGTTGTGAAAACATATCTCATCAGCCACCTGGTGGAAGGGACTTTGTGGATCTGAGGCTCTTTCCCCCGTTGCCTCCATCATCCTCCAAATCCCGGCAACATTAGCAGCCTCAGAGCGCAACTGGTCCTTGTTTGGGAACACACACAGCAAAACACGCAACAGGCTGACCAATACAAGGGTTGAAAAATTGGTGGCCATCTGGGAAAATGTGAGGCTTTTTGAGCCTGACAACGAGCCATCCTCAACAAGGTTGGAAAGTGACAGTGAAGATGAGGCCTCTGAGTCTGATGTTCAAGAGGTGGACATTGAGGAGGTCCAGGGAGAAGACATGGAAGCCTGAGAGGAAGACAACCAAAGCTTTAGTTTCTAGATTATCATTTTACAGATGTATGTTGAAAACGTTTTTGGGAGATACGATGGATCATTGGGGATCATTCAATATTCCCTTTTGTTGTTCAGTGAAATCATCTCATATGAAGAGTCGACTCATTTAATAAAAGTTCAATTTTTAACGAAATTGTTTTTTTTCTATTGGAAGGATTTAATCATTCGCAATTATGTCTACTCATGATAAGGTAAAAAGTTTATGTTTCTGTCTCCATATGATATTGTAAATATATCCAATGCAAAAAACATCTACAGTTGAAGTGGGAAGTTAACATACACCTTGTGTTTCTCCTCACCCTGTTATTTTGCTGTTGGAGATTTTTGATTGTGTTTTTGAGTAAACAAGACTGTTTTGCACTCAAACCTGTGTCCTGCGCCTGACTCCGCTACGTCCCCAAACCAAAAGCATTACAGATACACATGAAATTACCCAGGAAAATCGATAGAACATCACTCAGAGATGGACAAAAACAATTTCCTTTAATCAAAATTCTATCTAAATGAAAATGATACAAACCTAAAAAGTTATTTCTATGTCCATTGCCAAATCTGTAAAAATAGCCCACATATAGCCAACATATAAATACATTGCAGATTGCAGGTAGAAAACATACTGATAAAAAAATCCTATAAATCACATTGGCTTCGCATGGCCTGTCTGCAACAAACTTGAAACATTGTATCAGGCATCAACTTGGGTCTGGCACGAAACCTTGCAACATTGTATTAAATATTCTTTCAGAGGTTGTGTCTACACTTGACACTTACATGCGAGTTCTGCTATCAGAATATGACGATCGCATTGAAAAGACGGGTCTAGGCACACAAAAGTTGCTTTGTGGTCTGATTGTGTTCAGATCTGGCTGACCATTTCAGGAGGTGACTGCCCCTGACTGCCCTAGACCAGCACAAAAACATCCTGTGGCGTACTGCATTGGCATTGAATAGCCCCCGCGATATGCAACTTTTCAGGGAAGTTAGGAACCAATATACACAGGCAGTTAGGAAAGCAAAGGCTAGCTTTTTCAAACAGATATTTGCATCCTGTAGCACAAACTCCAAAAAGTTATGGGAAACTGTAAAGGTCATGGAGAAGAAGAGTACCTCCTCCCAGCTGCCCACTGCACTGAGGCTAGGAAACACTGTCACCACTGATACATCCGCGATAATTGAGAATTTCTATAACTATCTTTCTACGGCTGGCCATGCTTTTCACCTGGCTATCCCTACCCCGGTCAACAGCCCTGCGCCCCCCACAGCAACTTGCCCAAGCCTCCCCCATTTCTCCATCACCCAAATACAGATAGCTGATGTTCTGACAGAACTGCAAAATCTGGACCCCTACAAATCAGCCGTGCTAGACAATCTGGACCGTCTCTTTCTAAAATGATCTGCCAAAATTGTTGCAACCCCTATTACTAGCCTGTTCAACCTCTCTTTCGTATCGTCTGAGATCCCCAAAGATTGGAAAGCTGCCGCGGTCATCCTCCTCTTCAAAGGGGGAGACACTCTAGACCCAAACTACTACAGACCTATATCTATCCTACCCTGCCTTTCTAAGGTCTTCGAAAGCCAAGTTAACAAACAGATCACCGACCATTTCGAATCCCACCATACCTTCTCCGCTATGCAATCTGGTTTCCGAGCTGGTCATGGGTGCACCTCAGCCATGCTCAAGGTCCTAAACAATATCATAACCACCATCAATAAGAAACAATACTGTGCAGCCGTATTCATCGACCTGGCCAAGGCTTTCGACTCTGTCAATCACCACATTCTTATCGGCAGACTGAACAGCCTTGGTTTCTCAAATGACTGCCTCGCCTGGTTCACCAACTACTTCACAGACAGAGTTCAGTGTGTCAAATCGGAGGGCCTGTTGTCCGGACCTCTGGCAGTCTATGGGGGTGCCACAGGGTTCAATCCTCGGGCCGACTCTTTTCTCTGTATACATCAACGATGTCGCTCTAGCGGCTGGTGATTCTCTGATCCACCTCTACGCAGATGACACCATTCTGAATACTTCTGGCCCTTCTTTGGACACTGTGTTAACCTGTTATGGCTAGGGGGCAGTATTTTCACGGCCGGATAAAAAACGTACCCGATTTAATCTGATTATTACTCCTGCCCAGAAACTAGAATATGCATATAATTATTAGCTTTGGATAGAAAACACTCCAAAGTTTCTAAAACTGTTTGAATGGTGTCTGAGTATAACAGAACTCAGTTGGCAGGCCAAAACCTGAGAAGATTCCATGCAGGAAGTGCCCTGTCTGACAATTTCTTGCCCTTCTTGATTATCTCTATCCATTACAGGGGATCTCTGCTGTTACGTGACACTTCCTACGGCTCCCATGGGCTCTCAGAAGGCGGCAAAAAGCTGAATCGTGGCTTTGCAGACTCTGGCTGAAAAAAAGTAGCGCGTTTGGATAGTGGCTGGTTACAGTACTGTGAGACTCAGGCGCGTGCCCGAGTCGACCCCATGCTTTGTTTTCTTTCGTCTGTTTACCTAAACGCAGATTCCCGGTCGGAATATTATCGCTTTTTTACGAGATAAATTGCATAAAAATTGATTTTAAACAGCGGTTGACATGCTTCGAAGTACGGTAATGGAATATTTAGAAATCTTTTGTCACGAAATGCGCCATGCTCGTGACCCTTATTTACACTTCGGATAGTGTCTTGAACGCACGAACAAAACGCCGTTATTTGGATATAACAATGGAATATTTTGAACCAAACCAACATTTGTTATTGAAGTAGCAGTCCTGGGAGTGCATTCTGATGAAGAACACCAAAGGTAATCAAACTTTTGTAATAGTAAATCGGAGTTTGGTCAGGGCTAAACTTGGTGGGTGTCTAAATAGCTAGCCGTGATGGCTGGGCTATCTACTCAGAATATTGTAAAATGTGCTTTCACCGAAAAGCTATTTTAAAATCGGACACCTCGATTGCACAAAGGAGTTCTGTATCTATAATTCTTAAAATAATTGTTATGTTTTTTGTGAACGTTTATCGTGAGTAATTTAGTAAATTCACCGGAGGTTTGCGGGGGGTATGCTAGTTCTGAACGTCACATGCTAATGTAAAAAGCAGGTTTTTGATATAAATATGAACTTGATTGAACAAAACATGCATGTATTGTATAACATAATGTCCTAGGTGTGTCATCTGATGAAGATCATCAAAGGTTAGTGCTGCATTTAGCTGTGGTTTTTATTTTTGTGACATTATATGCTAGCTTGAAAAATGGGTGTCTGATTATTTCTGGCTGGGTACTCTGCTGACATAAGCTAATGTTTTGCTTTCGCTGTAAAGCCTTTTTGAAATCGGACAGTGTGGTTAGATAAAGGAGAGTCTTGTCTTTAAAATGCTGGAAAATAGTCATATGTTTGAAAAATTGAAGTTTTTGTATTTTTGAGGAATTTGTAATTCGCGCCACGCCTATCATTGGATATTGGAGCAGGTGTTCCGCTAGCGGAACGTCTAGATGTAAGATTAACAAGAGGTCGACCGATTATGATTTTTTTAACTTAATATAATACATCAATAAAATCTATTTAGTCTCAAATAAATAATGAAACATGTTCAATTTGGTTTAAATAATGCAAAAACAAAGTGTTGGAGAAGAAAGTAAAAGTGCAATATGTGCCATGTAAAAAAGCTAACGTTTAAGTTCCTTGCTCAGAACATGAGAAATATGAAAGCTGGTGGTTCCTTTTAACATGAGTCTTCAATATTCCCAGGTAAGAAGTTTTAGGTTGTAGTTATTATAGGACTTATCGGACTATTTCTCTCTATACCATTTGTATTTCATATACCTTTTGACTATTGGATGTTCTTATAGGCACTATAGTATTGCCAGCCTAATCTCGGGAGTTGATAGGCTTGAAGTTATAAACAGCGCAATGCTTGAAGCACAGTAAAGAGCTGCTGGCAAATGCAGGAAAGTGCTGTTTGAATGAATGCTTACGAGCCTGCTGCTGCCTTCCACCGCTCAGTCAGACTGCTCTATCAAATATCAAATCATAGACTTAATTATAATATAATAACACACAGAAATACGAGCCTTAGGTCATTAATATGGCCAAATCCGGAAACTATCATTTCGAAAACAAAACGTTTATTCTTTCAGTGAAATATGGAACCGTTCCGTATTTTATCTAGGTGGTGGCATCCCGAAGTCTAAATATTGCTGTTACATTGCACAACCTTCAATGTTATGTCATAATTATGTACAATTCTGGCAAATTAAATACGGTCTTTGTTAGGAAGAAATGGTCTTCACACAGTTCGCAAAGAGCCAGGCAGCCCAAACTGCTGCATATACCCTGACTCTGCTTGCACAGAACGCAAGAGAAGTGACACAATTTCCCTTGTTAAAAGAAATTCATGTTAGCATGCAATATTAACTGTGTATTGAATTTAAGAAAGGCATTGATGTTTATGGTTAGGTACACATTGGTGCAACGACAGTGCTTTTTTCGCAAATGGGCGTTTGGCGAAGTAGGCTGAGATTCGATGATAAATTAACAGGCACCGTATCGATTATATGCAACGCAGGACAAGCTAGATAAACTAGTAATATCGTTAACCATGTGTAGTTAACTAGTGATTATGTTAAGATTGATTGTTTTTTATAAGTTTAATGCTAGCTAGCAACTTACCTTGGCTCCTTGCTGCACTCACATAAAAGGTAGTCAGCCTGCCACGCAGTCTCCTCGTGTAGTGCAATGTAATCGCCCATAATCGGTGTCCAAAAATGCAGATTACCGATTGTTATGAAAACTTGAAATTGGACCAAATTAATCGGCCATACCTCTAGTGTTAACTAACCTCCAGACGAGCTTCAATGCCATACAACTCTCCTTCCGTGGCCTCCAACTACTCTTAAATGCAAGTAAAACTAAATGCATGCTCTTCAAACGATCGCTGCCCACACCTGCCTGCCCGTCCAGCATCACTATTCTGGATGGTTCGGACTTAGAATATGTGGACAACTACAAATACTTAGGTGTCTGGTTAGATTGTAAACTCTCCTTCCAGACTCACATTAAGCATCTCCATTCCAAAATTAAATCTAGAATCGGCTTCCTATTTCGCAACAAAGCCTCCTTCACTCATGCTGCCAAACATACCCTCGTAAAACTGACTATCCTACCGATCCTTGACTTCAGCGATGTCATTTACAAAATAGCCTCCAACACCCTACTCAGCAAATTGGATGCAGTCTATCACAGTGCCATCCGTTTTGTCACCAAAGCCCCATAAAGTACCCACCACTGTGACCTGTATGTTCTCGTTGGCTGGCCCTCGCTTCATATTTGTCGCCAAATCCACTGGCTCCAGGTCATCTATAAGTCTTTGCTAGGTAAAGCCCAACCTTATCTCAGCTCACTGGTCACCATAGCAGCACCCACCCGTAGCACACGCTCCAGCAGGTATATTTCACTGGTCACCCCCAAAGCCAATTCCTCCTTCGGCCGCCTTTCCTTCCAGTTCTCTGCTGCCAATGACTGGAACGAACTGCAAAAATCACTGAAGCTGGAGACTCATATCTCCCTCACTAACTTTAAGCACCAGCTGTCAGAGCAGCTCACAGATCACTGCACCTGTACATAGCTCGTCTGTAAATAGCCCATTCAACTACCTCATCTCAATAGCTGTAGGCTATTTGCGCAAGGGATAAGAGTTCATCAGGTAGGCCTATTTTATGATGTTTCCACTGGATCAGAGCATGACATTTTCCCTTTCATGCTGAGTGGTTATAGAAAGGCAGAGCGCTGGAAAGATTTTTCAAATACATTGAGGAACTATTGTCATTCTCAATGGATGTAAAAACAGACTTTGTTTGCTTGCTATTTGAGGTGAAAAAAAACATTACTTTGAGAAGAAGCTCCAAAGCTCATTAGTGGTGGTGAGTTAAGCAAATCAGAAATACTATCAGATCCCCAAATGGGCACATTTATATGCATATATATTTGCGCACAGACCAGGTAGCCAATAGGCCTACTTCTATGCATAATCAGGTGCGTATCCTTACTCAACATTGACAGGAGTGCTCCAAACAAAAGACAATGATTAAATTGACAAAACTCATAAATGGAATGAAATAAACCAAAGCTTGATTCTCACAAGTATAGGTTGTGCACTCTGCAAACAACATGTCCACTCTGACAATGAGAACTGTAAAAGACTGGAATAATAATATATTGAAGGCATTAACAGAAATTAGTGTAACCAAACAAACATTGTAGATTAGAAATTATAGGAATTAACCGTAAATGTACTACTGGTGTCACGAGCGGAATGAACAGTTTAAGGAGTGAGTCAAACGCAGGAGACTGAGGTCCGTTGGAACAATCTTAACTTAATAAATCCACGGGTAAGTTTCACATACGGCTGGGAGCATAACAGTCAGAAAAATGGACAAAAAGAAGCTCCGTTCAAAAGGCAGACGGGGCGCAGCCCGGCAACCCTAATGCCTAGATAATAAAAGTAACACCACACGTAACAACGAACAATCCCGCACAAAATCCTAGCTAAACACAGACAGACTAAATAACCCCCCCACTAATGACAAAACACAAAACAGGTGCAAACAAAAACCAGACATAACTAATAGACACTGAAACACAGATCGGTGGCAGCTAGTAGGCCGGCGACGACGACCGCCGAGCGCCGCTTTCGACCGAGGAGAGGCGCCCCCTTCTGTGGATGTTGTGACAACTGGGGATATATGTAATGGGGAATTGATATACACTAACAAACAAACGCAAACAATTCACACAATGAAGTTATGAAACAAATTGGTGGGAAAGAGCGCATTCTGGAGAGAGATGTGCATTGTGCATCTTAGTGACACCCCTTCTTCTTGAACTGTGCCATCCCAGTGGCCTCTGCAATGGATTAGTTCACTGAGATGGGTGCGAATCAGACAGGTGTTTCGTGTGCCATACAAAAAAATATATATATTTATAAAAAAATATATATATTATTTTTTTTGTTGCTACGGTTCGACTAAAAATCTTGGTCGACCAACAAGCTTATTGACCAAACAATCGACTAGTTGACTAATTGGGGTCAACCCTAGTGTTGTTGTACATGTACTGTATTACATGATGCAACTTGATACTGTAGCATGTTAGCCTGCTGCTAACACCAATTGATAAGTACACTATTCTGGTGCTATGAAACAGCTAATGTCTATGTCTTCTAGTGATTTTGTACTTGTACTGTAGTGATACTGTAGCATGTTACCTTGTTGTTAGCCTGCTGCCTGTACTGGGTTAATCGAGCCTGTCCTTGACATCCCTCAATAATCCACGCCACATCTCATTATGCTAATGCCATGTGTGCTCTTGGGCCACTTCGTCATACTCCTCAAAAATGTCTTGAGCTCGGACTGATTAGCCACCAGTAACACTGGCATCACCTTGATAAAAATACAGTACAAGCACTCTTGAGCGTGAAAAACCCAGCAGCATTGCAGTTCTTTACACAAACTGGTGCGCATGGTACCTACTACCATACCCCGTTCAAAGGCTTACATTTTCTGTCTTGCCCATTCACCCTCTGAATGGCACACATACACAATCCTTGTCTCAAGGCTTGAAAATCCTTCTTTAACCTGTCTACACCCCTTCATCTACACTGATTGAAGTGGATTTAACAAGTGACATTAATAAGGGATCATAGTTTTCACCTGGATTCACCTGGTCAATCTATGTCATGGAAAGAGCAGTATACTCAATGTATAAGGTACATTCTTAAGAACCAATGGGTACATTAAGCTTGGGCCATATACCATTTTTACCGTATACCAAGGTATTTTGAAATGCATAGGGTGTGTGCTACACCACTTCTTATAAGTTAAGTATAACAATAAGAAATCTAAGATGTCAAATAAATATCAAATTCAGGTTTTCCCAGTTGCTAACTAAGTGTCTAGATGTCAAGATCAAGCTTCTTGATTACAGCAGAGACATTCAATCCCCTCCTGGATCAAGATCCCTGTTGCCTATTTTTTTGTGTGTACATTATTTTATAAAAATGATAATACTATTTGAATATTTTTTATAGCGCCCTCGTGTATACTTGCGGTAATACTGTATACCCCGGTATGGTATGGCAGTATGACGGTATGAACATCTGGATACCGTCCAGCCCTAGGGTTCATATCAATAATTTAAGTCCAAAAATGGATGTAGCAACTGCAGATTGCCCATTTAAAGGGATATTTCAGGATTTTGGCAATGAGGCCCTTTATCTACTTCCCCAGAGTCAGCTGAACTCGTGGATCCAATTTTTGTCTCTGTGTCCAGTATGAAGGAAGTTAGCGGTAGTTTTGTGAGCCAATGCTGAATGCTAGCAGATACCCATAGACTTCCAGTCATTGCGCTAATGCTAGTTATTCAATTGCACTAGCACTAGTTAGCAACTTCCTTCAAACTGCATGCAGAGACGTAAACATTTTTAATTTGAGTATAGGGAAGTAGATAAAGGGCCTCATTGCCAAAATCCTGAAATATCCCTTTAATCGTAGGTAGCTAGGGTCAACAGATCTGCTGTGTTGTGTATGGGTGGCAGGTAGCCTAGAGGTTTGAGTGTTTGACCAGGTCGCTGGTTCAAATCCCTGAATTGACTAGATGAAAAATTGGTCAATATACCCTTGAGCAAGACACTTAACCCTAATTGCTCTGGATAGGATAAGAATGACTGCAATGTAAAATGGTTATGTATCTGCTGGTTAGAATGCAACAGTAGATTCAGTGTGATAGAGATTCAGTGAAGCCTTGCTGGGGTTAAGGTTCCTAATCCCTTTGCGTGTGCAGAATGGCAGCATGGGACATATTGACCTACTCTGTTGTTAGTGCACTGATGGCCTGCCTTGCCCTCCACTTCATCTGTAACCCTGAAGATGAATGCAGTGCTCCTGAGAAGACGTTTGTTTCTCCTTGTCTGGATTAGATATACTGTAGTATAATGTAAGACATCTACTGTGACTTTGTAATACACTGTCACTGCCAAACAAACCTCAGGTTGGTTTATAATAAGCAGCTAAACCTTAGCCTGGTCCCAGATTGTTCTGCTCTTGCTTACTACAGTACATTGCTGTTATTGTCAAGCCAAACATAGCATGATGTTGAGTGACGGGGTTGTCATGATACCACAAACAGACTGTCACTCAGGCTACGTAAACCTTGCCATTGATGAACGTTACAATACTAAATTGTTCTACACTCTTTTTAATGCAATGACTGTAACCAGTAACAAAGGAAACCTAAGAAGATGCCCTGCCCTCCCTGCAGGCCTGAGACTGACTGACTAGGCGTGTTCTGTTATTAGTGTGGCTGAGAGCAGGACGACAGATGGCAGAGAGGCACCTCACCACACAACATAAACCACACACACCTTACTGGCCAATCAGAAGCTGGGCGATTAAAAATAGTCTGTGATGGGAACAAGGCTTTCCTCCAGAGAGTTGTTGGCTACACTCTAGGTCCCACTGAGCTTGTGTCTGTAGTCAGATCGACATCAATTGCAACTGACTCTCCACTTACTGACTGAGAAGTCTGAGGGTGCATCCCATATGGTACCTTATTCCCTGTATATTGCACTATTTGTGTCCAGAACCCTATGGGCCCTTTTCAAAAGCAGTACACTACATAGGGAATAGGGTGCCATTTGAGCTGCACTTCAGTCTAATACTGACTGATTAGTCTAATGCGTCTACTACAGAGCAGCGGGATGACTCAACTGACACATTGGAGGTCTTAGTGGGGAGGTCTGTGAGGTGGTTTTATCCCCGGATTAGACTTTGCCAGGTTTAGGATTCATAGCAGCAGTATGGGTCTGCTCTGCTTATTGTAGGAGCTAGCCAATATAAACTGATCAAACAGAATAAGAAAAGGATGGGCCTGAGGAGGTGGATTACACGATGTCCACAGCAGAGATCACATGCATGCCGGTATGCACGCGCAAACACGCACGCACACACTCTGAGCTCATTACAGCAAGAGGGAAAGAAAGGAAAAAGTAATGGGCTGCATGTTAAAAAGCAAAAACATCAAAAGGTAAAGAAACATGAGGAGGCTTCAGTCACCAACACAGTTTGGAAATTGAAGTTCTGTTCCATTTCAGAAGTGATATTTCCCAATTGTAATTGGCTCGATCAAACGACGGATCTCAGAGCCTGTTTCCATATTCAGCTGTGAAAAACAACAACTAACCAGCGCATCATGTAAAAAGATATTCATTTAAACAGGTTTTTCCTCCCCAATTTCTCTTGGTTGCTACTTTGTTTTGACTTTGATGTGAAGCTTCATACAGAGTCCTCACACATCAAACAAACTGCAGTCTAAAATCACCTCACAGACCCTTTTAAGACCAACCTAGAATCCCCAGCAACTGTCAGCATAACTCTGGGCCACAAAGAGAGAATCCTTTTAAATTCCTTCCGACATTGGCACATCATTGCACCTGGGCACCAGTACAGAAATGTCCTTATATGGTACCTCAGTAAGTCTTGGCATTTAGCCTTCCTGTATGGTGCCATGTATCATGACCATAATGCATTACACAGACAGGCAGCTGCTATACAGGAGAGGAGAGGTGCCTTCGGAGGGTCGTTTTTCTTTTGGGCTAATGGATGTCACATGCTGAAAAATGGCCCATATCTAGACAATATTCCATATACATGAGAGAATCTACCCAGCAGGAAAGTCTCAACAGAAGCTAGTCTCAAGTAGAACCATAAATATATGCTCTGGTCTCAAGCATTTATGCTGTGATGCCATGGGTTTTTCATTGCATTTAATAAAGACCAAACACATCTAGACTTACATTTTCATTTTACATTTTAGTCATTTAGCAGACGCTCTAATCCAGAGCGATTTATGAATGCATACATTTCATACATATTTTTATTTTTCCATACTGGTCCCCCGTGGGAAACAAACCCACAACACTGGCGTTGCAAACACCATGCTCTACCAACTGAGCTACACGGGACTTATAAATAGCCACATCACAGACACAATGCATCCTCCCTTAGGGCTGCAAAGGGTCGTAAACTTTTCTGTAAATTTCCGGAATTTATATAGGAAATTTTCCATGGGAAGCAAAGCCTGGGAATTTTGCTTAAATTCATCAAAAATGTTAGCTTATAACAGTGAACCTTTTTTTGTGGGATACACATAAGGCAATTCTAGGTCTTGTGGCATATTTTGGTTAAACTATCCCCAATTCAATGGAATTGCAACCCTCTGCATGCACAGTGCATTCTTCATCACATGTGCAGTGCACTCTTCCATCACATGTACAGCTGATTCTCAAGATCTGCACACTAATGAGATGTCATTGAGCCCACACTACTACACTGTCTGAGCCAAGGACTACATGCTTTCTGGTAAGTTTTGATTACAATACTGGGTGGGGTGAATATATTTTATATGACATATATGATTTTTTGTTAACTAGTAAATAGTAGCCTACAGCAAAGTATGTTTAAATCATTTCTAACTTGTTAACTATTTCTGCTAGTTAGTTTTTGCTACCATGTGGGTTTTAGCTTGCTTGAGCGTGCTAACTGATGAGTGTTAATTCACCTGTTTCCATGCATGTTTCATTTTAAAACATTTATCTTACAAATGAGTTGTTTAATCTAACTGCTTAACTATTTATCTGTACATGGAATTGTATTTGGGTTTTTCTTACAAATGTTTTCTAATCTTTACAGGAAAATGCCATGGGCATTATCTGATGTGTGGAGACATTTCACTGCAGCTAATGTAGAAGGAAAAGCTATGTACATTTGCAAATACTGTGCCATATCATATGTGAAGAATGCAACAAAGATGCAGAATCATCTGGCCAAGTGCATAAAGTTCCCTCAGTGCTCACAACAAGCAACCTCTGACAAAAGTCCCTCTACTTCTATTCGAGGTGAAAATTATGAATCAGTCACCTTATCGATAGCAACAGCTCATGGTCCTCCTGGAATCAGAAGTTTTTTTGACTCAATGGAGGAACGTAGTCAGAGAAATGCTGATGAATGTCTTGCTCTGGCTGTGTATACAACTGCTTCACCTCTGATGCTCACAGGCAATGTGCATTGGAAGAGATTTCTGAATGTTCTTCGCCCAGCATACACCCCTCCAACCAGACATGCTTTATCTACTCATTTGCTGGATGCAGAGTTCAACAGAGCTCAAGTGATGGTCAAGCAAATCACAGAGAAAGCAGACTGTATTGCAATCCTCTCTGATGGGTGGTCGAATGTTCGTAGGCAAGGAGTAATTAAGTACATCACCTCCACTCCTCAACCAGTATTCTACAAGAGCACAGACAAGGGACAACAGACACACCGGTCTCTACATTGCAGATGAGCTGAAGGCAGTCATCAATGACCTTGGACCACAGAAGGTATTTGCACTGGTAACAGAAAATGCTGCGAACATGAAGGCTGCTTGGTCTAAAGTGTAAGAGTCCTACCCTCACGTCATACCCATTGGCTGTGTTGCTCATGCATTGAATCTGCTCCTCAAGGACATCATGGCACTGAAAACAATGGATACACTCTACAAGAGAGCCAAGGAAATTATTAGGTATGTGAAGGGTCATCAAGTTATAGCTTGGAGGGGAAGGAGGCTCTCCAAGAAATGGCCATATCACAGTCTGCATATATGGACAGCCCTATCAACAGGATCCTCCTGGATGATGTATTTTGGGAGAGAGTGGTAAGCAGCCTGAAACTCCTGAAACCTATAGCAGTAGCCATTGCACGGATTGAGGGAGAGAATGCCATCCTGTCTGATGTTCAGAATCTGCTTGCAGATGTAAGAGAATAAATCCGTACTGCCCTGCCCACTTCACTGTTCCTCCAAGCAGAGGAAACTGCAGTTCTGAAATACATCAAAAATCGTGAAGACTTCTGCCTGAAGCCCATACACGCCGCAGCATACATGTTGGACCCCAAGTATGCTGGCAAGAGCATCCTGTCTGGTGCAGAGATCAACAAGGCCTATGGTGTCATCACTACTGTGTCTCGCCACCTTGGCGTGGATGAGGGCAGTTGTGCCAACATATCTCATCAGCCACCTGGTGGAAGGGACTTTGTGGATCTGAGGCTCTTTGCCCTGTTGCCTCCATCATCCTCCAAATCCCGCCAACATAAGCCGCCTCAGAGCGCAACTGGTCCTTGTTTGG
The DNA here is from genome assembly GCF_965601325.2 of Salmo salar. NCBI lineage: Eukaryota > Metazoa > Chordata > Actinopteri > Salmoniformes > Salmonidae > Salmo > Salmo salar. The sequence continues at coordinate 137,424,765 of NC_138299.1, forward strand.
GAACACACACACCAAAGCACGCAACAGGTTGACCAATACAAGGGTTGAATAAATTGGTGGCCATCTGGGCAAATTTGAGGCTTTTTGAGCCTGACAACGAGCCATCCTCAACAAGGTTTGAAAGTGACAGTGAAGATGAGGCCTCTGAGTCTGATGTTCAAGAGGTGGACATTGAGGAGGTCCAGGGAGAAGACATGGAAGCCTGGGAGGAAGACAACCAAAGCTTTAGTTTCTAGATTATCATTTTACAGATGTATGTTGAAAACGATTTTGGGAGATGCGATGGATCATTGGGGATCATTCAATATTCCCTTTGGTTGTTCAGTGAAATCATCCCATATGAAGAGTCGACTCAATTAATTAAAGTTCAATTTTTAACGAAATTGGTTTTTTTCTATTGGAAGGATTTAACCTGTTAGGGCTAGGGGGCAGTATTGACACGGCTGGATAAAAAAACGTACCGATTTAATCTGGTTACTACTCCTGCCCAGTAACTAGAATATGCATATAATTAATGGCTTTGGATAGAAAACACCCTAAAGTTTCTAAAACTGTTTGAATGGTGTCTGTGAGTATAACAGAACTCCTATGGCAGGCCAAAACCTGAGAAGATTTCAAGCAGGAAGTGGCCTGTCTGAGAAGTAGTGTTTCATCTTGGCTCTTTTTATTGAAGACTCAGGATCTGTGCAATAACGTGACACTTCCTACGTCTTCCATAGGGTCTCAGAGCCCGGGAAAACGTTGAACGATATCGAGGCAGGCTCTGGCTGAAACACTTTATCGCTTTTGGCAAGTGGCCGATCAGAGTACTATGGGCTTAGGCGCGTGCCCGCTTCGACCGAATGCTTTCTTTTCCTTTGTCTGTTTATCTAAACGCAGATTCCCGGTCGGAATATTATCGCTTTTTTATGAGAAAAATGGCATAAAAATTGATTTTAAACAGCGGTTGACATGCTTCGAAGTACGGTAATGGAATATTTAGAATTCTTTTGTCACGAATTGCGCCATGCTCGTCACCCTTATTTAGCCTTTAGGATAGTGTCTAGAACGCACGAACAAAACGCCGCTGTTTGGATATAACGATGGATTATTTTGGACCAAACCATCATTTGTTATTGAAGTAGAAGTCCTGGGAGTGCATTCTGATGAAGACAACAAAGGTAAGAACATTTTTCTTATAGTAAATCTGACTTTGATGAGTGCTAAACTTGCTGGGTGTCTAAATAGCTAGCCCTGTGATGCCGGGCTATCTACTGAGAATATTGCAAAATGTGCTTTCACCGAAAAGCTATTTTAAAATCGGACATATCGAGTGCATAGAGGAGTTCTGTATCTATAATTCTTAAAATAATTGTTATGCTTTTTGTGAACGTTTATCGTGAGTAATTTAGTAAATTCACCGGCAGTGTTCGGTGGGAATGCTAGTCACATGCTAGTCACATGCTAATGTAAAAAGCTGTTTTTTGATATAAATATGAACTTGATTGAACAAAACATGCATGTATTGTATAACATAATGTCCTAAGGTTGTCATCTGATGAAGATCAAAGGTTAGTGCTACATTTAGCTGTGGTTTGGGTTTATGTGACATTATATGCTGGCTTGAAAAATGGGTGTCTGATTATTTCTGGCTCGGTACTCTGCTGACATAATCTAATGTTTTGCTTTCGTTGTAAAGCCTTTTTGAAATCGGACAGTGTGGTTAGATTAACGAGAGTCTTATCTTTAAAATGGTGTAAAATAGTCATATTTTTGAAAAATGTAAGTAATATCATATCTAAGGTATTTGAATAACGTGCCACAGGATTCAACTGGCTGTTGAGTAGGTGGGACGCAAGCGTCCCACCTAGCCCATAGAGGTTAATCATTTGCAATTATGTCTACTCATGATAAGGTAAAAAGTTTATGTTTCTGTCTCCATATGATATTGCAAATATATCCAATGCAAAAAACATCTACATTTAAATGGTATTAATATTCATTTGCATATATTTCCATGAATTCCCATGGAACGTTTCCACCTCTGAATATTCCCCAAAATGTGCAACCCTAATCCTCCTCCATATGAATTCATATAATTTCAGTAGCATAAACCATGCCCAACAATATGTCTACATCATCAGATCAAGTCTCTGGTCGAACAAACAGAAAGTTGACCCTGTTCGGTCAGAATAGGTTTCCACTGTACACTAGTCTGGGCAGTGAGGCAGAATAGGTTTCCACTTTGCACTAGGCTGGGCAGCAAGGCAGAAGGAACAGCACTGTGCTGTGACTGCTGTACTCAGCTAGATCTGGCCAGGGAAGGACTGACATGGGTACTTCCTGTCCCTCTGCGTCTTGATGGGGATGTGGGTTGGTCCTGACAAACCAAGGAACCTCCAGTAGCAGCGGATGTAGGCATCTCCGGGTGGCCATTTATAGTAATGGAAGGGCTTCCTACTACACTGGCTGCAGACCAAGAGGCACATTTGTGACTGCTGCCTATAGCTCCCAGAAGGCAGCTAGCTTCCATAATAAAAGATGCAAGGAGAAGAAAAGGGGCGAACTCTGCAAAATTGTGGGAGACTTTCCCACTTAGTGCATATCTCAGAGTGCTTTAGTAACACTAGGGCTCACTGTGTTGAGCTCCACTCGTCTAAGACAAAAGGCAGCGACCCTCTCAGTGGTCGTTTGCTCTGTGAGATAGTTTGATTGGCCTCAGATGGCTCTGGCTGTCATCAGCCCCGCTTGCACTCCATGGCATCCGTGCAAAGGCAAAACGATGGGGTTCATGACACATCCTGTTTCTGTTGGCCAAGAGCGCAAGATGAGAGCAAGAGCAAGAGGGCTTTCAGCCTGAGCAGGGCAATGAGTCACACTGAGGACAGGCCCTTCAGGGAGGGGGGGTGAGAGAGAGAGAGAGAGAGAGAGAGAGCAATGGAAAGTGAGGGATATGGAAAGAGAGAGGGGGAAAGAGGAGGTTTGAAGAGTCATGCCAGCTGAACAGAGAAACAAACTTGGGCTAAATAGGGAACTAGAATTCTGAAAGAAATAATCTGTAATCAGGCCACAGTAGCTTCTAAGCAAAAATGGGTACATGCAAACCTATTTTAAAAATGGGAACCCTACTTTAATGTCCCTCAAGCAGTGACACTAAAAACTTCTCAGACATCATCTCAGCCACTGGGCTGCTGCAGTTCAAGTCTATGGAAACTAGTCGTCACAGAGAATGTTACATCCATTTGGTCATCATGATAAAGCTTTTTTATTCTATTTTGGGGGACTACAGTTCATACAAGCCTGCATGGAAACAAACTGTGATGTGTTACTAACATGAATAACTAATAGGATAGATGCTTTGATGCCCTACTCTAGACTTGAATATTAACTTAAAAATACCTGTCAGGGCAATCATACTTGAGTTGAACTCAACAAATGCATTTACATACGAAAGTAAAGTGAAGGTTAAGTTAGATTTTTGGCCTTCAGCTATAAGACAATGATACAGCATTTCTTGGCCCTGCATGACTCAGATGAGTGATGGCATTTCACTTCTTGCATGAGGATTTAAATGCTTTATGATCAACACAGCAAAAACCCAGAACTAAACAACTATTTCTCAGAGTTAAAAAGGCATTAAAAGATGCTGTGCATTTCCTGTGAAATAAATGCTGTGTACTGTATCACTCAAACCACAGTACTGTAAGCATATACAACATATGTTAGTTTAGAATACTAGGCTCTGGTTCAGATATCAGAGGTCTGAGAAGATTGGATCCATCAATCTACTCCATGCTAGCTGGCTAGGAACAACTTTGAGGGCTAGGCTACTACAACAGTGTAGGGCTTACCACTTCTTTATCCTTCTCTGAGACAAGGGCATCACCTCTCCCCATCGCTCTCTCTCCCTTCCTATCTCTCTCTCTCCCTATCTCTCCCTCTACTACAACAGTGTAGGGCTTACCACTTCTTTATCCTTCTCTGAGACAAGAGCATCCCCTCTTCCCATCGCTCTCTCTCCCTTCCTATCTCTCTCTCTCCCTATCTCTCCCTCTACTACAACAGTGTAGGGCTTACCACTTCTTTATCCTTCTCTGAGACAAGGGCATCACCTCTCCCCATCGCTCTCTCTCCCTTCCTATCTCTCTCTCCCCTATCTCTCCCTCTCCCCCATTTCTGTCTCCCTGCCTCCCTCCCTCTCTCTCGCTCTCTCTTTCTTCTTTGATTTAGCTGCCCTGAGCTTCCAGCATCACTTCATAATTCATGAGGTTCAGCTGCCAAATGAAAGGTTGAGGCAGCCAAACGTGTGTGTGGATCAGAAATATGAACACTTCATCAGCATCCAAATGGACATCCAATTTTCATGCGGAAGGAAAAAGGTACATTTTCCATTTGTTAGTTGTATTTATTCAAAGCAATTCTTTCTCCTCAACATGAATGGAGTGTGCAAGGTCAGACGTAGCAAAAATATGAAATGCCACAAGGTACAGCTGCAAGGTAACATTCCATTTATTTGAGGGACCTTGTTATTCCCTGGCACCTAGCTTTACACAACTCTCTTAAGAGCATTAAATGCTGATAAACACACTTGGCTTGCATGAGAAATGAACAAGCAGTGAGTAACAACAAGGGCTTTCTTACAGCTTCAGTGTGACAGCAGTATTTCTCCTGAGCGTTGCAGAGTGGTCAAGCAGAGGCAAACAGTGGTGGTGGTGAGAGAGAAGGGCCATGCCCATTTCATTAGTCATTCATTATTCATTGGGAACACAACAGCCATGCTTTAGTAATGAAAAAGGGCAAAGTGGACCCTGAAGGTCTACGGTGGCGCTGTGTTATGTCATGATGACGTTTGACCAAATGCCAAAGAATGTTTTACTGAAACGTGTGAATGATTAAACTATGAATAAATTACTGTAATTAAAAAATATATATTTCCTAGCCTAATCATTTATTTCACTGCTATTATGGAGTCAAATCAGGAGTTGACCTGCTAAAACATTCAGGATTATTAGTTGCCAAGTCTCTCCAAGACACCAGGCTTAATGTTAATGCATTTTGTTATTAAGCTTTACACTCATTTAGGATTCAGCTGGAGTGACTAGTGTGGAAGGATAATTACGTTTTAATGTTTAATGATGGGCAGAGTCTCTACACTGTGGCTCCTCTGGAGATAGTGCCCTGTCTGTGGCCTTCCCAGACCCCAGCAGCTCTAATAAACCCTAATTATTAGGGCCCAACATTGCCCAAATACACTGTTATTTTCCCTTACATAATATGCGCTTTTTACTAGTCATGCTAAGCATGATCAGGGTTTAGCATAAGCCTTGTGCAAAACCCTGAACATTTTTAGCATGGCTAGTTTACAGTATTACATACGATATGCAAGGAAAGCACATTGACAACAGTTGACTAAAGGTTTAATCTTAGCTCTGAGATGATGGGTAGGATGTTGCTGTGTAACTACCTGAGGGGGAACGATCCCTATTCTTCATGTTGCCTGTGTACAGGCAGCTGGGTTCTATAGTGTTCTATACTATCTTCTATAGTGTTTTAATAATAAATGCACCGTATTGTGCATGGATGCATGAACACAAAGACTGTAGTTGGCTGTACCTGCACCAACACTCCAGTATTTTTCCTTGATAGCTTGTTCTCCATCTTCTTTTTAAATAAGGACCCAATTTGTTTTCAGCACTTTTATTTCCACGACAGATCAAAACTCGTTTACAATACATATAGAATAGTGAAAATGGCAATGAATATCGTATCAGCACTTAAGTATCATGATTATATCATATCATGAGGTCCCTGGCAATTCCCAGCCCTACCTAGCACCAAATAAATGGTGCATAAAGCTCATCATCAACCTGAAGATTAGCCCACTGGATTATTTTAGCTCAGTCATTATTATGTCAGCTCAGAGAGAAACTAAGCAACTGAGAAACTTTTGTTGAAAAATGTTGAGATGTGGACTGGACTTCCCCTCTCCTAGTGGAAAATCTTTCCAGAATGGATGACTCAAAGAAAAACTGATGTTGTAGGCTTAAAGAGATTCTCCAGTACTTTCGTATATTTTTTAGCCAGTAGTTCTGAAGGTATCACTCACGAGCCAAAAGTGGTCCCCAAAGATTGTGTACTATGTCACATATGTGCAGATATGTGCACCACGCCATTGCTCTCTCTCCCTCCCTATCTGCTGTGTCCACTGAGCCGCTGAGCACGTCCTGCAACCTCGTTGGATAAGCTGAGCAGGCCTCTTGCTAGCTGTCACTGGAATTGCTAGGGGGCTGACCCACATGGGGGTAAATATAGGGAAAATGGCACGGCACTGCTTCAAGAAAACAGTCGCATTCAAACTAGGGATTTAGTGTATAATTGAGGTAAAACAGTAATTCAGTGATTATGAATGTATGAACTACACATTGACACATTAAGCCAAAGTGGGAGGTTAACAAACATACTTTCTTAGTAGCCAAAGTACCAGAAAATGTATTTAATCTTTGAGATGTCACTGGACTCTCACTGGACTCCGACAGTCAGAGCATGAATGTACAGCATGAATGTACACCTTCCAGCATGAATGTACAGTAGGCTACCCCCTCATCATCATGGTCTAACCGTTGTGCTTCTCATCATTCAGCTGGCCTGCCTATGAGGCTGTCTGTCAGACAGGGGAGGTTGAGTTGAGCAGGTCAGGTTCAGAAGATGACTGTTGCCCCCAGGATTAGGACATGCAGTGGAGGGTGAATCCAGCACCACACTGGAACATAGGGTCCTTAATCATGACACATGCTTCTGTAATTACTCCTCTATAACAATCATCATTACAATACGACTACGTAACATGGCCGGAAGGGATGCTCTCAACAAAACAAGCCGCAAATGGAAAGAGCTGGTGGTGGACCCTAGCCCAAAGCTCAAGATAACAATACTGTCCAATTTAACAACTCAAACAGGTTGTTTTCCCCCCATTGCCAAGTGCTATTATAAATCCTGATCTAATGCCAAATGACCTCCCAAAGCCAAGGTACTGTAAGCCAGCTGCTGCTTCGACAAAACGTTGACCAAATCAGCCAACTTTTGATATATGTTCCCTATAACCTGGAGGGCAAACGGTGAAACAAGACAACTATGTAGAAAGGTAGAAAATAGCACAACAAGAAACTGCATTTCAAATAGCTGTCGATGAATGGAAAACCAACACTTGTCATACAATATTATTAATGAAAAGGGCAGGGGCATAAAGTCGTATGCTAATCAGTGACAAAAGCAGCAGGCACTGTGTGGCAGTCAGTAGCCACACAGAGGTAGGGTTGGGAATTGCCAGGGACCTCACGATACGATATTATCGCGATAGTTAGTATTATGTATTACGTTTCTCATGATTCTCACAATTCCATATGTATTGTGATTCCATACTGTGACTTTTTTGCGATTCGATGTTCCAAACATATTGCTTATCATATATCTGCTGCAGAGGGACAAGAGAGACCCATGAGAAAACGAGTTTTGATCAGTCATGGAAATAAAAGAGCTGAAAACAAATATGGAGAACAAGCTATGAAGGAAAAATACTGGACTTTTGGTGCAGGTACAGCCAGCTAGCGCAAAATTAATTTTGCAATATTGTCAAAAATAATATCCTATTCTGCAGTAACACGGACTCTTAACAACGCGATGAAACTGTATTGCTCCTTGCTGAAACAAGCAAGGTGTTGTAGCAAATGAATCTTTGGTTGCCTAGGCAACATCCCCCTCCCTGCAGCAGCAGCATATGCAGTCAGGAGCGAAGGAGAGGAGAAAATGTGTCTTAAAAAAACAAATATTTTTTTGCAATTCTAATGGATATAACAGTGACCACGATCATTTGGCTGACCAATAACTGTCATCCAAAATTCCATGACCGTCACAGCCCTAGTCACTGTGAGTGTTGTTTTGTGTGTAGACAGAACACTGTGTTAGTGTGCATGTGTAACGTCATGTTTTTAGTCCCCTAGGGCCAAGCATCTCTCAGAGGCCCAGATTTGTCTGCTCCACTCACCATCAAAGGAGAAGCTGAGGTTGGCTGCAGAAGCAGAGTCCTCTCCTACGCCTCTGAGATAGGCTCTGCTCTGCTGGATACCCAGAATATGAAACAGTGCATACTCTGATCTCACTGGATCCTTCATCCAAACATTCCTCCTAGATCCTCCATCCACATCCATGTAGCTCGTCCATCCAAGATGAATTGAAACATCCCATGATCTCAGTTGTGTCTGGTGGTCAATCTGAGATCATCACCATCTTGCACTGTGAAATATTTCCTTGTGGATGATTTGGCCAGCCAGCCAGCCAGCCAGCCAGCCAGCCAGCCAGCCAGCTAGCCAGCCAGCCAGCCAGCCAGCCAGCTGCACATACAGGTCTGAGTAAATGTGGATGCCAACTGGGCTTTAAGGATAAAAGGCAGACATGATTCTTAGCTTGATCCAACTACTTAGCCCACAACACATCAAATATACAGTTATGAAGCTGTATTGGTAACACAGACATAAAATAGGATATAAAACCTTACTTAACACACATTGAAATAGAAGTTTCACTGTACATGCTAAGAGCTCCAAGGTGCCAAGCAGCTTGTCTGGGAGGGAGCCCACCCATAAACAGCTTAAGTAACATATGCTATTCAAACACCAGCTGAACTAAAGATAGCAGTCCAGCAACTAAGTGTAGGTTAGTAAGTGTGTTGTAACGTTCTGTACATGTGCCAATTCTTCTCAAAGCAGGTTGTAATGGAGGACCCCCTAGGTGAACGCTCACTGCAGGTATGTCCATGCTGTTCACTATGAAGAAAGAGCACAGGCAATTGCGTCCTGATACCAGTGTGTTTACAAACAAACACAGCTTTAGTATATAATGCTGATTAGTGATCAGCTATGATCTGATCTGAATGAACATTATCCTATGATTCCCTGGCAACTGAGACTGAACCACTGCTCCTGGAGCAAAAATCTCCACTAACATGATTGGCTGGGGTCATATGACAGGATCCAGCAGAAATACAAGCATAGACCTAGGCCTGCATGATTGGCTGTAGTGTTGTTGTCATAATCACCACTCATAAGACTGTGCAGGCAGTCACAGCAGGAACCAAAATGGACCATGGAGAGGCATAGCTGCCGTCTGTCAAAATTATACCTTCAGATATTACTTCTTGGAAGTCAAAGTTACCATTCATAGAGAGTAGGCTAACCAGCATCAAGAAGTGCAGCCCTGATATCCCCACTACCATACTGCTGATCTCTCTAATCACAAACCTCTAAATGGAGATATTAGTCCAACAGCATTATGAATCAGATACTTGGTTATGTGTTGACTGTCTCTGACATGCCTTTTCCGACCTTCTCTCTCCAGCTTCCGTCTTCACATCCTATGTTTTTTTCTTCTGCTAATGAGCATCAGAGCAATTGCATTAGATCATCACGCAGAAAGGTTTCCAGTCCATTCGCTCTTCCATTCGTTTGGTCTCTGAGGAATACCCAGGTTGCCTGCATCGGATGAAGAGCTACGTTCACTTCTCCATGCTCTTCTGCGTTAAGAACATCTGTGCCTCACATTCTGTATCAGCTAAGCCTATTCAGGTTCACCAAACAAGGGTGTGTGCAGCGTAAAAGTTATTGAAAAAGCTTGCCATACGCCTAAAATAGCCGAGGCTGGGCTATATAAACAGGCTGGTCACAAGAAAGAGACGTTGATTTCTGACGTTTGAAAAGGTCCTGAGGACATCTATATATGTGCCTTTGTCGGCGCTCACAAAAAACAACAATGCAGCACTGGGCTTGAACTCGCGAGCCCTGTAACCACTCAGAATTTATGGGTCTAAAATCAACGTTCATCCAATTATGGCAAATTCTAAAGTTTATATCAGGTTGCTATTAAAACCATCAACAGACGTGGAAAATAGTCAATAGGCCAGGTCTACTTTCAAGTTTAGGTAGGATTACGATTAAGTAAAGTCAACAAGATTTGAGAATATTCCAGCCAAAATGTATATTCAAATGGCTTATATATCAAGAGGAACAACAACATTGCTTGTTGACATTATAAGCAAAGGTTTATTGCCAATTAGCATCTCCTCCTCGTGCTACTATAGGTATCTCAGGGGGGTAACACAGTGTCCTGCTCCTGGGAGGAATGAAACCAAACACAATCCTTACAACAGATGGCCAGGAGATAAGCCTTAACCAAAACAGCCTTTTATCACAGCTGATAGAGAAGACATGGTATTACCAGGTAGGCTACATCCTCTAGCTAAGCTACCATGATGATGACACAGCAGCATTACCAGGCACAGCAGCCTCCATCACGACTGGAGCTCGAGGACCACAACTCGTCACCATATCAGGTGACATCACAGAGATGAGTCACACACAGCGTGTAGCAGTTGAGTGAGCATCACCACTAAAACCTTCAGTAACGATCTAGTATGTTCATGAAGCATTCATTACACATCTAGCTACATGTATGCACATCTTAAACATCATGTTATGTGAGATGCAAAGAGAGATGTTAAGTAGCCTACTTATTGAAGCATAGTCCTGTTTTATGATAGCATAACACAATAGTGGCCTTGTTTTGTAATCAGGGAAACACTTGGTTTCCTGCACCGGTGCACCACCATTAGACTGGGTAGGCTATAAAAAATGCATGGGTGTCTGTATACTAACTTGGACCCTACTAAAAACCCCACTAAAACCCTATTTACGTTTATGGAAAAACCACTGTAGGATCTTTTAGGGCAAACTCAAACTGATTTTGTTCATGACTTAGGGGCAGTAGGTTGCCTAGCGGTTAGAGGGGAGAGCCAGCAACCGGACGGTGGCCAATTAGAATCCCGGGTCCAACGCGAAAAGTTGGGGGGGCAGTGAGCTGCCAACTGGAGGGTTGCTGGTATCAAATCCTAGATAGCATTGCCTCCTTGAACAAGGCACATAACCCCCCACAACAGCTCCCTGTGTGCCCAGTGTGGCAGCCACCCGCACACGCAAAAAAAATGTGGGTTCCTCAGTGGTTCTTTGGTTCTTTGGGAAGAGTGATGGTTCTACGTGGAACCATCCTGATCCAAAGAACGCTGCTGTGTTACACTATTACATGTTATATATGACTGTGTCTTGTGAAAGACTCACGTATGGCCTTGTGTCAATTGAGAACAGTTGACTAAGTCAGTAGTTCTCAATTCTCTCCTCCCCCAGCCATTCCAGAGCTAACAAACCTGATTCAACTTGTTAATAAACAAATATAAAACCTAGGGAATTTTAACAAAACCCTGTATGGTTCTACAAAAAAATCCAATAGGATTCCCGTGTGGGAACGGGGAATTAGGGAACTGCACGGTCCTGTGTGGCTCAGTTGGTAGAGCATGGTGTTTGCAACACCATGGTTGTGGGTTTGATTCCCACAGGGGACCAGTATGGAAAAAAATAAGTCGCTGTGGATAAGAGCGTCTGCTAAATGACTAAAATGTAAAAATGATTAGTGATTTTCCCAATGGAATCCTATAGGATTCTCACAGTCCTATAGGATTTTGTGTCACCTGTATTGGAATTCTATTGGACAACATTTTTCCTATTGGAAATCAAAAGTAATCCGTTTGGATCTTATCGGTTTTTGATAAGTATTTTTCTTAATTGAACCCATTAAATGGGTGTTATCCTATATAATTCCAATACAAGAATCCAATAGAAAAATCAGTCCAATAGGATAGGTTCCAAAATCTGATAGGATTATTCTATTGGATTCTTGTATTGGAAGTCTACAGGATCCTATAAGACAAAATCCTATAGCATAGAATCCCAGTGGCTCCAATAGGACTGGTTCAAAAATCTTATAGGATTTTTCTATTGGACTATTTTATTGGAATCCTATAACATGAAATCCAATAGGATTTCTTGACTAGGGTATAGAACCATTCTCCATAGAGCCATAATAAAGGGTGCTACATTGAAACTTTTTTAAATAGTTCTTTATAGAACCTTAGGATAGAACCTTTATAGCACCATACAGGTTCCATGAAGAACCTTATAAGCATGGTTCTTTATAGAACCTTCAAAAAAGGTTACCTATAGCACCTAAATGGGTTCCGCTATGGTTACAAGCCCAATAACCCTTATTTGGCACTATATAGAACCAGTTTTTAGTGTGCACATTTCCAAAAACCTGTATATGTATGTAGACATCCAGACATTTTTTTTACGTTACAGCCTTATTCTAAAATTGATTAAATTAAACATTTTCCTCATCAATCTACAAATAACACCCTATAATGACAAAGCGAAAATACATTTTAGAATGTTTGGCAAATTTATTACAAACAGATACCATATTTACTTAAGTATTCAGAGCCATTGTTATGAGATATGAAATTAAGCTCAGGTGCATTCTGTTTCAATTGATCAACCTTGAGATGGTTGTACAACTTGATTGGAGTCCACCTGTTGTAAATTCAATTGATTGGATATGATTTGGAAAGGCACACACCTGTCTATATAAGGTCCCACAGTTGACAGTGCATGTCAGAGCAAAAAACAATTAATGAGGAATTGTCCGTAGAACTCCGAGACAGGATTGAGTCGAGGCACAGATCTGCGGAAGGCTACCAAAAAATGTCTGCAGCATTGAAGGTCCCCAAGAAGACAGTGGCCGCCATCATTCTTAAATGGAAGAATTTTGGAACCACCAAGACTCTTCCTAGAGCTGGCCGCCCGGCCAAACTGAGCAATAGGGGAGAAGGGCCTTGGTCAGGGAGGTGACCAAGAACCAGATGGTCACTCTGACAGAGCTCCAGAGTTCCTCCGTGGAGATGAATTCCTCCAGAAGGACAACTATCTCTGCAGCACTCCACCAATCAGGCCTCTATGGTAGAGTGGCGAGACAGAAGGCACTCCTCAGTAAAAGGCACAGTGACAGCCTGCTTGGAGTTTGCCAAAAGGCACCTAAAGGACTCTCAGACCATGAGAAACAAGATTCTCTGTTCTGATGAAACCACGATTGAACTCTTTGGCTTGAATGCCAAGCGTCACGTCTAGAGGAAACCTGGCACCATCCCAACTGTGAAGCATGGTGGTGGCAGCATCATACTGTGGGGATGTTTTTCAGCGGCCGGGACTGGGAGACTAGTCAGGATCAAGGGAAAGATGAATGGAGCAAAGTACAGAAAGATCCTTGATGAAAACCTGCTCCAGACCACTCAGGACCTCAGACTGGGGCGAAGGTTCATCTTCCAAAAGGACAATGACCCTAAGCACACAGCGAAGACAACACAGGAGTGGCTTCGGGACAAGTCTCTGAATGTCTTTGAGTGGCCCAGCCAGAGCCTGGACTTGAACCCAGTTGAACATCTCTGGAGAGACCTGACAATACCTGTGCAGCAACACTCCAAATCCAACCTGATAGAGCTTGAGAGGATCTGCAGAGAATAATGGGGGAAAAAATCCCCAAATACAGGTGTGCCAAGCTTGTAGCGTCATACCCAAGAAGACTCAAGGCTGTAATTGCTGCCAAAGGTGCTTCAACAAAGTACTGAGTAAAGGGTCTGAATACTTATGTAAATGTGATATTTCTGTTTTTTTTGCAGAAATTTCTAAAAACCTGTTTATGCTTTGTCATCATGGGGTATTGCGTGTAGATTGTTGAAGGGAAAAAACCATGTAATCCATTTCAGAATAAGGCTTTAACGTAACAAAATATGGGGAATACGAAAGGGGTCTGAATATTTTCCAAATGTACTGTATGTGTGTCTTTCAGAGGGGGTGTGTTGGCACCAACAGCTATGACAGAGTAAGATGGCGCTGACAGATATGACAGCTCTGCTTCTAGCTCCTAAGCAACTTTGCAGTATTATTTTTTTTTGGTGTGTGTTATTTCTTAGCCCAGAATTGATTTTGTGTTAATACATACAGCTGGGAAATAACTTTTGGATATCAGAGCGACGGTAACTCACCAGCATTACGACCAAGAATATGACTTTCCCGAATTGGATCCTTTGTTCGTACCCCCAGGGCAATTGAACATATTGTAGAGGCTGCTCCAAAACACCACCGGCGGAGACGAGGTATTCTTAGTGGACTTCTAGTCCGACTCAGGAGGCGTGCATACCATCCACCGCTTCCGAGTATTTACTCGCTAATGTTCAGGATTTTAACAAAGCAAATTTGAGGAAAACACTACCCGAAGTTCTACCAACACATTGACTGTAGTACTCGCTTTGGAAAAACATTGGACTACTGCTACTCAATATTTCAAAATGCCTACAAGCCCCTCCCCCGTCCACCCTTCGGCAAATCCGATCCAGACTCCATTTTGTTCCTCCCTTCCTATTGGCAGAAACTCAAACAGGAAGTACCCACGCTAAGGTCTATTCAACGCTGGTCTGACAAATCAGAATCCATGCTTCAAGATTGTTTTGATCACGTGAACTGGGATATGTTCCGGGTTGCCTCTGAGAATAACATTGATGGATACAGTGACTGAGTTCATCAGGAAGAGTTTAGGATGTGTTGTACCCACTGTGACTATTAAAACCTACCCTAACCAGAAACCGTGGATAGATGGCAGCATTCGCGCAAAACTGAAAGCGTGAACCACCGCATTTAACCATGGCAAGGTGACTGGGAATATGGCCGAATACAAACAGTGAAGTTATTCCCTCCGTGAGGCAATCAAACAGGCTAAACATCAGTACAAAGACAAAGTGGAGTCGCAATTCAACGGCTCAGACACGAGACGTATGTGGGTCTACAGACAATCACGGGCTACAAAGGAAAACCAGCCACACCGTGGACACCGATGTCTTGCTTCCGGACAGGCTAAACACCTTCTTCGCCCGCTTTGAGGATAACACGGTGCTACCGACCCAGCCCGCTACCAAGGACTGTGGGCTCTCCTTGTCCGTCGTGAGTAAGAAATGTAAGCATGTTAACCTTTGCAAGGCTGCCGGCCCAGACGGCATCCCTAGCCGCGTCCTCAGAGCATGCGCAGACCAGCTGACTGGAGTGTTTACGGACATATTCAATCTCTTCCTATACCAGTCTGCTGTCCCCACTTGCATCAAGATGTTCACCATTGTTCCTGTACCCAAGAAAGCAAAGGTAACTGAACTAAATGACTATCGCCCTGTAGCACTCACTTCTGTCATCATGAAGTGCTTTGAGAGGCTAGTTAAGGATCATATCACCTCTACCTTACCTGACACCCAAGACTCACTTCAATTTGCGTACCACCCCAATAGATCAACGGACGATGCAATCGCCATCGCACTACACACTGCTCTATCCCATCTGGACAAGAGGAATACCTATGTAAGCATGCTGTTAATTGACTATAGCTCAACATTCAACACCATAGCACCCTCCAAGCTTATCATTAAGCTTGGGGCCCTGGGTCTGAACTAGTGATGCACCGATATGACATTTTTATCCGATACCAATATTTTCCTTGCCAAAAAAAACGATACCGATACCCGATATTTAACATTTTAGCGGCCTTTTAAACATTCTAGTACAGTTAAATATTTAACACACACACATGGACACAGCGGTCTAAGGCACTGTATCCCAGTGCAAGAGGCGTCACTACAGTCCCTGGTTGAATCCAGGTTGTATCACATTCGGCCGTGCTTGGGATTGCCATAGGGCAGCGCACAATTGGCCCAGTGTAATCCGGGCCGTCATTGTAAATAAGAATTTGTTCTTAACTGACTTGCCTAGTTAAATAAAGGTTACACACACACACTACACTGACCAAAAACGTATTTTGTTGGCATTTACGTATGTCCCCATTATCAGTAAAACATAATCAAAACCTATTTCTTTCACTTACTGTGCTGTGCTGTTTCGTTGTTCAGTCGTTTCATTCTCAACCAGGATTTCTATGGAACGTCATTTGGGTCTTTGCATGTGTCAAAAAAGATACACATCAAATACAATGAAAACGATCCAATATCGGATGAAGCAATTCTGAGGCTATTCAACTCCGACACCGAAGGAGATGACTTCAGTGGTTTCAGTGCACAGGAGAAGGAAGATGGTGACCAATGACTTTCTTGGTAGGCTACTGTTTACTGCTAATTTTTTATTTTTTGTTACAAGCCGTGTTTCGTTAAAGCCTATTTATTTTTGTTACAAGCCGTGTTTCGTTAAAGCCTATTTATTTTTGTTACAAGCCGTGTTTCGTTAAAGCCTGTGTAAAGTTCATTTGTTTCAATGTACCGGTAGGCACCTGCGGCTTATAGACATATGCGGCTTATTTATGTTAAAAAATAATAATAATATTAAATTCAGTGGGTGCGGCTTTTATATATATATATATATATATATATATATATATATATATATATATATATATATATATATATATATATATATATATATATAGGTGCGCTCAATAGTCCGGAAATTACGGTAACACTATTTGACGTGTCAAATAAGCTTGTTGACCAATCAGGACCTGAATATGACTGCACGTCACATAATAATTTAGCGTGTTCATACATTTTTTACGTAGTTATTACACATTGATTACAGTATCACTCGTATTTCATTTTTTACAAAAATTCATCTATAGTGCTTGCCATAAAGAAAAGCTAGCTAGCTCATGGAGGCAAACAATGACCTTCCCCAAAAACATAGCAAAATGACAATCTGTTTCAGTAGCTATAGTTAGTTAGCTAACTATATAGCTAGGTGTCATGCTCTAAAATAACATTAATTTATAAGACAGTTCTTATTCGATTAATGGTGGTAGGACCCATCTATGTGAAGCTAGCCACAATAAGGATTGAACATAATAGTGGAATTTGCAGTTTGCCTTCAAAATAAAAGTATGTCATTGACAGTGATGCAAATTAATACATAGTAGAATTATGCCATACTATTATTTTGAAGGCTAATCGCAAAGTCCACTATTGTGGCTAATCCTTATTGTGGCTAGCTTCACATAGACGGGTCAACACATAACCCGGTCCGGTCGAGCCTCACTAACTAGATGAAGCAAGCTGGCTGCTGGGGCAACAGGATTAAGTAGCTGGCTAGCTATTTATTTTCATGAACTGAAATTCAATTTCAACAGGCGAACAACAAGTGGCAACCTAGCTAATACTTACTCACAAGGAGTCCTAAATCATTGCTAAGAATAATGAAAATGACTGCAGTTTCTACTGGTCATTGTTTTCAGGCTTGTTGTATTGGTGCTAGCTAGGTACCAAGCTAAAGCTAGCTACCCCAGAAGTTGCGGTCTAACAAATTATGCTTTATTACCAACGCGGTATTGCAAACACATCGTTCGTGGCCGGTGTTTGCTTGTTTGCAGACTTTTTTGTACAGCTTTGACAGTGCTACTGTATTTTTTTGACACGCAAAGAACCAAATGGCGTTCCATAGTATGCATGTCGTGAAGCTAATAGAAGTGATGCTATTACTGTGTAACTCCGGTAGGGCAACATCTGAAAAATAGCGCACTTGGTAGTGTGTACCGGTGCTCGACCAGTCGACAAGCCAACATCACCCATGACAGAGAACGGTTGATGTCAAGGGCAATAAATTCCATTATCTTGGCTTTAATGGATTTCGCCTTTGAGATGTCTCGCTAAAATGTTCTTACTCTTTCAAATGATGGCTCAACTTGTTGACTGCTCGATCCACACAGCAGACATTGTGGGCTAGGTTAGGAATGCTGTGTTGCACGTGTAGCACAACATTTTACATGGCATCATTATGTCATGTACCTACGTTATAAAGGTATGCACAGTAGCTTTGACATCGTCTTTTAACATCCGTGTTAACCTAGACATCAGGCCGATTCCGATGTTGGCATTTTTAGCTAATATCGGGCGATTCCGATATGTTCACCGATATATCGTGCATTCCTAGTCTGAACCCCGCCCTGTACAACTGGGTCCTGGACTTCCTGACGGACCGCTCCCAGGTAGTGAAAGTAGAAAACAACACCTCCACTTCGCTGATCCTCAACACAGGAGCTCCACAAGGCTGTGTGCTCAGTCCCCTCCTGTACTCCCTGTTCACCCATGACCGCGTGGTCACGCACGCCTCCAGCTCAATCTTTTTCACCACACAGACAGTTTGGTGAAGAAGGCGCAACAGCACCTCTTCAACCTCAGGAGGCTAAAGAAATTTGGCGTGGCCACTAAAACCCTCACAAACTTTAACAGATGCACAATTGAGAGCATCCTGTCGGGCTGTATCACCGCCTGGTACGGTAACTACATCGCCCGTAACCGCAGGGTTCTACAGAGGGTGGTGCGGTCTGCACAACACATCACCGGGGGCAAACTACCTGCCCTCCAGTACACCTACAGCACCCGATGTCACAGCAAGGACATCAACCACACGAGCCACGGCCTGTTCACCCCCCTACCATCCAGAAGGCGAGGTCAGTACAGGTGCATCAAAGCTGAGACCGAGAGACTAAAAAACAGCTTCTATCTCAAGGCCCTCTGACTGTTAAATAGCCACGAGTCGCATGGGTGGCGTACCTCTCCCCAATAGAGCCGATAATTCCCCTCCAAATTCCCTTCCCTGTGATGATAGGGCTGGACCACCTAGTTGTGGACCTGGACCATAGTAAAATGGATGCTAACAAAATTGCAAGCGAGTGAAAGTAGCTGCACTTGTGAAAGTAGCTCCATCTCAATTTCAGAAACATTGCTAGCTAAATTTTAGGTTGCTTGCAAACAGTCATGATGTTTGGGAGAGATGACCAGGAGGAGTTAGTAGCAACAAACGCATTGATGTACGCAAGCAAGCACTGTTTTTGCAAGCTATCCATTCAATAGACAAATCCATACTGTATTCTATATTAATGCAATTACTGGTGATATGACAACAAAAGATAAACCCTAATGTAATGAGAGCAACTTAAACGTATCACAGGTGTATGCCAATGGTCGTAACATAATTGAAATGCCTTGTCTTGATGGAATAAACTGCTTTGCTGATAGGCATGCTGGCTAGGTAGGTAAGGTTAGCTAGCTAACACTTGTGAACATTATATTTTCCCTCAGAATATGATAAAACAACTAGCTATATATCAAATATAGTAATGCATTATTAACTAAGCAAATGTTTACTCGTGTACACCATGGCAGAATATGTCAACAACATGGCAGCAGCTAGCCAGCCAATTTACATGGAAAGACCATCCCACTGAAAAACGTTTAATTGGACAATCTTACATCCATCCACCTGATACTGTCGAAGGAGGGACATGTGCACAGTCCTTCAATGGATGCAGATTGTCATGGACGATTGTCAGTCCACCTTTCCTAATTCGAGTATTTTATCAAATCTCTGGCCTGAATAGAAGTAATTACGAAAAACTGTAACAATAGCTTAACTATCTTACCTGTAGAGCCCACGAGAAGCAAGGCTAAAATGAAATCCTTTGCGTGGAGCATCGCAACTCCTTGATTAGACCACGCAAATGTCTTATGGAAGAATGTTGTGGTTGTTCTTGATATTTAGATATTGTTCTTGATATTTTCAAAAATAATACATTCCCATATTGCTAGATATTTATTTTTCGTATGGCAAATTGGTATTCTGTATAGTTGATTATCGATGTAGCAGCGGCAGAAGATCAGCGCCAGCACACTGTTCAAAGAATGAGTGACAAGCCACTGCCTCCATAGACACGTGAATTAATCCGCCCAATCCGAATCACAAGGATTTGCTGTAAAATAGTGCGCTATGCGCAGTAGTCCGTGGTCCTCCTACCTTTTCAATTCAAAACAGGTCAAACATAAACTATAGGGCTATTCGTATACGCCTACCATTATTCAACATTTTGACAGACGTATGCAAAATATACATTTAAAATCAAACTACAGAGCTGTGAGATGATACCAACACAGGAGAGATCTAGACTGACACTTTCTGAATTCATTTTTTGTTCAGGTGTAGGCTACTGCTGCTGAGCAGACAAGGACTATAGTCACACGTTCTCCAACAGCTACTGTGATTTCAGAATGGCTGTTGAATTAAGAGTTATTTTGTCAAAACATAATAGGTTTAAGATAGCTGAAGTTCAAGCAGAGCAGATTGTAAGATAGACACATGAAAGCCTTTGTTATCTTCTCTCTATCTGGAAAGCCAAATTCTTTCTCTTTGTCATCTCTGACAGAAAACACAGTACATCTCTTATTCCACCTCAACATGATTATTTCTAGAAAATGCACAAGTCATACATGCGAAAAAGAAAGTAAACTTAGTCTATGTATTGTTGTCAAATCGATTTGATTAATTACACAAGTGAACGGTTTGGTCACGCCATCATCATAAACGTTGTCATAACTATTATCACAGGAAGAACAGGTACAATTGAGGGATGAGATTCCCTGTAATCTCAGCTGGGAGATTTGCACATGTATCAGTTAACAGGAGTTAGCGATGGTGTTGTCAGACAGTGGATTCATTGTCCTGGGAGTCGTCCTGCAGGGCATAGAGGGCCCCTTTGTACAGCCCTGATATTAATCTGGGGAGGCAGAGAACTAGAGGAGTCTGCCTGTGTCTCACATACACATACATACAGACATAGACGAGCACACATACACACAAACACACGTAAGTCTTTAAAGGAATTGGGAAGCTGATATCATGGCAACAGGCCTGTAATATTGTTGTTGCCATCAAATTGGAGATGTATCTATCTCAAGGAGTTACATATCTTTATGTCATTAGATGTGATACTATATATTTTTACGTAATCATATTTGTCACTGCAACTACAAGCCTATGATATCATCACTAGTCATATGATGTCATCACCATACTTCCGTGCTGTGCTCTCACCAGATCGTTCATCATCCCATCCTCGTTTCACCACATAGTTGTCCAGTGTTTCACTGGTCAGCGATAATGGTGCCACACGTCATCACCTTTGCTCTTCTCTAGCATGTTTGGGGTTGTTGTATAAAGAACAGTTCAGATATTCTGTGAATACTTTACATCTTACTAGAGCTATTGTATCCATTGGTAAGATGACGTCTTAGAAGACAGAGCATGGGTTTGTCTTTATGGATGCTGTGTGAAAGAGGACCAGTGCCAGGGCCTGTATTCATAAAGCGTCATAGTGCTAATCTAGGATAAATTTGGCCTTTTAGATCATGATGAATACACGTGAATTAATCCGCCCAATTCGAATCACAAGGATTTGCTGTAAAATAGTGCGCAGGGGAGACCTGATCCTAGATCAGCACTCCTACACTTGAATAAGGGGCCCAGGTCTGTAGATTGGTTCCATAGAGGTCTATCTGCTCTAGTATGTATTTATAATGAATGTTGTCCAAATTACTTGTGCAAGCTTGGCTCCCGTGACACAGATAATGCAGGGTTAAAAGCATGCATTAGAGAACAACAGTTCGATCCAACACAGGTGAAGTGGCTTGGATATTATTTTGAGAGTTTACTGATAACCCTATGGTACTTAGATGTGAAATCCTCCACTGGTGTGTAGTCTGCCCTGTTCATGTTTTCGTTACATGAAATCCATATGGGAGACATTGAACAAATCTATAAAAACAGAGAGAAGATTGATCTTTCAGTGCCTAGATTACCTGTTCTCCTAGCAGCTATGAGCATCTCATGATTTTATTAGATTCTTAGTATTAGTTCCCTTGCTAATACTGTGTTATTGTGCCCATAGCATAATGCAATGAATGTGTCCTCATCACTCCCACAGTCCCAACATCCCATTTCCTTCTCCAAATACATTGCCCTACTTTGGGTAACACTTTACTTGACACCCATCGTCATAACACGTTATGATACGGTCATATCCATGCCATAGTATGTCATAACAGCTGACATAACTTGTCAAAAACCTGTAATAATATGGTCATAGCACTGTCATCACCCATATATTTACACCTGTTGTGACATATATTGCATTATGGCTGGTTATGGCACCTACATATTCAAATGTTTTTTTTCCCTGCCAAGAAGTTTCCTTTCGTTTTAAAGTTTGTTTCTTAAGTCCTTTGTTGTTGTTGCAATGCATTCTTTACAGTAATGTTTTTTTCTTCATCACATTTTAAATAAATTGCAGAAAATGCACTTTATGACACTGTCAAAAAGCATTATGACCATCATAATCATATAAACCAGATAAGTCTTTCACGTACAGTACATGCTCATGTCAGCATTCAGTCACAAAGAGGGTGTCTTGTACTGCTCCTGAAATCTGCTCCTTCATTCATCCCAGTCATCAGCAACAGAGCATTGGTATATGTGCCTGACATAAAATTGTGCCCAATTACAATGATCATTTAATATGGTACATTTCAGAAAATGTTATTTAACGTAAACATACTGTTGACAAGTAGGCTATGGTGTAATGGAATGGTTCGCCTTGTGTGGTAGGTTTTGTGGTATTTGACACTCTTATGTAGGTGTAATAACCAGCCATAAAATAACTACCGTGGTAGGTTTTGTGGGTTTTGACACTCTTATGTTGGTGTCATAACCAGCCATAAAATAACGCTATATATGTTACAATAGGTCTACATGACAGTGTTATGACACAGGGTGTCAAGTAAAGTGTTAACGTTGTGGGTTATTTAAGCAATAAGGCCAGAGGGGGTATGGTATATGGCCAATATACCACGGCTAAAGGCTGTTCTTATGCACGGCCCTTAGCCGTGGTATATTGACAATATACAACAACCACCCGAGGTGCCTTACTGCATATATAAACTGGTAACCAACGTAATTAGAGCAGTAAAAATACATGTTTTGTCATACCCGTGGTATACAGTTTGATATACAACAGCTGTCAGCCAATCAGCATTCAGGGCTTGAACCACCCAGTTTATAAATCTTAATATAATAAACAATGTAGCTACCTGCAAGACATCTAAAGGCCATACAACTGAAACTATATCCCCCTTCCTCCACTCTCTTGTTTTTGTCTGAATTCTGGGAATATGAAAGGCCTTGCACAGGAAGAATCAGAGGACAGAGGCACTGAAGAACGACTTTTGAACCTGCTCCTCATGCCAGACGCGACAACCCTTAGATATCATTTTGGGCAGCTGCTACCATCTAGTGGTAGTATAATGCCACACATGTTGTTGCAGAAAAGAAACATGGAGAGAATGTTGGATTCTACGAAAATTTTGAGAGGACATACTATATTTAAAAAAATATTCCCTCGTTATGTCGAGATCATGATGTCGAGATTTATCTCATGATCACACCATAACAAAAGTAGCTTTGTCGAGATCACGAGATAATCAAAATGACCATGCATCATCCATTCATTTGTTCAGAAGCATTATTACCACCTCACCAAGTGGCCCTGTGGCTGCATTGCAAAGCGGGGCATTTAAGCCCTGAACGATGCCTGACAGGCAGCCCTGTCTCCCAGGCTGAGTGCCACCCCAAGACCACAGCCAATCACATGCAAGAAACAACACAGCTAACTTGGCTAGTATTGTTAGCTAGGTAGTCATGTTGGCTAGCTAGCTAGTAGACTAGCTTGTTATCTATGCTGGTTGTTAGCTTGCATTACTGATGTGTATAATTATAAGGGTCACTCCATTCATGACAGGATAATCACATTAAATGTCAGCCTCAGAGGCTGATAAATCCGTATGCTGCTTTGTAGGCTGTTTCATAGGTAAGGCACCTTGCAGGCAGATTAGCTGTCAGCGCTTTAAAGGCTGATGCATATAATCCGGAGAGGGTAGGCTCTATTCCTGTTAGGCTGATCAGAGTCAAAAGTAACCTCATAGGCTGATAAATCAGGATGCTGCCTTGTAGCCTGTTTCATATGTAAGGCTCCTTGCAGACTGCCTACAAGGCAGCATCCTGACTTATCAGCCTCTGAGGCTTCTATTGAATCTGATCAGCCTGCCAGGAATATAGCACCCCCACTCTTGATCATATACATAATGCACTGACTCCTAATTTGCCTGCAAGGAGCTTTACCTATGAAACAGCCTACAAGCCAGCATGCTGATTTATCAGCCTAAGAGGCTGCTATTTTTTTCTTTTTTTCTTTTTTCTTTAGGGGTGGATCAGCTTAATATTGCGGAAAGAATGTTGCTTCCATCAATGTAATTGTCTGCATCATTTCCAATCCCCCATATATTTTTTGGGTAAATATATATATCCATATACATACACGCATGCATACATATACACATATATACATACACATACCTATATAGACATACATACTTTTTTAGAATATACCTTTATTATTCCCCGCAAACCCTACCACCCTTCCCCAATTGGAGTAAACTAATAAACAATAACACTTAGGCTTCTACCTTCAGTTTATATATCTTATACACATTTTACAGACATAATCTATTTTACAATAGTTAAATTTTGTTTGTTTTTAGTCCTTCTTCTATTTCTGATGTCCATCCAGTTTGATTTCTATTTGTAACTGTGCTATTTCACAAAAGTTCTGAACCTATATACATTTTACAGACACCGTATGTTTTACATTGGTTATCTTGTTATTAGTCCCACCCTTCAGCTCCATTCAACCCATCCCATCTGTCTCGCAACATCATCCATTTCAGATTTCTATTTGCCATATATTTTTAAACTGTGCATTGATGCTTCACAAAAGTACTGAACCTTTCTACTCTCATAGCTTCTACAGATTGTAAATTCAAAATATATTTTTTTGCTAAAATAATTATTATATTATTGATTGATTGTCTATGGCTTTTCAAATCACCCAGTATTGCTATCGGCAGCGTTAGTTCTAGGCAAATGTTGCAATTCTTCAGCAATTCCTAGACCTGTGACCAAAAACGAGTTACATATGGACAATACCAAAATAAATGATCTAATGACTCTGCCTCCTTACAGCAGAATCTGCAGAGCTGGGAAGATTGTATCCCCCATATATATAACATTCTATTGGTTGCAAGAATTGTGTATAATTCGAAGTTTTGAATCCGGTGTTGTTTTACGTATCAATTCATAAACCATGTGCCATGGAATGGGTACATCGAAAATCTCTTCCCAACTATCTCTTCCCTTCTACTTGCCTCTTCCATTTCTGTGGTTGTGCTGCAATTAATTGGTTGTAATTTTGGGTAGAGCAGCTCATTTCTATATGTCTGTGTTAGCTGTATGTGTGACATAACTCCACCAGTCCTATTTATGATATCATTCACTAAAATTATACAATTTTTAAATATTTCTTCGAAAAATACGTTTTTTTAATCAATTAGTATATTTGAGTTTAACCACAATATTTGTTGTATTATTTGTTCTGTCTTTTCAGGTGGAGTAAACTGAAATTGCAACCAACTTTCTAAGGCTTGTTTAAAAAAATAACGATATTTTGGAGATTATTTCCTTTTCAAACAACCGAAAGTGAGCAGGTGTAATCTGAATAAAGGGAAAAAGTCCCTTCTTGAACATAGGATGAGACATGCTTACTAATTTACTAGAGAACTAGTTTGGATTTAAGTATAATTTTTGTATGACTGATGCCTTTAGTGAGAGGTCTAATGCTTTAATATTTAATCATTTCTGCCCTCCGAATTCATATTCGTTATATAAATAGGCCCTTTTAATTTTGTCTGGCTTGCCGTTCCAAATAAAATTGAATATTTTTTGTTCATATAATTTAAAAAGCAGGTCACTAGATGTAGGCAAAACCATAAGCAAATAGGTAAACTGTGATATGACTAAAGAGTTAATCAGGGTGATTTTTCCACAAATAGACAGTTATTTTCCTTTCCATGGTAGCAAGATCTTATCTATTTTTGATAACTTTCTATAAAAACTTATTGGAGTGAGATCATTTCTTTCTTTTGGGATTTGTATCACGAGTATGTCCACATCTCCGTCAGACCATTTAATTGGTAACCTACATGGTAATGTAAAATTTGCATTTGTTTTGTGATCCAATACGTAATATTGGATCACTTATCATAATTTGGTTTTAATCCAGAGAGGATAGCAAAAGTATCTAGATCCTCTATGAGGCTGTGGAGAGATTCTAATTGTGGTTTTAAAAGAAAACATGAATCATCAGAGTACAATGACACCTTTGTTTTTAAGCCACGGATTTCTAATCCCTTAATATTATTGTTTAATCTAATTTTAACAGCTAACATTTCGATGGCAATAGTAAATAGATATGCCGATAGTGGACAACCTTGTTTACTCCTCTAGATAGTTTAAAACTTTCTGAGATGTAGCCATTATTTACTATTTTACACCTAGGGTTACTATACATCATTTTAACCCATTTTATAAGAGATTCCCCAAAATTAAAATATTCTAGGCATTTATATATAAACTCCAGTCGTACTTTATCAAAAGCCTTTTCAAAATCATCTATGAAAACCAGGCCTGGTGTCCCCGATATTTCATAGTATTCTATTGTTTCCAGTACTTGTCTTATATTATCTCCAATGTATCGTCCATGTAAAAAACCTGGGATGAATAATATCTGACAATACTTTTTTAATTCTATGCGCCAAGCATTTTGCTAGGATTTTTGCATCACAACACTGAAGTGTAAGAGGTCTCCAATTTTTTAAATGGACTGGATCTTTATATATACCATTTGGGTCCTGTTTCAGTAATAATGATATCAGACCTTCTTGTTGCTTGTCTGATAATTTACCATTTATATAGGAGTGGTTAAAACATGCTAATAATGGTCCTCCTGAGTGTATAAAAAAAAAGTTCTGTATACTTCCACTGGTATGCCATCCAGCCCTGGAGTTTTCCCATCCTTAAAGGCCCCAATTGCATCAAGAAGTTCCTCCTCTCTAATTTGGCCTTCACATGAGTCTTTCTGTACAGATGTTAATTTTACATTATTATTAGGGAAAAAAATCCATCCATGGAGGAGACTGAAACGAAAACATATTCTTAAAGTACTTTACTTCCTCTTTCAAAATATCATTTGGTGAATCATGTGTGACTCCATCATTTGTAACAAGTTTTAATACATGTTTTGGTAGCATTTCTATATAGAAGATTGAAAAATTTGGTGCATTTTTTGTTTTTCCTCTAACTTATTCTGTGCCTCTATGGTACAGTTTTTATTGCTATCTAACTGTACTGTTAGTCCTTCAATTTCCTTTATTAATATAGACTCTTTTGATCTAAATTGCTTTTGTTTTATAGATGAGTACTGAATTGCATGGCCTCTAAAGGCACACTTAAAAGTGTCCCATACAATATGCTGTACCTATGTTATGTCTGAAAAAGTCAGTTATAAATTCTTCTGTCCTAGTTCTAAACAATTTATCATCTAGTAGGCTTTGATTAAATTTCCAATATCCTCGCCCACCTGGAAATTCTGTAAGAGTAATATATATGCCAATTATGTGATGATCCGACCGCATTCTGTCCCCTATCAACACTTTTTAAACTTTTGGTGCCAGAGAGAATGGCATAAGAAAGTAGTCAAGATGACTAGTTTGATTAAGCCTCCGCCATGTATATCTCACTAGATCAGGGAGGGTATTTAAGTCTCCATATATCCACTAATTCCAATATATCTATGACATTCATGATTTCCTTAAGTGCCTGAGGGTGATAGTTTGTAGTGTGATTTCCTTTCCGGTCCATAGAGGTATTTAAGACCGTGTTAAAATCTCCCACTATAATAATAGAGTCTAGTGTTGCTTGTACAGTTGATCAATTCTTATATATATTGTCAAAGAAGCTTGGATCATCATTATTTGGACCTTATAGGTTAATAAGCCATATCTGTTTATTGTCCAATAACATATTTAAAATAATCCATCTCCCTTGATGATCTGTTTGGAAAATGTGCACATTTGGATCAAAATTACAATTAAAACCATCACCCCTTTTGAATTTCTTTGACCATGGGAGAAATATATTTCACCCCCCAGTCCTTTTTCCACAAAACTTCATCTAAAATTGTTGAATGGGTTTCCTGTAAACAATAGATATTATATTCCTTCTCTTTTAGCCAGGTAAATACTGATCTGAGGCTGCTATTGACTCTGATCGGCCTGTCAGGAATCGAGCTCACTCGCTCTGTAAATGTCGATATTAGTGTCCCTTATTCACATATTAGAGATGCAAGCTAACAACCAGCTTGGAAAACAAAACTATGTAGTTAACTAGCTAGCTCGCTCGCTTACAACATTTGCCAAGTTAGCTGCGTTGTTGCTTGCATGCAATTGGCACTGGTCTTCGGGGTGGCACACATCCTGGGAGACGGCGCTGCCTGTCAGGGATCGTTCAGGGCTAATTTATAGACTGATAATGAGCTTTAAACACGAATGAAAGCATGACGTTAACATGAAATGTAGAATCCCTTAGTGTAGCAATCAATTAAAACGTATGTGCTGATCCTCCGTGGGCTCTGCAGTCTCAGCCATACTGTCAATCTATCATCAATACGTATAGTGCTATTTATAGAGTTTATTTCGTAATCTCGACAGAAACAAATTTTGTTATGTCATGAAAATTCTCGTGATCTCAATAAAACAAATGTATTATGTAGTGATTATAAATATGTGATCTCGACATAACAAGGGAATTGCTTTTTTATTCATATGTATTTTCTGGACTTCCGTAGGATTCAGCAGGGGTCTACAACATTCCTGCAATACTGCCTTGATGTCTGTTGGGGGCAGCAGCTGTCTACTCTTTCATTGTAGAATACTGATAGGTTTCAGTGATAAATGCAAGGTACATTTACAGTCTTGGGAAAGAGACACATATGCTGTAGACTGCTGTGTATACTCAGCCCTGCTGTCTTGAAAGATATTGGTTCCATGAACTTTCTCCATTACCATACATTAAATATTAACTTTTGCTTTTACATTGTTGTCTGATCTCATCTCTGGTTCTACACTTGACACCTGGATCTGAAAAATCCCAACAACATGCACACCCACTTCGTTCTGACACACACACACACACACCACACACACACACACACACACACACACACACACACACACACACACACACACACACACACACACACACACACACACACACACACACACACACACACGCACACACACACACGTGAGAGAGACAAAAAGGCACTCTAAATAGAGACTAATAAGCTTACCGTCTGATAATGCATTCTGTTTTCCATTTAATAAATTACACACTGTTTGAAACAACCTTGCAATCTTATCATGCTTTACCAAAAAATAATTACTTTGGAGTGACAAATGAATGAGCGAGAGAGACTGTGCTACTGAATTAACTGGCAGCTATGATTTGGTCTGAAAATTGACAAAACAAAACAATAAAACGCATGACACCATCATACATTCCATAAATTAAAAAGCAAATGAAAATGCGCATTGTTTTCATCCAATTACTAATCAGTGGAATATGAAGAGACAAAACTGCTGTTCATTGTCAAGCCTACCTCAGATTATCAAGAGTGTAGCTAAGATTAAATTAAATTCAATATAAAGGTTTCTGATACAAAAACACACTTAGTGTGTTGTCCTCCTACAACAAGAAGTCTGTCATTATGTCACAAATTCTTTCTTCCTTTCTCTCATTATTACATACTGTATGTTTCCAGATGCAGTTTCCTTATAAGAATATATGCCATTTAGCAGACGCTTTAATCCAAAGCAATTTACAGTCATACATGCATTTGTACGTATGGGTGGCCGCGGGAAGCGAACTTAGAACTCTGGCAGTGCAAGCGCCATGCTCTACAAAACTGAGCCATACAGGACCACTTACGCTAGTGCCTCTGAGTCACACACACTCATACAGTAGACACACTCTTACCACACAATCATAGTCACTCACTCACTCACACAGCAGCAGCCATACCAAATGAAAGAAAACATAATACTTTGCCACTCAATTATTGTGATGGATAACTGAAATATAGATCCAAATTACAATAACTGAAATACAGATCCAAATTACAATCTGATAATGACATAAAATGACATCATTGCAGCTGTGGTGTTTGAACAGGTGGTGAAGAACTGCCTAGCATCATAAATCTGTCAAAACATAAGCATCCAAACTGTTCTCCAAATGAGCCCATCTAGATGGATGAAGGACGTAACATACATTATTGATTAACAGACAATGCAGTGGAGTTTATCTAAAAAAAATTCTCAGTGAGATGCGATAGTCCTCAGAAATATGGTATTTGTGCTCAGTATTCACAGCTAATGTGCAATGTCATTATGTTTGTTTCACAGCTTCAATCTCTCTAGAATGTTGTCTGGGATTGTCAGTTTATTCATGATGTATGACAAGCCATGACAAGATTCATATTAATCTCTTTGTTTTAATTTCTCATGTTGATTCATGATCAGTAGGTATTTTTGTTTACTGATTGCATATTCCTACGCTGATATATTGCAAATAATGAGGCACAACCAGGGGTATCCTACAACCCAAAAACTGAGGGGACAGGAAGTATGTGAGTTGGCGAATTTTGCATTTTTCAAACACCTGAAACAGCTTTTTCTTGCAGTCTAGAGTCATTATCATTATGCTTAATTCTATGTAAATAAAAATCTGCCTATTTTTCTACATACTGTATCTATAAGCACATCTCTTGAGCTGTCTGTGTCCTCCTGACTGGTGGTTATTTCTTTAAAGAAACTAAATACGCTAGTCTGCATCTCTGCTAAAATCTGGGTAAAAGATTGAAAGGAATATGAGTCTTATTCAGTACATTTAGTTATTGCAGGCCAGCTAAGATATTTAGACAAGCTAGCTTATGTAGTTAAAATAGTGCCTTAAGTGTACAAGCATTTAAAGTATGATTTGCTCATGTAAAATATGAGTTGCACCTGTATAATCAGTCTTGTAGTTGCAAAAAATATTTGGATAATAAATGCAATAACACTTGCAAGCAGATAATGTGATATGTGAATAATTATAACAACGCTTGCATACAAACATGCAACTACATTTGAGAATGAATACAACTCATTTACTAAACTTGCACTGGTGAATCTTCTTCGGTGAATCAAAACTACATTTGCCGATGTCGAATCTGTGCGCAGAGAGTTTTGGCACTAATTTTGCGACTAACCTCAGGCAAATGTTTTGTAGTTATAAAAAACAATTATGCAAGCAAGCATCAGAGAAATACACAAGCTCTGATGGATAGGGCTTTTTCTTCCAACCAATCAGCTGAGGTGCTGTCATTCTGGAACGCGCTTTCATGTTTCACAGGGTTCCGGTCTGAAAGCACATTTTCCACTGTGCTAAATATGGATCAAATTTGTAAAAATGACTAGCAAGCTAAATGATATTCACAGAATTTGAAAGCTACAATACGGCATTGGTGAGGAAGATGAAGGGAATCATTTAAAAAAGTGTTTCAACATAGCATAACTGCTACAAAGCTGATGCTAGCTAGCTAGCCTCTTATCTATTGACATTACAATGCTGGTTAGCTAACGTTAGCTAGCTAGCATTAGAGCTTTCTGGCTAGTCTGTGGTTAGTGGTTCTTACGTTGTGTAACAGAGTAATACGGTAGGTCTAGCTGTGTACTTGTCATTTGGTAGAGACACATTTTTTTTGAAAATAACTGTTGGCTCTGTGTATATTTGGTGTGTAGTTGCTTGGCTTTGCTAGTTAGCAAGTTGAGATCTCTGTTAGCTAGCTTGCTAATAAAGTTTTATGGACAACAGGCCAGCTCCCTGTAGAATCAAGACAAGACAAGATGGGATGGGGAAGAAGATTAGATGTGCAGTTGCTTCATCTGGCTGATGCAGTGCCCAGATGAGATGAGAGCTAACTGCTACACAGAAAAAAGAGTGAGATCTCTCAGATTCTAGCTTTTCCTGAAATGTCAGCTAGCTAGTTGTTGATGTTCTAGTGTCCGTTAAATGTTACAGCCACAACATCATGATCATGTAGTCATGCATCTGCAGACCAGCGAAGAGGACAAAAGCCAGCGTTGAGTGAGCTAGCTAGAACAACATCATCAACTAGCTAGCTATAATATCAGGTAAACATTTTCAGGAAAAGCATGAACAGAGCTAGCTACCTGTAGTAATTGTATTATTTTCAACCACCTCATTCATATAATCTGTTTCTGTGTTACATTCCATATTATGTTTTAATATATCTGCACTGTATTGCTATCTGTCTGTTGTACAAATCATCAGCATGAAGAATACTGAATTCTGTTTGAATTGTCAAGTGGACTGAATTCTCATTCAAATAATGTTATGCCTCTCTTTCGGATCTGCTAAGCACACCTCTGCTAGCCACACAACCACTGCCTCTGAGTGATTGGGTAAGCTCCTTCCTGGCTGGCCCTGTCCAGGGCTGATATTGGACAGGGCCACAATACCTCCCAACACCCTGTCTCCGTCCCCAGTGTCGTGTCTTTGGCTATGCCGGATTAAGTTATATAACATGCTATTCTATAAAATCATTAAGCTAATCAGGGAAATGTAATTAATTAGAAAGTCGGGGCACCACGAAATAATGTTTATAGAGCTGTTATCTTCCGAATAAACTCTTAAAGACCTGGTAATCTTTTACATCAGTAGCAGTCAATATTTAATCGTCACTTTCTTCAGTCTCATCTGAAAGTTGTAAATTCTTGGTTATCTTCACGAACCCTGGCTAACAAGTTGAATCAGCAATACAACATTTGGTTTAATTATTTATTTACTAAATACCTAAATAATCACACAGAATTACATCTACACAGAATGGATTAAGCTAATCAGGGAAATGTAATTAATTAGAAAGTCGGGGCACCACGAAATAATGTTTATAGAGCTGTTATCTTCCGAATAAACTCTTAAAGACCTGGTAATCTTTTACATCAGTAGCAGTCAATATTTAATCGTCACTTTCTTCAGTCTCATCTGAAAGTTGTAAATTCTTGGTTATCTTCACGAACCCTGGCTAACAAGTTGAATCAGCAATACAACATTTGGTTTAATTATTTATTTACTAAATACCTAAATAATCACACAGAATTACATCTACACAGAATGGATCATACATTGATTGCGAATTATGTCATAAAGGAAAACGTCCCTAGCGGACGGAACAGATATGACGGCTGGTTACACAAAGAAAGGGGGTTGGGTTTTGAATGAAAGAGCGGGAAGACTGAGGAACAAAGAGATTTTGTGTCTCTATCGGGCTGTAGGCAGCTATGCTATCGTAAATACAGTATCTTTTGCATTCTAAATAACCGCCCATTTGAAAAAGGAAAATGCAATAAATATTTACTCTGAGCTGCGCTTCGGTAGATTGGTCGTAGATAGACGGCCGGGTTGTCCAGCATGGATCTCTTGTCCAGATTGGTCGTAGATAGACGGCCGGGTTGTCCAGCATGGATCTCTTGTCCTCTGAAGAATGTCTAGTTGTGAACTGGAGCGTGGTAGAATGGATACTCTGTCCGTCCTCTCCTAGCCCACGTTTACAGCTGCTGTTGCTAACGCAACGGCTAGGAGGTATCACTTCTTTACTGAATAAGAGTTCAAAGTTCATACCAAGTTGCCATACTTTTAAGTTTATGCTATATTCTGGCTGGTATAGTCGAAATTCATCCTTTCGGCGTGTCAATCGTCACATTGAACACGATGCTAATTTCATTAGGTTATTATCTGAGCCCTTTTAACGTAGGACCGTCGTCCTCGCGTCCTCGGAACAGAAAGTTAAATTTTTGTCAACAGGTTTATATAGTGGTGAAAGAAGGGCGTGTTTCATAGTTTACAACCAAAGTCTGTTCACTTGGGCGGGGCCTCTGAGTGAGCAGAGTTTCTCTATGACAAACCGTTCTCTCATTTAAGAAGCTAAAATTACATTTAATCTATTCACAAATAGTTTCATATTTAAACATTTAAATTGCACAACAATTCCATGTGAATCTGATAACTAGAGTGTGTCGACTTTCCAAGATACAGTTTGTCATCCTGTCATTAGTAGTAATGTCTCAGACAACAACTGATCTGAGATCATATTCATTAAGTACCAAAGCATATTTTCAACTGGTTGGATTACCGAAATATGGTTCCGTTTCCCACCTTTTGATGTTACCAGACTCTATGTTACAAAGGCTTTACAAGAGTCAACTCTATAGAGTAGAGAGAGAGAAAAGGGGAAAGGTATTTATGGGGGTCATAAACCTCCCCCAACAGGCTAACGTCATGACACCAGTAATTATTCTGCAATAGTTTATGTGCCGGGGGCTAGGGTCAACTTGTCTTACCTGGACCCTTATTCACAAAGTATCTTAGAGTAGGAGTGCTGATCGAGGATCAGTTTCACATTTTAGATCATAGTGAAACAAATGATACTGACTGATGGGACCTGACCCTAGGATTTACAGGATGTACCTCAGTGTTTTACCCAAAAGGCTCAGACTTTTCTGTGTCAATCTACATGTTTGTCTCACTGGTCCATGGCTCTGGCGGACCTGCTCTCACTTGGGGCCAAAGCCAGGCCACTAATACTGTTCAGCCTGCATTTATATAACAATGGCTAACTGTGAACTTTAACATCTCACAAAGCAACTGTTTTGATTATGCAGAGGTTGTTGATTCTGCTCTTCACAAGTCCTCACTGTCAGCCCTAGCTATGGAAACAATTTCCCCAGTATAACAGAAGGGTGTATACACTAGTGTAACACTGATCTTACAGTGGAAAAGCACCATTGGATGCTCTGTGAATATGGGCCCTGATGTAATGTGTGATTTTAGGCATGCTCCCACTAACAGTCTGTTTCTCCCCTCCAGGAGGACCTGAGCCCCTTGTCGTGCTGCCATTCCGACTGCAGCTGTGGACCCCTGGCCTGATTTCACAGGGCGTTCTACCTTGTCTCAGACTTCTGATGGTCAAGTTTAGCCAGGTAGTCACTGTGCTTCTGCCTCTGCTTTGCTTGCTCTTTGGGGATTCAGGCTGGGTATCTGTAAAGCACTTTGTGACTGTTGATCAGGGCGGTCCTAATTAATGTGAGACAATAGCCATGCATTTGAAACAAGAACAGTGAGTATTGTGTGAACATTTAGCTGATCTGAAGTGGACTATATTTTAATTATTCGCTAGGATGACTAACATCCATCATTATCCATGACTACCATCTCCATCCACCATCTACATGGAACAACAACATTTTCTATTTATTTAGGATTAATATTCCCCTTTGTCAACAACAGATTCTACACATCATGGCAACATGCTTGACTGAAATAATCTTTAAACATGTATTTAGACTTTATGGAGGATATGGGGGTGATACTGTTGCCCATCAAATTTCGTATTATGCCAATATGTCAAAGTTATTAATTAGGAAGATGGTGCTGTTCAGAATGACAAGTTCATGACTGTTGATGTTCACAGGACTCTCCTAATGCTATTTTGAAGTAGCACCATGGATGAAGGAGGGGGAGGAAAACAGCTTCTCTCTACCACACCTTCACCAAGTCATCCAATGTTTGCTTCATGAATCATTTTTGCATCTTCTAAAATAAATATACAATATAATTAGAATTTGTTTTATGCTGGATGTGATTAATTTAGCAGGTCTATAGTATAATGTATTGTTTTAAATGTAGTCAAGTCAATTTGATTTTATGGCGTCTTTTTAAATGTTTGCTAAGATGATGTATGTTTGGTGTTGTTGTTTTGTACATGCTGAAACAGTCATTAGTTTAAAACACCTAGGTAGAGCAGAGAGGACTTAGAGCATGTGACTTTGCAACACACAGGTGTTTCATCTCCACACTGGGATGATTTTAATAGTGCGACACAAGACAGGCCTCATTCCGCTCAGGTAGGAGGATACCAGAAATAAATTAATAAAAACAAAACTAATGAAAGACCACACAGGGCCACAGCACTTCAGTAGCAAACAGATAACAAAAATATCCCTGGCATCAATCTTTCAACTGACTCGGCTCGCTATTACAGTACCTCAACTTTCAACTTATTTTAAGGTGGTTACAATTCCTATTGAGAGGCGTGGCTGGAAACAGCCAATGAATCTGCCAAAGTCTGCCAAAAGCTTCAGAACTATGTTTGTTAAAGTGAAAATCAGGAGATACCCTATTTGTTTGAGTTCCTCTGCAAAAATGTATAATAAAACGTTTTAGGTGCCTTTTGGCAAACCAAGTGGGCTGTCATGTGCCTTTTACTGAAGAGTGGCTTCCGTCTGGCCAGTCTACCATAAAGGCCTGATTGGTGGAGGGGTGCAGAGATGGTTGTCCTTCTGGAAGGTTCTCCCATCTCCACAGAGGAACTCTGGAGCTCTGTCAGAGTGACCATCGTGTTCTTGGTCACCTCTCCCCCGATTGCTCAGTTTGGCCGGGCGGCCAGCTCTAGGAAAAGTCTTGGTGGTTCCAAACTTCTTCTATTTAAGAGTGATGGAGGCAACTATGTTCTTGGGACCTTCAATGATGAAGAAATGTTTTGGTACCCTTCCCCATATCTGTGCCTCGACACAATCCTGTCTTGGAGCTAGTTAGTGGGAGCATGCCTAAAATCACACATTCAAATCAAATCAAACTTTATTTGTCACATGCTCCGAATACAACAGATGTAGACCTTACCGTGAAATACTTACTAACAAGCCCATAACCAACAATGCAGTTCAAGAAAGCGTTAAGAAAATATTTACCAAATAAACTAAAAGTAAAAAATAATAAAAAGTAAAACAATAAAATCTCAATAACAAGGCTATATACAGGGGGTACCGGTACCGAGAATTACACCAGGGCCCATTTTCACAGAGCATCCAATGATGCTTTTCCCCTGTAACATCAGTGTTACACTAGTGTATACAGCCTTCTGTTGTACTAGGAAGTTGTTTCCATAGCTTGGGCTGACAGTGAGGACTTGTGAAGAGCAAAATTAACAACCTCTGCATAATCAAAACAGTTGTTAAAGATGTTAAAGTTCACACTTAGCCATTGTTATGTAAATGAAAGCTGAAAAGTACCAGTGTCCTGGCTTTGGCCCCAAGTGAGAGCAGGTCTGCCAGAGCCATGGACCAGTCTCAGCCTTTTAGGCAAAACACTGAGGTAAATCCTGTATGGTAATGCAACACACCAGTAGGAGTGCTGATCTAGGGTGCAGTCAATATAATTTGATTCATTATGATCTAAAATGTCAAACTGATCCTAGATCAGCACTCCTACTCTAAGATGCTTTGTGAATAAGGGTCCAGATAAGACAAGTTGACCCTTGCCCCCGACACATAAACTATTGCAGAATAATTACCGGGGACTGAGACAGGGGGGTTGGGAGACACTGTGGGTATGTCCAATGTCACCCCTGGACAAGGCCAGCCAGGAAGGAGCTTACCAACCACAGGCAGTGGTTCTGTGGCTGGCAGAGGTATGCTAAGCAAATCTGAAAGAGGCATACCATTATTCTTGTCTTGATTCTACAGGAAGCTAGCCTGTTCTCCTCAAAATATTATTAGCAAGCTTGTTGTAGCTTTTAAATTCAGTGAATATAATTTAGCTACCGAGTAATTTTAATACATTTATTCCATATTTAGTACAGTGGAAAGCGTGCTTCCAGACCGGAACCCTGTGAAACATGAAAGCGCAATCCAGAATGACAACGCCTCACCTGATTGGCCAGAAGAAAAAGCCCTGTTCATCTGATTGGCCAGAAGAAAAAGCCCTGTCCACCAGAACGTGTGTGTTTCTCTGCTGCTTGCTTGCAGATGTTGTTTGGCCGAGCTTCGTCCCTGAATTAGTGCCTAAACTATGAGCGCACAGATTCGACATAGGTAAATGTTGTTTTGATTCACATAAGAAGATTTACCAGTAGCAAGTTTAGTAAATTAGTTGCATTCATTCTCAAATTTAGTTGCATGCTTGCAAATCTTATTGAATTTATTCACATATCAACTTACATGTTTGCAAGTGTTGGTGTATTTATTCACACAACAAGTTATGGACTTGCAAGTGTCGTTGCATTTTTCTCAAAATAAGTTACATATTTGCAAATATATATAACTGATTATACAGGTGCAACTCATATTTTACATGTGCAAATCATTCTTTACATACTTGTACGCTTTATGGCACAATTTTACCTTCATACAATGCTAGCTCCTCGAACTTGATTGATAGCCTGAAATGTATCCTTGGTAGCTAGTTATGAAGTTGGTAGATTGGCTTTAGCTAGCCCGTATTGCCTCCCAACTTCATCCAATTTCTAGGTAGCTAGTAGTATTACGGAGAAACAACAACAACAATTATTACATTATTATTATTATATACAGTTGAAGTCGTAAGTTTACATACACCTTAGCCAAATACATTTAAACTCAGTTTTTCACAATTCCTGACATTTAATCCTAGTAAAAATTCCCTGTCTTAAATCAGTCAGGATTACCACTTTATTTTAAGAATGTAAAATGTCAGAATAATAGTAGAGAGAATTATTTATTTCAGCTTTTATTTCTTTCATCACATTCCCAGTGGGTCAGAAGTTTACATACACTCAATTAGTAAACAATTTAAATTGTTTAACTTGGGTCAAACGTTTCAAGTAGCCTTCCACAAGCTTCCCACAATAAGTTGGGTGAATTTTGGCCCATTCCTCCTGACAGAGCTGGTGTAACTGAGTCAGGTTTGTTGGACTCCTTGCTCGCGCACGGTTTTTCAGTTCTGTCCACACAATTTCTATGGGACTTAGGTCAGGGCTTTGTGATGGCCACTCCAATACCTTGACTTTGTTGTCCTGAAGCCATTTTGCCACAACTTTGGAAGTATGCTTGGGGTCATTGTCCATTTGGATGACCCATTTGCAACCAAGCTTTAACTTCCTGACTGATGTCTTGAGATGTTGCTTCAATATATCTACATAATTTTCCTGCCTCATGATGCAATCTATGTTGTGAAGTGCACCAGTCCCTCCTGTTATACTTGAGTACTATTGTTTGTACAGATGAACGTGGTACCTTCAGGCATTTGGAAATTGCTCCCAAGGATGACCCAGACTTGTGGAGGTCTACAATTTTTTTTCTGAGGTCTTGGCTGATTTCTTTAGATTTTCCCATGATGTCAAGCAAAGAGGCACTGAGTTTGAAGGTAGGCCTTGAAACACATCCACAGGTACACCTCCAATTGACTCAAATGATGTCAATTAGCCTAACAGAAGCCTAAAGCCTTGACATAATTTTCTGGAATTTTTCAAGCTGTCTAAAGGCACAGTCATCTTAGTGTATGTAAACTTCTGACCCACTGTAATTGTGATACAGTGAATTATAAGTGAAATAATCTGTCTGTAAACAATTGTTGGAAAAATGACTTGTGTCATGCACAAAGTAGATGCCCTACCCGACTTGCCAAAACTATAGTTTGTTAACAAGAAATTTGTGGAGTGGTTGAAAAACGAGTTTTAAATACTACAACCTAAGTGTATGTAAACTTCCGACTTCAACTGTATACAGTACAGTCCAAAAATGTGGACACACCAACTCATCCAAGGGTTTTTCTTTATTTTTACAATTTTCTAATTTGTAGAATAATAGTGAAGACATCAAAACTATGAAATAACACATATGGAATAATGTAGTAACCAAAAAGTGTTAAACAAATCAAAATATATTTTATATTTCAGATTCTTCAAAGTAGCCACCCTTTGCCTTGATGACTACGTTGATTCAACCAGTTTTTGCCCAGTGGGCTGTACCTCAAGTTTGACTGCAAGTTAATTTACAGTCACACACACACTCACTGAACTTCACTGAACACCCTTAATACAACAAGACTACTCCTCCCAACAGGCCTCAGGGTTGGGGAGTAACTGATTACATGTAATCAATTACTTGTAATATGATTACAAAAATGTAACTGTAATCAGATAACAGATACTTTTGAAAAACTATATGATTACTTATTCAATTACTTTTAAATTCAGAAATGGTGTTTGCGAAACAAATACATTATGGCAACTTTGTGTTTTGTCATTGACATTCAATTCAGCATTGAAAAAAGGTGCAAGTTTAAGTTTGTTCGTGATCGAGTCTGACCACAAGTCAGAGACCACTACGTTAACACACCAAATGTGTTTGATGGATCATTTTTGTCGTCTTCTAATGCCTCATAAGGGGGAAAGTAATTGGAAAGTAATCTGATTATGTTACTGAGTTTGGATAATACAAAAGTTACGTTACTGATTACAATATTGGACAGGGAACTATTAACTGTAAAGGATTACATTTAGGAAGTAACCTACCCAACTCTGATAGGCCTCATCTCAGTATGTGAAGACAAAACATATTATACATGCTCAACCATACCCATAATCAATGGTCAGAGACAAGCCTGTGATGACTCATTCATGTGCCCTAGCATAACTCTAGTCTTCTGAGTACAATAAGTACTGTAAACTGCATGAGCCGTACTTTGAAGGGCCCTGCTTGTTCCTCTGTTCAATTCCATTGATTGTGTGATATGTGTGGGCAGAAGAAAGGTAGAAAGATCACCCGTCTCTTATTTCCTGGGATTCATTTTCAATTCTCATCTCTCTTTTGAAATGAAAACAATTCTCTGCTTTTCTACTACTGCAATATTTTGTGGGAACACAAACTAACATGACTAACATTACAATATGACAGACTGGATTTGTTTGTGGGAATGAAGACTCCTGCTGACACATTGATCCTCATTATTGATAAATGCATGCCATGATGTTCCTGGATTACGTGTGTGTTATTTAAGTCATAATGCCTGAGAAGCCGGTGTTTGGAGGATATATTGGCACAGGTGTTGTTAGGTCCGAGACGAATTCGAGGCCATTATCACTTTTATATAACGGGCTACCAACATATTCAAATAATGATTGACATATTTGTATTGAAAACTTTATTTTGAGGAATTTATTCATAGTATTTCATCCTTCCACAATATATAGTTTAGGGTTGCTACCCAAGCCGGCTGGTCATTCGTTCTATCGGTTCGGTTGCTAGAGAAGCGACCCAGTCGCTCAGTCTTTTTGTTCTGTATCTATGGACGCAACCCAGTCGTTTGTTCTAAATGTTCCATTGCCATACTGGCCGGCAATGTTCTTATCCCTTGCTTGCTAGCTAGCCAACTACGGCTAATTTACAGTCACATCAAAAAGAGTAGCCAGAATAATAGCCAAGTAGCTGCATTTGCATTTGTTTAAGCTGTTTTATAGTGACATTTAGTTGGATACATCCATAACAATGAGCTAATGAGGTGCGATTTTGCATGGCATAGTCAGGACACTGTTGTTCAGAGGAGCTAGTCAGCAACACAGCTAATACAATTACAGTGTTGAAGTCGGAGAGACAGACAGCAAGGTTTATACAAATCTCTGCTTTTGAAAACAAAATGTTAGTTTAAAAGAAATGTGAGATAATGTCTTGATGCTTTTTATAGTGGAGATCAAGTTTAGAAATGAATTGGCAGGGCTGATGAGACAGGATGGATTGTGCAGTCAGATGGAACAGTGTAAATAGGCATTTTAACATCAGAGATTTAGCCGGTGGTAACTTGTGGAATAGACAATGGCTGGAATGCGGTTTTAACCAATCAGCATTTAGGATTAGACCCACCCATTGTGTAAATTATCATATTATGCTATTTAGCAGATGCAATATTGGGGTGGCAGGAAGCCTAGGCAGGAAGCCTAGCAGTTAAGTGCGTGGGACCAGTAACTGAAAGGTCGCTGGATCTCGAGCCGGCAAGGTGGTAAAATCTGCCGTTTTTTCCCTTGAGCAAGCCAGTTAACTCCCCAGGCGCTGATGACATGGACGTTGATTAGAGGGATTGGGTAAAATGCGGGAGAGACATCGGTTGAATGCATTCAGGTTCTGTAACTGATTAGGTATACTCTTTTATCCAAAGCAACTTACAGTTATGTTATGAATGTATATATATATATTTTATTTTACATATGGGTGGTCCTGGGAATCAAACCCACTATCCTGGCGTTGCAAGCACCATGTTCTAACAACTGAGCTACAGAGGACCTATGTATGTGTGCGTGTGTGTGAAAAGTTAGTCACCTTGTTTTTTATTTGTTAACTTGAATGGAACCCCTACCTAATGTATTATATTTTAATGTATTTTAGTTGATGCTGCATGATGACACATTATCAACATCAGTGGCTGGACAGTGGTTGGCTATGGGTCATTTCTCTGAAACATTGTCGGACACTTAAAGGAATTCATTATTTGAAGGATAGCGCTATGATCAAATATTTTTGTTTGAAAGGTTGAAACAGAGAGGTCTCAGTCAAATCAGCACCCATTTAAAAAAGCATTAAGATAAACAGCCAGAAAAGGACTATGCTTTTCTTTGAAGTGATCCTGTAAATATTTCATGTAATACTTGATCACGTTTCATTTCACAGCCAATGGATATTGGACCTGGACAAAGTATTTTAGGTGTCGCTTTTCTCTTTGAAGTCAGCTAGCTACACCATCTTATGTCGGTATGTCCTCATCCTCACATGCATATTTTAAATCACATTTTATTATTTTTATCCTATCTGCCACCACCACCTTCTTCAACTTTATCTCCAGCCAGCCCCACGGTACTAGTCTCCACTAATGAGTCCTTTCATGCTTTTTCTGTGAAATTCAATGATTATCACAGAATAAAATACATAACTCTTTATTAACGTTAATACAGTAGCACAAAGACCTACATGAGTTGTGTGTCAGGTGAACAATATGCTAACTGATGTGTCACAAATGAACCGTTTAATGGCTTTATCATCCACATCACTTTCAGCTCACTTCCTCAAGATATTAAAGTCTAGTTCTCAATTCTAGTGAAACCTGCCACAATGTGATTGCAAAGCAAATATACTGAACAAAAATATAAACACAACATGCAACAATTTCAAAGATTTTACTGAGTTACAGTTCATGTAAGGAAATCAGTCAATTGAAATAAATCCATTAGCCCTTCATCTATGCATTTCACATGACTGTAAATACAGATATGCATCTGTTGGTCACAGAACCCTTAAAAAAGGTAGGGGCGTGGATCAGAAAACCAGTCGGTATTTGGTGTGACCACCATTTGTCTCATGCAGCGCGACACATCTCCTTCGCATAGAGTTGATCAGGCTGTTAATTGTGGCCTGTGGAATGTTGTCCCACTCCACTTCAATGGCTGTGCGAAGTTATTGGATATTGGCAGGAACTGGAACACGCTGTCGTACACGTCGATCCAGAACATCCCAAACATGCTCAATGGGTGACATGTCGGGTGAGTATGCAGGCCATGGAAGAAGTGGGACATTTTCAGTTTCCAGAAATTGTACAGATCCTTGCGACATGGGGCCATTCATTATCATGCTGAAACATGAGGTGATGGCGGTGGATGAATGGCACAACAATAGGCCTCAAGATCTCATCACAATATCACTGTGCATTCAAATTGCCATCGATAAAATGCAATTGTGTTTGTTGTCTATAGCTTATGCATGCCCATACAAAAACCCCACTCTCACCATGGGCCACTCTATTCACTGTGTTGACATCAGCAAACCGCTCG
Source organism: Salmo salar (assembly GCF_965601325.2). NCBI lineage: Eukaryota > Metazoa > Chordata > Actinopteri > Salmoniformes > Salmonidae > Salmo > Salmo salar. The sequence goes on from NC_138299.1 coordinate 137,468,241, forward strand.
TCCACACAACGCCATGGTCTGCGGTTGTGAAGCTGGTTGGACGTACTGACAAATTCTCCGGCTTAGGGTAGAGAAATTAACATTCAATTCTCCGGCAACAGCTCTGGTGGACATTCCTGCAGTCAGCATTCCAATTGCACGCTCCCTCAAAACACACAATACATCAGTGGCATTGTGTTGTGTGACAAAACTGCACATTTTAGAGTGACCTTTTATTGTCCCCAGCACAAGGTGCACCTGTGTGATGACAGGTGTGATATGCCACACCTGTCAGGTGGATGGATTATCTTGGCAAAGGAGAAATGCTCACTAACAGGGATGTAAACAAATTTGTATAACCTTTTTGTCCGTATGTAAAATTTCTGTGATTTTTATTTCAGCGCATGAAACATGGGACCAACACTTTACATGTTGTGTTTATAATTTTGTTTAGTATATAAGTGTAACCGATGTGAAATGGCTCGTTAGTTAGTGGTGGTGCGCGCTAATAACATTTCAATCAGTGACGTCACTCGCTCTGAGACTTGAAGTAGGGTTTCCCCTTGCGTTGCAAGGGCCGCGGCTTTTGTGGCGCGATGGGTAACGATGCTTCGTCGGGTGTCAGTTGTTGATGTGTGCAAGGGTCCTTGGTTCGAGCCCAGGTTGGGGCGAAGAGAGGGACGGAACCTACACTGTTACATAAGCAGTATATCAAACCATCTGCATTAACTCAACATATTGAACGCTAAAGGGTGCATACTTGCTCTGAGGTGAGAGAGATAGAAATAGTAAAGAGAGAGTGGGAGAGCGAGAGGGAGCAAGAGAAAGAGAGAGAGAGAGAGAAAGAAAGAGAGATTGATGAAGGATGAGTGCCCAGTATTATGGGTTTAGAATGCTGATGAAGTGCAATGGCATATTCTCATGTGGTGTAACGATCGTCTGGAAGAGGGGACCAAGATGCAGCGTGGTAAGTGGTCATAATGATTTTTAATGATACACTTCAAAAAACAAACAGGGAAACCGAAAGCCAAAAGTTCTGTCGGTGCAAACCACACAACAGAAACAACTACCCACAAAACCCCAAAGGAAACAGGCTGCCTAAGTATGATTCCTAATCAGAGACAACGATAGTCAGCTGCCTCTGATTAGGAACCCTACTCGGCCCAAAACAAAGAAATACAAAAACATAGAAAAAGGAACATAGAACGCCCACCCAATGTAACACCCTGGCCTAACCAAAATAAAGAACAAAAAACCCCTCTCTATGGCCAGGGCGTTACATGTGGCCACTGTATGGTGACAGAATTTGTGGAACCAGTACGGTGTGATTAAGATCATCTCTCCCTTGACCAAATTCTCAATTATTGACAGAAAGACAGTATACATACAGTATCTGACTATGCAGTACTTTAATTTTTTAATTTATTTAACCTTTACTTAACTAGGCAAGTCAGTTAAGAATAAATTCTTATTTACAATGACGGCCTACTCCCCCAGCCAAACCCTCCCCTAACCGAGACGACGCTGGGCAAATTGTGCACCGCCCTATGGGACTCCCGATTACGGCCGGTTGTGACACAGCCAGGGAGCAAACCAGGGTCTGTAGTGACGCCTTTTGCACTGCAATGCAGTGCCTTGGACCGCTGCCCATTTGGGAGACTTCTATTCCCTGTCTGGTCTAATAACCTGTGGAGCTTCTCGTCAGTGGCTGGGACTGGGAGTGCACTACACAACAAACTAGCAGAGCTGCAAACAGCCAGTTCTCATCAGATTCATCCCATTCAGGATAATACAGGCAGAACCATTATCATACGGATAAGCATCCAGATATTAAGGATGGAGAATTATGCAGAAACCAATTGACGAGGCTTTTAGAAGACCTTGATGTGTCAGTATGTCACGTCCTGACCAGCAGATGGAGCTAGTGTTTTAGTTTTGGTCAGGACGTGGCATGTTTGTGTTGGGTATGTTTGTATTGTTGATTGGGACTTCCAATTGAAGGCAGGTGTGTTGAGTTGCCTTTGATTGGAAGTCCTATATAGGTGTGTGTGTTTTTCTTTGGGGTTGTGGGTGGTTGTTTTTGCACTGCGTTAGGATAGCCTGCAAAACTGTTGCATTGTTTATTGTTTTCTGTGGATGCTTTACTCCTTTTGTTGGGTAATTAAAAATGACTATTCACATACCTGCTGCGCCTTGGTTCATTTCAGAAGACAGCCGTTACAGAACCACCCACCAAACAAGGACCAAGCAGCGGAAGAGGAAGGAGCAGCGACAGGAGAGAAAAAGGGAGGAATGGACATGGGAAGACGTCCTGGACGGCAAGGGAGCCTACACCTGGGAAGAGATCCTGGCCGGAAGAGATCGCCTCCCATGGGAACAGGTGGAGGCACTCAGGAGAGTGGAGGCAGCTGGACAGAGGAACCATCGGCAACGTTATGCTGGAACATGGTTGGCTAGGAAACCCGAGAGGCACCCCCAAGAAAATGTTTGGGGGGGGCACACGGGTAGCTTGGCCAGGCCAGGGAAGAGCCGTAAGCCAGCTACCCGTGACTACAGGGAGGTGCAATTGAGGTGGAGGGCGCCATGTTACGCTGTGGTACGCACCATCTCGCCGATACGGACGCACAGCCCAGTACACCCAGTACCAGCGCCCCGCAGGTGCCAGGGCAAGGGGAGCATCGAGCCGGAAGGGGTGATGCCAACCCTACAATCAAGACCGCCAGCGCGCCCTTTCGGTCCGGTGTTTCCCGCCAGACGCACTAGCATGGAGGTGCGTGTCTCCGGGCTGGCACGTCCTATACCAGCCCCACGCATCAGGAGTCTAGTGTGTCAACCCAGCCTCGCCAGTCAACAGTCACCAGAGCTGCCCGCCAGTCAACAGTCACCAGAGCTGCCCGCCAGTCAACAGTCGTCAGAGCTGCCCGCCAGTCAACAGTCGTCAGAGCTGCCCGCCAGTCAACAGTCGTCAGAGCTGCCCGCCAGTCAACAGTCGTCAGAGCTGCCCGCCAGTCAACAGTCGTCAGAGCTGCCCGCCAGTCAACAGTCGTCAGAGCTGCCCGCCAGTCAACAGTCGTCAGAGCTGCCCGCCAGTCAACAGTCGTCAGAGCTGCCCGCCAGTCAACAGTCGTCAGAGTGGCCAGACTGCCCTGAACTGCCGGAGTGGCCAGACTGCCCTGAACTGCCGGAGTGGCCAGACTGCCCTGAACTGCCGGAGTGGCCAGACTGCCCTGAACTGCCGGAGTGGCCAGACTGCCCTGAACTGCCAGAGTGGCCAGACTGCCCTGAACTGCCAGAGTGGCCAGACTGCCCTGAACTGCCAGAGTGGCCAGACTGCCCTGAACTGCCAGAGTGGCCAGACTGCCCTGAACTGCCAGAGTGGCCAGACTGCCCTGAACTGCCAGAGTGGCCAGACTGCCCTGAACTGCCAGAGTGGCCAGACTGCCCTGAACTGCCAGAGTGGCCAGACTGCCCTGAACTGCCAGAGTGGCCAGACTGCCCTGATCTGCCAGGGTGCCCTGCCTGCCCTCCGGCCCAGCCCGATGGGCCCTCCTGTCCCCCGGCCCAGCCCGAGTGGTCCATCTGCCAGGGTCAGCCCGAGTGGCCCGTCTGCCCGGCGCAGCTATCGGCGCCATCAAAGTGGGCGACGCCGAAGGTGGAGCAAGGTCCACGGCCTGCACCTGAGCCACCTCCAGGATAGGTGGGTTGGGGAGGGAGGGTGTAGCACAGTGCCGTCGGTGACGGCAGCCACCCTCCCTTCCCTCCCTTATTGTTTAAGGGTTATTGTTTATGGGTTTTTTGTTGGTGTTTTTCTGTTGGTAGGTGCATTCCGGGGTCTGCACCTTGAGGGGGGGGTACTGTCACATCCTGACCAGCAGATGGAGCTAGTGTTTTAGTTTTGGTCAGGACGTGGCATGTTTGTGTTGGGTATGTTTGTATTGTTGATTGGGACTTCCAATTGAAGGCAGGTGTGTTGAGTTGCCTTTGATTGGAAGTCCTATATAGGTGTGTGTGTTTTTCTTTGGGGTTGTGGGTGGTTGTTTTTGCACTGCGTTAGGATAGCCTGCAAAACTGTTGCACTGTCATTGTTTATTGTTTTCTGTGGATGCTTTACTCCTTTTGTTGGGTAATTAAAAATGAGTATTCACATACCTGCTGCGCCTTGGTTCAATTCAGAAGACAGCCGTTACACAGTATCAGTATTGCCCCTCACTGAGTTCTGGTCTCTATGAGATATTTACATTTACATTACATTTACATATGATTAAATATAGGATATGATTACATATTTTTAGATATGAGTGACAGACTGTAACAGAGAGACTTAATAAGAGACTGGTGAATGGACAGATGTTGGATTCTACAGAAGACCATGTTTGCGTCCCAAATGGCACCCGATTCCCTATGTAATGCACCAGAGCCCTGGTCAACAATACTGCACTACATAGGGAGTGGGGGCATTTGGGACAGTCCAGTTTTTAATAAAGATGTTTCATATTAGTCACTATTCAGCTATTCAGATTGAATGGTAATACCTAATGTCTGCTGTGAGTGAGTACCTTTATAACGGATAAATAACGGATAAAGAACGCCGCAGCCCGTCTGGTGTTCAACCTTCCCAAGTTCTCTCACGTCACCCCGCTCCTCCGCTCTCTCCACTGGCTTCCAGTTGAAGCTCGCATCCGCTACAAGACCATGGTGATTGCCTACGGAGCTGTGAAGGGAACGGCACCTCCATACCTTCAGGCTCTGATCAGGCCCTACACCCAAACAAGGGCACTGCGTTCATCCACCACTGGCCTGCTGGCCCCCCTACCTCTGAGGAAGCACAGTTCCCGCTCAGCCCAGTCAAAACTGTTCGCTGCTCTGGCACCCCAATGGTGGAACAAGCTCCCTCACGACGCCAGGACAGCGGAGTCAATCACCACCTTCCGGAGACACCTGAAACCCCACCTCTTTAAGGAGTACCTAGGATAGGATAAAGTAATCCTTCTAACCCCCCCCCCCCCCCCTTAAAATATTTAGATGCACTATTGTAAAGTGGTTGTTCCACTGGATATCATAAGGTGAATGCACCATTTTGTAAGTCGCTCTGGATAAGAGCGTCTGCTAAATGACTTAAATGTAAATGTAAATGTAATAAATGAATGATGTATAGGGCTTGCATAATTCTTAGTATAACAGACAAATACATTCAGTATCAGAATAAGGAGTGGGACACTAGTAAACCAGAACAACATAAACATAGTTAGAAATTCAACAGATTACTAGTTTGAATGTATCGGTTGTTCAAATAGTTAATCAGTTGTCAGTCTGAAATAAAAGTTACATTTGTTTTATCAGAATGTTAAGACCAAACTCAGAATGTTTTATTAGGCCCCTCTGAATAAAAAAATAACTTCTGTAGGTTTATGTTTTAAAGTTTTAACACCCGTTATAAAAAATGCAATATAAACGTGCAGTTTGCTTTGTTCTTAACCATGGACTACCTCTGATCAGGCATTTCCTCAGCATTTAAATGTACTTGTATTGTCCTCCCATTGGTAATACAGTCTATAAGTTGATTTATTTAAATTGGCGTCACTTTTATCTAGGGGTCTCATGCCTGTCCCTTTCTGATTACACCGTATATTGAATGAATGAAATCTTCCCCTACATTTACATTCAAGTAAAGCGACATTGGCACAGCCACAGAGCAGCTCAAGGTTATCTTCAAGTCAAATCAATTGATAATGTGTTTTTTTTAGAGCGCTCTAGGGTAGTGCCTCAAAGGATGCAGTATGCATTATGCAATTACAGGTGCAATATGGTAATGCAATATTGTGTGGTTGTGTATACTTACTGTCTGTGACTGTTTATGCCATGTAGCATTAGCTGTAGATGAGGTCATTCATGTTTAGGTTAAGTTAGAGGCGTATGGCATAACTTACTGTCCAATCCATCCACTTCCAACACAGCGCCCCATTATCATAGACTGTTACACTTGAATATTTTTGTGTGACTTTACATGCAATGTTTTCTATGAAAGATTATTCTTTCTTTTTCATTGCATGGCAGATGGATAGTTCAGATTGAACTATAATTGCTTTATCAATCATCAATGGCCACACGCACATGTAAACAGGGATAGAGAGTGAGATGGCTGAAGGGGCTTCATCAATATGTTCCACTGGGACCTGATATCTCACTGGGGAAATATGAAGCAAGCTGCATCACCAACTTTACATTCATCCATTGCATGAGCGCTAAAGATGGATTTCATCAAGCTTCACTGAGGAGGGAAGGACATGTTAAATTCAGTTTAAATTGTGTTCAGTTTGACATGTTTTATACGTCTCACAATTTTGTCACTTTGTCAGAGTGACAGAGAGACAAAAACCCCTGAGAGAGGCAAACCCCTTTCAAAACCAATCACCAGTAGTACCAGGACAAGAAACAACTCCCTTAACTTGATCTAGGGAGGGACTAAGCAATATTGAGAAAAACAATTTGCTATTGGATTGATATGTTAAAGATGGGACCCAAAATTATTAGTACTATAGTTCCTATTTGAGAATGGAGGTGATGTTGCACAATTATCGTTATGATTGAATGTGTACATTTCAGTCAACTTGCTCTGTGCCTCACAGTTGAGTGGAGTTCAATTTTAGACAAAGAAGCAACATAATGGCTTCAGAGAGCAAAATCTCAGTGGACTATTAATACAAGAGCTTACAACCGAGCGACATTTCCTTGGGGAGAAAGTCATTCTTTGTCCCTGTGTATTAACTAGATAGTCAGACACTCAGGAATGTCTTCCTCTCAAAGATCCATTCTGAAATGGCCAAGTACCAATTGAGAATATCTCACTATTGGGTGGGTGGGCAATCTGGAGAATGCTATTGAACCAGACATATTGAGTTAACTGAGTTGAGTTATACTTATATCTTTGGGTACTTTAGTTGACCATTGCAACTGTTCTATTCAGCTGTAATCTCCTAAAATTCCCAATGATGTTGAGAAGATGAGAAGGTGGCACCTAAAGAGTGACAATGTGACGCAGTTGCAGCACGTGTGACACATACAGTTGAAGACGGAAGTTTACATACACCTTAGCCAAATACATTTAAACTCAGTTTTTCACAATTCCTGACATTTAATCCTAGTAAAAATTCCCTGTCTTAGGTCAGTTAGGATCACTACTTTATTTTAAGAATGTAAAATGTCAGAATAATAGTAGAGAGAATGATTTATTTCAGCTTTTATTTCTTTCATCACATTCCCAGTAGCTCAGAAGTTTACATAAACTCAATTAGTATTTGGTAGCATTGCCTTTAAATTGTTTAACTTGGGTCAAACGTTTCGGGTAGCCTTCCACAAGCTTCCCACAATAAGTTGGGTGAATTTTGGCCCATTCCTCCTGACAGAGCTGGTGTAACTGAGTCAGGTTTGTAGGCCTTCTTGCTTGCACACGCTTTTTCAGTTCTGCCCACAAATGTTCTATGGGACTGAGGTCAGGGCTTTGTGATGGCCACTCCAATACCTTGACTTTGTTGTCCTTAAGCCATTTTACCACAACATTGTTCATTTGGAAGACCCATTAGCGACCAAACTTTAATTTTCTGACTGATGTCTTGAGATGTTGCTTCAATATATCCACATAACTTTCCTCCTTCATGATGCCATCTATTTTGTGAAGTGCACCAGTCCCTCTTGCGTTCTATTATTTTTATAGATGAACGTGGTACCTTCAGGCATTTGGAAATTGCTCCCAAGTATGACCCAGACTTGTGGAGGTCTACAAATATTTTCTGAGGTCTTGGCTGATTTCTTTAGATTTTCCCATGATGTCAAGCAAAGAGGCACTGAGTTTGAATGTAAGCCTTGAAATACCTCCACAGGTACACCTCCAATTGACTCAAATGATGTCAATTAGCCTATCAGAAGCTTCTAAAGCCATGACATCATTTTCTGGAATTTTCCAAGCTGTTTAAAGGCACAGTCAACTTAGTGTTTGTAAACTTCTGACCCACTGTAATTGTGATATAGTGAATTATAAATAAATTAATCTGTCTGTAAACAATTGTTGGAAAAATTACTTGTGTCATGCACAAAGTAGATGTCCTAACCAACTTGCCAAAACTATAGTTTGTTAACAATAAATTTGTGGAGTGGTTGAAAAACAAGTTTTAATGACTCCAACCTAAGTGAATGTAAACTTCAGACTTCAACTGTATTATTAGGAATTTAATAGGATATCTATGGTGTGATATCAGTGCTGAGGGGAAAGATAGCCCAGCTTCATGCGTGACAGTGTGGGTACCGAGGAAGGAGCCGTAAGGTTATTATCACGTTTAAGGTAAGACCCAGGTGCAGACAGTGTCGAAATAACAAAAGTTTATTATTATAACAGGGGAATGCAAAAGGACAGGTCAAGGGCAGGCAGAGGTCAGTAATCCAGATAGGTGGGGCAAAGGTACAGGACAGCAGGCAGGCTCAGGGTTAGGGCAGGCAGGAATGGTCAAAACTGGGAAACAAGAAAACAGGAACAATAGCAAAGACAGGAGCAAGGGAAAAAAACGCTGGTAGGCTTGATGAACAAACCGAACTGGCAACAGACAAACAGAGAACACAGCTATAAATACACAGAGGATAATAGGGAAGTTTGGCGACACCTGGAGGGGGGTGGAGACAATCACAAAGTCAGGTGAAACAGATCAGGGTGTGACAGTACCCCCCCAGGGGCACCACCTGGCGTCCTACCTGGGCGCATACCTGGTTGACTGGGGTGTCGGTGTTGGAAATCCGCGATGAGGCCTGGTCCAGGATGTTCCTGGCGGGGACCCAGCACCTCTCCTCCAGGTCATAACCCTCCCAGTCAAGCAGGTACTAGAACCCCCTGCCACAAGGTCAAACCTTCAGGAGACGCCTCACCGTGTATGCTGGTTGGAGAGAGGGGTAGGCCTGGAAACAGGAGACAAAGGGCTGTGAGACATGGTTTTAACTCTGGATGTATACGAAGGGTGCGGGGCAACAGAAGATGAACAGCAGAGGAGCTAATGATTTTGGAGATGGGAAACGGGCCAATAAACCAGGGGGAGAGTTTGTGGGATTCCACCCGGAGGGGCTGATCCCGGGGGGACAGCCATACCTTCTGCCCGAGACCATACCGGGGAGCCGGGATCCGGTGGTGATCCGCTTGTCGTTGATACCTGAAGGTGGTCTTGAGGAGGGCTGACCGGGCTCTCCTCCACGTACGACGACAGCGGCAGACAAACATCTGGGCAGAAGGTATGCCGACCACTTCTTCCTGCTCAGGGAAGAGCGGGGGCTAATACCCCAAGGAACACTCAAAAGGAGATAGGCCCGTAGCAGAGCAGGGAAGGGTGTTGTGGGCGTATTCGACCCACACAAGCTGCTGGCTCCAGGTGGTGGATTTGGTGGAGATCAGGCAGCTCAGAGTAGTCTCTTGGTCCTGGTTGGCTCGCTCCGACTGGCCGTTGGACTGGGGGTGGAACACGGAGGTGAGGGACAGGCATGGGTTGGAGGAGACCAGCCGGAGCTTTCCAAGGTGTCTTGTTCTGTGCACAAACCGTACAAGCGACAACGAATGCGGACACGTCGGGGACCATGGTAGGCCACCAAAAGTGCTGTCGCACAAAGGCCAGGGTCCGATAGGAGCCCGGGTGGCAGGCAAGCCTGGATGAGTGGGCCCACTCCAGGACCGCGGAGCAGACGTGCCAGGAAAGAACATTCGGTTATCAGAGCCCCCCTCCCCCCGGAGTTCAGCTGGGAACGCTGCGCCTCACGGACCTGCTTCCCTATTCCCCAGCTGAGTGACGTCACCAGGCATGAAGTGGGAAGGATGGTCTCAGGTTCCGGGGTCGTAGTCGAGGGACTATAGTGGTTGGACAGTGCATCCGGCTTGACATTCTTGGATCCCGGCCGGGAACGGAGATGGGGAACTGACAAATATAGGGGAGATAATAAACAGGTGATTGAGTCCGGGTGAGTCCAATAATACGCTGATGCGCGTGACGGGGAAAGGCAGGTGTGCATAATGATGGTGGCAGGAGTGCGCAATGCTGGGGGGAATGGCGCCCTCAAGCGCCAGGGGGGAAGAGCGGGAGCAGGCGTGACAGTTATAGAACAACCCTAGTCTAGATCAGAGCACAAACTAACCACATAGCCCACATCTACTGTATCTGGGAAACATAGGCATATCCATTGTATAATGAAGGCAACGTGTTATCAAGGTGGACACATAACCAGCCGAAACCAGCCATCGCATTTCACAGAATCTCACAGAGCTTCATTGCATTGTAATAATTTTGCAATTTGCAGATTAGTAAATAAGCTTTAAATAGATTCTGTATGTTGTTTGTTGGCCTTGTTTATTTGTTATAAATATGTGTGTAAACCATTTCCAATTCAATGTGTGAGGCTGCTGATGAAGAGATCAAACATGTCTCCTCTCCACTGTGTAGGGCTGACAAGCTCAGCAGGGGTAGTTACCATGAGAATGATAAATATTTCACAACGCCCCAGTCAGCTGTGTGAAGTTAGTTGGGTTTGGTAGACAAAATAGTAGAGTACAATAGATAAAGAAACAGGTCAATAATAGTCATTTGAAACATGGTTTTCTGGTTGAGGCTCTCTATTAAGGCTCTAAAACTGGCGTTTATTGACAGTCCCTGCTGATGCAAATGCACAAACGTGTGTATCACTCATCCAAATTCATATTTGTACACAAATCCTATCAAGAACACTGAGAGAGTGAGAAAGAGAGAGAGCATCAGAACTGTTTAGGGAGCCCTCCAGCTGAAGTGATGAGTCACTTAAGAAATGTGCTGAAGAACAGCACGGTAAAATCAAACAATACTTTCTATTTGACCTCATTCAAATGACCCTGTACTGCTTTCATCTACTGGGAAAGGTGCCAATCTCCAGAATATACAAACAAAGGAAGTATTGTTCTTGGGAGTTAGATTTGGTTTTTTGACAGCTCATTGAGACAATATTAAACTAATTCCCTCTATTTATTTGCATACACAGTGCATCCCCTGATATCAAACAGAATCTACCATGTTTCCAAGTTATGATGAGACTGCCAGACTCAAGTACTCTGATCAATATTTGGGATAAAAACATCTCAATATTATTTTCCTCTGATAATGATGGCAAATCTAAATAATCTGATAGTACATCAATAGACAAGGGGGAAAGCATTGCTTCCTCACTGAAATAAGCCAGTGACTTCCCATATAAGTATGTTTCCTTTATTCATATTGTAGAAACAGCGCAGCGTGCATGTGACCAACGCTTTGGAGATGCTAATTTATGCTAAACGGGTCTATACCTAATCACAGCCTGCCTGAGTAAGGCATTATGCATGATGTTATAATAATGTCTAGAAAGGTATTTGCCAACATTACCTCCTCAGATCACAATTACAGGGGAGTACAAAATTGCTAATAAAAGATTGGGATAATTAGGGTCACTTTGCAAACACAAGTCATCTATCTTGTTCCAGCGAGCTGAATAATTCAATGGGCAGATTAGTTATTGTAATGAGGCCTGGTGATTGTGTGACGAGTTGTCATATCTCTCATTCTGATGTGCTGCGGCCTCCTTCATTTGCATTGATCTCCTGTCCGGTTCATTGCTCTCCCGAGTGATGATGAGGAAATTCCACTGTACGTTTTCTATTGGCCTAATTGATTGTGGGCTGCATGGAGCCAGACACTGTCAGACTGTGAATGCCAGAGCAGGTGTTGATTGGCTGAGCAGGCAGTCAGGAAGTGTGTATTTTGGGCTGATAAGGTGTGATGCTGTCTTGGTGTTGTATGGGAATGAACTAGTGAAACCTCTGGATGCTATTTTAATTCATACACCCGTTCATTACAAGCTTCTTATCTATCGTTAACTGGCTGGCATGAAATTAATAATCATCATGGTGGTGTTGTTAACACTGTAGTAGTCTAGTTATACACTGTAGAATCCTCTATTTCCCTCTCCATTCATTCATCTGTGAATGCCATTCATGGCTTTATCCAGTATAATGTATGCCCATGGATGACCAAAACACTTATGGGTTGAATAAGAATGGCACTGACTCAGTGAATAATATGCATATTATATCATTTCAAAGGCCATCTCATTGCACCATGACTAATTTGCAAAAGGTCATTTCCATGTAAAAGGACCCATGAGTGTAACGTGGACGCTGGGAGTCGGGAAGCAAGTGCAGGTGGTGAATTTAGGAATAAACGGAACAAGGAACAATACAAGAACCACGAGTAGCGTAAAGACATGAAACACATAGTTCTATTCCCCAGGCAGTATTGACTAAGGGAGTGACAGATATAGGGGAGGTAATCAGTGAAGTGATGGAGTCCAGGTGTGCCTATTGATGAAGCGCAGGTGCGCGTAATGATGAATGCCAGGTGTGCGTAATAATGACTGCCAGGACCGGTGGTTAGTAAACCGGCACATCAAACGCAGGAGCTTGGAGTATATATATATTTTTAATTAAGGCACACGTGTGTTTGGGAAGTATTCAGACCAGTTGACTTTTTCCACATTTTGTTACAGCCTTATTCTAAAATATACTGCTCAAAAAAATAAAGGGAACACTTAAACAACACAATGTAACTCCAAGTCAATCACACTTCTGTGAAATCAAACTGTCCACTTCGGAAGCAACACTGATTGACAATAAATTTCACATGCTGTTGTGCAAATGGAATAGACAACAGGTGGAAATTATAGGCAATTAGCAAGACACCCCCAATAAAGGAGTGGTTCTGCAGGTGGTGACCACAGACCACTTCTCAGTTCCTATGCTTCCTGGCTGATGTTTTGGTCACTTTTGAATGCTGGCGGTGCTTTCACTCTAGTGGTAGCATGAGACGGAGTCTACAACCCACACAAGTGGCTCAGGTAGTGCAGCTCATCCAGGATGGCACATCAATGCGAGCTGTGGCAAGAAAGTTTGCTGTGTCTGTCAGCGTAGTGCCCAGAGCATGGAGGCGCTACCAGGAGACAGGCCAGTACATCAGGAGACGTGGAGGAGGCCGTAGGAGGGCAACAACCCAGCAGCAGGACCGCTACCTCCGCCTTTGTGCAAGGAGGAGCAGGAGGAGCACTGCCAGAGCTCTGCAAAATGACCTCCAGCAGGCCACAAATGTGCATGTGTCTGCTCAAACGGTCAGAAACAGACTTCATGAGGGTGGTATGAGGGCCCAACGTCCACAGGTGGGGGTTGTGCTTACAGCCCAACACCGTGCAGGATGTTTGGCATTTGCCAGAGAACACCAAGATTGGCAAATTCGCCACTGGCGCCCTGTGCTCTTCACAGATGAAAGCAGGTTCACACTGAGCACGTGACAAACGTGACAGAGTCTGGAGACGCCGTGGAGAACGTTCTGCTGCCTGCAACATCCTCCAGCATGACCGGTTTGGCGGTAGGTCAGTCATGGTGTAGGGTGGCATTTCTTTGGGGGGCCGCACAGCCCTCCATGTGCTCGCCAGAGGTAGCCTGACTGCCATTAGGTATCAAGATGAGATCCTCAGACCCCTTGTGAGACCATATGCTGGTGCGGTTGGCCCTGGGTTCCTCCTAATGCAAGACAATGCTAGACCTCATATGGCTGGAGTGTGTCAGCAGTTCCTGCAAGAGGAAGGCATTGATGCTATGGACTGGCCCGCCCGTTCCCCAGACCTGAATCCAATTGAGCACATCTGGGACATCATGTCTCGCTCCCTCCACCAACGCCACGTTGCACCACAGACTGTCCAGGAGTTGGCGGATGCTTTAGTCCAGGTCTGGGAGGAGATCCCTCAGGAGACCATCCGCCACCTCATCAGGAGCATGCCCAGGCGTTGTAGGGAGGTCATACAGGCACGTGGAGGCCACACACACTACTGAGCCTCATTTTGACTTGTTTTAAGGACATTACATCAAAGTTGGATCCGCCTGTAGTGTGGTTTTCCACTTTAATTTTGAGTGTGACTCCAAATCCAGACCTCTATGGGTTGATAAATTGGATTTCCATTGATTATTTTTGTGTGATTTTGTTGTCAGAACATTCAACTATGTAAAGCAAAAAGTATTTAATAAGATTATTTCTTTCATTCAGATCTAGGATGTGTTGTTTAAGTGTTCCCTTTATTTTTTGGAGCAGTATATTATTTGTGTATATTTTTGCTTTAGGACACCCCCATTTTTAATTTGTTTTAATGTATTATTTCAGCTGAAAAGTTGAAAGCTTCCAAAGTTTTGAAAGAAAAGTCCATTCAAGACAGTCAAAAGCCTTTTTTTTTGTATCTTTTAATTGTCACTGTATTAGACTAAGCAGAGGTGATTTGATGATGTTGAAATGTTGAAGTTGAAATGGAGCTGGAATAGTGGAGCCAGCTCCTGTTTTCTTTGCGACTTACAATAACTCTCCATAGTTCTAAATCAATAGTTGCTCAGTAGTCCCAAAATGTCCAAAACATTAACTTGCTTGAACACGCTGTAGGTCATGTAACTGTTTGTTACATGCAATATGTTTGGTGGACTTCACCAGACAGAGGTTGCTCTCCGGTTTTGTGATAAAACAAAGGTGTGGTTGAATTTATTTTGCCACTGTGTCTTCTTATTGTATCGGCCTTGGGCCTATATATCACAGTGTTAAGGCATACAAACTAACAGGTTATAGACACAATTACAACACAAACAACAGAATTATCACAACACGTAGGCTGTAATATGTTTTTTTTCTGGCTTGTCTTCCCCAGTGATTTTACCCACACACTGCTACTGCTTCTTGTATTTGTTTGTAAGTGTCTATTGTAATAAACCCTGTTTGAATTAAATGGATCAAGTCTGGTAAGACTTTTGCCATTCTGTTTGTTCAATAGCTTTGTTATTATTTTATTGTTACGATTTATTAAAGTATGGGTCTACAATCAGATGAAGACTAAGAGTCTAAGCCTCCACTAAGCTAACACATGGAATTGTTTTAAGACGGTCATAGCATGGATCATTTAGCTATTTTATGACCCATGTAGGTATCACAAAAAAATATTTAGAAATTATTTGATGAAACATTGAAATTGCTTGGCCTTACTTCTATTAGCCCAGGGGTGGAGTGCCAATTTATCCTACCATTTCTAACGATCTGCTTGTCAGTTATGATTTTCATATGTGCATTACAACTAATTGTGTCTGTTGAATATTCCATAGCTCGCTAAACAGTCTATTAGCACCACGGGCTTGATCTTGGAATACAGGTTCAGATTCGGGCCTAACAACACACGTGCTAATATATCCTCTAAACATCGGCTTCTCAGGCATTATCACTTAACTAACCACGGGGTGGCCAATCTTATCTTCAATCAGCTTTACGAATCCTTTATGTTTCCCCACCATAGCGGGGGCACCGTCAGTTGTGATAGCGAATACGTTTTTAATATCGACACCTCTCTCCTCAAAATGATCTGTGAAGGCTTTTGCTACATCTTCTCCTTTAGTAATACCATGCATGGGTTATAGACAAAGCAGCTTCTCACGTACCTGCTCTGAGTCACAGTATCTTCCTACAACTGCCAGACGTGGAAAGTCATTCACATCCACACTCATCACAGGTGAATCTTTTAACGCTAGTTTGCTGCTCCTGTACATTTTCAACCATCTGGGTAACGCACCTTTCAACAGTTATGGCAGACACAGGCATGTATTTTATCTTTGAGATGATTGTATCTTTGTTAGGCCATCCATCAAATAAAGCCTGCGAACTACTGAGGAAAGCCTCCTTGATATATTCCCCATTAGTAAATGGTTTTCCATGTTTAACAATGCACTGTGCAACTTTATAGCTCCCCTCTGTAGCTTGATTTTTGACTGCATGTAGATTTCTAAACACACTGCTTTGCTTTTCATACCTGGACACGGCCCTCTTGATTCCTTCAGCCTTGTCTGCCTCATCCTTGAAGTTTTTCTCATGTCTCGTTTCAAAATAATGCGGTACACTTCATGTCTGACAAACAACAGTTTTACAACAGAGAGCGCAAACAGACCGGTCCTTCAGTAAAACAAATTCATATTCCTTTATCCAAGAGGCAATAAATGAGCGGACATCTGCCTTATTTTTCTTTGCTGATGACATTTTGAACCCTGAACTTGTTAAAATAACAAAAGAATGCTTGCTAAGTGAAAACGAGTATATCATCTACAGTGCTGCCTTGGTTTTGAATTTGGTGGGAGAGGCGAGGCGGGTCGTCTTCCGCTGAACTGATATGAAACTCCTGCAAAATCATGAAAGCCCATTGGCTAATCAGGATTGACATACCTTAGGAACTACAATGTTGCAATAAATACCAAAGCAACTTCGAAACTAATGCATGCAATTTCAATGATTTCAAAAAAAAGAATAAAATATAATATATATATTTTAATTTTTTGGGGGGTAGCTTGCCAAGCCTTGGCGTGCCAAGGCAAATACAGTGTGCCAAGCCAAGGCTGGCACACATGCCTTAAGTTGCCGACCCCTGTATTATCCCACAGAAACACACTGAATAACACATTTATACATGGCAAAACAGATAGTCCAAAAATAAATCAAAAGGAAGTATGGATTGAGGTGTCTGAAATGCATCTAAGAGATATAGGAAAGTTTTAGGAAAAAGTATCAGGAACTTCAGGTGAGTCTCATGTAACCATGTGTATGTGACAAATACATTTGATTTGATTTGATTTGATGTAGCTCAAACCGTTCAGACTTTTTCGTGAGAAGACAGATTTTTGGAACGTCTCCTGGTCTGACAAACACATCTGTAGCACAGAGGCGCAACATCGCAAGACTTCCGGGACCGCTTGCGAAACAGACCAAGCAGACCAGGCCGAGGTGTGGTTTTCATCAAAAAACAACCTTATATTGTCACACCCTGTTCTGTTTCACCTGTCCTTGTGCTTGTCTCCACCCCCTCCAGGTGTCGCCCATCTTCCCCACTTATCCTCTGGGTATTTATATCTGTGTTTTCTGTCTGTCTGTGCCAGTTTGTCTTGTTTGTCAAGCTTACCAGCGTTTGTCCTGTCAGCGCCTGTCTTTTCCCAGCCTCTCTTTTTCTCGTCCTCCTGGTTTTTGACCCTTGTCTGTCCTGACCCTGTTCCTGCCCGACTGACTACTCTGCCTGTCCCTGAGCCTGCCTGCCATCCTGTACCTTCACTCCACCTCTGGATTACTGAACTCTGCCTGTCCCTGACCCTGAGCCTGCCTGCCATCCTTTACCTTTGCTCCACCTCTGCATTATTGACCCCTGCCTGCATTGACCTGTTGTATGCCTGACCCTGTTGTTACAATAACATTGTTACTTCACACAGTCTGCACTTGGGTCTTACCTTGATACCTGATAGTACGAACTGGCCCTGACTGACCCAGCAGACTTGGACCAGCTCTGCAATGCCATCTCCTCCCAAGGAGCCAGGAGTTGCTTCGCGGTCTGATGGAAGGGTTCCAGGCCGTGGCCAAACGTCACGACCTAGCCTTGGACGCTGTAACGGCTGTCTACGGAAGAAGTGGACCAAAATGCGGCGGAGTTAGGGTTCGTCATTTTTAATGTTACGAACACTATGCAATTAACAAAACAACAAAACTGACAGCCAACACAGTCCTGTCAGGTGCAACAACAGTGACAAGCACAATTACCCACACCACACAACGGAAACGTAGGCAACTTATGTGTGACTCCCAATCAACCACAACCCTCTACAGCTGTGCTTGATTGGAAGTCACACGGCCAAAATTAAATGAAACAATAAAACACTTACTCCCTTCTGCCACGTCCTGACCCAACTACACCCTCTACTGGTCAGGACGTGACAGTACCCCCCCCTCAAGGTGCAGACCCCGGGATGCACCTAAAAAAAGGAAAACACAAAAAAAAATCCCCAACAAAAAGGAACACCTAAACAATAAGGGAGGGAAGGGAGGGTGGCTGCCGTCACCGACGGCACTGTGCTACACCCTCCCTCCCCAACCCACCTATCCTGGAGGTGGCTCAGGTGCAGGACGTGGACCTCGCTCCACCTTCGGCGTCGCCCACTCTGTTGGCGCCGATCGCTGCGCCGGGCAGACGGGCCACTCGGGCTGACCCTGGCAGACGGACCACTCGGGCTGGGCCGGAAGGCATGCGGGCCACTCGGGCTGGGCCGGAAGGCATGCGGGCCACTCGGGCTGGGCCGGAAGGCATGCGGGCCACTCGGGCTGGGCCGGAAGGCATGCGGGCCACTCGGGCTGGGCCGGAAGGCATGCGGGCCACTCGGGCTGGGCCGGAAGGCATGCGGGCCACTCGGGCTGGGCCGGAGGGCAGGAGGACCACTCGGGCTGGACCGGAGGGCAGGAGGACCACTCGGGCTGATCCTGACAGACCGGGCACCCTGGCAGATCAGGGCAGGCGGGCACCTCTGGCAGAACCGGGCAGTCCGGCCACTCTGGCAGAACAGGGCAGTCCGGCCACTCTGGCAGAACAGGGCAGTCCGGCCACTCTGGCAGAACAGGGCAGTCCGGCCACTCTGGCAGAACAGGGCAGTCCGGCCACTCTGGCAGAACAGGGCAGTCCGGCCACTCTGGCAGAACAGGGCAGTCCGGCCACTCTGGCAGAACAGGGCAGTCCGGCCACTCTGGCAGAACAGGGCAGTCCGGCCACTCCGGCAGTTCAGGGCAGTCCGGCCACTCCGGCAGTTCAGGGCAGTCCGGCCACTCCGGCAGTTCAGGGCAGTCCGGCCACTCCGGCAGTTCAGGGCAGTCTGGCCACTCCGGCAGTTCAGGGCAGTCTGACCTCTCTGGCGACTGTTGACTGGCGGGCAGCTCTGACGACTGTTGACTGGCGGGCAGCTCTGACGACTGTTGACTGGCGGGCAGCTCTGACGACTGTTGACTGGCGGGCAGCTCTGACGACTGTTGACTGGCGGGCAGCTCTGACGACTGTTGACTGGCGGGCAGCTCCGACTCAGGATTCACCAGGCTGGGGAGACATAACGGAGGCCTGGCTTGAGGAGGTGGCACAGGAGAGACCAGGGTGGAGAGACCCACTGGAGGACCGGTCCGTGGAGGAGACACGGGCTTGACCAGGATAGGGAGATCCACTGGAGGACTGGTCCGTGGAGGAGACACGGGCTTGACCAGGATAGAGAGACCCACTGGAGTACTGGTCCGTGGAGGAGGCACGGGCTTGACCAGGATAGGGAGACCCACTGGAGTACTGGTCCGTGGAGGAGGCACGGGCTTGACCAGGATAGGAAGACATGCAGGAGGCTTGGTTCTGGGCGTAGGTACAGGATGTGCAGGGCTGGGAAGACATGGAGGAGGCCTGTTTCTGGGCGCAGGCACAGTCTTTACCAGACAACCAGCACGCACCTCAGGACGAGTATGGAGAGCTGCCTCAGGTGACATCATACCCACGACACGCTCATTAGGGCGAATGCCGTACTTTATGCACCACACTAGCAGCTCTCTCATCTCTCTCTCTCCTAATTTTCCCATTAACCCCGTCACAGTCTCTGTCTCATAGCCCTCGCTCACCTCCAATGTCATCCCGACTGGCTCTGGTTCCGACCTCAGCTCCACCGACTGTCCCGTGTGCCCCCCCAAAAAAAAATATTGGGGCTGCCTCTCGCGCTCGTTGCGCTCTCTCTCCTCGTAGTATCGCCTCTCCGCTCTCGCCGCTTCAATCTCCCACTGCGGGAGGCGATAATCCCCAGCCTGAGTCCATGGTCCCTCTCCGTCCAGGATCTGTTCCCATGTCCATTTGTCCATAACGCAGTAGTCCTGCTGCTCCTTCCTCTTCCGCCGCTTGGTCCTGGTTTGGTGGGTAATTCTGTAACGGCTGTCTACGGAAGAAGTGGACCAAAATGCGGCGGAGTTAGGGTTCGTCATTTTTAATGTTACGAACACTATGCAATTAACAAAACAACAAAACTGACAGCCAACACAGTTCTGTCAGGTGCAACAACAGTGACAAGCACAATTACCCACACCACACAACGGAAACGTAGGCAACTTATGTGTGACTCCCAATCAACCACAACCCTCTACAGCTGTGCTTGATTGGAAGTCACACGGCCAAAATTAAATGAAACAATAAAACACTTACTCCCTTCTGCCACGTCCTGACCCAACTACACCCTCTACTGGTCAGGACGTGACAGACGCATTGCTGGAGCAATTCTGTGGGTTGCCTACTAGGCAGCCTACCATGACGGTAACCTCCCAGCCCCTCTGGTAGCAGCGCCGTCAACCCGGTTTCCCGGGAACCCCGCTTACCACCTCCGGAGCTCTACGATGGACATTCCAGAACCTGCCGGGCCTCCCAGTGCTCTCTTGTTTTCGAGCTGCAGCCTTCTTAGTTCCCCCTCGGACCGCTTCGAATATAGCGTACCTTATTACGCTGATGTCCGAGAGGGCACTCGTCTGGGCCACAGCGGTGTGGGAGCAACAATCTGCGGTCTTCCTCAGTCTATAGGTATTCGTGGCAGAGGTGAGGAAGGTTTTTGAGGCTCCGGTGTCCGGGAGAGAGGCTGCCCGGAAGTTACTCCAGCTTTGGAAGGACACGCTCAGTGTGGCAGACTATGCGGTGGAGTTCCGCATGCTAGCGGTGGAGGCTACCTGGAACCCAGAAGCGCTGTTTGACGAGCTTATCTAACCAACGTCGCTATGATATCACTTACAAGTGCGAGTGGAGATCTTCATAGTCCCAGTCGGTATTAGATAGAAGGTCATGGCCCTACCCGCCTTTGGGGAAAACCACTTGTGGTTACCTCATTGGCTCCCAGCACAAACTTCTCATTTTTCAAATTCCATTTTTTTCAAACGCAATATGTTTATCATTGATTTAATAAAACTGCATACAAACATGGCCTTTTTTTTTGTTTTGTAAGGCAGCTCCAAAATGCAGGTGTTTCAGCCTAGCGCAGTGCTTTTTGTGGTGGTGGGGCAAGCCAGCAGAAAATACGGAGCGTTGCGCTGTGATTGGATCAGTGTTCTGTCACTCATGGGTATACTACATCTAAGGGTAGAGCTAGACAATTCTAGCCCCTTGGGTGCTGCCATAGAGTTACATTAGAAGTGCCCATCTAAGAAGGCTCAAGGTCATTGGCCACAGATAAAATTATGCCAAATCATGTTATATGTACAGTAGCTTTGATTGTACTGATCATGTCAACATCATACTTTCAAAATCTTAGCTAGCAGTCATCATGAATCAAATCAACAATTTACTGGGAAATCCTTTTTAATCCTTTTCATATGAAGAGAAATAAGGAAAATGAATTACAGGTAAAATGTATAGGTGCTTGTCGGCCATTTGACAAACATTACACAAGTTGGAAATCGCAAATTCAACGAGTGGTTTGGAAGGAATCAGTTGCTAACTGCAAGCATTGCAAAACAATCATTAGCCTGCTATTCAGTGGAGTGGCTGTGTGGTCCCAAGTCTAAGATTAAGGGTCTCTTTTCCAAGTTTAAAATGACAAACATTCAACATTGGCCATGCCATCAATGAAGCATGATTTGTGCCGCGCTCAAAACAACTGTTAACGCGGAACTACGAAAACTTGACTTCAGTGAGTTCAAGACAACGGCGGAATCGGGAATAAACAAGCTACGACTGGGAAAATGCGTTTTGAACTTTTATCCAACTCAAAATTATAAATCCGGCCTCTTTCTAGAGCTACGACCTGAAGATCAATGACATCATGATTCGACCTTGTTTTTTTTATGAGTTCCCAGTTGCTTTGAACGCACCATAAATCCAGAGAATGACAGACTTTGCCCACGAAGGACCGCCGTGCCACCTTCCTGTTCAAGTGAGCACAGCACAACAAGGTGAGTCCAAAAATGTCCTGTATGCTGCTGCATAAATGATGTAATATGCCAGGTAGATATGTATACTGTAGCTAAGAAAGTAATACTAAGTGTATGTTGTGTTAGCTGTTAGTTGCCCATGTGCCTCACCCTAATAATTTGGTATTTTTTCCCCTCTTAATTTCGCCTACTGTTCTGACTTGGTGGTGCAAATGTAGCCTATAACCTGTTTTAGAGAAATGTAATCATTGAATATTGTAAGGGCTTTCATTGTCTGCTTACATGCCCCCTTTATTTATCCTACGGTTCTGACTTGGTGTACAGGGAGAACACTGTAAGAACCGACAACTAACGAAACACGCTCCATTAAACGCTGTTATTGACACATTATTGCTCGTATTATTGGGAAACTAGTAATAAACTAATTTGAATAAGGGGTTTAGCATAAAAAGCACCTTGATACGGTATTAGGCCTAAAGTAAAAACAGAAAATAACAATGTCAGCCATCAGCTATATTTTTTCTAAAGGCAGTAAATGAGGCTGAATGAACTGTTTCGCTGCCAGACATGGCTCCGCTGATAGCCAGGTGTAGCAGTGGTAAGATGTTGGGACTACTGTTGGGATAGCTTTATGTGGGCACCGTTTGTCACCGTTATAGTGCAATTCATGTATTGTTCAGTGTTGTGTTGTGGCTTTGATGGCATGCATCCCACTTTATTTATTTGATTTGCCCCACCAAGATTTACATGCTAAAATCGCCACAGGGATGGAGGATGATGAAAGTCAACAGTAGTTACAAATAAAGGTAGACCTAGCAATTAGATTTAAAGTGTTTTTACTGTTTATGAATTAATAAGTCATTACAACTCAAAGTTCTGTTACAAATCCGTAACAAATCCCTTACGGAATTTCTGCAACTGGTCATAAAACTAGATCATGGGAAAGTCTGAAGTGATTTCCTTTCCTGTCCTAACTTTATAAAATTATTTCACCAATTAGTATGTGCAAATGTGGCAGTGAATATGACAGAACACTAAAGTAACTATAGCTTATGATGCTTCATTATACTGTACATAGAGCTAATTTTCTTATGCAAATTAAACCAATTAATAAATGCCCAGGAGTTGGTTGACCTTTTTATCAATCAGACTTTTATATAATAAAAGAATGCAGTTTTCAGGAAAAATCTGCTACTTTTGGGGGGAACAGTGGTGGGAATTGTGGGAGATTATTTATATCTGTTCAGTCTTTGAGCTAATCTAACATGATTGACAACTGCCAAGTAGAAGGGTAACCTAAGGAAGGTAATTAGATCCAGCTGAATGTTGTTGTACTGCAGTTGGTCAACTATAATGTATTTAATTCTTTATTAAATTCTTTATTAAATTATATTTCATGAATGTATAAATCAAGAGATGAGATGCGACAGGTCTCTGTCTCTCTCTCTCTGTCTGTCTGTCTCTCTCTCTCTGTCTCTCTCTCTCACACACACACACACACACACACACACACACACACACACACACACACACACACACACACACACACACACACACACACACACACTATCATATGCACCTCCATCCTACTTACTTGGTTTAAGCATGAGAAAATGCACATTTCATTTCAATAAGCCTGTTCTCTCTCATGCTATTGGGGTTATCTTAAAGGTCTTATTCAATTATTTTTTTCTTTCACAACAGAAGCAACTTGTTTTCATGGTAAAACTGTTTGTCTAGATAAAAAGATTACCACCTCAAATAATTATGTTAATTTGATTGATTTCAACAAAAACAACAAAAAATTGTTAATTTAAAATGCATTGCATTTCTAATCAGAACTTGATTGGAGGGGTGTGTGAGATTTATTTTCAACTAGAATGTTTTCAACCAATTATTTTCACTCCTATCCAGAATTAACATGGCACTTACTGTGCTGCATAGATAACATTGATAGAGATTATCTGATAAGTAAAAAATGTACAATAATGTTTAGCCATAGACACAAGGTGTTTATGAATCGAAAAACAAAATATGAACCAATTCTGTTTGTCTGCATTGCAGGTCCTTATCTCTCCAGAGAACACACTGACACTGTGGTCACCTTCTACCACACACACACACACGTACGCACGCACACACACACACACACACACACACACACACACACACACACACACACACACACACACACACACACACACACACACACACACACACACACACACACACACACACACACACACACACACACACACACACACACACACACTGGACTGAGGCTGGTCATTACTACAGAGGACCCACATGAAGAGAGCCAGCCATCTGATCCAGTCCCATCCATTATTCATCTTGCTGGGGGAAAGACGATCAGGTCGGCACCTCAGAGAGACCCAGGAACCTCATCTATCCTCATGAGCGCAGGAAAGACACACACCAGTGGAGGGAGCCTGCAAAGCTGCAAAAGAGAGAAGCAGGTACAACAGAAGTTTGGAAGTGTGTGTGAGTTTTGGGAGTGCAATAACAACTAAATAGTTCTGTCCAAAACTTTCCTTTTGTTGTGAAATATTTTCTCTAGTACTCTGCAATGTTATATGTGAAAGACCATTTAAAATCATGTTGGATTCTCATCAGAAGTAGGCAACAGACTCTGACATACATGAAACACTATGGTTTGTTCTAAAGCATATAACAAAGCCCCTTGTTTTTGTCCAAATACACCAAGCTCACAAAACTGTCTCAAAACAGCTCTACAAGAAATATTCTAATAAATCCAATAATGTAAATGCAGGGTTATTATAGAATAAATGTGTGCTATACAATCCTTGACAGCTGCCCATCATCTTATTCTCCTAGCAAACAAAGTAGCGTCAGGAAAATACCTTGTGTACATATCTGAGTGACAGGCAGGGCTGTCAAGCTGCCAGGGGTAATGACATCATAAATGAATTTGATGGGAGGGAATTCAATCTGTAGCGATAGAAACGGCTCAGCCATTAGAGTGAAGTTCTAAAATGTTATCTGCTCATCCCCTGAAATGAGGATTGACACAAACTCTCAGAGAATAGATTGTGCAATTAGCTGTCCTGGCTTCTTTTTGACACCATAAAAAGATAAATGAGATTCAACATTATCATGCAGACTCCTTCATGCACACTTCCTTGTGACACTATTTCACCCAGGTTGGACTCTGGAGAGTAAGTCTATTTGTTGAAGATACGACTGATAGGTTGTGTAGTTACTGGAGAGAGAGCGAGAGAGAGAGAGAGAGAGAGAGAGAGAGAGGGAGAAAGAGAGAGAGAGAGAAAGACAGAGAGAGAGAGAGAGCGAGAGAGATGTATAGGCACTGTGTGTAGAACAATCTGGTGAACTGTATTGTTCCTTGCCTAGCTATAAGTAAAACCATTGCTTGAGATTAACTTTCTAGATACACATGTGCTCCGTGCTTAAAGCACATGAATGACATGTTTTGTACTGAACAAGGTTGCTGTTGATGCTATTAGTCCCTGAGTCTGTAAACACACACACGCATTGACAAAGTTTAACACCGAATCACATATAATGTAGCCTATAGGGATACTGCCTATACGTCGTAATTCGTGACAAACTGCTCTGCTCAGGGAATAACGTAGGGGGC
Source organism: Salmo salar (assembly GCF_965601325.2). Taxonomy (NCBI): domain Eukaryota; kingdom Metazoa; phylum Chordata; class Actinopteri; order Salmoniformes; family Salmonidae; genus Salmo; species Salmo salar. The sequence goes on from NC_138299.1 coordinate 137,493,681, forward strand.
GCTCTGTGAGTGACAATGGTTAAATGTCAAACTGCGTAGGTACTTGACAAAACAAACTGTAAGTACATGATGTTTTCTGAATCGTGATCTATGATCGTGATAGACATTCTGACTAACGAAACACGCTCTATTAAACGCTGTTATTGACACATTATTGCTCGTATTATAGGGAAACAGTAATAAACTAATTTGAATAAGGGGTTTAGCATAAAAAGCACCTTGACACAGTATTAGGCCTAATCAAAAAACAGAAAATGACAACGTAATACTTATTTTTTTTTTATAGCCGATGAAGTGTTAATTGGACTGGGGATAATTATCAACATAGATAATTAATGCACATAGCCTACACAGTTTATAAACATGCTATAATATTTATTTTTTTTCCTAAATTTGACATTTGTCTCAAATCACAAACACTGAACTATGGGTGGAATTATGCAAAACATAAGGTAAGTGACTCTAAAAAATCACGGAGTCTCATTTGATAGAAGATTCCCTATTTGCGCCCTCCCTCCGCTCGCATCCCATGGCCGTCTCTAGGTGATTTAGCGCCGCCAGTCTCAAGCAGGTGTCCAACATGGCGATCACGGGAAACGGATCTCTCACTATTTCTCTCTCTGTTTTCGTGATTTCAGCGGCGTTTCTTCTAAAAGGTAGGATGACTTACTCGTGATCAAGCGCATCAAAAATTGTTTAACCTCATGGAGTGAAAGAGCATAGGTTACCTACAACTTGAGATGGTTGGTGCGGGATGCGCGTGAGCTTCTCCTAAATCTCAGCATCGGCACTTTGCTTCTTTTAATCTTACTTCAATGTGCAACCTTTTCTGTAACCCGTGTCCCTATATACAAAACAACATATATGCCATGGTTTTTGGGGGACCTTTGGATAGCCTGTCCGTCCTTTTTATAATCAGAAATTAGCCTATTATGTAGGGTATGTTGCACCTAAAAAGTGGTGATAATTAGTAAATGAGCTAATCAACAAATAGCCTACAATTTTAATTCAAAGAAAATAACATAGGCTACAGTGTAACGTTAATCTAACACTGTAACTTCTATGTGCCACATAATTGCCAGTGGAAGAGTTTCCTCGGTGTAACATGAACAGAGTGGTCAGTGTAAATGTATTGCAAATGTTCACAGTTGCTAATATTTATGTTCAATAACTCGAATGCCAATTCGACTACTCTAAATGGATGTCCGGAAAACACGCAATGCAGCTACAGTAGGCTACACTCACGTCAGTGTGTCCCCTCTACGGCTGCGGTGAACAGGTTTCGGCACATAGGCTTTTACCAACAACATACTGTACCTCCGTACTATTATCCTATTATACATATTGACAGTTAGAGCTTGTCTACGTATTATTTCCCGCGAATGGGATACTGACGGACCCAGAAATCTCTTGAATTACTGGATTACAAGGAATTTAAATCCTGCCCGACTGTTCCTGCTATTTGTAGGCTACATAGACTGAGGTGCGCTGATACGGTGCACGCACTAGTCTACACGGTAAATGATGTCCAAAACCAATGTACCAATCTCTACCCAGCAGCAGTCAGTCCCGCCCGTATAATTTCATATAGTAAGCCTCAGACACTGTAGGCAAAAATATTTTCATTATCTTTTAATTTACCCTGCTGTTGTAGTGTGGACAGTAGTCTAAAATGTATTTTTTTGTTTCATGATCTGTCGCTAATATGCAGTCAATTTATAAGATACATTATTTTTAATGATGACCATAACATTCTTTACAGGTCTCTTATGTTGCTCAGATGTAGCCTTTCATTTTCCCAACTCAAAATCAACAGGTCTCTGTGTGTATTTTTACGTGTGTGCGCGTGCATGCGCGTGCATGCGTGTGTTTGTGTGTGTGTGTGTGTGTGTGTGTGTGTGTGTGTGTGTGTGTGTGTTTGTTTGTTGGATGGATGGATGTTTGGGGGAGGTCTAATCAGGATTCCACATTTCGTTGCTCAGAAGCCTATCCAAACTAAAGCAACATGGCTAAAGAAACACAGTGCCTTCAGAAAGTGTTCCCACTTATTCCACATTTTCTACAAACAATATCCCATAATGACAAAGCAAAAACATGTTTTCAAAAATGTTTGCCAAATATATTGAAAATGAAATACAGAAATATCTAATTTACATAAGTATTCACACCCCTTTGTCAATACTTTGTAGAAGCACCTGTGGCAGCGATTACAGCAGTGAGTCTTTCTGAGTAAGTCTCTAAGAGCTTTCCACACCTGGATTGTGCAATATTTCCACATTATTATTTTCAAAATTCTTCAAGCTCTGACAAATTGGTTGTTGATCATTGCTAGAGAGCCATTTTCAGGTCTTGCCATACATTTTCAAGTAGATTTAAGTCAAAACTGTAACTTGGCCACTCAGGAACATACACTGTCTTCTTGGTAAGCAACTCCAGTGTAGAATGGCCTTTTGTTTTAGGTTATTGTCCTGCTGAAAGGTGAATTCGTCTCCCAGTGTCTGGTAGAAAGCAGACTGAACCAGGTTTTCCTCTAGGATTTTGCCTGTGCTTAGCTCTATTCCATTTCTTTTTCATCCTGAAAAACTCCCCAGTCCTTAACGATTACAAGCATGGATTTGCCCCAAACCTAACACTTTGTATTCAGGACAAAAAGTTAATTGTTTTGCAAATTGTTTTTGAAGTAATACTTTAGTGGCTTGCAAACAGGATGCCTGTTTTTGAATATTTCCATTCTGTACAGGCTTCCTTCTTTTCACTCTGTCATTTAGGTTAGTAACTATAACGTTGTTGATCCATCCTCAGTTTTCTCCTATCACAGCTATTACACTCTGTAACTGTTTGTCACCATTGGCCTCATGGTGAAATCCCTGAGCGGTTTCCTTCCTCTCCGGCAACTGAGTAAGGAAGGACACCTATATCTTTCCATGGGAGTGCTCGGAACTTATTATGTGACTTGTTAAGCAAATTTTCACTCCTGAACTTATGTAGACTTGTCATAACAAAGGGGTTGAATTCTTATTGACTGAAGACATTTCAGCTTTTCATTTTTCATTAATTTGAAAAAATTTCAAAAAACTATTCCACTTTGACATGATGGTGTATTGTGTGTAGGCCAGTGACAAAATAACTACATTTAAACAATTTTAAATTCAGGCTATAACACAACAAAATATGGAAAAAGTCAAGGGGTGTGAATATTTTCTGAGGGCACTGTACATGTATAGGTAACATAGTAAACTACAGGCTTTCACTTGACAACTGTTGAATGGAGTGTAGTCTATATTGAGTAGTGGTTGAACACCATTCACTGTATTTTAGAGCTTCGCTCTCTGTCACTATTCATTTAATTAACCTCTCTCTCTCTGTGTTAAATGCCTAAATGCATCCAAAATACACAATAGCTTCCAATACAATATCCCAAGTGGTGCAAGAGTTGAAGATTACATTCTGGCCTAGCAAAGCTTTACAGTTGTAACAAAACCCACATATTGTTAGGACCACAGTTAACCAGGCTTGGTAGGATAACATTTAGACAGTGGCGATTTTAGCATGTAAATCTTTGTGGGGCAAAAACATAAAAAAGTGGGATGCCTGCCAGCAAAGCCACTACACTACACAACACAACACTAAACAATACATCAATTGCACTATACCCCTGCTACACCTGGCTATCAGTGGAACCTTGTCTGGCAGCAAAACAGTTAATTCAGCCTCATTTACTGCCTTTAAAAAAAACATAGCTGATATGGCTGACTTGCTCAAACGAATGTGGTTTCTACTGACAATTGAGATGTACAAACTATGGCATAAAGGGACGACAAGCGGATAAGAGGCAATCTGTAATTTCTATTAAGACATTAATGAGCGAGCTAGGATGTACGTAGTCAATAATAATATAATAATAATAACAATATATGATCAGCACTTTTGAAATGTACAGCAACAGAATTCAGGACATGGGCCGTTCTTACAGTGTTCTCCCTGTACACCAAGTCAGAACCGTAAGATAAATAAAGGGGGCTTATGAGCAAACAATGAAAGCTCTTACATTATTCAATGATTACATTTCTCAAAAACACGTTATAGGCTACATGTGCACTACCAAGTCAGAACAGTAGGCGAAATTAGGGGAAAATAGACCAAATTATTAGGTTGAGGCTCATGGGCAACTAACAGCTAACTACACAACATACACTTAGTATTACTTTCTTAGCTACAGTATACACATCTCCCTGGAATATTACATCATTTATGCAGCAGCATACAGGACATTTTTGGACTCACCTTGTTGTGCTGTGCATGCTTGAACAGGAAGGTGGCGCGGCGGTTCTTCGTGGGCAAAGTCTGCCATTCTCTGGATTTATGGTGCATTCAAAGCAACTGGGAACTCGGAAAAAAACAAGGCTGAATAATGATGATTGATCTTCAGGTCGTAGCTCTAGAAAGATGACGGATTTATAATTTTGAGTTGGATGAAAGTTCAAAACGTATTTTCTCAGTTGTAGCTCATTTATTCCCGATTTCCCAGTTGTCTTGAACTCACTGAAGTCAAGTTTTCACAGTTTATTTGTATTTATTTTTTATTTCACCTTTATTTAACCAGGTAGGCTAGTTAAGAACAAGTTCTCATTTGCAACTGCAACCTGGCCAAGATAAAGCAAAGCAGTTCGACACAAACAACAACACAGAGTTACACATGGAATAAACAAACATACAATCAATAATACAGTAGAAAAGTCTATGTACAGCATGTGCAAATGAGGTAGGATAAGGGAGGTAAAGTTCCGAGTTAACAGTTGAGTTAAGTTGTTTTGAGCGTGGCACAAATCATGCTTCATTGACAGCATGACCAATGTTGAATGTTTATCATTTTAAACTTGGAAAAGAGACCCTTTGTCACGTTTGTCGTATGAAGGAGCGGACCAAGGCGCAGCGTGTGTATCGTTCCACATTTTATTATAACTGTGAAACTATGCAAGACATACAAATAATCTACTAAACAAAATAACAAACCGTGACGAAGAGGTGAAACATACACTACCTCAAAATAATATATATCTTTTTTTACATAGTTTACGTACTGATATGTGACATGTATTAATGCCAAAATAACATGCAAAACAGGCAAGCTCCCCCCTAAAAAATGTGGGGCTCAAAATGACGGGTCGCCACTGCATTTAGATATGTTTTTATAGTGAGAGTAGAGTACCAAAGAGAAGGGCAAAGTCGGACTAGATCTTGCTTAGCTGGTCTAGGCTTGGCAGGCGTTTATTTGACCTCAAGCCTGGTTGGTTTATACCTCAAAGGAAAGATAAGTAGCGATACAAAAATACAGATTTAAAATGACTGTTGAAGGATCTTGTAAATATTGTTTGGAATAATCCATCTCTTACAGAGACATTACCCAAGGTGAGAGATGGATTGGCTCATCCTCCTCTCTGATAAACCGCTGAGATAAGATGCTGAATGTAAAAAAAGGGTTTGTTTGAACCTTATAACATTCTGTATTTCTCCTTGTGTCTCTCCAGGAGTTCCTCTTTCTCTCCAGGGGTCTTCTATCTCTCCAGGGGATTATTCTATCTCTCCAGGGGGTTCCTCTATCTCTCCAGGGGGTTCCTCTGTCTCTCCAGGGTGCCTCTGTCTCTCCAGGGGTGCCTCTATCTATCCAGGGGGTTCCTCTATCTATCCAGGGGGTTCCTCTATTTCTCCAGGGGGGTACCTCTATCTCGCCATGGGGGTTCCTCTATCTCTCCAGGGGGTCCCTCTATCTCTATCTCTCCAGGGGGTCTCTCTATCTCTCCAGGGGGTTCCTCTATCGCTCCAGGGTGGTTCATCTATCTCTATCTCTCCAGGGGGTCCGTCTATCTCTCCAGGGGGTTTATCTATCTCTCCAGGGTGGTTCATCTATCTCTATCTCTCCAGGGGGTCCGTCTATCTCTCCAGGGGGTTTATCTATCTCTCCAGGGGGTTCCTCTATCTCTCCAGGGGGTCCTCTATCTCTATCTCTCCAGGGGGTCCCTCTATCTCTCCGGGGGGGTTCCTCTATCTCTCCAGGGGGGTTCCTCTATCTCTCCAGGGGGTTCATCTATCTCTACAGGGGGTTCCTCTATCTCTCCAGGGGGTTCATCTATCTCTACAGGGGGTTCCTCTATCTCTCCAGGGGATTCATCTATCTCTACAGGGGGTTCCTCTATCTCTCCAGGGGGTTCCTCTATCTCTCCAGGGGGTTCCTCTATCTCTCCAGGGGGGTTCCTCTATCTCTCCAGGGGGGTTCCTCTATCTCTCCAGGGGGTTCATCTATCTCTCCAGGGGATTCATCTATCTCTACAGGGGGTTCCTCTATCTCTCCAGGGGGGTTCCTCTATCTCTCCAGGGGGTTCATCTATCTCTCCAGGGGGTTCCTCTATCTCTCCAGGGGGTTCATCTATCTCTCCAGGGGGGTTCCTCTATCTCTCCAGGGGGTTCATCTATCTCTCCAGGGGGTCCCTCTATCTCTCCAGGGGGTTCATCTATCTCTCCAGGGGGGTTCCTCTATCTCTCCAGGGGTTCATCTATCTCTACAGGGGGTTCATCTATCTCTACAGGGGGTTCACTATCTCTCCAGGGGGTTCCTCTATTTCTCCAGGGGGTTCACTATCTCTACAGGAGGTTCCTCTATCTCTACAGGGGGTTCATCTATCTCTCCAGGGGGTTCCTCTATCTCTCCAGGGGGTTCCTCTATCTCTCCAGGGGGTTCATCTATCTCTCCAGGGGGTTCCTCTATCTCTCCAGGGGGTTCACTATCTCTCCAGGGGGTTCCTCTATCTCTCCAGGGGGTTCATCTATCTCTCCAGGGGGTTCACTATCTCTCCAGGGGGTCCCTCTATCTCTCCTCTATTATAGTACATATCCGTTGTGATCTGATCATGGTATTTCAGACGGTTGCATAATGCTTCTTTATTGTCAGCTCCAGCTCATTCATCAGCACTGAATGATGGTGAAATGGATCAATAGAAGCTGTCATGGAGCCTTAGGCAGGCCTGTACTGCTTTTGGTGTGTTTCTCTGAGAAACAAAGGAAACATACACTTGTTATGGTGCTTATGTTTGCCATACAGTTTGCTATGTGTGACATGGATGGTGATTGAAGATGGCTGTCCGAGTGCTGTTGAAGGGTTTGGCTTTGAAACAGAGTGATGTAAGGCTGCTGCACTGTATTCTGTCTGTGCGCTGCATCATCACCCTCATACTTCACAGGCCTTGGTAACTGAACTGGCATATACTGGGCCAGTTTAAATAGAATATATGGTCCTGTGTTCTTCACGTATCCTGAATACAGCAGTTTAACAGTGTTGTTGACTGTTGGGGCCAGTGTACTGATCCTGTCCACTTAACTTGTTCTGTATGCTCATAGAAGATTTGAATGATAAGTAATAAGTACAGCCCCATTGATATCCTGTGGGCACTGTGGTTGGAAAATTGCACAGCTCTCACAGCCTGCAGTGAAATGCACTTATCCTGTTTCAAGTCAAATTTAACACCCAAGCTAATGGCCCATTGCCAGCTAGTGAAATATTTCATTGCCTGTACTCTGGGCTCACTACATCATTTGTAACAATAATATACTCTTCTATTTAAAGAAATTGAATTTATAGCTCATTAAATTTACATTAGATTCTGCTTAATAAGCCTCACCCTAATTGCTAGATAATGCAGGATATTACTTGATATGGTGGCAGCAAACAATGTTACTCTTAGGGAAGGGAAGGCTGAGACATGGCAGCTCTTCTCAGTACAACTTGAGAAATAGAGAAGATCCGGTAGACACTGTTGACATCCATAAGAAAATCAGCTACTGCAGTTTTGTTAGTCATTAGTGTCTGATGGAAGACAGCACATTTCAGCACATGTGGGTAGTTCTGTCTGCTTCTGACTCAAATTCTGTGCGTGTCCACACACTTTCTTCAGTGAGCTCTTGCTGACTTGTCCTCTGTACAGGGTTGTAGGTAGCCTAGTGGTTAAGTGTTGGGCCAGTAACTGAAAGGTTGCTGGTTTGAATCACCAAGCTGTCACGCCCTGACCATAGAGAGCCCTCAGGGTAAAGGAGGACAGCGACGACGTCATCAGTCCGATGCAACCTGTGCCGGCTCCACGCTCCAGGCCTCCAGTGCGCCTTCCCAGCCCGGTACGTCCTGTGCCGGCTCCCCGCACTCACCCTGAAGAGCGTGTCATCAGTCCGGTGAAACCTGTGCCGGCTCCACGCACCAGGCCTCCAGTGTGCCTTCCCAGCCCTGTATGTCCTGTGCCAGCTCCCCGCTCTCGCCCTGAAGAGTGTGTCACCAGCCCTGAGTCTCCAGCGACGGTCTACAGCCCGGAACCTCCAGTGACGGTCCATGGCCCGGAGCTTCCTGCGCCGGTGCCATGGTTGGAGCCTTCCTCTGCGCCGGTGCCCAGTCCAGGCATGGCGTCCAGTCCCGCTCCATGGCCGGAGCCTTCCTCAGCGCCGGTGCCCAGTCCAGACACGGCGTCCAGTCCCGCTCCATGGCCGGAGCCTTCCTCTGCGCCGGTGCCCAGTCCAGGCACGGCGTCCAGGCACGGCGTCCAGGCACGGCGTCCAGGCACGGCGTCCAGGCACGGCGTCCAGTCCCGCTCCATGGCCGGAGCCTTCCTCTGCGCCGGTGCTCAGTCCAGGCACGGCGTCCAGTCCCGCTCCATGGCCGGTGCCCAGTCCAGGCACGGCGTCCAGTCCCGCTCCATGGCCGGAGCCTTCCTCTGCGCCGGTGCCCAGTCCAGGCACGGCGTCCAGTCCTGCTCCATGGCCGGAGCCTTCCTCTGCTCCGGTGCCCAGTCCGGGCACGGCGTTCAGCCCGGCTTCATGGCCGGTTCCGCTGTCTGAGCGTGTGCTACATCTCGCACCGGAGCCGCCACCAACGCTAGTTGCCCACCCTAACCCTCAGGTTTTGCGGTCGGAGTCCGCACCTTTGGGGGGGTACTGTCACGCCCTGACCATAGAGAGCCCTCAGGGTTCTCTATGGTGTATTAGGTCAGGGCGTGACTAGGGGGATTTGTAGTTAGTTTATTTCTATGTTGGTGTATGGTATCCAATTAGAGGCAGCTGATAATCGTCTTCCCTGTGGCTCAGTTGGTAGAGCATGGTGTGTGTAACGCCAGAGTTGTGGGTTCGATTTCCATGGTGGGCCAGTACAAAAAAAAAAAAAATGCATGAAATGAAATGTATGCATTCACTGCTGTAAGTCACTCTGGATAAGAGTGTCTGCTAAATGACTAAAATGTAAATGTAAAATCATTACCTCTAATTGGGGATCATACTTAGTGTGTCCCTTTTCCCACCTGCGTTGTGGGATATTGTTGGTATGAGTGCCTATGTGCGCTACGTATTGCACGTTCGTTAATTCTTTGTTGTTTTGAAGTTTCACTAATGAATATGTGGAACTCTACACACGCTGCGCCTTGGTCCGATTATTTATTTAACGACCGTGATACAAGCTGTCTAGGTGAAAAATCTATTGATGTACTCTTGAGCAAGGCACTTAACCCTAATTGCACCTGGATAAGCAAGTCTGCTAAAATGTGAAGGGAAGCAGAGGATCTAGCTGAAGTGTGATTAAGGGTTGCAGTGAGGCTCCACTGTTGTATTTGTCTTCAAGTCAAACTGGGTGAAGGCACGCAGCTAAAGAGGGGTGAGAGGTCAGAAGAGATGGCCTTTGGCTATGTCTGGTGGTGCTTGCAGAATGTCTCTCCATCACTGACCTTGTATAGCTTTTCAACCTTTCAAGACTCCTAGGATGCATCCCAAAAGTCACCCTATTCCCTTTATATTGGACTACTTTTCAAATAGTGCGCTATATAGAGAATAGGGTGCCATTTGGGACAAACACATAGTCCTCCCTTCAAGTCCTCAGCAGGGGAACACAATACAACTTTGCTGTCTGTGTAAAATAGCCTTTTGCTAAATAAATATGTGTTAGGCCAAGGTCAAAGGGCAGGGAGAGGGGAATTGTTGACATCCTATTGACTTTAGAGTTATTTGTGGATGGAATATGAATCAGACCTCCCACCTTTTCGTCAAAGGCATTTTCACTATAGAGAACGAGTTGTCAATGAATGTAGAATGCTGGAGATAGTACTGAAACAACAATGTTGGCTGTTGAACTTAAGTGTAGTAAACAGTCAAATAGCAGTAAAGGACTGGTGGCGGGCCCTTTGATGAGTGTGAGGACAGAGTGCTTCATTCATGCCAGTGCTGTGATAATGAGGAGGAGTGGTGTCTGCTGGTATGAATATGACATTGTTCTCTCTGTGCCCTAGATCTGAGGGTCCTCACTGCATTGTCCACATTGCCTGGCTGTGCGAATCATTTCCATGATAAGAAAATGAAGAAGCAATGTTGTTGTTTAGGAAGGCATAGAGTGCACATTAGCATGCCTCATGGAGCAATCACAGCACACCATTAAGAGATACTGTGGACCAGTCACCGGCTCACAGCACAGCACCTCGTGAATGGAGACATGGGACAGTTTTAATGCAGAACAAAACCGTGTCTATCAACAGACATGGCACAGACATACAGTCCCTAGCATGCACAGAACTAGGGCTGACCCCACTTATTCGACTGGTCCATTGTTTGGTCGATAGGCTGTTGTTCGACCAAGATTTTTTTTAGTCGAGCATCAGCAAATATATATATATATTTTGTATGGCACAGAAGACACTTGTCTTATTTACGTCCATCTCAGTGAACTAATCCATTGCAGAGGACACTGGGATGGCACAGTTCAAGAAGAAGGGGTGTCACTAAGATGCACAATGCACATCTCTCTCCAGAATGCGCTCTTTCCCACCAATTTGTGCACATTCATTGTTTCATAACTTCATTCTGTGAATTGTTTGCATTTGATTGTTAGTGTCTATCAAATCCCCATTACATACACTACATGGCCAAAAGTATGTGGACACCCCTTCAAATTAGTGGATTTGGCTATTTCAGTCACACCCATTGCTGACAGATATATATCAAATCAAGCAAACAGCCATGCAATTTCCATAGACAAACATTGGCGGTAGAATGGCCCTTACTGAAGAGCTCAGTGACTTTCAACGTGGCACCGTCTTAGGATGCCACCTTTCCAACAAGTCAGTTCGTCAAATTTCTGCCCTGCTAGAGCTGCCCTAGTCAACTGTAAGTGCTGTTATTGTGAAGTGGAAACGTCTATGAACAACAACGGCTCAGCTGCGAAGTGGTAGGCCACACAAGCTCACAGAACGGGAAAGCCGAGTGCTGAAGCGTGTAGTGTGTAAAAATCGTCTGTCCTCGTTTGCAACACTCACTACCAAGTTCCAAACTGCCTCTGGTAGCAAAGTCAGCAAAATAACTGTTTGTTGGGAGCTTCATGAAATGGATTTCCATGGGTGAGAAGCCGCGCACAAGCCTAAGTGGTGTAAAGCTCGGTGCCGTTGGAATCTGGAGCAGTGGAAACATGTTCTCTGGAGTGATGAATCACGCTTCACCATCTGGCAGTCCGACGAATATGGGTTTGGCAGATGCCAGGAGAACGCTACCTGCCCGAATGCATAGTGCCAACTGTACAGTTTGGTGGAGGAGGAAAATGGTCGGGGGCTGTTTTTCATGGTTCGGGCTTGGTCCCTTAGTTCCAGTGAAGGGAAATCTTAACACTGCAGCATACAATGACATTCTAGACGATTCTGAGCTTCCAACTTTGTGGCAACAATTTGGGGAAGGCCCTTTCCTGTTTCAACATGACAATGGCCCTGTGCACAAAGTGAGGTCCATTCAGAAATGGTTTGTCGAGTTCGGTGTGGAAGAACTTGACTGACCTGCACAGAGCCCTGACCTCAATCCTATAGAACGCCTTTGGGATGAATTGGAGCACCGACTGCAAGCCAGGCCTAACTGCCCAACATCAGTGCCCGACCTCAGTAATGCTCTTGTGATTGAATGGAAGCAAGAACCCGCAGCAATATTCCAACATCTAGTGAAAAGCCTTCTCAGAAGAGTGGAGGCTGTTATAGCAGCAAAGGAGGGACCAACTCCATACATAGATTTTGGAATGAAATGTTCAATGAGCAGATGTCCACATACTTTGGGCCATGAAGTGTATATCATCAGTAGTACATTTACCGTTAATTCCTATAATTTCTAATCTACAATGTTTGTTTGGTTACTGTAATGTCTGTTTAAGGCATTCAATATACAGTAACTGCAGAATCTGCTAAATCCTGTAGGAGCGGGAGGAGGATGGTCGGGACAGGTGAAGGTTTTTATTCTTCTGGTTATGTTGATCTCTGGATCCTTCTTGAGTCATTTGTGTCTTATTTCATTAAACCGTGAGCTTAAGCATCAGACAAGCTCAGTGCATATATAGTTGATTTTATTAAAACACATATGGTGTTTCTATATATGGAAAAATACACATTTAAAAATGTAGACCAATCGATTGGCCGACCAAGATTTCTTCAAATCTGAGTACTGTCCAGAGTTTCCAAAAAGGTAAATTGTAGCTAGTTGCAGGTGGAAATGTTGTAATTTTTCAAATAAATGTTCTTGGAAACTTCACAACTTGCATGCAGTTTATTTAACCAGCCTCACGGAGAGAAAGTGGAACAATTCAGAAACCATGACAACAGCTGAGAAGCATCCCCATCTCTGATCAGTGTGGTGGATAGAAGACCATCAGCTTTCTGTGAGGGAGAGAATTCCTAATCGATAATCTGTACAGATCCAGCTTTCTGAACAAGAGACTCAGCCGATCAATAAATGTACAGATGCTGCCAAAGGAGAGGAGAGTAGGGCTGGCTGGGTAACTGGGAATACCGTATTCAACTGATCTGATAAATACTCAAGAATGCCAGGTCATCAGATTGCCTCAACTTAATCTAATTGGAGGAAGTAAATGGGTGAGACTCATCAACATCTGTTTGCTCTGCCCTCTCCGCATCAACAGTCACGCTGCAGTCACTCCTCATCGGCCATGGTTAAGTGATGTGGTTTGCTTAGCAGATGCTTTCGCCCAGATTGACTCAAATGGCAGCCACATTATCCACTTACACAGCTGGATGCGACTGGACGTTTTGGAGGGCAACGGTGGGATGTCCCACCTGCCATCAGCATCAGTGGCCCTCTGGAAACCTGCCCAATCCACTGAACTAGTCGACTGGAGGAGTCAGTAAGACGAGGGGGTTCAGTAATGACTGCCTGTTGCCTACTGACTTCATAATCTGACATCTGCATGGTGTTAGTTCACCCTATTGACAGTCATTTAGAAACTGTCTGTTAGCAACTTATCTGATCAGTGACATACACTACATGACCAAAAGTATGTGGACATCTGCTCATCCAACATCTCATTCCAAAATCATGGGCATTAATATGGAGCTGGTCCCCCCTTTGCTGCTATAACAGCCTCCACTCTTCTGGGAAGGCTTTCTACTAGATGTTGGAACATTGCTGTGGGGACTTGCTTCCATTCAGCCATAAGAGCATTACTGAGGTCAGGCACTGATATTGGGCGATTAGGCATGGCTCACAGTCTGCGTTCTAATTCAGCCCAAAGGTGTTCGATGGGGTTGAGGTCAGGGTTCTGTGCAGGCCAGTCAAGTTCTTCCAGACTGATCTCGACCAACCATTTCTGTATGGACCTCGCTTTGTGCACGGGGCCATTGTCATGCTGAAACAGGAAAGGGCCTTCCCCAAACTGTTTTCTCAAAGTTGGAAGCACAGAATCGCCAAGAATGTCATTATATGCTGTAGCGTTAAGATTTCCCTTCACTGGAACTAAGGGGCCTAGCCGAACCATGAAAAACAGCCCCAGACCATTATTCCCATTATTCCCAGACCATTATTCCTATGCATTGGAGCAGGTAGCGTTGCCCTGGCACCCGCCAAACCCAGATTTGTCCTTCGGACTGCCAGATGGTGAAGCATGATTCATTACTCCAGAGAACGCGTTTCTACTGCCATGGAAACCCATTTCATGAAGCTCCCGACGAACAGTTCTTGTGCTGACGTTGCTTCCAGAGGTAGTTTGGAACTCAGTAGTGAGTGTTGCAACCATGGACAGATGATTTTTCAGCACTCTTCAGTCCCATTCTGTGGGCTTGTGTGGCCTACAACTTTGCGGCTGAGCCGTTGTTGCTCATAGACGTTTCCACTTCACAATAACAGCACTTACAGTTGACTGGGGCAGCTCTGGCAGGGCAGAAATTTGACGAACTGACTTGTTGGAAAGGTGGCATCCTATTTATTTTTTTAATTTCACCTTTATTTAACCAGGTAGGCTAGTTGAGAACAAGTTCTCATTTACAACTGCGACCTGGCCAAGATAAAGCAAAGCATTGCGACACAAACAACAACACAGAGTTACACATGGAATAAACAAACATACAGTCAATAATACAATAGAAAAAGTCTATATACAGTGTGTGCAAATGAGGTAGGATAAGGGAGGTAAGGCAATAAATAGGCCATAGTGGCAATATAATTACAATATAGCAATTAAACACTGAAGTGATAGATGTGCAGAAAATGAGTGTGCAAGTAGAGATACTGGGGTGCAAAGGAGCTAAATAAGTAAAATAAATAATAGTATGGGGATGAGGTAGTTGGATGGGCTATTTACAGATGTGCTATGTATAGGTGCAGTGATCTGTGAGCTGCTCTGACAGCTGGTGCTTAAAGTTAGTGAGGGATATATGAGTCTCCAGCTTCAGTGATTTTTGCAATTCGTTCCAGTCATTGGCAGCAGAGAACTGGAAGGAAAGGCGGCCAAAGTAGGAATTGGCTTTGGGGGTGACCAGTGAAATATACCTGCTGGAGCGCGTGCTACGGGTTGGTGCTGCTATGGTGACCAGTGAGGTGAGATAAGGCGGGGCCTTACCTAGCAAAGACTTATAGATGACCTGGAGCCAGTGGATTTGGCGACGAATATGTAGTGAGGGCCAGCCAACGAGAGCATACAGGTTGCAGTGGTGGGTAGTATATGGGGCTTTGGTGACAAAACGGATGGCACTGTGATAGACTGCATCCAATTTGCTGAGTAGGGTGTTGGAGGCTATTTTGTAAATGACATCGCCGAAATCAAGGATCGGTAGGATAGTCAGTTTTATGAGGGTATGTTTGGCAGCATGAGTGAAGGATGCTTTGTTGCGAAATAGGAAGCTGATTCTAGATTTAATTTTGGATTGGAGATGCTTAATGTGAGTCTGGAAGGAGAGTTTACAGTCTAACCAGACACCTAGGTATTTGTAGTTGTCCACATATTCTAAGTCAGAACCGTCCAGAGTAGTGATGCTGGACGGGCGGGCAGGTGTGGGCAGCAATCGGTTGAAGAGCATGCATTTAGTTTTAGTTGCATTTAAGAGTAGTTGGAGGCCACGGAAGGAGAGTTGTATGGCATTGAAGCTCGTCTGGAGGTTAGTTAACACAGTGTCCAAAGAAGGGCCTGAAGTATACAGAATGGTGTCGTCTGCGTAGAGGTGGATCAGAGAATTACCAGCAGCAAGAGCGACATCATTGATCTATACAGAGAAAAGAGTCGGCCCGAGGATTGAACCCTGTGGCACCCCCATAGACTGCCAGAGGTCCGGACAACAGGCCCTCCAATTTGACACACTGAACTCTGTCTGAGAAGTAGTTGGTGAACCAGGCGAGGCAGTCATTTGAGATGCCGAGGCTGTTCAGTCTGCCGATAAGAATGTGGTGATTGACAGAGTCGAAAGCCTTGGCCAGGTCTATGAAGACAGCTGCACAGTATTGTCTCTTATTGATGGAGGTTATGATATCATTTAGGACCTTGAGCGTGGCTGAGGTGCACCCATGACCAGCTCGGAAACCAGATTGCATAGCAGAGAAGGTACGGTGGGATTAGAAATGGTCGGTGATCTGTTTGTTAACTTGGCTTTCGAAGATCTTAGAAAGGCAAGGCAGGATGGATATAGGTCTGTAGCAGTTTGGGTCTAGAGTGTCTGCCCCTTTGAAGAGGGGGATGACTGTGGCAGCTTTCCAATCTTTGTGGATCTCAGACGATACAAAAGAGAGGTTGAACAGGCTAGTAATAGAGGTTGCAACAATTTTGGCGGATCATTTCAGAAAGAGAGGGTCCAGATTGTCTAGCCCGACTGATTTGTAGCTGTCCAGATATTGCAGCTTTTTCAGAACATCAGCTATCTGGATTTGGGTGATGGAGAAATGGGGTGATCTGGTCGGTGTTCCTTAGGCAAGTTGCTGTAGGGGGTGCAGGGCTGTTGACCGGGGTAGGGGTAGCCAGGTGGAAAGCATGGCCAGCCGTAGAAAAATGCTTATTGAAATTCTCAATTATCGTGGATTTATTGGTGGTGACAGTGTTTCCTAGCCTCAGTGCAGTGGGCAGCTGGGAGGAGGTGCTCCTATTCTCCATGGACTTTACAGTGTCCCAGAACTTTTCGGAGTTTGTGCTACAGGATGCAAATTTCTGTTTGAAAAAGCTAGCCATTGCTTTCCTTACTGCCTGTGAATATTGGTTCCTAACTTCCCTGAAAAGTTGCATATTGCGGGGGCTATTCGATGCTAGTGCAGTACGCCACAGGATGTTTTTGTGCTGGTCAAGGCAATCAGGTCTGGAGTGAACCAAGGGCTATATCTGTTCCTGGTTCTACATTTTTTGAATGGGGCATGCTTATTTAACCTCTCTGGGCTAGGTGGGATGTTTGCCAACAGCCAGTGGAATCCCGTGGCGCGATATTCAAATACCTTAGAAATGCTATTACTTCAATTTCTCAAACATATGACTATTTTACACAATTTTAAAGACAAGACTCTCGTTAATCTAACCACACTGTCCGATTTCAAAAAGGCTTTACAACGGAAGCAAAAGATTAGATTATGTCAGCAGAGTACCCAGCCAGAAATAATCAGACACCCATTTTTCAAGCTAGCATATAATGTCACAAAAACCGAAACCACAGCTAAATGCAGCACTAACCTTTGATGATCTTCATCAGATGACACTCCTAGGACATTATGTTAAACAATACATGCATGTTTTGTTCAATCAAGTTCATATTTATATCAAAAACCAGCTTTTTACATTACCATGTGACTAGCATGTGACTAGCATGTGACTAGCATTCCCACCGAACACTTCCGGTGAATTTACTAAATTACTCACGATAAACGTTCACAAAAAACATAACAATTATTTTAAGAATTATAGATACAGAACTCCTTTATGCAATCGAGGTGTCCGATTTTAAAATAGCTTTTCGGTGAAAGCACATTTTGCAATATTCTGAGTAGATAGCCCGGCCATCACAGGCTAGCTATTTTGACACCCACCAAGTTTGGTACTCACCAAACTCAGATTTACTATAAGAAAAATTGGATTACCTTTGCTGTTCTTCGTCAGAATGCACTCCCAGGACTTCTACTTCAACAACAAATGTTGGTTTGGTTCCAAATAATCCATAGTTATATCCAAATAGCGGCGTTTTGTTCGTGCGTTCAAGACACTATCCGAAGGGTGACGCGCCGGTGCATATCGTGACGAAAAAATTTCAAAATATTCCATTACCGTACTTCGAAGCATGTCAAACGCTGTTTAAAATCAATTTTTATGCAATTTTTCTCGTAAAATAGCGATAATATTCCGACCGGGAGAAGTTGTTTTCGTTCAAAGACTCAAAGAAGAAAATGGACTCTTCACGTGCATGCGCGCACCCGTCTCATTGTTCTCAGATCGACCACTTACCAAATGCGCTACTGTTTTTCAGCCAGTAACTGCAGAGTCATCATTCAACATTCTGGCGCCTTCTGAGAGCCTATGGGAGCCTTAGAAAGTGTCACGTTACAGCAGAGATCCTCTGTTTTGGATAGAGATGACAAAGAAGGCCAAGAAATGGTCAGAGAGGGCACTTCCTGTTTAGAATCTTCTCAGGTTTTGGCCTGCCATATGAGTTCTGTTATACTCACAGACACCATTCAAACAGTTTTAGAAACTTTAGGGTGTGTTCTATCCAAATCAAACAATTATATGCATATTCTAGTTACTGGGCAGGAGTAGTAACCAGATTAAATCGGGTACGTTTTTTATCCGGCCGTGCAAATACTGCCCCCTATCCCCAACAGGTTAAGATGGTCAGGAAAGCACTCTTAAAGAATAACCAGGCATCCTCTACTGATGGAATGAGGCCAATATCCTTCCAGGATACCCGGGCCCGGTCGATTAGAAAGACCTGCTTGCTGAAGTGTTTTAGGGAGCGTTTGACAGTGATGAGGGGTGGTCATTTGACAGCAGACCCATGATGGACACAGGCAATGAAGCAGTGATCGCTGAGATCCTGGTTGAAGACAGCAGAGGTGTATTTGGAGGGCAGGTTGGTTAGGATGATATCTATGAGGGTGCCCGTGTTTACGGATTTGGGGTTGTCCCTGGTAGGTTCATTGATAATTTGTGTGAGATTGAGGGCATCAAGCTTAGATTGTAGGATGGCCAGGGTGTTAAGCATGTCCCAGTTTAGGTCACCTAACAGCACGAGCTCTGACGATAGATGGGGGGCAATCAATTCACATATGGTGTCCAGGGTACAGCTGGGGGCAGAAGGTGGTCTATAGTAAGCGGAAATGGTAAGAGACTTGTTTCTGGAAAGGTGGATTTTTAAAAGTATAAGCTCAAATTGTTTGGGCACAGACCTGGATAGTAAGACAGAACTCTGCAGGCTATCTCTGCAGTAGATTGCAACTCCTCCCCCTTTGGCAGTTCTATCTTATCAGAAAATGTTATAGTCAGGGATGGAAATGTCAGGGTTTTTGGTTGCCTTCCTAAGCCAGGATTCAGACGCTAGGACATCCGGGTTGGCAGAGTGTGCTAAAGCAGTGAATAAAATAAACTTAGGGAGGAGGCTTCTAATGTTAACATGCATGAACAAGGCTTTTACGGTTACAGATGTCAACAAATGAGAGCGCCTGGGGAATGGGAGTGGAGCTAGGCACTGCAGGGCCTGGATTAACCTCCACATCACCAGAGGAACGGAGGAGGAGTAGGATAAGGGTACGGCTAAAGGCTATAAGAACTGGTCGTCCAGTACGTTCGGAACAAAGAATAAAAGGAGCAGGTTTCTTGGCACAGTAGAACAAATTCAAGGCATAATGTACAGACAAAGGTATGGTAGGATGTGAATACAGTGGAGGTAAACCTATGCATTGAGTGACTATGAGAGAGATATTGTCTCTAGAAACATTATTTAAACCAGGTGAGATCACCGCATGTGTGGGAGGTGGAACTAAAGGGTGTGCTGAGGCGCATTGAGCAGGGCTAGAGGCTCTATAGTGAAATAAGGCAATAATCACTAACCAAAACAGCAATGGACAAGGCATATTGACATTAGGGAATTGCATAGCCGAGTGATCATAGGGGTCCAGTGAGTAGCTCGGCGGGCTGGAGACACGGCGATTCAGACAGCTAGCAGGCCGGGGCTAGCAAGCTAGCAGAAGGGCCTTAGAGGGATGTCGCGAAGGAAGAAGTCTGTTGTGGCCCCTTCGTGCTGTTACGTCGGCAGACCAGTCGTGATGGATCAGCAGGGCTCCGTGTGGTAAAAGGGTCAAGGCCAATTGGCAAAATAGGTATAGTGGCCAAAGAATTTGTCCGATGGGCCTCTTCAGCTAACAGTCTGATATGCTCTAGACAGCTAGCGGGCCGTGGCTAGCAGGCATCGCCGAAATCAAGGATCGGTAGGATAGTCAGTTTTATGAGGGTATGTTTGGCAGCATGAGTGAAGGATGCTTTGTTGCGAAATAGGAAGCTGATTCTAGATTTAATTTTGGATTGGAGATGCTTAATGTGAGTCTGGAAGGAGAGTTTACAGTCTAACCAGACACCTAGGTATTTGTAGTTGTCCACATATTCTAAGTCAGAACCGTCCAGAGTAGTGATGCAGGTGTGGGCAGCAATCGGTTGAAGAGCATGCATTTAGTTTTAGTTGCATTTAAGAGTAGTTGGAGGCCACGGAAGGAGAGTTGTATGGCATTGAAGCTCGTCTGGAGGTTAGTTAACCTCTATGGGCTAGGTGGGACGCTAGCGTGCCACCCGTGGTGCACTCCATCAACAGCAGGTGCATTTCAAGAGCGGCAAATTTGAATCCAAATAAATGTCAAATTCAAATTTTTCAAAAATACAACTATTTTACACCATTTGAAAGATAAACATCTCCTTAATCTAACCACGTTTTACGATTTCAAAAAGGTTTTACGGCGAAAGCATAAATTTAGAGTATGTTAGGACAGTACATTTACAAGAGTTGTGTGTAATGTTTTGTCAAGTCAAAGACAGGGTCACCAAAACCATAAAACCAGCTAAAATGATGCACTAACCTTTTACAATCTCCATCAGATGACACTCCTAGGACATTATGTTAGACAATGCATGCATTTTTAGTTCTATCAAGTTCATATTTATATCCAAAAACAGCGTTTTACTATGGCATTGATGTTGAGGAAATCGTTTCCCTCCAATAACCGGCAGTCAAGGCAGCGTCACAAATTAAATAATTAAAATTAGAAAACATTGGTAAAATATTATATTGTCATTTAAAGAATTATAGATTTACATCTCTTGAACGCAATCAACTTGCCAGATTTAAAAATAACCTTACTGGGAAATCACACTTTGCAATAATCTGAGCACTGCGCCCAGAAAAATACGCGTTGCGATACAGACTAGACGTCATGTTGGGGAGATCTAAAATCGAAAATACTATGTAAATAATCCATTACCTTTGATTCTCTTCATCAGATGTCACTTCCAGGTATCACAGGTCCATAACGAATGTAGTTTTGTTCAAAAAAGCTCATCATTTATGTCCAAAAATCTCCGTCTTGTTAGCACATGATCTAAGCCAGCCGGACTTCTCGTCATGAACGAGGGGAAAAAATATATTTACGTTCGTTCAAACATGTCAAACGTTGTATAGCATAAATCATTAGGGCCTTTTTTAACCAGAACATGAATAATATTCAAGGTGGACGAATGCATACTCTTTTATAACGTATTGGAACGAGGGTACCCAACATGAACTCGCGCGCCAGGTGTCTAATGGGACATCATCGTTCCATGGCTCTTGTTCGGTCAGATCTCCCTCCAGAAGACTCAAAACACTTTGTAAAGGCTGGTGACATCTAGTGGAAGCAATAGGAAGTGCCAAAATATTCCTCAGCCCCTGTGTTTTTCAATGGGATAGGTTTAAAGTCAATACAACACATCAGGTATCCACTTCCTGTCAGAAAATGTCTCAGGGTTTTGCCTGCCAAATGAGTTCTGTTATACTCACAGACACCATTCAAACAGTTTTAGAAACTTTAGAGTGTTTTCTATCCATATATAATAAGTATATGCATATTCTAGTTACTGGGTAGGATTAGTAACCAGATTAAATCGGGTACATTTTTTTTATCCAGACGTGCAAATGCTGCCCCCTAGCCCTAACAGGTTAACACAGTGTCCAAAGAAGGGCCAGAAGTATACAGAATGGTGTCGTCTGCGTAGAGGTGGATCAGAGAATTACCAGCAGCAAGAGCGACATCATTGATCTATACAGAGAAAAGAGTCAGCCCGAGGATTGAACCCTGTGGCACCCCCATAGACTGCCAGAGGTCCGGACAACAGGCCCTCCGATTTGACACACTGAACTCTGTCTGAGAAGTAGTTGGTGAACCAGGCGAGGCAGTCATTTGAGATGCCAAGGCTGTTCAGTCTGCCGATAAGAATGTGGTGATTGACAGAGTCGAAAGCCTTGGCCAGGTCTATGAAGACAGCTGCACAGTATTGTCTCTTATTGATGGAGGTTATGATATCATTTAGGACCTTGAGCGTGGCTGAGGTGCACCCAGGCTAGCAGATGGGCATTCAGGGGACGTCGCGACGGAGGAGCCAGTTGAAAAACCCCCTCGGGCAAATTATGTTGGTAGTCCAGTCATGACGGGTCGGCGGGGCTCCATGTTGGCTGTTAAAGGGGTCCAGGCCAATTGGCAAATAGGCATTGTAGCCCAAGGAGTGGCTGATGGACCTCTTCGGCTAGCCAGGAGATGGGCCTAGCAAAGGCTAGCTCCAGGCTAATTGGTTCTTGCTTCGGGACAGAGACATTAGCCAGGAGTGGCCACTCGGATAGCAGCTAGCTAGCTGCGATGATCCAGGTGAAAAGGTTCAGAGCTTGCGGTAGGAATCCGGAGATATGGAGAAAAATAAGTCCGATTTGCTCTGGTTTGAGTCGTGCTGTGCAGACTGGCGAGAGTTGTCCGGGCTAAAGGTTAGCTGATGACCGCTAGCAGTGGCTAGCTGACTACTAGCTAGTAGCTAGTTAGCTGGCTAGCTGCTGTTGGGGGTTCCGGTTCAAAAGTAAAGACAATAGCAGTTCCATACCACATTGGGTGAGGTGGATTGCACGAGAGTATGTTGAAGTTGAGGTTAAGAAAAATATTTTAAAAATATATGTGAAGAAAAAAGATATAAAAGATATATACACGGGACACGACAAGACGAGGACAAAGACGTCTGACTGCTACGCCATCTTGGATAACCTATGACGGTGCCACATTGAATGTCACTGAGCTCTTCAGTACAGGCCATTCTACTGCCATTGATTGTATATGGCAATTGCATGGCTGTGTGCTTGATTTTATACATCTGTCAGCATACTTTTGTATATATAGTGTACTACTCACCGTTTTACTAGTAATTTCTAATATCCTTTATGTTCTTCCATGATCATTGAGCAAGGAATTGGTCAATGAAAATTATTGTGAAGAATGGAAAAAGCCTTTTCACAAAGCCTTTTCAGGTAAATAGTATCTGAAGTAACATATGCCACTGATCTAAAGTATCTCTGAAGAATGATGTCTGGTTGAGTGCCTGCAACCTGGTTCAGGTTATCAAGCAACCTACCAGGGTAGTTACAAACAGCACAGGAATGAAATCATCAACATGTATAGATCACATCTTTACTAATGCTGCAGAAATTTGCTTTAAAGCAGTATCCAAATCCATAGGATGTAGTGATCACAATATAGTAGCCATATCTAGGAAAACCAAAGTTCCAAAGGCTGAGCCTAATATAGTGTACAAGAGGTCATAGAAGAAGTTTTGTAGTTATTCTTATGTTGATGATGTAAAGAATATTTGCAGGTCTGTGGTGTGTATTGAGGAGCAACCAAATTGCTTATTCCAGTTACAAATAAGCATGCACCCATTAAGAAAATGTTTGTAAAAAAGGTTAAATCCCCCTAGATTGATGAGGACTTGAAACATTGAATGGCTGAGAGGGATGAGGCAAAAGGTATGGCAAATAAGTCTGGCAGCACAACCGATTGGTAAAACGTACTACAAATTGATAAATCATGTGACTTAACTAAATAAAAAGAAGAAACTAGACTATGAAGCACAAATAAATGAAATATTGAATGATTGTAAAAAGCTTTGGAGCTTTTTACCTTAAATGAAATTTTGGCCAAAAAGGCAAACTCGGCTTCATCATTCATTGAATCAGATGGCTCATTCATCACATAACCCACTGATATTGCCAACTATTTTCATGATTTTTTCATTGGCAAGAATAGCAAAGTTAAGCATGACATGCCAACAACAAACCCTGACACTACACATCCAAGTATAACTGATAAAATTATGAAAGACAAGCATTGTACTTTTGAATTCCGTAAAGTGAGTGAGGAAGAGGTGAAAAAGTTATTGTTGTCTATCAACAATGACAAGCCACCGGGGTCTGAGAAATTGGATGGAAAATCACTGAGGATAATAGCGGACGATATTGCCACTCCTATTTGCCTATTTGGGCTCCCGAGTGGCGCCGCAGTCTAAGGCACTGCATCTCAGTGCAAGAGGCATCCCTACAGTCCCTGGTTTGAATCCAGGCTGAATCACATCATGCTATGAGAGTCCCATAGGGCAGCGCACAATTGGCCCAGCATCGTCCGGGTTTGCTGAGGTAGACAGTCATTGTAAATAAGAATTTGTTCTTGACTGACTTGCCTAGTTAAATAAAGGTTAAATAAAATAAATGTATTTCATTTAGAAAGTGTGTGCCCTCAGGCCTGGAGGGAAGCAAAAGTCATTCCGCTACCTAAGAATAGTAAAGTCCTTTTTAGTGGCTCAAATAGCCGACCAATCAGCCTGTCACCAACCCTTAGTAAACTTTTGGAAAGAATTGTGTTTGACCAGATACAATGCTATTTTACAGTAAACAAATTGACAACAGACTTGCAGCATGCTTATAGGGAAGAACATTCAACAAGCACAGCACTTACTCAATTGACTGATGAATGGCTGAGAGAAATTGACGATAAAAAGTTTGTGGAGCTATTTTGTTAGACTTCAGTGCGGCTTTTGACTTTATTGATCATAGTCTGCTGCCTGAAAAACGTATGTGTTATGGCTTTACACCCCCTGCTATATTGTGGATAAAGAGTTACCTGTCTAACAGAACACAGAGGGTCTTCTTTATTGGAAGCCTCTCCAACATAATCCAGGTAGAATGGAATTCCCCAGGACAGCTGTCTAGGCGCCTTACTTTTTAAATTCTTTACTCACATGAGTAAAGCCAGTGTGTCTATGTATGTGGATGACTCAACACTATACACGTCAGCTGCTACAGTGACTGAGATGACTGCAACACTTAACAAAGAGCTGCAGTCAGTTTCAGAATGGGTGGCAAGGAATTGGTTAGTCCTAAATATTTCAAAAACTAAATGCATTGTTTTTGGGACAAATCATTCACCAAACCCTAGATCTCAACTGAATCTTGTAATGAATGATGTAGAAATTGAGCAAGTTGAGGTGACTAAACTGCTTGGAGTAACCCTGTATTGTAAACTGTCATGGTCAAGACATATTGATACAACAGTGGCTAAGATGGGGAGAAGCCTGTCCTTAATAAAGCACTGTTCTACGTTCTTAACAACACTATCAACAAGGCAGGTCCTACCTTGACTTGACTACTGACTACTGTTCAGTCGTGTGGTCAGGTGCCACATAAAAGGACTTAGGAAAATTGCAGCTGGCTCAGAACAGAGCAGCACGGTTGGTCCTTGGATGTACGTAGAGAGCTAATATTAATAATATGCATGTCAATCTCTCCTGGCTCAAAGTGGAGGAGAGATTGACTTCATCACTACTTGTTTTTGTGTTGACAAGGTGAATGTACCGAGCTGTCTGTTTAAACTACTAGCACTCTCACCCATGCATACCCCACAAGACATGCCACCAGAAGTCTCTACACAATCCCCAAGTCCAGAACAGACTATGGGAGGCCCACAGTACTACATAGAGCCATGACTACATGGAACGCTATACCACATCAGGTAACTGATGCAAGCAGTAGAATCAGATAAAAAAAAACAGGTAAAAATACACCTTATGGAACAGCGGGAACTGTGAAGAGACACACACAAAGGTACAGACACATGCATACACACACAAGCGCTAGCACACACACTCTACACACACGTACTTTGTAATATTGTTGTACAGTGGATTCGGAAAGTATTCAGACCCCTTGACTCTTTCCATATTTTGTTACAGTACGTTACAGCCTTATTCTAAAATGGATTAAATTAATTTTTTCAAGTCCGAGCTCTGGCTTTGCCACTCAAGGACATTTAGAGACTCTTGAGTTGTCTTGGCTGTGTGCTTAGGGTTGTTGTCCTGTTGGAAGGTGAACCTTTGCCCCAATCTGAGATCCTGAGCGCTCTGGAGCAGGTTTTCATTAAGGATCTCTCTGTACTTTGCTCCGTTCATCTTTCCCTCAACCTGACTATTCTCACAGTCCCTACCGCTGAAAAACATCCCTACAGCATGATGCTGCCACCACCATGCTTCACCGTAGAGATGGTGCCATGTTTCCTCCACACGTGACGCTTGGCATTCAGGCCAAAGAGTTCAATCTTGGTTTCATCAGACCAGAGAATTTTGTTTATTTTTGGTCTGAGTCATTTTTGGTGACAAACTCCAAGTGCGCTGTCATGTGCCTTTTACCGAGGAATGGCTTCCGTCTGGCCCGAGATGGTTGTCCTTCTGGAAGGCTTTCCCATCTCCACAGAGGAACTCTAGAGCTCTGCCAGAGTGACCTTTGGGTTCTTGGTCATCTCCCTGACCGAGGCCTTTCTCCGCCGAATGCTCAGTTTGGCCAGGCAGTCAGCTCTAGGAAGAGTCTTGGTGGTTCTAAACTTCTTCCATTTAAGAATGATGGAGGCCAATGTGTTCTTGGGGACCTTCAATTCTGCAGAAATGTTTTGGTACCCTTCCCCAAATCTGTGCCTCGACACAATCCTGTCTCTGAGCTCTACAGACAATTCCTTCGACCTCATGGCTTTTTGCACTGACATGCACTGTCAACTGTGGGACCTTATATAGACAGGTGTGGGCCTTTCCAAATCATGTCCAATCAATTGAATTTACCACAGGTGGACCCCAATAAAGCTGTAGAAACATCTGAAGGATGATCAATGGAAACAGGATGCACCTGAGCTCAATTTCGAGTCTCATAGTAAAGGGTCTGAATACTTATGTAAATAATAATGACAAAGCGAAAACAAACCTGTTTTCACTTTGTCGTTATGGGGTATTGTGTGTAGATTGATGAGGAAAAAAAATAACCCCAGGAAGAGTAGTTGCTGCCTTGGCAACAGCTAATGGGGATCCCTAATAAATACAAATACAAACAGTTATTTTCCGTCGTTATTTTAATACATTATAGAATTTATTACAATACATTATATGCTGTCAATAGTAAACAGCTACTGGGCTACTTGTTGTAAGCCTATTTTAACCTTTTTATTTAACTAGGCAAGTCAGTTAAAAACAAGTTCTTATTTATAATGACAGCCTAGGAACTGCCTTGTTCAGGGACAGAACAACAGATTTTTACCTTGGGGATTCAATCTAGTAACTTTTCGGTTACTGGCCCAAAGCTCTAACAACTAGGCTTGGCTACTATGCCATAACTCTCTCCCTTTGAATTGTTTTCCAGTGGTAAAGGGCTAAAATACTTAGCTATAGCTATTTAAAGAAAATAAATTGTGTTGGAATATTATGTATTTCATAGACAAATGCATTTTGTAGAATTGCCCTCAAGAGTTGTCACACACAACAGCCTTGTATGTCAATGCAGCAATTTGTGCATGATGTGCCTGTATGAAATCTTATTAAGATAGGGTCATATAGGACCACATCAACAGTGTACACAACTACTGTAGAACTTATATTTTCTCAAGGTCGTATACTGTGTGGTATAAAATCATATTTCTGATGTTTATATGAGAGAGGGTTTGCAGTCTGCAGGTAGTGTGCTACTAGCCTGGGGCGTCAACCTCTTTGAGTTATCAACCTGACTTAAGAACCATCTTAATTACTCTCCCACACACACCTTTAATCTGTCATTGTCAGTTGAATCAGGACTGTGCAACCCAAGCAATAATATGAATTGACCCAAACCAGCAGCCCATTGATTACTTCTCACTCTTGGTCCAGTGCTCTGTCTGTCAAGGGACGGCGAGACAGGAAGGCAATATAGTTAATGGAAGGCAAAAACTCAAAGTCACATTGCTTACCTCTAAGATGACAGGTAAATGTATTAAAGAGGAAATATGGGCTTCGTCCATGGGCTGCCAAATGACAGTCTGTTTGTACTTAACAAGGAAAGCAAGCCCACTGTCAAACTATCTAATCTGTTCAGGTGTTACAGGTGTCATCTGCCTGCCACTTTATGGACACTCCATACCATAGCCTTACCAGTCCTCTTATAATGAATTCTTCTCCCATGCTGCTTTGTGGTTTTGCCACTGTAGCTGTCTTTCACCTTATTGTCACTCATTGCAATTTTTGACTGGCTAACAAACTCGATTGGCCACAGCATAGGCTAACTAAAGGCATGTTTAGTATTTTTTTGAAGGTTTCATCATGATGACTAAGCGTTTATAACAACGTATAACATAGACCCACCACTTGCACTCTCAGTAAATGAAATAGTTATGAGAAGAAAAAAAATCTGTCACATTAATCCACATTTAAATGTAATGAATTGAATTGATTAAAAACAAAACAAAAACATTTGAATTGCAGGATAGCAATTTGCTTTGTCTGCAGTGGGGGTTTGATTGAATGTCTACATCAAAACAATTTGCTGCAAACTCTTCTTACTCATATCACCATCCCTGTTGAAGTTTATCCCTTTGCAACTCTTGTCACAGGGAAGGAGCACTCTTTATCCTCCTTTCCTCCTCTTCTCCTCCATCATCATCTTCCCCTGACCTGACGTGTCCTTTATTCACCCAGAACACTGAGGCCTCTCGACATTGTTCATTTAATTTCACCAAGTCAAGCCCGTTGGTTTCTCCTCACAGAGGCCTAAAACAGAATGAATGGAAAATAGTTTTCATTAACAGGGCTATTTGGACTCATTTGTTGTCTCATTGATGACTGTGGCTGTCATTTAACATTTACGACATTTTGGAAGGGTAGGCTGTCCAAGGCCAGTGTGGGACATCTCTGGTATCTGAAAACACACATTACATACTCAGTGTTAACTAAAAACACCTTGCAAAAAGTCGCAAGTGATGTAAGGTCAGAGAGTTTGTGTTTGTGTAATATTTACATGATGCATTATGCTTGTTTATGCTCAGTGGTCCGACAAGGACCCATCTCAAAGCATCTATGTCTGCTCCTTGTACAGTCAAAGTCTACACTTCAATGAGAATTTACTTTCCTTCGCCTCAAAAGCTGGATTCTCAAATGCATGTGTATACAACATGCCTCAGAGGAAGGCTAACTCCGCTGGTGTTTAAATAGATATCAATAAAGGAAAACAGGACAGGCTTAGTGATGGTGTGGAAAAGAATAGCATGTCTATACCTAATAACATCACAACACAGTGTTATTAGAAAGCAGCATGAGTTATGACCTGTGAGCACTAAGATGACATCCATCAATTTAGGAGTTTTATTGGAAAATGTAGATAAGCTGTGCTGCTGCAGTGGGAGATGTAAATGGTTTATTTAGCATAGTAGTTGTGGTTGAGCAGGCAGGAGAGGGGAGGAGGATAGTTGAGTTAGGAAGGGAAAGGGTGGGCCTGTTTGACAAAGGCACTGTTGGAGGAGCTATGGCTGATTTCCCCAGCCTGAGAGCAGGCCTGTCTTAACTCTGGTAATTGGGTTGGTATTGGGGAAGTTGGATTAGCTTGTTCACATGTTATTAGTCTTCAGGTGGACAAGCAGACAGTCACATGTTATGTTACAAGAGTTCAGTTGGTAGAGGAAGGAGTCTATTGAGTTGAGAGAATTATGTATTTTTCAGTGGACTTGTTTGGTCATATTGTTAAAGTTTGATGTGAATAGTTATGACTTTGGAACTGTGAGTGATTTGTGTTGCCCTGCTGTCATGAATCGATTAGCTTGACTAAACAATAACTTTTTAAGTAGTATTTAAATTCAAGGGGGTCTTTTTTTTTTCTCTACATGTTTTAATTGGCTGTCCAGGCCAATTCATTTGAACCACTTCACATTTAGGCTTTTCTTTTTTTTGTCTCCAATAAATGTTTGGTGATATGGTGACAAACAAACGTGACTGAACGTCTTATCACAGCGTCACATATTCCATTAAAAACAACATTGACAGGATATGAATGTTCCCATTAGTATTTCAGTAGGTTGTTTCATATTTTTCCACAGTTGCTAGAACTTTCTAATTTGACTTTTTTTCAGAGTGATTTTCAACAAAGTTTTGAAAGCTTTGCATAATCTTAATAGGCTGAAGTAGTGTGGAGGGAAATGGTTCAGAAACCATATCATGGATCCCAGAGCTCAAGCAAATCACTCTGTTCCTTCAAGCCTTTTAGATGGTAAAAGGTATGATTAAAATGATTGATGTACAGTACATTTCATAATAAACAATATAACGACAAAAACACCTGGAAAACTTTTGAAATACATTTGAAGCAGAAATTCCAACTAGAAACAAATGTTTTTTACTCCAAAGCTGTGAAATATTGTTCATTTGAATGTAATTGTCAATCACTATGACAGACACGTTGGTTTCATCTTAAATCCCAAGTCTGCATTAATTTAAATGTGTTCAGTGCAGTGAGGATTGTCACTGTATAATACATCCGGATGTGCAGGTTTCAAGTATTAGACTACTGTTACTGTCTGCTGCCTCCCTCCTCTCAAGAGTCTGTTTGCAAAAAAGGCTCTTCCAGTTTTTAGCGGGTGCAGCCAAAATGCCTGGCTGTCTTCCCAATCTGGCCTCATCAAATATACAGTATCTAGGCCACCTAATCACCCAGCAGTTATGTAAACTCAGGAAATTCTTTGTTCCAAATTGACCTTCGTTCTCTTTCTTTCCAACACTATCTCAACAAGATTTTAACAGTTTATTTTACTCATGTTTAAAAAAAGATGCATCACCACAAAGGATCTTCAAAAGGACAAAGATGCTTTGGTTGTCATGTCTTCTGTCTGTCTGATAAAAATGATAATAATGTTAAAATGTGATCTGTATTGCCATTTTGTTTTGATCTTTTTTGTTTGGAGACCTGAGGCTGCCATTTAGCCTTTTATGTGCTACAAATGTGCCATTTTCCAGCTCCCTACCAATGTGCACTGTCTGATAATGAGGGCTTAAGACACAGAGTCATCACCAGACTGGTAATTAAATCATTTCACAGCACATAACAGACTGTGGGCTGGAATGGCTGGCTCGCCATATGGAGGTGATGACTTGTGAGAGAGGATGAGGCTATGGTGTTGCTATGTTGTGGTGTCAGATAATATCCCAGACTCTTACACGTACCAGAGATACAGGCTTGATTTATCTGTTCAGACATCTATCAACGTCTTGTTGTTTTCATTGATACAATTGAAATTATTTTACTGACATCACATGCTAGATTAGATACATTTCTGTCTCTTAAACCAGATGAAATCAGTTAACTATATCCTTTCTGGTTTTGCATGTCATTTCAGAGAATTTCATATCGCTCACAACTCCAGTAGTTCTAGGTTTGTCCAGAACCTACCACTGTGGAGATTGAGCTCTGGTATCACCAGAGTAGTCGACTCTGGCAACTAACCCAAGATAATTAATCTGCGTCAATGGGAGCAAATAAGCACAGTGGGCAGAACAAGCAAGGAGGTGGGCAGAGCCAAGCACGAGCTGACGAGATCTAATTGCCGTGTTTTAGTATGTATTTCCATATTTCTGTTAGAGAACGCCTACTCTGTGAAGTGTGCGTGTGCAATAAATCAATTTGCCCTTGCCATCCTTCTAAACAACGCCATTTTCTTTACACTTTGGCAACGGGCCAAGTTTACAAAACGTAGTACACTCTATTCATGACATTTTCTTTTCATACCCCATGTGAACTACCTGGGTTTCCCCTTTTATCTATGCTAGTCCTTTCATAACTCATAGTGAAATATTTGATTTAAAAAACAAACATTAACTATGGTTTAAGGCTCCAGTACTAGGTTTAAGACAGATCTCCAGCTCCAGGTGGCCTTAATTAGGCACAGATTGTATTATGTTAACTTCACTATATCACTCACAGACCTTTGTGGTCAAACGTCCGCAGGCGGAACATTTCTGTTACAGTTCTGAGGAAAACGTGACCTGGGGAGGGATTTGGTGAACACACCCACCACAACCCACTGGGTTAGAATGAGGATAGGATCATCTACAGGGAGAAAAGTCCTAGCTAAGGTAACTGTTAGAAGGAATGGACGACTGGCTGTCATTTACAGGGACATAAGCCTGCCATAGAACTTCTCTATGGCATATGAAGGGATTTGTGTCACTTACTGTAGACTAGGGTTGGGGTCAATTACAATTTAATGTCAAATTCTAATAAAATTCTTGAATTGACTCATGAAGTGGAGAATTTATGTTAAATTCAATCCAAATTTCAACAATCAAGTTATGGAATTGGAATTGAATTGGAATTGTAAAAACATTTAATCTTTGGAATTTAAAATAAATTGACTCCAGGATGAGTTTTACATCATTTCAATTTGTATAATTTCAACAAGTTTACATACACTTAGGTTGGAGTCATTAAAACTCGTTTTTCAACCACTCAACCACTTTTCCAACCACTTCAACAGCAAGTCGGTAAGGACATTTACTTTGTGCATGACACAAGTCATTTTTCCAACAATTGTTTACAGACAGATTATTTCACTTATAATTCACTGTATCACATTTACATTACATTTACATTTAAGTCATTTAGCAGACGCTCTTATCCAGAGCGACTTACAAAATGGTGCATTCACCTTATGATATCCAGTGGAACAACCACTTTACAATAGTGCATCTAAATCTTTTAAGGGGGGGGGGGGGGGGTTAGAAGGATTACTTTATCCTATCCTAGGTATTCCTTAAAGAGGTGGGGTTTCAGGTGTCTCCGGAAGGTGGTGATTGACTCCGCTGTCCTGGCGTCGTGAGGGAGCTTGTTCCACCATTGGGGTGCCAGAGCAGCGAACAGTTTTGACTGGGCTGAGCGGGAACTGTGCTTCCTCAGAGGTAGGGGGGCCAGCAGGCCAGTGGTGGATGAACGCAGTGCCCTTGTTTGGGTGTAGGGCCTGATCAGAGCCTGAAGGTATGGAGGTGCCGTTCCCTTCACAGCTCCGTAGGCAATCACCATGGTCTTGTAGCGGATGCGAGCTTCAACTGGAAGCCAGTGGAGAGAGCGGAGGATTGCAATTGCAGTCGGTCAGAAGTTTGCATACACTAAGTTGACTGTGCCTTTAAACAGCTTGGAAAATTCCAGAAAATTATGTCATGAAGCTTAGAAGCTTCTGATAGGCTAATTGACATAATTTGAGTCAATTGGAGGTGTAACTGTGGATGTATTTCAAGACCTACCTTCAAACTCAGTACGTCTTTGCTTGACCTCATGGGAAAATCAAAAGAAATCAGCCAAGACCTCAGAAAAAAAGATTGTAGACCTCCACAAGTCTGGTTCATCCTTGGGAGCAATTTCCAAATGCCTGAAGGTACCACGTTCATCTGTACAAACAATAGTACGCAAGTATAAACACCATGGGACCACGCAGCCGTCATACCGCTCAGGAAGGAGACGCGTTCTGTCTCCTAGAGAAGAATGTACTTTGGTGCGAAGAGTGCAAATCAATCCCAGAACAACAGCAAAGGACCTTGTGAAGATGCTGGAGGAAACAGGTACAAAAGTATCTATATCCACAGTAAAACGAGTCCGATATCGACATAACCTGAAAGGCCGCTCAGCAAGGAAGAAGCCACTGCTCCAAAACCGCCATAAAAAAGCCAGACTATGGTTTGCAACTGCACATGGGGACAAAGATCGTACTTTTTGGAGAAATGTCCTCTGGTCTGATGAAACAAAAATAGAACTGTTTGGCCATAGTGACCATCGTTATGTTTGTAGGAAAAAGGGGGAGGCTTGCAAGCCGAAGAACACCATCCCAACCGTGAAGGACGGGGGTGGCAGCATCATGTTATGGGGGTGCTTTGCTACAGGAGGGCCTGGTGCACTTCACAAAATAGATGGCATCATGAGGGAGGAAAATTATGTGGATCTATTGAAGCAACATCTCAAGACATCACTCAGGAAGTTAAAGCTTGGTCGCAAATGGGTCTTCCAAATGGAGAATGACCCCAAGCATACTTCCAAAGTTGTGTCAAAATGGCTTAAGGACAACAAATTCAAGGTATTGGAGTGGCCATCACAAAGCCCTGCCCTCAGTCCCATAGAAAATTTGTTGGCAGAACTGAAAAAGCATGTGCGAGCAAGGAGGCCTACAAACCTGACTCAGTTACACCAGCTCTGTCAGGAGGAATGGGCCAAAATTCACCCAACTTATTGTGGGAAGCTTGTGGAAGGCTACCCGAAACATTTGACCCAGGTTAAACAATTTAAAGGCAATGCTACCAAATATTAATTGAGTGTATGTAAACTTCTGAGCCACTGGGAATGTGATGAAAGTAATAAAAGCTGAAATAAATCATTCTCTCTACTATTATTCTGACATTTCACATTCTTAAAATAAAGTGGTGATCCTGACTGACCTAAAACAGGGAATTTTTACTAGGATTGAATATCAGGAATTGTGAAAAACTGAGTTTAAATGTATTTGGCTAAGGTGTATGTAAACTTCCGACTTCAACTGTACCTAACATTGGAATTGAGAGGAATTAAAATATTTCTGAATTCAAAGATTGACCTGGAATTGGAATTACATTAAAATGAATTTAGCGGGATAGGGAATTGAATTATAAGTGAATTTGTGGAATTAACTCTACTGTAGACTTGCTTGTTGAATTAAGTTATCTTAAATGGATCTTTAATATTGTCAAAAAGAACCTGAGACACATTTCCCTCAATGACTGACTGCATGTTTAATGACACCCTGCATCTCCGGGGAAGCCACCTGCTGCCTGTCAGTCAGTCCAACTATTGAACATCTAACTGACATTATTATACAAACCCTCAAACCTTGATCCTATGTACAGTAGGCGTACTGGGCTATTTATGTATGTACGCATTCAAATAAGGAATTCTGTATAAACATACTATTAGTGTGATGGATGGCATGGATGGTATTCCTTGTCCAGCCATTATGCATAATCATGTCTAATGATTCCCCAGATTGGGGCAGACACCAGACACAGACTAAATGCATGTTTGTTTTTTGTCTCCTGCCATCGTTCTTTGTGTGGGTAGGTCACCTCTGAATATTCATCACTTCTCATGTCATCAACACCGACACTGAAATCTGCAGCAAAACATCTCAGACGGTCGTCCTCTTCAGACTCTCTACACATTACAGTACATTTTCAACCCCAGGCCAGCCCAGCTATCAGACATTTACAATGGCATAATTATGGAGCATTAAGCCATCACTTTGACATATCAGCCAGACACGGTATGCATAACGGCCGCGGAGGCCTGGTTCATTTACTCTGTCTTCAGATTGTCAGAATGGCCTCTAAGAGAACGTTGTGTTTCTCTCTGGATGTAATTAGAATCTGTATTTATGGAACCAATCAAACCTTCAGTCAGAGGAAGAGGGGCCCATGTGAAGGTGACACCAGGATGCATCAGGCCCATATTGTAGACATTTACTGTCAGCAGCCTTTTAGATGGGCCATCTACTCCTCTCACAGCCTTTTAAATCATCATCAATCCAGCCAATTGCCTGTTAGTTCACATGACATGTAGCCTTTATGGATCCCACTAATACAGCAGCACTTACAGACCCCCAGAGTGACATTGACTCTGCCAGGGTGTCTGTGGTTTCTTCTACACCCACAGCAGAGGAAGTGACGTCAATGTCTGTGGTGCTGCTTGTTATATTGACTGGGACTCTTGTGTGTTAGCTTGGTCATGGTGCTGCTTAGTGCCTACTGTGTTACATTTCGGGATGTTTCCTCTTCACCTTGTCAGAGGAACTCTCTGTTACCTGCTAGTTGATTGGTCTGTGAGTCTACAGTGTTCTGTCAGCCTGTCTGAGTGGCTGCTTGTTAGCCTGTGTTTGCCACTGCGCTCTGGCTGCTCCCCCTCTCATTGTGATTGTTCACTCTTCTTGACTCTCCATGGCATGTATTTATGGATGCCAACAGAAGCCAGGCTTCCCTGAAAAAAATACTAAAAATAAAGAAAAAAATCATATCAAATAATTTATCTTTCATCTCTCTGTGTTTTCATAATTTTCCTTCAATTCACAAGAGGCTGAATGTATCTCACTGGAGAAAGCATCTTAGCGAGCGCCCCTCTGTCTCTGTATGTGATGCTGTCTGGTCAAAAAGACTATGACATTGTTGCCGCCCATAACATTGAATGCAAGGGAAGCCAGAGAGCATTTGGCCTCCCTTGATCAAAAAGTATAAAATAATAGCCAATCAGCGATGAGCTAAACTGAGTGACCTCAACTGTGAATGGTCCTGGGGCACGAAAAAAAAGTGTAAAGGGAAGCCAGTTTGGTTTTGTCTTCACTCCTATCACATCGCATCGAGAGAAATACCTCATTGACAGAAACAACTTGAATTGTTGCATCTTGTTGTGTTGTTTTCATCCGGTGGCTAGCTAGCTAAAATTACCCATGGATGGAGATAGGAATTTGGACATGTGTTTTTACTTAATTCTCCGTGATGGCCAATGATTATAACGACGATTCTGATCCAACCATAAATTCATACGTTGTGCCCCTGGACTGAGATGATGGAAGCTCAATATGTAGCTAGATGAACAGTATCAGTCGAAAGTTTGGACACACCTACTCATTCAAGTGTTTTTCTTAATTTTTTACTATTTTCTACATTGTAGAATAATAGTGAAAACTTTAAATCTATGAAATAACACGTATGGAATAATGTAGTAACCAAAAAGTGTTAAACAAATCAAAATATACTGCTCAAAAAAATAAAGGGAACACTTAAACAACACAATGTAACTCCAAGTCAATCACACTTCTGTGAAATCAAACTGTCCACTTAGGAAGCAACACTGATTGACAATAAATTGCACATGCTGTTATGCAAATGGAATAGACAACAGGTGGAAATTATAGGCAATTAGCAAGACACCCCCAATAAAGGAGTGGTTCTGCAGGTGGTAACCACAGACCACTTCTCAGTTCCTATGCTTCCTGGCTGATGTTTTGGTCACTTTTGAATGCTGGCGGTGCTTTCACTCTAGTGGTAGCATGAGACGGAGTCTACAACCCACACAAGTGGCTCAGGTAGTGCAGCTCATCCAGGATGGCACATCAATGCGAGCTGTGGCAAGAAGGTTTGCTGTGTCTGTCAGCGTAGTGTCCAGAGCATGGAGGCGCTACCAGGAGACAGGCCAGTACATCAGGAGACGTGGAGGAGGCCGTAGGAGGTCAACAACCCAGCAGCAGGACCGCTACCTCCGCCTTTGTGCAAGGAGGAGCAGGAGGAGCCCTGCCAGAGCCCTGCAAAATGACCTCCAGCAGGCCACAAATGTGCATGTGTCTGCTCAAACGGTTAGAAACAGACTCCATGAGGGTGGTATGAGGGCCTGACGTCCACAGGTGGGGGTTGTGCTGACAGCCCAACACCGTGCAGGACGTTTGGCATTTGCCAGAGAACACCAAGATTGGCAAATTCGCCACTGGCGCCCTGTGCTCTTCACAGATGAAAGCAGGTTCACACTGAGCACAGGTGACAGTCTGGAGACGCCGTGGAGAATGTTCTGCTGCCTGCAACATCCTCCAGCATGACCGGTTTGGCGGTGGGTCAGTCATGGTGTGGGGTGGCATTTCTTTGGGGGGCCGCACAGCCCTCCATGTGCTCGCCAGAGGTAGTCTGACTGCCATTAGGTACCGAGATGAGATCCTCAGACCCCTTGTGAGACCATATGCTGGTGCGGTTGGCCCTGGGTTCCTCCTAATGCAAGACAATGCTAGACCTCATGTGGCTGGAGTGTGTCAGCAGTTCCTGCAAGAGGAAGGCATTGATGCTATGGACTGGCCCTCCCGTTCCCCAGACCTGAATCCAATTGAGCACATCTGGGACATCATGTCTCGCTCCATCCACCAACGCCACGTTGCACCACAGACTGTCCAGGAGTTGGCGGATGCTTTAGTCCAGGTCTGGGAGGAGATCCCTCAGGAGACCATCCGCCACCTCATCAGGAGCATGCCCAGGCGTTGTAGGGAGGTCATACAGGCACGTGGAGGCCACACACACTACTGAGCCTCATTTTGACTTGTTTTAAGGACATTACATCAAAGTTGGATCAGCCTGTAGTGTGGTTTTCCACTTTAATTTTGAGTATGACTCCAAATCCAGACCTCCATGGGTTGATAAATTGGATTTCCAGTGATTATTTTTGTGTGATTTTGTTGTCAGCACATTCAACTATGTAAAGAAAAAAGTATTTAATCAGATTATTTCATTCATTCAGATCTAGGATGTGTTATTTTAGTGTTCCCTTTATTTTTTTGAGCAGTGTATATTTATATTTGAGATTCTTTAAGGTAGCCATCCTTTGCCTTGATGACAAGTTTGCACACTCTTGGCATTCTCTCAACTAGCTTCATGAGGTATTAACCTGAAATGCATTTCAATTAACAGCTGTGCCTTGTTAAAAGTTAATTGGTGGAATTTATTTTCTTCTTAATGTGTTTCAGCCAATCAGTTGTTTTGTGACAAGGTAGGGGTGGTATACAGAAGATAGACATATTTGGTAAAAGACCAAGTCCATATTATGGCAAGAACAGCTCAAATAAACAATGAGAAACAACAGTTCATCATTGCTTTAAGACATGGAGGTGAGTAAATACGAAACATTTCAAGAACTTTGAAAGTTTCTTCAAGTGCAGTTGCAAAGACCATAAAGCGCTATGATGAAACTGGCTCTCTTGAGGACCGCCACAGGAATGGAAGACGCAGAGTTACCTCTGCTGCAGAGGATAAGTTCAGCCTCAGAAATTGCAGCCCAAATAAATGCTTCACGGAGTTCAAGTAACAGACACATCTCAACATCAACTATTCAGAGGAGACTGCGTGAATTAGGCCTTCATGGTCGAATTGCTGCAAAGAAACCACTACTAAAGGACCCCAATACGAAGAAGTGACTTGCTTGGGCCAAGAAACACGAGCAAAGATCATTCGACCAGTGGAAATCTGTCCTTTGGTCTGATGAGTCCAAATTTGAGATGTTGGGTTCCAACCGCCGTGTCTTTGTGAGACGCAGATTAGGTGAACGGATGATCTCTGCATGTGTGGTTCCCACCGTGAAGCATGGAGGAGGAGGTGTGATGGTTTGGGTGTGCTTTGCTGGTGACACTGTCAGTGATTTATTTAGAATTCAAGGCACACTTAACCAGCATGGCTACCACAGCATTCTGCAGCGATACGCCATCCCATCTGGTTTGAGCTTAGTGGGACTATCATTTGTTTTTCAACAGGACAATGACCCAACACAAATTGATTCCATATGTGTTATTTCATAGTTGATGTCTTCACTATTATTCTACAATTTAGAAAACAGTAAAAATAAAGAAAAACATTTCAGCCAGGTAGCCTAGGACCTAAACATTTTAAGCGTGCACTGTATGATGGAGGGATAGACCATTTTGTGAACATGAGAGGAGGATAGCGTTGGCGTTTCTCTTCAAGTAGGTTAGGTCAAAAGAAAATTCTACTTGGACAAATGCACGCACACACAAGTTTGTATCATTCACAACTAAAGTTGCCAAATAACTCTAATTGTAGCATATAGGACCTGTTTCAAATGTTCACTTTTACGCTCAAAATAGCCACTTCATATGCGCACTCGCTCCGTAATGGGAAAAAATTCTTCCTAATTTATTCAGCTAAGTTCAATTCTTATTGCATGGGACTTATAAGCATATCTTGTCAGCAAAATGAACAAGCCTACAGCCTATGGCATAGAGCATCGCCAGATAGCCTACAGTAGGCCGAAGTTAACTCAGTGTGTTCTTCTAAAATATTTTTTCTTCATATCATAATGTTTCTTTAGACCTGACTCTTTTGCATGACAATAACCGGCTAACAAAATGTAATGACCACCACAGCCCTAGGGTTAACCCGTAGAGCCTTTCAGACACCTAACAGACAGACACACACACACACACACACACACACACACACACACACACACACACACACACACACACACACACACACACACACACACACACACACACACACACACACACACACACACACACACACACACAATCTGAACCATGGACAGCCACATCATATTTAGCTTATATTGATTCGACAACAGTTTTTGGTATCTTTTAATTGTCTCTGTATTAGACTACGCATAGGTGATTTCATGATGTTGAAATGTTGAAGTTGAAATGGTGATGGAATAGTGGAGGCAGCTCCTGTTTTCTTTGCGACTTGCGGTTAATCTCTGTGGTTCTAAATCAATAGTTGTTCAGTAGTCCCAAAATGTCCAAAACATTAACTTGCTTGAACACGCTGTAGGTCATGTAACTGTTTGTTACATGCAATATGTTTGGTGGACTTCACCAGACAGAGGTATATATATACACTGCTCAAAAAAATAAAGAGAACACTAAAATAACACATCCTAGATCTGAATGAATGAAATAAACTTATTAAATACTTTTTTCTTTACATAGTTGAATGTGCTGACAACAAAATCACACAAAAATAATCAATGTAAATCCAATTTATCAACCCATGGAGGTCTGGATTTGGAGTCACACTCAAAATTTAAGTGGAAAACCACACTACAGGCTGATCCAACTTTGATGTAATGTCCTTAAAACAAGTCAAAATGAGGCTCAGTAGTGTGTGTGGCCTCCACGTGCCTGTATGACCTCCCTACAACGCCTGGGCATGCTCCTGATGAGGTGGCGGATGGTCTCCTGAGGGATCTCCTCCCAGACCTGGACTAAAGCATCCGCCAACTCCTGGACAGTCTGTGGTGCAACGTGGCGTTGGTGGATGGAGCGAGACATGATGTCCCAGATGTGCTCAATTGGATTCAGGTCTGGGGAACGGGCGGGCCAGTCCATAGCATCAATGCCTTCCTCTTGCAGGAACTGCTGACACACTCCAGCCACATGAGGTCTAGCATTGTCTTGCATTAGGAGGAACCCAGGGCCAACCGCACCAGCATATGGTCTCACAAGGGGTCTGAGGATCTCATCTCGGTACCTAATGGCAGTCAGGCTACCTCTGGCGAGCACATGGAGGGCTGTGCGGCCCCCCAAAGAAATGCCACCCCACACCATGACTGACCCACCGCCAAACCGGTCATGCTGGAGGATGTTGCAGGCAGCAGAACGTTCTCCACGGCGTCTCCAGACTCTATCACGTCTGTCACATGTGCTCAGTGTGAACCTGCTTTCATCTGTGAAGAGCACAGGGCGCCAGTGGCGAATTTGCCAATCTTGGTGTTCTCTGGCAAATGCCAAACGTCCTGCACGGTGTTGGGCTGTAAGCACAACCCCCACCTGTGGACGTCGGGCCCTCATACCACCCTCATGGAGTCTGTTTCTGACCGTTTGAGCAGACACATGCACATTTGTGGCCTGCTGGAGGTCATTTTGCAGGGCTCTGGCAGTGCTTCTCCTGCTCCTCCTTGCACAAAGGCAGAGGTAGCGGTCCTGCTGCTGGGTTGTTGCCCTCCTACGGCCTCCTCCACATCTCCTGATGTACTGGCCTGTCTCCTGGTAGCGCCTCCATGCTCTGGACACTACGCTGACAGACACAGCAAACCTTCTTGCCACAGCTCGCATTGATGTGCCATCCTGGATGAGCTGCACTACCTGAGCCACTTGTGTGGGTTGTAGACTCCGTCTCATGCTACCACTAGAGTGAAAGCACCGCCAGCATTCAAAAGTGACCAAAACATCAGCCAGGAAGCATAGGAACTGAGAAGTGGTCTGTGGTTACCACCTGCAGAACCACTCCTTTATTGGGGGTGTCTTGCTAATTGCCTATAATTTCCACCTG
This sequence comes from Salmo salar, assembly GCF_965601325.2. Lineage (NCBI taxonomy): Eukaryota > Metazoa > Chordata > Actinopteri > Salmoniformes > Salmonidae > Salmo > Salmo salar. The sequence goes on from NC_138299.1 coordinate 137,535,193, forward strand.
TTGTCTATTCCATTTGCACAACAGCATGTGCAATTTATTGTCAATCAGTGTTGCTTCCTAAGTGGACAGTTTGATTTCACAGAAGTGTGATTGACTTGGAGTTACATTGTGTTGTTTAAGTGTTCCCTTTATTTTTTGGAGCAGTATATATCACAGTGTTAAGGCATACAAACTAACAGGTTATAGACACAATTACAACACAAGCAACACAATTATCACAACATGTAGGTTGTAATATGTTTTTTTTTCTGGCTTGTCTTCCCCAGTGATTTTACCCACACACCGCTGCTGCTCTATGGGTCGTGCCCTGCCATGCCAAAGGGGGAAGATTATACACTCTAATTATATACTCTTCTAATTCACTGTAAATGGATTATCCCCTTCTTTCTCCTTCACTCCACTTCCTGGTGTGGCTTGGCCCTGACCAATGTGGCACCTATGGGGCAGATGGGGGTCTGGTCCCAGTGGGTCTTATATCATGCCTGGGCTGGATGGTCATGGATGGTCCTCAGCCCCCCCACCCCCCTGCATGTCCTTCCCCTGGCTGCTAAACCACAGACCAACCCCATGTATCATTTACAGGCTATTCTTAAAGCCCATCTCTTTCTAATGATTAATCCACTTCAGTTAGATTTAGAAATGATCAAAGGCAAGGCATCAAAGCACTTTATGAAGGTAATTACTCACTCATTAGCCATATGTTTGACAAGTAAACCCTCCCTGGCATTGGATAGCACTCTGTTTATCAGAACGATATCTGACAAAAGGTGAGGTTAGCTATGATGAAATATACATCCTGTCCTTTCTGCCTGTCAGAGAATCTGTGAAATTACAGTATATAACTGATGAATTATTGAGCAAGCTGTCATACAATAGCATGGTTTCCACTTGATGTATGATGCGCTTGGACTATATTTTGGGTCAACTTCAGACTGGATAAAATCTTTGTCACCATATTTCATCCACAGCCTCGTGTGAGGGTCATCAGAATCAATCTAGGACATGCTAAGGGAAATATTTTTCCTGGTGAAAGTCCCCAGGTGTCAACATCTACAGCTTGTCATCACCAAATAACAATCTAAATAGATGATGTTAGCCGGCATCTAAACATGAACATGATATCCTCTGTGTTACGAAGACAGCCAGTCCCCCTCTCCTCCCACTCTCCATCTACGACACCACTGCCCCATATTGCAGGCAGATCACCCCAGGCAGCGAGGAAAAGACAGGACAGAGGAGGATAAATTACACCCACAAAGCCCAGCCTCTCTCCCATGCCTTCATTTGCACCAGCAATTAATCAGCCATCACTAGAGAGCTCCTATGTCAGGCCCAGGATTTTATTAGAGATGTCCTTTATGGGTCTTAATGAGACTTATGTCTTCCTTGAGTATTTCATTTGCAGCACACTGGCTGGCTGCTGTAACCTTGAGGTGAAGAGCTTTCCACTGAAATAAAGCAGCTCAGCCTTCCTTTCCTTCAGGATATTCCTTTCAAGATTTTCTGACTGCTGGCTTTTCTTCTTTCATTCACTGCATGGCTGGTTGGGTGTTTTAATTAGATAAAGTCTTGTGTCTCCGAGGTGGCTAATTATAGCTGCAATTAGTCAGACTCTCTTTTAATTTTGTTTATTTCCACATTCATCCACATTTCAATTAAATCTAACATTTAAACTTTGCCACGTAATTATTTTATGCGCTGAGAAAATCTCAGAAATAAACTGTCATGTACAGTATGTTTAATGCTAATTGAGTATGTGGAGGGGTGGAATCAGTCAGAGATGACAGCTGCGCTGCTCGCCTGTCAAAGCTGTAGGTTTCTGAACTAAACTGCTCAAGGCCCCAAACAGAACAGACTTTAAACCTTGTACTAAAGCTGAATAACAGATGAGCAGGTATCTTATCGCTGCTCACAGCTCGTTTCTCTCTGTAGAACAGATCTGCTAGCTCTCTTTAATTACTTCTAGCTCCTAGCGGCTCCTGTTAACTCACAGACAGACCAGACCGGACACCAGACAATTTTTGAAGAAAATCCTTAGAGAGGAAATGAAAATCTTTGTTCCCCCGTTGGCTATTTTCTTCTTCATTCATGAACTTCTCTTTATTACCGTTTGTATATATATTGTATATTATTACACGGTAAATTGTAACAAGACATAAAATACTTGAAATACTGACATTTTTATAAGCACCTGCTAATACACTGGCTCTTCAATTTCAGAAGTAAAACATTTTTGCTGTCTCTCTATTCGATTTCCAAAGTATACAATTTTCATCGAATTTTTGTAAACCATTAAACCAACATATTGTACCTCTTCAAGCCACTCTAATATTTTTTTTAAATGGCCTCTCTTTTTTCTCCCACTTAATTCTCCTCACTCTAGACTTGAGACTCTGCTCCCCTGCCCTTGCCATAAAGTCAGATAGTTAATGATGAGCTAATATGTACATGCCCTGTGCTACCCTGATCATTAAACACAAGTCTCACTGTAGAGATGTTACTGACTTTATTCTGGGCAGGCAGTGAGTGTTTTGCTTCACACAATTAACACAACACTCTGGAATCCTATGGTCTACAGACTGTTGTTCATTCAAAACGTAAAGTGTGAGTTTCACAGTCAACACTTAAAACCTTTAAAGCCATTTCCAACTTAAATAACACAGGCAACCTTATGAAACTGAAACAAACAATGTGTTACGAGATTCGGGGGGCAAATAAAGCAGAGTGTGTTTGCAGCAGAGCAGCCAACCAGCTGCCAGAGCAGAAATAGCAGGCTATCATTATGGTTGTGCGAAAGGGAACCACCCTGTGTTTTAGTTCATAGTGGAGGTTGTGTAACGGAAAGCCATAGACTAAATTAGGCCTTTATGATACAACCTTCTGAAAGCTGCTATTTCAGACATGAAAATCTTCAAACATAAAAAAAAATCTGTCTCAAAGAAAATTACGTTTTTCGACACTGTTAATTGCATTGACATAAGATGATGAAATTCACAGACAAATTAATTTGCTTTGTACATTGCTCATTTGTTTCTAGAGAATTTTAAGGACAAGATCTGTTAAAAGAGGTGATAGTGGTTGACAAGATCAGTGGAGCTGAAACCTTTGTTGTCTCTCAGCTTATGATCAGATGTAGGTTCGTCTGGAACGGGTTCCACAGCAGATGATTCAGTGGTGTCCTCACATGATGCAATGCTCTGCAATTCAATATTCCTTTGAACTTGGCCTTTTATGTCAGTCTACAAAGTGTTCCTTTTGTTATTGTGTTAATACAGCTCTTTGGTTCATTAATGGTGATGGTCGTCATCAAAGTTAATGACGGGCAGCTCAGAGGAAGAGAAAAAGCGGTCATTTTTTTTTACTTTAGTTTCAAATCCATCATTATATTTAGCCAATAACAGAAGTTATGGTTGAAGCTTTCAGTATAATTGCGTCATGTTCCATGAGCTGAATGGTCTATGAATGATCTAAAATTATGATTTGTTTTGTTGCCTGTAAAATACCCTCCCTTATATCGCTTCTTGTATGATTTACTCTCCCTTCTATGAAACCTGATCCCAATCGCCAATACATCCTCCAGTGTGTCATCCCCACAGTTTGGTCTCTGCTTTATCAGTGCCAGCATGATCCTCATCCCCACAGAGGGAAACTTGGCTGCCATGTTCTCTGACAGAGGGTTGATAAATTCCTGGAACGACTTCCACAAGTGCCACGTTTCCAAATGTGAGAGCTATAGTGAAATATTTATGGCTGTGATAAATGAAAAGCCTTATCAGAGGAAATGTTGATGAAATCTCTATGAATGAGTTATGTTCCTTGTGCTTTTGGGTCTGTTAGGGATATTGGAATGAGCCCTGACCCACTCTAACCTATGTTGTCTCATGCCTGTCAACAGCCTGCTCTGCATTCATGTGTTGTATCAGGGCTATAGAAGGGAAGCTCCCAGAGGATTACCCACATTGAGATGGGTGTGATATCATCTCCTGCTTCCTTAGGGCTGTCTGTGTGCTAGACATTGGCAGTGTTTATCTATGGACTTGTCCTGTCGATGAGCATTCATAGAGCTGTTGAGTGTTCATCTGTAAGAGTCCTTAGAGGTCTGAATGGACTAGACTAGCCGACAGTGTGGCTCCCTTAACTCCAGTCAGTCAGTCTGGGTCCAGCCAGGTGATTTACTTCCTCATTCTTCTCCCCTGGTTGTATCCAGCCATCCCCTTTAACAGCCTTGGCCCTTTAATAGCCTTCAGAGTCCCATTCTCAATAAGGCCTTAAATCTGTCTGCTGTCCACTACAGCTTCATATTGACCCCACTGGACCTGGAATGAGCATGTCCATAGTATGTGCTTTATCTCCACTGGCTTTATGTTTAAACCAATACCAATCCCTCCCTTCGCTTCATGAGTCCTGTCTCATGGTGGCCATTCTATTTACCACATGTTAGGAGGTTATCACTGGGCTAACTTGACAAGGACTATTTTCAGTTATGATGATGATACTAATTTGAAGAACGGGTTGAATTTCTTCAGAGACGCTATTTGATTAGCAGAGCCTTTGGAGGGGAGAGGGGGTGGAGATAGTAAATTATTAGGCAAGTGCTGTGAAGTGAGACAAGATTTGAAAAACAACAGCCATTTTATTAAAGCTGCCCTTGGTAGCCTCTTCGGCTTTCCTCCCCATTGGTAGCTTTAGTGAAATGCATACAAAACCGCGGCTGATACAACACGAGCATTCAAAATCTAACAACTGTCGTGTGATTACTGTAATGCCAAAAAATACTAGTGCCTGTCTTCTTTTGTGTAGATTGTGCAGTTGTAAATACTGCATCCATCATAAAGAGTTCCTATAATTTTATTTTGCAAAGACTCAAGTTTTGATGCTCAAACTTTTGCAGTTCACACTTTTACTCAAGGCAGAGTTCACACATCCAAGGCTTTTATCATTTTTCAAAAGCTTTATAATGTACACTCTGTACAGCACACACGTCTCAATTCCCACTCCTTTCACACCTCCTTGGATATGTCTTGTATTATACCACAAGAGAGAGTTATGATGCCCATAGCTTTGTAAAGTATTCCATTACGCTCGACTCCTTCTGAATCATCTCATGTCATATTCAGCCTGCGCCTCCCTTTGGATTCTAAATAAAAGAATCACATCGTTTGCACAATGAAATTTCTACCTCACTTCTCACCGCCTATGATTATCTTGTTTAAAGTATATCATCTGGAAAATATACTCCGCTATTTCAATAGTAATGATTCCACCAAATATGTTTGGTAGCGAGACAATTTTATATTCTTTTATTGCTTTTTTATCTTTCGAAATGCCACTTTTAGATTGTATGAAATGAACCCTCCACCTGTGAATATGACCTTTATTATGAATATAAATTGTGACTGTGTGTATGTACATGTCACATCATTGTCCTCTGATGTTAATATGTGTGTGTGTGTGTGTGTGTGTGTGTGTGTGTGTGTGTGTCTGTCTGTCTGTCTGTCTGTCTGTCTGTCTGTCTGTCTGTCTGTCTGTCTGTCTGTCTGTCTGTCTGTCTGTCTGTCTGTCTGTCTGTCTGTCTGTCTGTCTGTCTGTCTGTCTGTCTGTCTGTCTGTCTGTCTGTCTGTTAGGTGTCTGAAAGGCTCTACGGGTTAACCCTAGGGCTGTGGTGGTCATTACATTTTGTTAGCCGGTTATTGTCATGCAAAAGAGTCAGGTCTAAAGAAACATTATGATATGAAGAAAAAATATTTTAGAAGAACATACTGAGTTAACTTCGGCCTACAGTAGGCTATCTGGCGATGCTCTATGCCATAGGCTGTAGGCTTGTTCATTAAGATGACAAGATATGCTTATAAGTCCCATGCAATAAGAATTGAGCTTAGCTGAATAAAATAGGAAGAATTTTTTTTCCCATTATGGAGCGAGTGCGCATATGAAGTGGCTATGTTGAGCGTAAAAGTGAACATTTGAAACAGGTCCTATATGCTAGATTTAGAGTTATTTGGCAACTTTAGTTGTGAATGATACAAACCTCAGAATGTCTTAGAAATCAAAACATATATGGGCTGCATGGTGTGACTGAAGGCTACTGATGATTTGAGAAAGTAGCAAAAAAAGTTTGCCCCCTGTTCCTTGCCTCAGGCTGCACAGCTATTCTCTCATCAAGTGATCATATTTTCACCCATCAGACTATTATCAATTTAGTCTTGTCTTTACTAATATGGAACATTTGTTTAGATTTAGAATGGCTCATTATGAAATGGGCAGGAACAGGGCCAAGGGGAAAAAGACACAGTCTGTACGCACTCGAGTAGCAAATGGAGGCAGCACACTTTCCCACCTGTCCGTTTTGTAGGCTACTTCGAGTTTTTAGCAGAGCATGTGCTTAATATGAGCGGCTGAGAAATAAATATAAGAACACTTATTTCACACCATGCATCAACCACTGTTTGAGGAGCATGCTCTCGCTGCCTGACAGTGTAAGGACAGACGCTGTCCTTAATAAACAATGGACATGAAACAGAACACGGACATTAATGCTGACACATGGGAGCCTGACTAGACAGCTGAGGCGTGGGTGCCTGATGAGCCGGTTGAGGCGTGGAAGCCTGACGAACCGGCTGAGGCATGACGTGGGGTGGGAGCCTGCCGAGCCAACCGAGGCAAGGAAACCTCTCGAGCCAGCTAAGGCGTGGAAGCCCGACAAACCGGCTGAGGCACCCCCGGGTTCCTTCGGCAGTGGCCCCCGGACCGACGTCACCAACCAAACAAAAACCAAAACGAAACTCCTTGATGCTTACAATATTGGTGTCAGTATTCTGTAAGGACAGACGCTGGGAGACGAGAAGCAAGTACAGGGAGTGAACATTCAATAAACAACGGATATGAAACAACACGGACAGCGTCTGGACAGGAGAAACAAAACGACATTAATGCTGACACGCGGAACAACCTGAGGAACAGACAGATATAAAGGGGGCAATCAACAAAGTGAAGGAGTCCAGGTGAGTCCAATGAAGCGCTGATGCGCATAATGATGGTGACAGGTGTGCATAATGAAAGGCAGCATGGCACCCTCGAGCGCCAGAGAGGGGGAGCAGTCGTGACAGACACGCTCAAACTCTGAATGCCATGGGCTCTCCAACCTTGTTCCTGCAGCTACCCAGTGCTTAATTTAGGAAACCAATTGAAATCTGTTTCGGGAACATCAATCGTAGCCTAACATGCTTTCACAACAAAACATATTTTACTAAAGTGTTGACAGCCGTCTGCTCGAGAAAGGAATAAAGGATAGAGAAGAAGAGACATAGAAACGCATGGTGGTGAGATATTCTGTATAGCTAAAGGTATTGTGTCACGCAATTAATTATGAAAATATATATTTTTTAATCCCTATTAGTAGGCTATTCAAAATCAAATACAAATTCAATAATTGTAGGTGAACTGTAAGCCACCCTGCACAATCAATGAACCAACAGCATCGCCTAGGGCTATACGTTCTCTCCCAGACTAAGCCATTGACATTTTGTAGTGTCGCATAAGGTAACCAGGCCATCCAGTATGCATAATAATACAGTCCACACAAAGGCGATTACTCAAATTTGTTTAATTTTGGAGTATTTATTTTTATTTGATTGCACCTTTATTTAACCAGATAGGCCAGTTGACAACAAGTTCTCATTTATAACTGCAACCTGGCCAAGATAAAGCAAAGCAGTGCGACAAAAACAACAACACAGAGTTAGACATTAACAAACGTACAGTCAATAACACAATAGAAACATCTATGTACAGTGTGTGCAAATGTAGAAGTGTAGGGAGGTAAGGCAATAAATAAGCCATGGAGGCGAAATAATTACAATTTAGCATTAACACTGGAGTGATAGATGTGCAGATGATGATGTGCAAGTAGAGATACTAGGGTGCAAATGAGCAAGAGGATGAGTAACAATATGGGGATGAGGTAGTTGGGTGTGCTATTTACAGATTGGCTGTGTACAGGTACAGTGATCGTTAAGCTGCTCTGGCAGCTGATGCTTAAAGTTAGAGAGGGAGATATAAGACCCCAGCTTCAGTGATTTTTGCAATTTGTTTCAGTCATTGGCAGCAGAGAACTGGAAGGAAAGGCGGCCAAAGGAAGTGTTGGCTTCGGGGGTGACCAGTGAAATATACCTGCTGGAGCGTGTACTACAGGTCGTTGTTCCTATAGTGAGCAGTGAGCTGAGATAAGGCGGGGCTTTACCTAGTATAGACTTATAGATGACCTGGAGCCAGTGGGTTTGGCACCGAATATGTTGTGAGGGCCAGCCAACGAGAGCATACAGGTCGCAGTGGTGGGTAGTATATAGGGCTTTGGTGACAAAACGGATGGCACTGTGATAGACTACATCCAGATTGCTGAGTAGAGTGTTGGAGGCTATATTGTAAATGGCCGAAGTCAAGGATCGGTAGGATAGTCAGTTTTACGAGGGTATGTTTGGCAGCATGAGTGAAGCAGGCTTTGTTGCGAATTAGAAAGCTGATTCTAGATTTAATTTTGGATTGGAGATCCAATCTGGAAGGAGACTTTACAGTCTAACCAGACACCTAGGTATTTGTAGTTGTCCACATATTCTAAGTCAGAACCGTCCAAGGAAGTGATGCTAGTCGGGCGGGAGGGTTCGGGCAGCAATCAGTTGAAGAGCATGCACTTAGTTTTACTTGCATTTAAAAGCAGTTGGAGGCCTTGGAAGGAGTGTTGTATGGCATTAAAGCTCGTTGGGAGGTTTGTTAGCACAGCGTCCAAAGAATGGCCAGATGTATACAGCATCCTGTCGTCTGCGTAGAGGTGGATCAGGGAATCACCAGCGGCAAGAACAACATCATTGATATATACAGAGAAAAGAGTCAGCCCGAGAATTGAACCCTGTGGCACCCCCATAGAGACTGCCAGAGGTCCGGACAACAGGCATTCCGATTTGACACACTGAACTCTATCTGAGAAATAGTTGGTGAACCTGGTGAGGCAGTCATTTGAGAAACCAAGGCTATTGAGTCTGCCGATAAGAATGCGATGATTGACAGAGTCGAAAGCCTTGGCCATGTCGATGAAGACGGCTGCACAGTACTGACTTTCATCGATGGCGATTATGATATTGTTTAGGACCTTAAGCGTGGCTGAGGTGCACCCATGACCAGCTCGAAAACCAGATTGTATAGCGGAGAAGTTATGGTGGGATTCGAAATGGTCGGTGATCTGTTTGTTAACTTGGCTTTCGAAGATTTTAGAAATACAGGACAGGATGGATATAGGTCTATAACAGTTTGGGTCTAGAGTGTCTCCCCCTTTGAAGCGGGGGATGACCGTGGCAGCTTTCCAATCTTTGGAGATCTCAGATGATACGAAAGGGAGGTTGAATAGGCTAGTAATAGGGATTGCAACAATTTCGGCAGATAGGCTAGACCAATTACAGTGTGTACCAAAGACATCTTAAATCAGTTTTGTTTTATGTTTTTCTGCCTTGGGTAATATGCGGTAGTCTATGTATTGTTTTGAATAAATCATCACTTTTGAAAACGCTGTCCGTTTCATTGTGTTAGACTTTGAAACAACATCCACAACAACCATGTTTTACACTGGTTCAACCTGCTTTTGAACTTCGTTCTTCAAATGTATCACAGTGTGGTGAGTTTTAAAAGTACTATAAGCCTACTGTTTTGATGATCAGTGTTTGATGTGATTTTCCATGGCATTTGCATTGATGTCAGAGTGGTTAGAGGAACAATATAGTCCTGAGTACCAGGCCATTACAACCTGATGGAGGGACAATAGAGTCCTGAGTACCAGGTCATTAGAACCTGATGGAGGGACAATAGAGCCCTGAGTACCAGGCCATTAGGACCTGATGGATGGAGAGTAGAGCCCTGAATACCAGGCGATTAGGACCTGATGGCGGGACAATAGAGCCCTGAGTACCAGGCCATTAGGACCTGATGGATGGAGAGTAGAGCCCTGAGTACCAGGCGATTAGGACCTGATGGCGGGACAATAGAGCCCTGAGTACCAGGCCATTAGGACCTGATGGATGGAGAGTAGAGCCCTGAGTACCAGGCGATTAGGACCTGATGGCGGGACAATAGAGCCCTGAGTACCAGGCCATTAGGACCTGATGGATGGAGAGTAGAGCCCTGAGTACCAGGCGATTAGGACCTGATGGCGGGACAATAGAGCCCTGAGTACCAGGCCATTAGGACTTGACGGTCGTTAGCAAGTAGGGTACTACCAAAGCATAAGAGGAGATCAACAGTCACACAGAAGTTTACTGCTGTCATGACTGCCGGTGTGGCAGTAATATGGTCACCGTAACAGCCTTAGTTAGCCCTCCCCTGCTACTATAATGGCCTGTAGCTCCTGATACTCTCTCCCAGGCTGTGATAAAGATGGCCAAGTGGAGGTCAGCCACCCCTCTCTTCTGTGACCACAAAAAGCTTTCCACAGCCATTGTGTTCCTTTAGGGCTCTTTATAAAACACAACATGTCTGTGTGTCCTCCCTCTAAGTGAAATGAAATGTACTTCTGAGTGAGTTTCAAGTCTCTGACTCTTGTCTTCCCTGCTTGCCTAACTATGATGCTGGTTCAAACTTGAACCACAGACAAAGTTAACCATGATTTTAACATAATTAGAATGATTGTACTAATGTTAAAACAGGCTAGCAATAACTCTACCTCTCCACCTCAGTTCTACACCCATTATGGGAGAGTGGTTAAAGTAGTCATCAGCAGAAATGTACTACGATCAACACTGTGTTGACTGATCTCCACTGACAGGTTCATTTGGTGATATTAATATGTAATTAAGATTATTTTGCTGTGCATGACGCCTTACTGCTGCAAAGATAAGTGGTACCACCGCCGTCCTCCTCAGTGATGTGTCAAAATAAATAATATATTCTCTCCCTGCTCTCTGTATCTTTTTCTGCTGGCTCGAATTGCCTGAGCGCGTCAGACAGATGGTTATCGCTCGGTTTCAAAGTTGGGGAGTAAAACTAGCTATCGCTGCCGCCAACGCCAGTCTTTTGTCCCACTGAGTTGTGCTGTTTCGAAAGCAGTCCCATGTTAATTGTCTTAATGAAAGAGTACAACAAAAGGGATGTGCTTACTGCTTACTGCTCAGCGCATCAGGCTGCTTCAGGCTATCCTCTCCGGCCCCAGCCTTCTGCACTCCACTGCTGCTGCCTGCAGGCTGCTAGAGACCAGAGAGTCCTGAGAGGTAGAGGGATGAATAGGGCCTTTATGGAGATGAAGAAGTGTAATGGCACACTCTCCTCTGGAACAGTAGCTCTCTCTCCGTCTTTTATCAGAGACATGAAAGGCAGACAATAAGCCTCTCTGCTATCAACAATATGGTGCCATTTGAAGCAGATTATTCCTCTGTTTAAAGTGGAGAAAACAAAAGACAAAAAGACAAAGAATGCGGCTGAGAGTTGAGAGCCAAGGTTTCTACTCCCCTGAGGAAATCTTTCCAAGCTGCTTTATCTTATTTCCTAACTCTCATCTGCAAAAGTGCCCGCTCATATTTATCTGAGGGTACAATTAGCGCCCCTCCTCAGCTCAATGCCCAATTATAGTTATTTCAAGGCCCTCTTACAAGTACCTTAATGCACACTCCTACTGTAGTTACACTACCTAGATGTCCACTAATGGTTAACTTAATGTCCTCCATAATGCCCACTGATACGGATCTGAGGCCCCACTCTCAGTAAAGAGGCCTCTCCTGTTGCTAAACTGTTTTGATGCAGTTAGATGTATGTTGTCAGTGACAGAGAGTCAGTGGCATGGTGCCATGCTGATGTCATATAGACGCTTAGTGTGTAGCAGATAGGACTCATGTTAGAGAGTATGGAGAGTAGTGCCATGGTGTTCTATGATACAGACACAATGGGGGACACAAGCGAGGACAATAGAGAGAACATACTGTACACACACAGAGAAAGAGAACAGTCATATGAAGTGGTGATGTGGCATGAGAAGGATGATGATGATGATGATGATGATGATGATGATGATGATGATATTAGTAACATGACATACAATTAATCATTTGTTTGTCAAGGAATCATGTGTACAGTTGGCATGATTGAGCACTGGTGCATGAGAGAGAGGGAAAAAGAGAGGGAGAGAGAAAGATTGAGAGAGAGAGAAGTGAGAGAATAAAAAATAAAGAAGCGAGAGTACTGGGACACAGCCAGATGCTTCATGTCTCCGTATTAACTCCCCACACTTCTCCTCTATTTTTCTACCATTTCATTCTTTATTTTGTTGTCAGCAGTTGCAGAATAAGTTAATTAAAGCTGTGACAGGCTAACATGCTGTGTGAGATGACAGGAGGCCCGAGATGATTTGTGATGGATAACTGCACTTTCTCTTCTCTTTATTTGCTCAGTCAAAAGGCACTAGAGCTTGATGTAATGCCTAAATGAATGTGCACAAAACAGTGATTTTGTGTTTTGTCATAATGACTTAACAACAGTGTATCTGCATGCAATTTGAACAGGGATTTTTTTTTTTTACTTTTATGAATATAATGCCACGTTATGGTTTTGAATGGAGCGTCAATGTGCTCTCCCACCGGGCAGGAGTGGTCTGAGCGACAGTGTGTACCTGTTAAAGGCTTACTGCAGTATGCCATAGATAAACAAAACACTTAATGGGACATTATGGATGGAGTGAAAAACACATCTAACCCACAATGTAATTATCTATTTTCTCTCAAACTAACACAGATGTTGTGTTCAAGGTCATTGGTATAACAGAATACATACACATGTTAAGTACATGTTTATTCCATCCTCAATAACACTGTGGTATATCTGACCTGCAGTCCTCCAGACCCATCTGTTTCAGGGCATCTCATACTAGGCTACGTGATTCAGCTCTTTCTCTGAGAGCAGAAGGGGTTGGTGATTGTTCTGTCTTCAGGTCAGTAATGAACCACTCAGTGGAGAGTCATCCTGTGTGAGTGGGCATTCAGCCCAGAGCTGGAGCTCTGCGCAGCCCTTATCTCCAAGCCTAGGACTATCTCAGTCCATGTGGACTACTGGAAAGAATTGTTAACAGGAGTGGACTTTTGTTCCAAAACATTGGCTTTGCTTTGGGAATGTAGTATACAGACCTGCCAGGTAGCCAGCCCCCCAGTAAAGCACTTTGGACAGTGTAGCTGGTGGTAGCTACAGCCAGGTAGGCAGGGTATGGGCTATGTGGTTGGCTCTCTCTCTCTCTCTCTCTCTCTCTCTCTCTCTCGACTGTCCTCAGGCAGGGTGCTATCCATCACATGTACTACCTGAGGTCTGGATCCTCCATAAAGATTAGGACTGTTAAGACAAGACGGATGGCCCTTGTCATCGCTAAGCATCATCCCCAAATGCCTAAATTAATTCTAGGAATCCTCGCAGGGGGCTTAAATTACCACAGTAATAACAGCAGCTAACAGCAACACGGCAGGTCCTGCACTCAGTTCAAGGATGGTTAGTATGGCGTATCCTCAAGTATTTATGAAAATGGTAAAGGAGAGGCACTTAGTGGCGTGAGAATGCTTTTCCTTGTTAAACTCTTAATGGTTACTTAGTGGTGTGAGAATGCTTTTCCTTGTTAAACTCTTAATGGTTACTTAGTGGTGTGAGAATGCTTTTCCTTTGTCACGGGTGTCGTAGGGATTTGACCAAAACACAGCGGGAACGTGTAAACTCATCTTCTTATTTTATTAAAGAAGGAAACAAAAGAAACACGTATGCAAAAACAACAAACGACACTAAACAGTCCCGTCAGGTGCACGAACACAAAACAGGAAATAACTACCCACACATCCCATAGAAAAAACACCCCTCTTAAATAGGACCTTCAATTAGAAGCAACGAGGAGCAGCTGCTTCCAATTGAAGGTCAACCCAATAAACACCACATAGAAATAGACATACTAGAACTAACAGAAATAAACTTAACAAGAACATAGCCCAACAAACCCCGAAACACTCTAAACAAACACCCCCTGCCACGCCCTGACCAAACTACAAGAACAAACAACCTATTTTACTGGTCAGGATGTGACAGTACCCCCCCCCCCCCCCAAAGGTGCAGACCCTGGAAGCACCTCATATAAAAAATAAACACAAAAAATAAATAAACCCCAAAACAAAAAATAATCCTAACTAAAGGGAGGGAAGGGAGGGTGGCCACCGTCACCGACGGTTCTTGTGCTACACTCCTCCCCCCCCCCCCCAACCTCCTACTACGGCGGTGGCTCAGGCTCCGGCCTTACTCCCCAACCTAACCTGTCCACCCCCGCTAAATGCTTATTATATTTTACCCATCCCGAAGTCTCTGGGCTATGGCGCGTCGCTGGAGACCTCGGACCGGACGGCGACTCTGGGAGCTCCGGACTGGAGGGCGACTCTGGGAGCACCGGACTGGAGGGTGACTCTGGGAGCTCCGGACTGCGACTCTGGGAGCTCCGGAATGGAGGGTGACTCTGGGAGCTCCGGACTGGAGGGCGACTCTAGGAGCTCCAGTTCCGGACTGTAGGGCGACTCTGGGAGCTCCGGTTCCGGACTGGAGGGCGATTCTGTCGGTTCCGGACTGTGGGCCGTCTCTGTCGGTTCCGGACTGTGGGCCGTCTCTGTCGGCTCCGGACTGTGGGTCGTCTCTGCCGGCTCTGGACTGTGGGCCGTCTCTGCTGGCTCCGGACTGTGGGCCGTCTCTGCTGGCTCCGGACTGTGGGCCGTCTCTGCTGGCTCCGGACTGTGGGCCGTCTCTGCTGGCTCCGGACTGTGGGCCGTCTCTGCTGGCTCCGGACTGTGGGCCGTCTCTGTTGGCTCTGGACTGTGGGCCGTCTCTGCTGGTTCCGGACTGTGGGCCATCTCTGCAGGCTCCGAACTGTGGGCCATCTCTAGACGGGGCACTGTTGCCGGACACTCTGGACGGGGCACTGTTGCCGGACACTCTGGACGGGGCACTGTCGTCAGAAGCTCTGGACGGGGACTGCGCACTGAAGGCCTGATGCGTGGGGCTCGCTTAGGAGGTGCCAGACTAGGGACATGCACCACAGGGCTAGTGCGGGGAGCAGGAGCAGGACGAGCTGGACTGGGCTGACGCACTGGAGGCCTGGTGCGTGGGGGTGGTACTGGAGGTACCAGACTGGAGACACGCACCCCAAGGCTAGTGCGAGGAGCGGGAACAGGACGTACTAGACTGGGCTGACGCACTGGAGGCCCGGTGCGTGGTGCTGGCTTTGGAGGCGCCAGACTAAAGACACGCACCTCAGGGCTAGTGCGAGGAGCAGGAATGGATACAGCGGGCCATGAGTAGGCACTGGAGGTCTGGAGCGCACCTCCTGCACAACCCGTCCTGGCTGGATGGTAATAGTAGCCCTGCACGAGCGGAGTGCTAGCACAGGGCAAACTGGGCTGTGCAGAGGCCTGATGGCTGCCGTGCGTAGAGCAGGCGTAGGGTAGCCTGGGCCTAGGAGGCGCACTGGTGGCAAGATGTGCTGCGCTGGCATCCTCCTTCCAGGCTGGATGCCCACTCTAGCACGGCACTTGCGAGGGGCTGGGATCGCTCGCACCGGACTGTGCGTGCGCATGGGCGAGATCGTGCGCAGTTCCGCATACACCGGTGCTCTCCACTCCACACGCTCCCCATAATAAGCACGGGGAGTTGGCTTAGGGCTCACCCTTGGCCCAGCCAAACTACCCGTGAGCCCCCCCCCAATTTTTTTTTTTATTGGGGGTGGCTCTCAGGCTTCCTTGCTAGCCGTGTCCCAACATAGCGTTCTCTGTCCTCTTCAGCCTTCTTCCATGGTGACTCACCCGTCAGTATCTCCTCTCTCCTGGCTGCCTCCACCTGTTCCCATGGGAGGCGATCCCTTCCGGCCAGGATCCCTTCCCACGTATAGGATCCCTTGCCGTCCAGGATGTCCTCCCATGTCCAGTCCTCTTTACAGCTCTGCTGCCGCTCCTTCCTCCGCTGCTTGGTCCGTTTGTGGTGGGTAGTTCTGTAACGGGTGTCGTAGGGATTTGACCAAAACACAGCGGGAACGTGTAAACTCATCTTCTTATTTTATTAAAGAAGGAAACAAAAGAAACACGTATGCAAAAACAACAAACGACACTAAACAGTCCCGTCAGGTGCACGAACACAAAACAGGAAACAACTACCCACACATCCCATAGAAAAAACACCCCTCTTAAATAGGACCTTCAATTAGAAGCAACGAGGAGCAGCTGCTTCCAATTGAAGCCAACCCAATAAACACCACTTAGAAATAGACATACTAGAACTAACATAGAAATAAACTAACAAGAACATAGCCCAACAAACCCCGAAACACTAAACAAACACCCCCTGCCACGCCCTGACCAAACTACAATAACAAACAACCTCTTTTACTGGTCAGGACGTGACATCCTTGTTAAACTCTTAATGGTTACTTAGTGGTGTGAGAATGCTTTTCCTTGTTAAACTCTTAATGGTTACTTAGTGGTGTGAGAATGCTTTTCCTTGTTAAACTCTTAATGGTTACTTAGTGGTGTGAGAATGCTTTTCCTTGTTAAACTCTTAATGGTTACTTAGTGGTGTGAGAATGCTTTTCCTTGTTAAACTCTTAATGGTTACTTAGTGGTGTGTGGAGTATTTTCGATAGGGATAACAAAGCATTGGAGACTGAGCTAGCACTAGCAGTACTGACTATGCCCCACTCCCCCTGTCCCCTCCCCTGACCTCTGGGAATTAGTGAGAGAGGAAAGCAATCGTTAAAGGAGTCCATATTTGATTGACCTTTGTTTCTCAGCTTACACTCCTGGTCTTTTAAAAGCTCCTATTTCACGGTGGCCTTATAAAAGCAGTGGTTATGGATCTGTTTCCCCTGATTGACACTGTTAGTCAAAGCTTTAACTCCCAGTTGGAAACCATTCATAAAAAATGTGTTTCTATTGTGTTTTTTTGAACCACAGCCTTTCCATCAGAACGTGCTGTGAGAAATGACCACCACACACTTTGTTTGGTTTGTTTACTGTGCATTGATGAGTCATCTTGTTATTGATAGCTATGAATAGACATTACAGCTTACCTCAGTAAACAACAGCACTGGTGGAAATACAGTCATTAACCCCTGTGTTATCGCTGCCAAGTTTGTCCAAGAAGGGCCCAAAGATGTCAGTCTTCACTGACAAAACCCTCAGATCCAAACCTATACAAATAATCTAGAACCCAACGGGGAATAGCCTTAATGGTATATTGAGTTGTCACAACTCTTTTTAAAAATAGGATCAAGGCTTAGGTCGTGGACTCCTCCGCTCGTGTTTTTGACATAATGCCAGTAGGGTTGTTAGGTCTCACTCTGTCACTCATGCTGTAAAATACTTCAGTTTTTTCCTCTGGCTGTCAATCAGCCATATTAAGTTTGAAGTACTCTGTACTGCCAGGCAGCAAGACTCCCTCTCCTAAGTAACTTATATAGCATTTAAATCTAGCATCAAGAATGCGCCACTCTTTCCGAACCAGGCAGTAAGTGCCTTTGCTCAAATGTCAATGTATCATGCATGGTTTTATAGTTTTATCTGTGCTAGCTGGTAGACCCTTGTGTGTCATATGTCTGAGCGCTGCGAGGAAGAAAAGATGAGCTCTGAGTCTCTTTCTCTCCTCTTATCTGGCTCTTTTGTAACTGAAACACATTACCACGTTGACAGGCCTAGGCAGAGGTACTGAACTTTAAAGCATCCTGCCCTGCCTGCCTCTGTCTTAGTGAGAGATAGTGCTAGTCACCGCAGGTGTCTGCTATTAGCTATGTTGGCTAGCTGTATGCTGAAGCAGAAATATGACAATATATCTGCTCAATCTTAGAATTCCTGTTTCGCCTTTTTTTACCTAGCTAGTTAGATCATGAGATATGCTGTTAGTCCCATTAACAGGAGGCCTGCACTCATTGTATCTTAATCAGTATCTTAATCAGTATCAGTACCCCGTCCAAATAGGGCACGACAGGGCCTGACCTATAGCATATCATAATCACGTCAATATTATAACAAACTCTGAACACCGTAACACATGTGACAGCAAAATGGATACAGAGGATGTGACAAATAAGCTCGAAACGTGGGAAGGTTTACTGGTTGCTCAGAAGGTAAAGGAAAAGTCAAATGTGTGGAATAAATGTGACTAGTTGTGGAAAATACTGGAGATCAAGAAAAAGAAGGTAAGGAGCAAGCGCTGCATGGATATTATGTATGCCAAACAGGTGCTGTATAGATTACAATATCATTTTTCTGACCATTTGGAACAACGTAAACAACACTTTATAAATTATAAGCGTACCAGAGAGTTTGTTGTAACTTTTTTGTTGTTGTCAAGCCTTTATTAAAGCAAAGACTAAAAACAGTAGCATTGATTCATGAATGCAATTTCCGAAATAGAACAGTTTATTGATAGTTTAAGCTAATTATTTAAGGCTCGCTTTGTTTTATTTTAAAACTAAAATGCTTGATTGCATTTCAAATCAGGAATGACTCCTATGCTGTGTGATGACATGAACGAATGAATGATTGATTGATACAGTAGCCTATATAAGTATTGAAATATAGGCCTAACTAAGTTATGTTATTAAGACTTAACAGGATGCGCTCTTAGGCCTACAGCTCAATGGTGGTTATATAAGGCTGTTATAGTAAGCCTACTAATGATTATGACATTACTTATGATCATAATAGTAATAATAACAATAAGAAGGAGAAGGAGATCAAGAAAAAGGAGCGTTATTATTATTATACATTTTAATGGATGATTTATAAAGCCAGGCACATTTAACAGTTAGGCTATAGATTATAGACCTAATTAAGTTGGGGTTTCCTCTCTCCTCACCTTTCTTAGACAATAAGGCAAGGGCTGTTTCCTCATCTCCTAATTCTGCTGTTGCCTCCACCACATTGTTCTCAACACTAATATGCTGGTTAACTTTGCTATTATGCACATAGCAACATGGTTTAGGAAAAGTTGCCAATTCACAGCATACTGATGTGTTTCTGAACCCCAGACAGTGACCACTATCCAAAGCAGGAGAAAGCGCATTTGTTATAAAAGAATATCATTTTTATTAGTGTTGCACAATTCTTCTTATGTGATATAACCATATTCAATTTCAGTAGCACATCTTAGACTGATATTTTTATTTAACCTTTATTTAACTAGGCAAGTCAGAACAAATTCTTATTTTCAATGATGGCTTAGGAAGAGTGGGTTAACTGCCTTGTTCAGGGGCAGAATGACAGATTTTTACCTTGTCAGCTCAGGGACTCGATCTTGCAACCTTTCGGTTACTAGTCCAACGCTCTAACCACTAGGATACCTGCCGCCCCTATACTTTGCCATTCCCACGGCCTCCACAATGGAGCAGTCCACTCAGACAGGTGTCTTGTACACCATGATATATATATATATATATATTATTTTTTTTTTTTATATTTTTTTTTTCAATTTCTTAAAAAAAAAATTATTGCTACTGCTCGGCTAAAGAAATCTCGGTCGACCAACACCGACCAAACAATCGACCAGTCGACTAAATGGGGTCAGCCCTACTGGACATACCATGCCAATTGGGGGTAGCAGGCCAAGACGTATCAAGGCGGCAGACTGTTATTATCTCAGATGAAAATCTGTGCTAACCTGATGGCTACAATTAGTGTCAGCTGGTTATTGAGTCTTTAAAGAGGACTCCTGGCCTTTTGGCTCCCAGCCTGTCTGGCTATAGAAGTCTCTAATGAGTCATTAGCCGCATGGCCTCTCCTCTCAAGAGTCCACCCCATAATGGCACACTTTTCATCTATTTTACAGAGAGGCTGTCGTTGGTTATTAGCAGTGCTCTGAAGTCCTATTACCTTTACGTCTATGATAAATGGATGAAATACGGTTGCCAAGTGCACTGTCCCTCCCATTCTATCTTGTGGTCAGTCTCTCCACTCTCTCCTATCATTGAGCGTAATGGGTAATTGATGTACGTTTACTTCATTGTTTGATCTGTTTCATAATTTGTAGTTATTGAAGTTTATGATTGATAGCATTTATGGCCATGTATTGATGGCCTTTCCATATCACCTAGCAGGTACTTAAACCATGTCTTTAGAAACTGAGCATTTGACTGTTATTTGAGCAATGCAACAGACTTCCGTGTTTTTGTTATTTGTTATAAAGCTACTGTAAGTTATGAAGGTACAGAGTTTATATGTGGTGATGAAGAGAGCAATCAGCATGATTACACAATAAGCATCACCCTGAGCTGAATGGCCAGGTTTGAGTGCTATTGAAGCAAATGACTTATAGTTGCAGAGTTAAGTAAAATGGAAGTTTCCCACAGTGACTTAAAGATGCACTATGCAGGAATCGCTCCACCATTTCCTGGCTGCTAAAATTCTAATAGTTCACCTAATTTCAGTTTATGTGACAAAATAAGCTAGTATAGTGTAGAGAATCATTGTACCATCTAAACCCCTGTGAAATATATTTTCCATCACTAAAAATATTTTTGTTTCAGTTGTTTGAAGCTAGTGAAAAAAGAAAAAAAAACAAAGTAAAAGACTTAAGAATGGGAAGCAGAAATAGCGCACAAAGAACTGATCTACCGCTTCTTAGACTTGCTTTCAAGTAGAATGATAGATCTATAAAAGTTACATACAGTGAGGAAAAAAAGTATTTGATGATTTTGTGTGTTTGCCCACTGACAAAGAAATGATCAGTCTATAATTTTAATGGTAGGTTTATTTGAACAGTGAGAGACAGAATAACAACAACAAAAATCCAGAAAAACGCATGTCAAAAATGTTATAAAATGATTTGTGAAGTTGTCCTGTCCCCTTAGCAGAAAAACACCCCCAAAGCATAATGTTTCCACCTTCATGTTTGACGGTGGGGATGGTGTTCTTGGGGTCATAGACAGCGTTCCTCCTCCTCCAAACACGGCGAGTTGAGTTGATGCCAAGGAGCTCCATTTTGGTCTCATCTGACCACAACACTTTCACCCAGTTGTCCTCTGAATCATTCAGATGTTCATTGGCAAACTTCAGACGGGCATGTATATGTGCTTTCTTGAGCAGGGGGACCTTGCGGGCGCTGCAGGATTTCAGTCCTTCACGGCATAGTGTGTTACCAATCAAGATCCTCCCGTGTAGTTCTGGGCTGATTCCTCACCGTTCTCATGATCATTGCAACTTTTGTGTTTCTTCCATTTGCGAATAATCGCACCAACTGTTGTCACCTTCTCACCAAGCTGCTTGGCGATGGTCTTGTAGCCCATTCCAGCCTTGTGTAGGTCTACAATCTTGTCCCTGACATCCTTGGAGAACTCTTTGGTCTTGGCCATGCTGGAGAGTTTGGAATCTGATTGATTGATTGCTTCTGTGGACAGGTGTCTTTTATACAGGTAACAAACTGAGATTAGGAGCACTCCCTTTAAGAGTGTGCTCCTAATCTCAGCTCATTACCTGTATAAAAGACACCTGGGAGCCAGAAATCTTTCTGATTGAGAGGGGGTCAAATACTTATTTCCCTCATTAAAATGCAAATTAATTTATAACATTTTTGACATGGGTTTTTCTGGATTTTTTTGTTGTTATTCTGTCTCTCACTGTTCAAATAAACCTACTATTAAAATTATAGACTGATCATTTCTTTCTCAGTGGGCAAATGTACAAAATCAGCATGGAATCAAATACTTTTTTCCCTCACTGTATTGCCACATTAAAGAGAACACTCTAAGCAGTTTCTGAGTGGTTAAATGTCAAACTTTCTAGTCCAAATGTAGAATTTAATTTCACTTTGCTAATGCTGTGCCTCCCACCTTTGTTTCTTTGCTGAAATTATTCAATATCGTATTGCTGTCCCCTCTCTGTCTCTTTGTATGTCACAGGTACAGTATCTCTGTATGCAGGGGAGCGACATCCCTTGGCAAGAAAAGAGCCTCTTGTTGAAAGCGGAGGGCAGATGCAATAGAGGGGGTTCAAAGGCATGCTTTACATATTGCAGTGGGATACATCTAAACAAGCTTTCTTGAACCAGACTGAAGTCTGTCTGAACTCAGCCCTCTGTGTCCCCTGGTCTCTTTCGTTTGGCTCGTTTGTGTTATTTCACAAGATATCATCATACAGAACAGTAATTGGAATAACAGTTGGCGCATGTATTAATAAAAAAATAATCAGAGGAAATATGTAATTCTTTAGAATCTGGTCAAGCATAACTGTATTTTCAGCTAATGTACAGTACTTCTCTTTCTGTGTTATGTTTAAAGACTATTGACAACACCCCAGCTCCCTCCCTGTAGCTCCCTATTTTATATCCCCCATATAATGCACTGCAACCTTCCATAACTCTTACTCTTTGTCAATCTTGATCTCTCACTGAAGCAGAGAGTTGTCCTACAGAGACAGAGCTCCCAACCTCTCTCTCCCCCTAACCTTTCTCCCTCCCTCTCTCACCCTCACTCCATCTCCCCCACCTCTCTATGTCCCGCTCCTCCTCTCTCTTCGCCTCTCTCTCTTTCTGTCTCTCTCTCTCTCTCTCTTTCTCCCCTTTCTCTTTCTCTTTTTTCTCTCTCTCTCTGTTACTCTTCCCATCTCCACTCTCACACACTCTCTTTCTCTCCCTCCATCCCTCCGCACCTCTTTTTTCTTTCTATTCCCCCTCTCTAACTATCTGTGGCATTCTTTGTGTGGGCTGGTCTGTCTAGGTTCTTCACTGACTGTCACAGCTCAGCTCATTTTTGATTAAACGGCCTGCAGCACTATTGGAGGCCTCTCCAATGATGAACCTGTATCACTGGTCTGTGAGACACCACGGGATATTCTTCTTCTTTTTCTGGACCCTGTTTTTACTTACACCGTAGCTTACAGCTATGTTTTACTCTTACTTTGAATGCCTATGCTCCTGGAATAATATGCCCCCGCCCTTTGCTTATTATGATTATGACGGATGCTCTCCATCTTCCTCCCTGTGTAGGTGGTGGCTCATTGTTTCACCCTTGAATTCAGTAATTTCTTTGCTTTGGCACCCCAGTGTCAACATCATGAATAATTTATGAAATCGGATGCGTAAATCTTGTTCCACGTCATCTGTTGTCTGATAAGTGCACTAGAAACTCAGCCTGGTCTCAGACTACATTTTACATTTTAATTATTTAGCAGACGCTCTTATTCAGAATGACTGCATATATTTTAATAAGAGGTGGGGTTTCAGGTGTCTCCGGTAGGTGGTGATTGACTCCGCTGTCCTGGCGTCGTGAGGGAGCTTGTTCCACCATTGGGGTGCCAGAGCAGCGAACAGTTTTGACTGGGCTGAGCGGGAACTGTGCTTCCTCAGAGGTAGGGGGGTGGATGAACGCAGTGCCCTTGTTTGGGTGTAGGGCCTGATCAGAGCCTGAAGGTATGGAGGTGCCGTTCCCTTCACAGCTCCGTAGGCAATCACCATGGTCTTGTAGCGGATGCGAGCTTCAACTGGAAGCCAGTGGAGAGAGCGGAGGAGCGGGGTGACGTGAGAGAACTTGGGAAGGTTGAACACCAGACGGGCTGCGGCGTTCTGGATGAGTTGTAGGGATTTAATGGCACAGGCAGGGAGCCCAGCCAACAGCGAGTTGCAGTAATCCAGACGGGAGATGACAAGTGCCTGGATTAGGACCTGCGCCGCTTCCTGTGTGAGGCAGGGTCGTACTCTGCGAATGTTGTAGAGCATGAACCTACAGGATCGGGTCACCGCCTTGATGTTAGTGGAGAACGACAGGGTGTTGTCCAGGATCACGCCAAGGTTCTTAGCACTCTGGGAGGAGGACACAAGGGAGTTGTCAACCGTGATGGCGAGATCATGGAACGGGCAGTCCTTCCCCGGGAGGAAGAGCAGCTCCGTCTTGCCGAGGTTCAGCTTGAGCTGGTGATCCGTCATCCACACTGATATGTCTGACAGACATGCAGAGATGCGATTCGCCGCCTGGTTATCAGAAGGGGGAAAGGAGAAGATTAATTGTGTGTCGTCTGCATAGCAATGATAGGAGAGACCATGTGAGGATATGACAGAGCCAAGTGACTTGGTGTATAGCGAGAATAGGAGAGGGCCTAGAACAGAGCCCTGGGGGACACCAGTGGTGAGAGCGCATGGTGCGGAGACAGATTCTCGCCACGCCACCTGGTAGGAGCGACCTGTCAGGTAGGACGCAATCCAAGCGTGGGCCGCGCCGGAGATGCCCAACTCGGAGAGGGTGGAGAGGAGGATCTGATGGTTCACAGTATCAAAGGCAGCAGATAGGTCTAGAAGGATGAGAGCAGAGGAGAGAGAGTTAGCTTTAGCAGTGCGGAGAGCCTCCGTGACACAGAGAAGAGCAGTCTCAGTTGAATGCCCAGTCTTGAAACCTGACTGATTAGGATCAAGAAGGTCATTCTGAGAGAGATAGCAGGAGAGCTGGCCAAGGACGGCACGTTCAAGAGTTTTGGAGAGAAAAGAAAGAAGGGATACTGGTCTGTAGTTGTTGACATCGGAGGGATCGAGTGTAGGTTTTTTCAGAAGGGGTGCAACTCTCGCTCTCTTGAAGACGGAAGGGACGTAGCCAGCGGTCAAGGATGAGTTGATGAGCGAGGTGAGGAAGGGGAGAAGGTCTCCGGAAATGGTCTGGAGAAGAGAGGAGGGGATAGGGTCAAGTGGGCAGGTTGTTGGGCGGCCGGCCGTCACAAGACGCGAGATTTCATCTGGAGAGAGAGGGGAGAAAGAGGTCAAAGCACAGGGTAGGGCAGTGTGAGCAGGACCAGCGGTGTCGTTTGACTTAGCAAACGAGGATCGGATATCGTCAACCTTCTTTTCAAAATGGTTGACGAAGTCATCCGCAGAGAGGGAGGAGGGGGGGGGAGGGGGAGGAGGATTCAGGAGGGAGGAATACTCACATTAGTATAATATGTTACGTTTGGAATGGTTACATAAGACAGATAATTACTTAACGCAAAAACAAAAGTAGGGTGGTTGGTCAGGGTGGATTGTTGGTTCTATAACACGAATGTCTAGCAACCCAAAGGTTGCGAGTTCGAATCTCATCTAGAACAACTTTAGCATTTTAGCTAATTAGTAACTTTTCAACTACTTAATACTTTTTTGGAACTACTTAGCATGTTAGCTAACCCTAACCCCAACTTTAACCCTTTTAGCTAACCCTTTAACCTAACTCCTAAACTTAACCCTAACTTTAACCATAATCACTGACCCTAACCCCTAGCCTAGCTAACGTTAGCCAGCTAGCTAACTTTAGCTACCTAGCTAGAATTCGTAACATATATCATAAGTTTCGAAAATTCATAACATATAGTACGTTTTGCAAATGTGTAACATATTGTACATTCAACAAATCATAACATATAATATTAATTGTAATTCGTAACATAGGATACGAATTGGGTGATGGATATCCACAAATGAATACATACCATACGAAATGTAACATATGATACTAAATGGAGTGTCTTGGATGTATATACAGAATAATACCACATTTTCTGAGACTAGGATGAGAAACTAGACAGTTTTCTACTGGGTTTGTTAGTGTCTGAAGGTTTTTCATGTATTTTAGTATGACAAAAGAGGGTATTTTGTCCTGACTAGATTAAAGACTTCATACATGCATGGGTGTATTCGTTCTCAGGTTGTGGCAGGGTCTTCCTTGTTTTTCTTTTCCACATTGACCTTGTTTTTGTGTCTGCCTTCATTGCCTCTTGGTTTGAGCCTGAGAGGATCTTGGAGCATTGAGAAAGTAGAGAATGGCCTGAGAAATAACAGAGAGAGGTAGTCAGAACCAAGCTGTGTTGATGTACTGGCCTGGCTGGAAGACGTCCTTGTCTTTTGATGGAACCACTCTCATTGAGCTGAGCACAAAACACACTTCACACATAGCTTGAGTCTGAATGCAGTGCAGTATCTCCCTCTGTAGGGAAGCTCTCAGGCAAGGCTGAAGGACAGAGCCCACCTCTCAGCTAGCTCAATACTGTTGTCCTCTTCCTCCCAGTTAGGTTGTTGGGCAGACTAACACTATCTAGTCTGTTCTGTGAAGATCCAGAGAACTGTAGAAGCAGAATATTTTTGCAAACGTATTCCTAGAAAAATGTAAGCTTTCCCTAACACTACGGTAGGGTATGTTCTCCCTCCACATCACAAATTCTAACTCCCATACAAATATTTTATTGTGGCTCACAGAAGTTTGTGAAATTAGTTTTTTTTGTGAGAGAGTTGACTTTTTTACCCCATGCAATACTTTGTCATTATTCTCTCGATTCAATCATACTGTTACTGTGAGACGCTCCGATGTGCATTGACCTCCCTCATTTTCTGTACTTAGTCACATTAGAAAATGCTGAGCACCAGAATGTATGGGATAACCTACTCTCTCTCCATTTCAATTCAAGCTAAGAGAAGAAAAAAAACTCACTCTGGCAGTATGCTATGTTGAAGAGAGATTGGCTAATCTGTGAAAGCGAGTCTGCCGCTCACTGGGATGTTATGCTCACTGATTTAATGCCCTCTCTGTATTTTTCACTTAGGTAAGCACTTTCTGGCCTCACTGTCGGGGATGGGGGTTTGTGCTCTGGTGGTGATCACTCCCTATGAGGGGTTGGACGACTGATTGAGGTGATGTACTGCAGCATGGCTCTGCCCATTCACAGCAGATGGGCTTGTAGCCCTGCTGTTTCAATACACAGACAAGCATAGAGTCAGTGCAGCAATGGCACACTGTTACTATAGAAATGTACTCTTGTAGTACTCCTGTGTACAGAAATAGGCCTATTTATTATTGCAACCATGCCATATTGATATATAGGAATATTATAGTCTTGCAGCATTTATACTTAAATAGGCCTTCAGTATTAATGCATAGGAGATAGTAGTATAACCATGGCATATGATTACATACATGTAGCCTTGCAGTATTAATACTCAGATCAACCTACAGTATTACTATTCATGCTTATAGCAGTATTACTGCTCAGCAGATAGTCAGGTAGCTGTAACTCCTGCTGACTCTGTCTTCAATATGCATGAGCCCTGACCACCCATCACCAGCTTTCACAGAGCTGACCACTGAATCACATCTGACCTCCCATCACCAGCTGTCACAGAGCTGACCACTGAATCACATCTGACCTCCCATCACCAGCTGTCACAGAGCTGACCACTGAATCACATCTGACCTCCCATCACCAGCTGTCACAGAGCTGACCACTGAATCACATCTGACCTCCCATCACCAGCTTTCACAGAGCTGACCACTGAATCACATCTGACCTCCCATCACCAGCTTTCACAGAGCTGACCACTGAACCACATCTGACCTCCCATCACCAGCTTTCACAGAGCTGACCACTGAATCACATCTGACCTCACATCACCAGCTGTCACAGAGCTGACCATTGAATCACATCTGACCACCCATCACCAGCTTTCACAGCGCTGACCATTGAATCACATCTGACCACCCATCACCAGCTGTCACAGAGCTGACCACTGAATCACATCTGACCTCCCATCACCAGCTTTCACAGAGCTGACCACTGAATCACATCTGACCTCCCATCACCAGCTGTCACAGAGCTGACCACTGAATCACATCTGACCTCCCATCACCAGCTGTCACAGAGCTGACCACTGAATCACATCTGACCTCCCATCACCAGCTGTCACAGAGCTGACCACTGAATCACATCTGACCTCCCATCACCAGCTTTCACAGAGCTGACCACTGAATCACATCTGACCTCCCATCACCAGCTGTCACAGAGCTGACCATTGAATCACATCTGACCACCCATCACCAGCTTTCACAGCGCTGACCATTGAATCACATCTGACCACCCATCACCAGCTGTCACAGAGCTGACCACTGAATCACATCTGACCTCCCATCACCAGCTTTCACAGAGCTGACCACTGAATCACATCTGACCTCCCATCACCAGCTTTCACAGAGCTGACCACTGAACCACATCTGACCTCCCATCACCAGCTTTCACAGAGCTGACCACTGAATCACATCTGACCTCCCATCACCAGCTGTCACAGAGCTGACCACTGAATCACATCTGACCTCACATCACCAGCTGTCACAGAGCTGACCATTGAATCACATCTGACCTCCCATCACCAGCTTTCACAGCGCTGACCATTGATTCACATCTGACCACCCATCACCAGCTGTCACAGAGCTGACCACTGAATCACATCTGACCTCCCATCACCAGCTTTCACAGAGCTGACCACTGAATCACATCTGACCTCCCATCACCAGCTTTCACAGCGCTGACCATTGAATCACATCTGACCTCCCATCACCAGCTTTCACAGAGCTGACCACTGAATCACATCTGACCTCCCATCACCAGCTTTCACAGAGCTGACCACTGAATCACATCTGACCTCCCATCACCAGCTGTCACAGAGCTGACCACTGAATCACATCTGACCTCCCATCACCAGCTGTTACAGAGCTGACCACTGAATCACATCTGACCTCCCATCACCAGCTGTCACAGAGCTGACCACTGAATCACATCTGACCTCCCAGGGAGAGGAGGAGAGGTGAGGGGGAGGAGGGTATAGGGGGAGGAGAGGGAGGGAGTAGTGGAGGAGAAGATGGGAAGGAGCAGAAGAGAGGGAAGGAAAGGAATGGATAAGAAACAAGGAGGAGAGAGTAGGGGGAAGAGTAGGGTATAGAAGGTGAGAGGAGAGAGGAGGAGAGAGGAGGGGGAAGAGTAGGGTGGAGAGAGGAGAGAGGAGGGGGAAGAGTAGGATAGAGAAGGTGAGAGGAGAGAGGAGAGAGTAGGGGGAAGAGTAGGGTAGAGAAGAGAGGAGGGGGAAGTGTAGGGTAGAGAAGAGGGGAGAATAGGGGGAAGAGTAGGGGAGAGAAGAGGAGAGAGTAGGGGGTTAGAGTAGGGTAGAGGAGGGGAGAGGAGAGAGGAGGGGGAAGAGTAGGGTAGAGAAGGAGAGAGGAGAGAGTAGGGGGAAGAGTTGGGTAGAGAAGGAGAGAGGAGAGAGTAGGGGGAAGAGTAGGGTAGAGAAGGAGAGAGGAGAGAGTAGGGGGAAGAGTAGGGTAGAGAAGGAGAGAGGAGAGAGTAGGGGGAAGAGTAGGGTAGAGAAGGAGAGAGGAGAGAGTAGGGGGAAGAGTAGGGTAGAGAAGGAGAGAGGAGAGAGTAGGGGGAAGAGTAGGGTAGAGGAGGGGAGAGGAGAGAGTAGGGGGAAGAGTAGGGGAGAGAAGGAGAGAGGAGAGAGTAGGGGGAAGAGTAGGGTAGAGAAGGAGAGAGGAGAGAGTAGGGGGAAGAGTAGGGTAGAGAAGGAGAGAGGAGAGAGTAGGGGGAAGAGTAGGGTAGAGAAGGAGAGAGGAGAGAGTAGGGGGAAGAGTAGGGTAGAGAAGGAGAGAGGAGAGAGTAGGGGGAAGAGTAGGGTAGAGGAGGGGAGATGAGAGAGTAGGGGGAAGAGTAGGGGAGAGAAGGGGAGAGAGGAAGGGGAAGAGGAGGCTAGAGGAGGTGAGATGAGAGGAGGCCGAAGAGTAGGGTAGAGGAGTGGAGAGGGGAGGGGGAAGAGGTGTGAGTTGAGGACAGGATAGGAGAAGAAGGGATATGAAAGGAGAAGAGAGATGTGCTTTCGATCAGCGAGGCTTTAAGATGAGCCCACTGACATACAGTAGAAACACTCTCTTCAGCTTTACTTCTGGGCTGCTTTCCTTTCCTGTTCCTGCCTGGTCCAGAGGGATCAGTGAAATATCACAGTCATCTCACTCACTGGCACACCTTGATATTACCTTCAATTACACGTCTTAAAATGGAACCTGTGTTATCGTTTGAGGAAATAAAACGTTGTACCAATGTGCATGCACTGTAATAATTAGTGTGGAATGATAGAGATGGGTGATTGATCTGTTATAATAATCCACTGTTTATATGTACCTTCAGGGGGCTATCTCTCTCTCTCTCTCTCTCTCTCTCTCTCTCTCTCTCTCTCTCCCTCCCTCCCTCCCTCCCTCCCTCCCTCCCTCCCTCTCCCTCTCCATTGATGAAGCAGTTGCGCTGATAATCACAAAGTGCATCTACATTACTGTCTATTCAGCATGTCTAAAAGCAGCCCTATGGAGCAGATGGTGCTGGAGGCATGAGACTCAACCCTCATCTCACCCCAATCTGGAGAGCAGGCCTCAATAGACAGTCACTGCCTGAATGGGATGTGAAAGAGTTGACTCAGAGCAAACTTAAAGCTGACTAGCATACCGGTACAAGAAATTGAATGTAATATTATTGTATTGAGAAAAAGCTCCCGTGCGGTCATATACACAAAGCCCTCTGCAGTAGGGTTGAAAAGTGGGAACTGGGTTACCGAGATTTACTGCCAAAACCCACTCCCTTTTCCCGGGATAAATAACTGCGAGAAACAGGTAAATGATTATCAATTATTTCTATTAACAGCATGACGTGAAATGGAACTATAAAATTATATTTCTAAATCTGGCTTCTCGCTGCTATTTGCATGATCAATCGTCAACGCTCAGGGTGGGGACAGACAGAGCATCTCAGTAGGCTGTGGAGCGTAGTTCACAATGCATGTATCATCTTATTATGATAACTTTTTTCTTGTGACAATCAGACCTACATTTGCTGGAGCATAGCCTTTGCTACAGTAGGATTGTCAGGGGACTTAAAGCAGCAGGAGGGCTGAAGTCAGGCGCAGGAGACCAAGGTCCATGAACACACGTTTAATAGACAATAGTCAAAAAACTGCCAACAACATGTAGGCAGGGCAAAACTACAAACACAGAAAGAGCCCGAAAACAGCGTAGGGGCGCAGCCCAAAACACGCAGCTGTAACCGATGTGAAATGGCTAGTTAGTTAGCGGTGGTGCGCGCTAATAGCGTTTCAATTGGTGACGTCACTCACTCTGAGATCTGAAGTGGTTGTTCCCCCTGCGTTGCAAGGGCCGTGGCTTTTGTGTTGGGGCGAGGAGAGGGACGGAAGCTATACTGTTACACAGCCTTACATACACAAAAGGCAAAGGAAAATGCCTTAACCCCAACCTAACCAAACCAGACAAAAAACTATCACGCACAATACCCAAACCTAAACAGAGAGACTAAATACCCCCCCTAACGATCTAACACAATACCCAAACCTAAACAGAGAGACTAAATACCCCCCCCTAACGATCTAACACAATACCCAAACCTAAACAGAGAGACTAAATACCCCCCCTAACGATCTAACACAATACCCAAACCTAAACAGAGAGACTAAATACCCCCCCCTAACGATCTAACACAATACCCAAACCTAAACAGAGAGACTAAATACCCCCCCTAACGATCTAACACAATACAGGTGCACAATTAAACCAGACCTAACCAAAATAAAATTAAAAGAGGATCGGTGGCAGCTAGTAGGCCGGCGACGACGACCGCCGAGCGCCGCCCGAACGAGGAGAGGCGCCACCTTCAGTCGACGTTGTGACAAGGATAATATAAGGACTGAATGCGTGTCTAATTTACACAATTCTATCTAGCTTTAGGGGGTCACCTTACTTTTTAATTGCAAATATATCTTTTTATTTGCATCCACAAATAAATATGTTTTAAAACAGCCTATCACTCGATTATCATTGCTTTAAATCAGTGCGCACTTGAGCACTCTGTTATAAATATTCAACCCAACTCTGCTGGCACTGTTTTCACTGCGATAACTGTACAGTCATAAGGCTTTAGGCCAGGGGTTCCCAAACTTTTTGGCCACGACCCCATTTTGATATCTTAAGATTCTCACAACCATATGAAAATAATTATGTCATTAACAGCCAATATTTACTTTTTTATTTGGGGCGATGGCAGTCAATTGAAAAACGTTCTAACAGTATTTCTGATTGTCTTCTCACCATCACATACTTTTAATGTGGGGCTTTGACAGTCATTTGCAAATTAGTCTGACATAATATCTCTTACCTCACCGCCACTAATGAGATGGGTGTGGCTTGATGCATGTCGCATCAGAGCTTCTCAAAGTCAGGGGGCGTGGTTGACAGTACGCGCCTCATCTCTGCTGTCACATCCAACCTGGATCAATATTAGGTTTTAATGCAGACGAGAGCACTGAATCCAGCTTCACACAGATATGAGCTGTGAAGTGTGTTGTCTACAGCATTTGGTGACATGACAGCTTGGTCAGCTGTTCGATTTCACTTACCAGCATGTCCACTGAGCCAGGATCACAGTCAAACGGATTGGGAAGTAGATTCCAAGGTGCTCTTCCAAGCATTGGAGATGAGCAGTCATCACTTGTGTGGGACACTTACTGATGCTGTTGTCTGTTAGAAACATGCACAGCCAAGGGAAGGGGGAGTGGTTCGCTTTTGAAAGACACTCTCTCCAAAAATAATTGTTTCCTCTGAATCCACTGATTTGGTCACTCATCTGTAGAATGTTTTTGTATTTCCCATGCATGTTTGCGTTCAGTTTGTTTAGTTTCCCAGATATGTCTGTTACATAGGCAATGAGACATTTTCTTTTCATTACACAGAAAGTCATCCAAGCCTGTTTTTTTTTACATCTATTGTGAAATACAACAGTTCCTCTCACGAATGCGAAAAATCTTTCCAACGCTCCACCTAAATAACCACCAAATAGAACATTGTCCTGCTCTGATCCCATACCTCCACATAATATTGTGAACAGGCGTGCGTACAGTAGATGTGGTTTGATGTAGTTTACAATCGAAATTACCTGCTGCAGTATCTCAGAGTTCTGTACTCAGCTCTTTTGCCGCCAGTTGCTCTCGGTGTATCATACAATGCATCCATATAACAGAGTGAGACATATTCATAACTAGAGTGCAGAGGCCTGCCCGCCATCCTGCCATATAGGGAGCCCCATCTGTGCAAAAGCCCACCATTCGATCCCATGGAATTAGTTTTTCGTCAATATAGCCTTGCAGCACACTGAACATCCCCTGTGCCGTTTCATGCTCGGGAATCGTGAGACAGAACAATATGTCCTCGTGAATAGCATCCCCCGACATATAGCGAACAAAAGTCAATGCATGGGCATCTCGGCCCTCACAGCTAATGTCCATTTGGAGAGCATAAGCTGGGGAGTTTTTGAATCGTTCAGTCAGAGTTAACTCTTGATTGATAGCAATAGCATACATTCTTCATTTAACAGTGTTATCTGACAAAGGTATTGATGTGAGTTTCTTTGTCTCTGCCTCCCCACACATTGTTTTCACCATATCAATTGTGACCCTTAATGTCAAAGTCTCTGCAATAGTGTGTGGTTTCATATCGTAGCAGGCCTAGCCATTCACTGTGGGAATGATTCAAGTGCAACGTTGTCCCAAGTGCAGCCTTTTCCCCTGATCTAAGGGAGCTCTGGCTGAATTTGATCTTTTAGATTTGAATAATTTTAATTTAGATTAAGGTTAACCACATTACAATGATTTTGAGATACAAAAACAATATTATAATACATATATATATTGGATATATATTTTTTTTCTTCAGGAGTTTGGAAATTCTCCCGCGACCCCATTTTCATATCAGGTGATCCCACAGGTTACCCTTTATTTGTGAACCGCTGCTTTAGGTTGTGGGCCTGGTTATTCAGAAAGCAGATTGTTTTGGAATTAAGTGAATGACTCTCAGGTTTGTGGTTGTACTGTGTAATATGTTTAAATGATAGTGCATCCAAAGGTGTGTTTGATGTGTATTTAGATTACATTGCAGGCAGGGAGTATTATTGTCGTTAATAGTTTAGGATGGTATGACACTCTTGCATGGCTTAATTATGCCAATAAGTGAGATGCAGGGTTGCCTGACACAATTACTGTACCAGTAATATTGCCATGGGCCTTATCATTGTGTGTGTGTACATTTGTTTTTATTTAACTAGGCAAGTCAGTTAAGAACAAATTCTTATTTACAATGACGGCCTAGGAACAATGGGTTAACTGACTTGTTCGGGGGCAGAACGACAGATTTTTACCTTGTCAGCTCGGGGATTCAATCTAGCAACCTTTCGGTTACTGGCCCAACACTGTAACCACTAGCCTACCTGCCGCCCCACGTGTGCGTGCTAGTGTGTGTGTGTGTATCCTCACGACACTGAGGGAATAGTCTTATGAATTTATTACACTGTGTATCTGTTAGTATCGGAGTCATGATTGACATTCCACTGTCTGTGGAGTGTGTGTTCAGTTCAGGTGAATGAGTGTGTTTTCATGTATGGAACAGAGTTATGTGTGCGTGTTCATGTGAGAGAGAGTGTATTGTATGGAACAGAGTTATGTGTGCGTGTTCATGTGAGAGAGAGTGTATTGTATGGAACAGAGTTATGTGTGCGTGTTCATGTGAGAGAGAGTGTATTGTATGGAACAGAGCTATGTGTGCGTGTTCATGTGAGAGAGAGTGTATTGTATGGAACAGAGTTATGTGTGCGTGTTCATGTGAGAGAGAGTGTATTGTATGGAACAGAGTTATGTGTGCGTGTTCATGTGAGAGAGAGTGTATTGTATGGAACAGAGTTATGTGTGCGTGTTCATGTGAGAGAGAGTGTATTGTATGGAACAGAGTTATGTGTGCGTGTTCATGTGAGAGAGAGTGTGTTGTATGGAACAGAGCTATGTGTGCGTGTTCATGTGAGAGAGAGTGTATTGTATGGAACAGAGTTATGTGTGCGTGTTCATGTGAGAGAGAGTGTATTGTATGGAACAGAGCTATGTGTGCGTGTTCATGTGAGAGAGAGTGTATTGTATGGAACAGAGCTATGTGTGCGTGTTCATGTGAGAGAGAGTGTATTGTATGGAACAGAGCTATGTGTGCGTGTTCATGTGAGAGAGAGTGTATTGTATGGAACAGAGCTATGTGTGCGTGTTCATGTGAGAGAGAGTGTATTGTATGGAACAGAGCTATGTGTGCGTGTTCATGTGAGAGAGAGTGTATTGTATGGAACAGAGTTATGTGTGCGTGTTCATGTGAGAGAGAGTGTATTGTATGGAACAGAGCTATGTGTGCGTGTTCATGTGAGAGAGAGTGTATTGTATGGAACAGAGTTATGTGTGCATGTTCATGTGAGAGAGAGTGTATTGTATGGAACAGAGCTATGTGTGCGTGTTCATGTGAGAGAGAGTGTATTGTATGGAACAGAGTTATGTGTGCGTGTTCATGTGAGAGAGAGTGTATTGTATGGAACAGAGCTATGGAGTCAGAGTGGTGATGTGTGGAACAGAGTTATCCCTTATCTCAGACCTATATAACATAGCACCACCACACACTACTAGCATCCTGTCATCTCCCAGTGTCTTATTGAGGATAGGTCTTATCAGTGGCTGGGAGTTCCACTGTCTGATAAAGGAAATTGAAGGCATTTTTATCACTGTTCATTTGTATCGCTGAGCTCTCTGCAGCTAATTGGATATGTGACACATGTTCCTCATGGCGAGATTCTCTGTTGCATTTCATTTTAGGTTATTGGGGGAATAGTCTTTTGCCACAAAAAAAAAACGTATTTTGAGTTATTGTGGAATCTGGTTGCAAGGTCAGGGGCAATGTCCAGTTTATGTTTTCAATGTCATTCTACTACAATTGAGCATTTGAAGTTGACCAGAGAAATGACCTATTATGCATGAATAAACTAGCAAAATGTCTGTCTCACATCATCAAAACAGTCAAATCCTTGTGCAGGCAGCATTATCAACCCAATACAATGTTTGTCTAGCATTGTTAAATCCACTGACATGTTTGTATTTTATACCACTAAACTAGTCTGACTTCAATTAATCTACATAGACATTGCTATAAGTCCCTGTCAAATGAGCAAATGTGTTTCATGCCTGACAGCTATTGAATTCAAATCTCATTCATAATGTTGTATTTATATTAAAGGTCACATTAGCATTTGTGTTGGTAGGTAATTGGTATTTTGGCCCAATAGCAGGATTTGCTGTGGTGCTGCTGTTGCTGCTGGGTGGGAGAGGAAAGGAGGTGCTGTAGAGGGAATGGTTGTGTTCTCCGGAAATTATACACAATTACAATACAATTATGAATCATAAGAATTGCTAAATGTTTTGGTATATGGGTGGATGATTCCATAGATCCTTAATAATTTCAAAGACATTCTTCAAAATCTCAATATAATTGAAATGCTTTTTTTACTGTAATTCCATATGCATTGAGCATCAGTCTTTTTGTTGTTCTGTTATGGTTTGACCCTCAATATTGACTGCAGTCATGTATTCAGAGGAGATCTTAGACAGTCAAACATATCATTTATCTTAGAAGCGCAGTCTCGTTCTTATTTAGTTAGGTGTGCCTGTCCTTCTGTGTCTGTGCCTCCGTGTGTGAGTACGCATTGTTTGTGTGCATAATTTTAGTGTTTTCTTCACCAACCCATTTTCGTCAGTTGTCAACAGAACTAACGCCACTGTCAGAAGCCGTTGATGTAGCTCCACTCTGCTGTGGGCCTCTCTCTCGGATCTATCAACTGTGATGTAATGCTCTCCTCAATCAACAGCACTGCCCTGGCTGGGGAACACTAAATCACAGCTAGCCTATCAAGCGCTGCCTGCTACTCTGCATGTAACACCGCTCCCGTCCCCTCCACAGGCTGCTCTGCTCTCCCTGCTCTCCCTCCAGTCAGCTCATCTACAGTCCAAACACTCAAAGACCACTGGGATGATAGCTGAAGATTGTAATCAGTGCTAATGACCCCACTAATCAATACCACATTAAAACACTTACAGTCAAGCCCTGCTAATACAGAACTGATGCTCTGAGAAAGGTTTGTGTGGAAGATATTCTTAAATTTGTCTCTTATCCGTCCTAATTTCTTAATGTTTCACATATCTCTGATCATATACTGTATGAGATTCTCCTTTTACTTTAGAAAGCAGCAACTGTGTGGCATGCACTGCTGTTGCAATATAGAGATACATGATTTGATGCTGACTTATTCACGTTCTTACTCATGTTGGATTCGGGGTAAACTTTGAACATTGATATACTAGAGACATGATAGATCAGAAGCATAGTATATTAAGGAGAGTAAGAGACTGGTTTTTACATCAGAAGTTAATGGTTCTCTGTAGAAAGACAGCTGGCTTTGGAATGTGTTGGGTGGACGGGAGGAAGTCACAGGATTGCTATAGCGGAAGCGGATGGACTGTGGATTAGGTGAAGGAGGGGTTGTGGTCAGGTAAGATCCCCCGAAGGGAGAAATTATGGTTTATTATCCTATTACCCTCTTCCTGTGGAACCATAAGATGTAAGGATTGGAGAGAAGGAGGAGTGTCTAAAGTGGAGTATATATACTTGTGATGGTGGAAACATGTCTTTGTCTGAATACAGCTGTGTCGACCCTTTGGGAAGAATTAAACTTGGTTAAGCTTCTCTAGTGTCCGTGAGTCATTTACTCTGAAAAATTAGAACTTAACACTACAAATGCATGCTACAGTAGCCTAATTTGAAATCCTTTGAAACAGTATGCCCAAGCATTTTTACAATTCAGAAGACAGTGGACACAGGCAAGTA
Source organism: Salmo salar (assembly GCF_965601325.2). Taxonomy (NCBI): domain Eukaryota; kingdom Metazoa; phylum Chordata; class Actinopteri; order Salmoniformes; family Salmonidae; genus Salmo; species Salmo salar. Next base: position 137,572,769 of record NC_138299.1, read on the forward strand.
AAGCTAAGACATACTGTATATCATTTAAAAAAAGCCACAGGGCCTCCCGAGTGGTGCAAGTGGTCTAAGGCACTGCATCGCAGTGCTTGAGGCGTCACTACAGACCCGGGTTTGATCCCAGGTTGTGTCACAATCGGCCGTGACCAGGAGTCCCATAGGGTGGCGCACAATTGGCCCAGCGTCGTGAGGGTTTGGCCAGGTTTTTTTACCTTGCTCCTTGCGCTCTAGTGACTCCTTCTGTCAGGCCAGGCGCCTGCAGGCTGACTTCGGTCGCCAGTTGAATGGTGTTTCCTCCGACACATTGATGCGGCTGGCTTCTGGGTTAAGCGGGCAGGTTGACCCATGACTCACCCTTCGCCAATCCCGAGTCCATTGGGGGGTTGCAGCAATAAGACAAGATCACAATTGGATATCACAAAATAAAAAATAAAAATGCCACAGTTCGGCAGCTCAGTATAGTTGTCTGTTATGTCTAGATGAATCCCTCAGAGGATTCCATACTATTACAGAATAGAACTATCCACCAAAGCCCCAAAAAGAGAAAAATCATCAGTTGTTGCCTACTGACGTTACCATAATTCTCCAGTCATGTCCAAACCTGTATTTTACTGCTATATCAACACAACATTTCCTCAAGGCCAGCAGGTCAAGTATATTCCTTCTTCACAACTCAAAAGGACTGGATCAATTTGCTATCACACCACATAGTTCTGGGCAAAGCCCGCTGTCATCCACATAAATACCGGTTTTCAGCCTAAAACACAGGGTGCTGGAAGCATGTCTGGAGCTTGTCACAGCAGAAAGGCCCCCTATGAAAAGAGATGCTTTGACATGATCGATAGAGGCAGAGAGGAAAACTAGCTGAGATCCTCGTGCTTAAAATAGCAGAGAAAATTTGTTTAGAGTAATGTTAAAATGTTTGTACTTAAATGAGCTTATAAAGCGAAAAAATTATTTTTATATTATATGCATTTGTTTCCAGAGGAGTTACCATTCATAATCATATCGATGTGCTTCTAGGTAGAGAAATGCTGTTTATTAGAAATCTGTTTGCATTCACCAGATGGCTTAACTTGTATAAAGATTTCCACATCAAAGAACGACTTAAAACGGGGGATATTATATAACTTCATTTTCTCCCACTGGTTCTAAAAGGATTACAGGTGAATACTCTATGTTTCTGCATCCATTTGAGTTGTTATTACAACAGGTGTCTCTGACAGATAAAATTTGGAGTCCGAAAAACGATTTCAGGTGAAGGATAGGCATTTCTTATCTCAGATAGCCACTTTACTCCTGTCATAACTCTCTCTCTCTCTGAGTTGAGCAGATGTGTTTTGTGTGTTTTGTGTGTGTGTGTGTGTGTTTTAACCATGGATGTGTGTGTTTACTGTATATGTTTATACTAAATAATCTGGTCATGTTCAAGATATACTCTGCCGATCTTTAATTGTTGAGCGTGAGGGAAAATATGCCTCAAAGTAGTACCTCCCTTGGGACCTGGTGTTTTACAGTTTAAATCTTATTACAAATATGTAGCTATCCATTTGGTCTGGAATGAAGGTGTGCATACAATACTAACTTGTGTTTCTTGTGTGTTGCTTCTTGCATGTACATTTTTCTAAAGCATTTATCCAGGTCATGGATGTCTTTTGGGAGCTGGGCTTGATATTAATTTTATCATGATATTAGATTGTTAGCCTGGTTTTAATCCTTAGGCTTCCCAAATCCCCCTAGCCCTCTTAACCAGTAGCCCTCCTAACCAGTAGCCCTCCTAACCAGTAGCCCTCCAGGCCATGCTAAGGTCCTCTAGTTAAGGCAGTAGCAGAGATGAAATGGCCTCTCAGCCAGGCAGTTAGAACATTGTTCTACAGGCTGTAGCTATCATCGGTCTGTTGGTGCTCCTTATTTGCAAAGTTTTGGCAGCTCTCCCCTTCTGTTTATTAGGCTGGCAGGCTGGGAACAGGAGGTGGGGACTATGGAAAGCTCTGATATTTGGCCAAGTAAACAATGCTTAGTGGAAGACTCTTCATCATGGTCACAGCCCCTGTCAGATACCTGTGCCGCTGCCAGCTTTTCAATTTCTCCTGGCTTCCCGTGTAATTTGCCAAGCGGAGAAATTGCAATCGTATTGCAATCTGTGTGTAATATTATTTGTTTAACACGGTCGAAAGAGTGACCTGAATGGAAATGAAGGACACCTGGGGAGGGAGGAATCACAAATGATTTGAGACACCATCACACAGGGCTGCTCTGGGGAAGAAATGTCTCCGTGTCTCATTTAAGAGGTCACCAGATGGCAGGAAAGTCACCAGTCTTTTTACCTGCCAAATATGACCCTCTTTAGCCTGAGCTGGTGTTAGTTTTGTACATTGTATTAGCAGGTCTAACCATGCAGCTAGTAACCAGATAGTAACCAGATACCATTCTGTTACTTGTGTAGTTTTGAACATTACTACATTACTTCATACTGCAAATTATATTGTATATCAAGTCATGTTTCTGTAATAGAGAGGTATTGACATGTTTTTTGGCTGCTTACTTGGTAATTCCCAGTGAGTTAGCTCCACGCCACCACGGGCCAGCCTCAGCCTCAGATGGCATTGTGTCAGGATGAGTACAATTCACTTGGAGCATGTCAAACGGCAGCTTTGGGCTAATGGATATCCTGTGTAACCCTTGGGATGTGTCACTGCTGATAGGAGAGTGGCTGAAGTCCTGCCTGCCATTCACAGGCTGTGGAATAGATAACACAGGGACACACAGAGAACGAGAGACATCATTTAAAAAAAAATGTTGTCATTTAGCAGACGCTCTTATCCAGAGCGACTTACATTTTTTTACATTACATTTTAGTCATTTAGCAGACGCTCTTATCCAGAGCGACTTACAAATTGGTGCATTCACCTTATAATATCCAGTGGAACAACCACTTTACAATAGTGCATCTAAATCTTTTAAGGGGGGGGTTAGAAGGATTACTTTATCCTATCCCAGGTATTCCTTGAAGAGGTGGGGTTTCAGGTGTCTCCGGAAGGTGGTGATTGACTCCGCTGTCCTGGCGTCGTGAGGGAGCTTGTTCCACCATTGGGGTGCCAGAGCAGCGAACAGTTTTGACTGGGCTGAGCGGGAACTGTGCTTCCTCAGAGGTAGGGAGGCGAGCAGGCCAGAGGAGGATGAACGGAGTGCCCTTGTTTGGGTGTAGGGCCTGATCAGAGCCTGAAGGTACGGAGGTGCCGTTCCCCTCACAGCTCCGTAGGCAAGCACCATGGTCTTGTAGCGGATGCGAGCTTCGACTGGAAGCCAGTGGAGAGAGCGGAGGAGCGGGGTGACGTGAGAGAACTTGGGAAGGTTGAACACCAGACGGGCTGCGGCGTTCTGGATGAGTTGTAGGGGTTTAATGGCACAGGCAGGGAGCCCAGCCAACAGCGAGTTGCAGTAATCCAGACGGGAGATGACAAGTGCCTGGATTAGGACCTGCGCCGCTTCCTGTGTGAGGCAGGGTCGTACTCTGCGAATGTTGTAGAGCATGAACCTACAGGATCGGGTCACCGCCTTGATGTTGGTGGAGAACGACAGGGTGTTGTCCAGGGTCACGCCAAGGTTCTTAGCACTCTGGGAGGAGGACACAAGGGAGTTGTCAACCGTGATGGCGAGATCATGGAACGGGCAGTCCTTCCCCGGGAGGAAGAGCAGCTCCGTCTTGCCGAGGTTCAGCTTGAGGTGGTGATCCGTCATCCACACTGATATGTCTGCCAGACATGCAGAGATGCGATTCGCCACCTGGTTGTCAGAAGGGGGAAAGGAGAAGATTAATTGTGTGTCGTCTGCATAGCAATGATATGAGAGACCATGTGAGGATATGACAGGGCCAAGTGACTTGGTGTATAGCGAGAATAGGAGTGGGCCAAGAACAGAGCCCTGGGGGACACCAGTGGTGAGAGCACGTGGTGCGGAGACAGATTCTCGCCACGCCACCTGGTAGGAGCGACCTGTCAGGTAGGACGCAATCCAAGCGTGCGCGGTGCCGGAGATGCCCAGCTCGGAGAGGGTGGAGAGGAGGATCTGATGGTTCACGGTATCAAAGGCAGCAGATAGGTCTAGAAGGATGAGAGCAGAGGAGAGAGAGTTAGCTTTAGCAGTGCGGAGAGCCTCCGTGACACAGAGAAGAGCAGTCTCAGTTGAATGCCCAGTCTTGAAACCTGACTGATTAGGATCAAGAAGGTCATTCTGAGAGAGATAGCAAGAGAGCTGGCCAAGCACGGCGCGTTCAAGAGTTTTGGAGAGAAAGGAAAGAAGGGATACTGGCCTGTAGTTGTTGACATCGGAGGGATCGAGTGTAGGTTTTTTCAGAAGGGGTGCAACTCTCGCTCTCTTGAAGACGGAAGGGACGTAGCCAGCGGTCAAGGATGCGTTGATGAGCGAGGTGAGGTAGGGGAGAAGGTCTCCGGAAATGGTCTGGAGAAGAGAGGAGGGGATAGGGTCAAGTGGGCAGGTTGTTGGGCGGCCGGCCGTCACAAGACGCGAGAGTTCATCTGGAGAGAGAGGGGAGAAAGAGGTCAAAGCACAGGGTAGGGCAGTGTGAGCAGGACCAGCAGTGTCGTTTGACTTAGCAAACGAGGATCGGATGTCGTCAACCTTCTTTTCAAAATGGTTGACGAAGTCATCCGCAGAGAGGGAGGAGGGGGGGGGGGAGGGGGAGGAGGATTAAGGAGGGAGGAGAAGGTAGCAAAGAGCTTCCTAGGGTTAGAGGCAGATGCTTGGAGTTTAGAGTGGTAGAAAGTGGCTTTAGCAGCAGAGACAGAAGAGGAAAATGTAGAGAGGAGGGAGTGAAAGGATGCCAGGTCCGCAGGGAGGCGAGTTTTCCTCCATTTCCGCTCGGCTGCCCGGAGCCCTGTTCTGTGAGCTCGCAGTGAGTCGTCGAGCCACGGAGCAGGAGGGGAGGACCGAGCCGGCCTGGAGGATAGGGGACAGAGGAAATCAAAGGATGCAGAGAGGGAGGAGAGGAGGGTTGAGGAGGCAGAATCAGGAGATAGGTTGGAGAAGGTTTGAGCAGAGGGAAGAGATGATAGGATGGAAGAGGAGAGAGTAGCGGGAGAGAGAGAGCGAAGGTTGGGACGGCGCAATACCATCCGAGTAGGGGGAGAGTGAGAAGTGTTGGATGAGAGCGAGAGGGAAAAGGATACAAGGTAGTGGTCGGAGACTAGATAGGAGAGACCGTCTGCCGGAGCTGAGTGACTTGGTGTATAGAGAGAAGAGGAGAGGGCCTAGAACCGAGCCCTGGGGGACACCAGTAGTGAGAGTATGTGGTGCAGACACCGATCCTCTCCACATCACCTGGTAGGGGCGGCCTGCCAGGTAGGATGCAATGCAAGAGTGTGCATAGCCTGAAACGCCGAGCCCTGAGAGGGTGGAGAGGAGGATCTGATGGTTCATGGTGTCAAAGGCAGCGGATAGATCTCGGAAGATGAGAACAGATGAGAGAGAGTCAGCTTTGGTAGTGCTGAGAGCCTCCATGACACAGAGAAGAGCAGTCTTAGTTGAGTGACCTGTCTTGAAGCTTGACTGGTTAGGGTCAAGAAGATCATTCTGAGAGAGATGATGAGAAAGTTGATCAGAGACAGCACGCTCAAGTGTTTTGAAAATAAAAGAAAGGGATAAGGATGTATAGTTTTTGACGTCAGATGAGTCGAGGAGGAGAGCAACTCAGGCCATTTTGAAATCAAAGGGGACATAGCCAGTGGTCAGGGATGAGTTGATGAGGGAAGTGAGGAATGGGAGAAGGTCTCCAGAGATAGTCTGAAGAAGGGAGGATGGGATGGGTCGAGCAGGCAGGTTGTCGGGCGACCAGACCTCAATAGTTGTAGGATGTCATCTGGAGAGAGAGGGGAGAAAGAGGTCAAGGCGTAGGGTAGTTGTGTGTGAGTGAGACCAGTGGACTTGATAGGCTGAGTGAATGAGTAGCGGATGTCTTCAACCTTTTTTCCAAAGTGGTTGACAAAGTCGTCCGCAGAGAGGGAGGAGGAAGGGGGAGGGGGTGGAGCATTAAGGAGAGGGGAAGGTGGAAAATAGTTTCCTAGGGTTAGAGGCAGAAGCTTGAAATGTAGAGTGGTAGAAAGTGGCTTTAGCAGCGGATACAGAGGAAGAGAAGGTCGAGAGGAGGGAGTGAAAGGATGATAGGTCCTCCGGAAGCTTAGTTCTCCTCCATTTTCGCTCAGCTGCCTGCAGCCCTGTTCTGTAAGATCGCAATGAGTCACTCAGCCACGGAGCAGGACGGGAAGGCCAAGGCGACCGGGAGGAAAGTGGACAGGGTGAGTCATAGAATGCGGAAAGGGAGGAGAGGAGGGTCAAAGAGGCAGAATCAGGAGACAGAAGGTAGGATTTAGCAGAAAGGAGAGATGTTAGGAGAGAGAAGAGAGAGAGTGAAGATTGCGACAGTCTGGGTAGGGGCTGAGTGGTTAGGGTTGGAGGAAAGGGAGACAGAAAAGGAAACAAAGTAGTGATCAGAGACCTGTTGCAGTGAGATTAGTAGGCAAGCAGACTCTAGTAAAGATGAGGTCAAGCGTATTGCCTGCCTTGTGAGTTGGAGGGGATTGTGAAAGGGTGAGGTCAAAAAGGCAAGGAGAGAGAGTTGGAAAGAAATGAATCAAAGGCAGACGTCGGGAGGTTGAAGTCACCAAGTACGAAGAGCGGTGAACCATCGTCAGGAAATTAGCTTATCAAGGTGTCATGCTCATTGAGGAACTCTCCAAGGGCACCTGGTGGGCGATAGATGACTTTAATGTTAAGCTTGAGTGGACAAGTGACAGTGACAGCATGGAATTCAAATGAGGAGTTGGACAGGTGAGGGACAGGTGAGACGGAGAAAAGAGAAAATCTCCACTTAGGAGAAATGAGTAGACCTGTGCCACCACCGTGATGACCGGATGCTCTCGGACTATGAGAGAAAACATAGTCCGATGAAGAGAGAGCAGCTGGAGTAGCAGTGTTCTCTGGGGTGATCCATGTCACCGTCAGGGCCAAAAAGTCAAGGGATTGAAGGGCAGCATAGGCTGAGATGAACTCAGCATTCTTCACTGCGGATCAGCAGTTCCAAACGCTGCTAGAGTCCCGGAATTCACATGGGTTGTGCGCACAGGGTACACTGAATTAGAAGGGTTGAAGGCAAGGGGTGGGGAGTGTCTGTAAAGCCTACAGGGAGAGGTGTGAACAGGTATAGAAAACACACACATAGTTGAGAAAGCTACAAAATAGCAACGTTTGATAATCTGTAAATAACTAGGTAAGATACTCAAGTGAATGAGCGATGTGGAGTCTCCCTCTCTTTCCTTCCTCTAACAACTCTTGCAGAACAGTCTTTGTTTCGGCGATGGTCTTAGTTTTGCGACACAACCGCCACTGACACAGCCGCCGCTGAGAAACCAGGGGAGACTGAATAACTAACAATAATTGCTAATTGCCTTGCAGAGGTGGAGAGCACACCTCGAAGTACTAATTGCTAATTGCCTAGGAGAGGTGAAACCACTCCCCCCCATACAGTAACTGATTACCAAAACAAGTCACAAATTGCCCTGCCCCTTGATCCTGGTTGATGTGTCAACAGCTATCTGCAAATTATGAGCAGTCAGCAGTTCACACACCAAGTAGGCCACTGGGAAAACAGGCAGCACTTAAAGGAGATGGCCCTAACTAGAAAAAAGACTACTAGACCACAACATATAAAGACAAAACAAATAATACTTATCACTCCTAGAGTTATCAGCAGTCCTCTAGCTGTAGAATGACAGACAGACAGACAGACAGACAGACAGACAGACAGACAGACAGACAGACAGACAGACAGACAGACAGACAGACAGACAGACAGACAGACAGACAGACAGACAGACAGACAGACAGACAGACAGACAGACAGACAGACAGACAGACAGACAGAGAAGTTAGAGTGAAGTACATCGGAAAAAAGCAACAGAAAACTGCAAGACTGAATAGGAGACAAAACAAGCAACAAACAAAGAAGATAGGCTTTTGAAGATTAAACAGCAACACACCACACCTGTCTCTCTGAAGCGCCACTTCCCAACACAGCCTGTTGATTTAGCCGATTGGAGACAGGGCCACTTAAACAAAACACACAGAGTACAGGAACCCTTGTGGAGTGTGTCGCCAGACAGGATGAGTTAGTGGCAGTGTTATTGTGAGTGTAACAGACTTCTGTTGGCTTCAGCATGGCAGACGTGACCTTTTGAGAACCATTGGAATAACTGCTGGGATAAGAGCATTAGGTGGGCTGGGAGATGAGTGGAAAAAAGCTGACATTACTGGCCATCTGCTTCAGGGAGCAGAGAGGGTCATGGCAGTGCCCACTACCTGCATAGCATCAGGCAGCCTCAACAGGAAGCTAGTCCAGTTGACCTGGGGACCAATAATACAGTACCAATGCCATAGACCAACCTGGCATGACGCGCACCAGACCACACTGCATCAGTTGATCCATAGCAAACACAAGGTTGTTGTGTTGACCTCTAAGCAAAGGACAGCTTTGAAGTTGCTTCGGTTTTTCTTTGAGTTCCCTTGAAATGTCTTTGCACAATTAAACTGTAGGCCTATAGCAAGTTCAGGTATTGCATTAAATCTGTCCGTGGGAGATGTCATTGTTCAGCCACCTATTTGCAGTGTATGCATAGAGAGCACATTGTGTTTGTATCCTTCATGGTTGTGTTGTGACTCATTCAGAGAGCATGCAGGCCAGTGGTGTTATCAGGATACTGCTCTCCTCTGGATTAGTAATGGCAGCGCTTTAAACTTGATGCTAGCCTCCAGTACTGTATCAGCATGGCCCTGTTCCAGCATGTCATTTGGTCAAAGAGCCTGAACCAGCCAGCAGCAGAATTAATGACTGCATATCCCATTACCTCCAGTGCTGGGGTTAGCATTTTGTCCTCTCACAGCAAGGAAAGATGGAGGGCTGCTGGAGTCTCAAGACTCTAGCTAGCTGCTTTAGTGGGCAGGACAAGCAAACAATACAAGAGCTTATTGTGTACTGTGTGTTCCCGTCCTCAAATAAGAATTAAGCTTCACAAGAAGACCTGGTAAGTCTCTGCTTGTTCCACAGTAACAGGGATAAGAAGCTAATGGTGTGTTCTGATGCTGTGTCATCCAGCCAGCGCTGACCAGCAGAGTAGTAGCAGCGTGACTCTTCCCACTCTTTGTGGTGGTTAGCTAGCAATCCTCCTCCTTGGACCTTCTCCCCAGGACGATTCCATGATGGATGGTGGGATTGTTATTCAGCATTCCTGTGCTCCGCTCTGCTGCCAAACTCCTGTCTTCTCCGATGGCCATTGTTCTCCGGTCGACTGAAAGAGTCACCTTTAGCCGATTGAAATAAATGAGAGATGACCAAACTGAGACATTAATTACAAAGTTTATCTCCCGGCTAAAGTACACCAATAAAGGATTCTAATAAGGCATCCATCATAGCACCCATTCTGTATCTGGCTAAGGGCAGCGACCAGGGGTCAGGCCATGAATGAATGAAAGTCAGTGGAGAAACCAGAGAGAGTAAGCAGAGATGCTGCTGTATACAGGCCTCCCAAGGCCACTCTCTGCCTTAGACCTCCCATTTTAAGAGTACAATTTGGAAGCTGGAACAGCAGAATACAATTTATTTTGTTCTTGTATCTCTGGGGCTGATAGAGCAACTTTAGTGATAGACGGGGGAAAAATGTGTTTTCCCTGGAGCAGCGCAGAGTAACCTTTCGTACTGCAGCTGTCTTACAATAGGTATTGCTTGGAAAATAGAACACCCCCGGTTATGTCTTTTGCTAATTGTGAGTCATTGTGCAATGTACACACTTGTACTGTGCTGTCAGGTGTGTATCTATATAAGGTTAGTTTTCATTCAGAAGTTGTGTGAAGTATATGACCTGTGTTAGCATTTTAGAATGCGTCTAGTTCTGTAATTTTCATTTGCTGGTCAGGTGTTCAGACCCAGTGGTTCATGTCTCTCTCTAGGCCTGTTTGGCTCAGCTAAACTGAGCTCAGGAGTACCCAGGTCTGACAAGTTCAGTAAAGCTCAATAAAATCCTCTCTGCTCCTTTAATCTCTCCATAAAGTCAGAAAGGAGATAACTTCACCCAAATAAGATTAGGTTCCGAAGATGCTGCAATGAGCTAATAGTCAGTATTCCTTTTGCCTCTTTATTTGTATGAGCTGCAGACAATTTTTTTGGTTATTTTCATATTGGCTCACTGGTAGTACAACGCGTCTAAGAAAGAAGCATATTACTGTACATGTAAAATAGTGCACAAACACATACACTGTGGTCAAATACCTGGAATACTGGAAAATACCTGGAAAATAACCTCACACTCAACATCAACAAAAAAAGGAGAGGATCGTGGACTTCAGGAAACAGCAGAGGGTGCACCCCCCTATCCACATCGACGGGACAGTAGTGGAGAAGGTGGAAAGTTTTAAGTTCCTCGGCGTACACATCACGGACAAACTGAAATGGTCCACCCACACAGACAGCGTGGTGAAGAAGGTGCAACAGCGCCTCTTCAACCTCAGGAGGCTGAAGAAATTCGGCTTGTCACCAAAAACCCTAACAAACTTTTAAAGATGCACCATCGAGAGTATCGTGTTTGGCTGTATCACCGCCTGGTACGGCAACTGCTCTGCCCACAACCGTAAGGCTCTCCAGAGGGTAGTGAGGTCTGCACAACGCATCACCGGGGGCAAACTACCTGCTCTCCAGGACACCTACACCACCCGATGTCACAGGAAGGCCAAAAAGATCATCAAGGACAACAACCACCCGAGCCACTGCCTGTTCACCCCGTTATCATCCAGAAGGCGAGGTCAGTACAGGTTCATCAAAGCTGGGACCGAGAGACTGAAAAACAGCTTTTATCTTAAACAGCCATCGCTAACATTGAGTGGCTGTTGCCAACATACTGACTCAATCTCTAGCCACTTTAATAATTAAAATTGGATGTAATAAATGTATTACGCGTCACTTTAAACTATGCCACTTTTTATAACGTTTACACACCCTACACTACTTATCTTAAATGTATATACTGTACTCTATACCATCTACTGCATCTTGCCTATGCCATTCGGCCATCACTCATCCATATATATTTTTATGTACATATTCTTATTCATTCCTTTACACTTGTGTGTGTATAAGGTAGTTGTGTCACGGCAGTTTGAAAGAGCGGACCAAGATGCAGCGTTTTCGTAGTTCCACATGTTTTATTTAAATCACTGAAACCGAATGCAACGATTAACACTTTAAGTAAATACAAAATAACAAACCGTGACGCTGGAGGAACATAAACCTCACGAAGAACAATCACCCAGAAACACCTGTGGGACAAACCTAAACTTAAATAGGACCTCCAATTAGAGACAACGACAACCTGCTGCCTCTAATTGGAGGTCATGCCAAATAACACCAACATAGAAATACAAACCTAGAACCAAAAGATAGACATACAAAAACCAGACAAACACCCCCTGTCACACCCTGACCTAATCTACCGTAGAAAATAACACTCACTATGGTCAGGACGTGACAAGTTGTTGTGAAATTGTTAGATTACTTGTTAAATATTACTGCATGGTCGGAACTAGAAGCACAAGCATTTCGCTACACTCGTATTAACATCTGCTAACCATGTGTATGTGACAAATAAAATTTGATTTGATTGGATTTGAGAAGACTCTTTGCATCAACTTAATGTAATTGTCAATAAAAGCCTTTGACACTTATGAAATGCTTGTAATTATACTTCAGTATTCCATAGTAACATCTGACAAACATATCTAAAGACACTGAAGCAGCAAACTTTGTGGAAGTTAATATTTGTGTCATTCTCAAAACTTTTGGCCACGACTGTACTATTAGTTCATTTTTCAGTATACTGTAAATTAACAGCATCCTTTCAGTTTAGTGTACTAGCACTTAGCCTGTCTACCGGAAGTTGATGCTGTTGCTATGCTACTTCTTGCTAGCTTGTTAGAATAACAAATGGACAAAATGTCCAAAAAGTCCATTGAGAACACACAACGACTATACCACTTAGCTAAGCTAAGAATGACGTGAATAATAAAGTCAATAAATGTTTTCCTCTATCTGTATTTGATTTTTCATTATTTGTGTCCATTTCTATGTTAAACCAAATATGGCTCAACTTGGCACACGATGCACTGTATGCGGATCGAGATAGACATACCACATACAACTATGTAATAGTCATATACTGGCAAGTTCGATGTATTAGTAGCCAACTAAGTTAACTATAGGTAGCTAGCTGATATACCTGTACATACGAGCAACTACTGTAATGATATGCTATGCGGTTCGTAGGCTAGTAGTGTAGCTAACAAATTGTCAGCCAACATAGTGTGTTACGTAACTTATTTGAAAAGTCATTACTTTTTTATTACATTGCTGAAAATGTTCTTAACATTTGCCATAGTTAGTTCAAGCAATGAATATTTACTTTCTGTGCATTTGCATCCGCTCTCGTTGAACATCGGCAGCATATTTTCCGCCATTTTCTTCAAATCTGAAAATGTTTCAAAGCCACGCCTATTTTCTGAATAATTGCGTTATGGTTCCTAAAAGCACAGAAATAGTGTCCAGTGCTTGTATACTTCTAATTATGGCGAATGTAGTACGACATCCGAGAACTTTTGGCATACTAACTATATCTATACTATGACCAAGTACCATACTACATACTCAATTTACATCACAAATAGTATGGTTAGTGCATACACTTTGCTTTGTAGTTGGTCTAAAAGACAAGCCTAAAGACCCAACTGTGTCTCTGTTTGGTGCTGTTTTCTTTTCACAGAATAGCCCATGTAATGCCAGTGATATTTTAGTGACCATATTGTAGCTTTTGGCAGTGACTCAGCATGACTGTCTGACATCTCCTCTGCTGCACCAGTAAGATTCCACCAGCTGTCTCCCATTTGCTTTCTAATGTCTTCTTTCTTTGTTAACATTTTATCAGCTGTCTGATAGCAGCGTAACCTGAGGCCATGCTCTGAGCTCTGAGTCCAGCCGTGGAGGCACTATTGGCCTATGTTGCCAGCCACAGAGAGATTTGGGAGTACTTTATAGTTACAGGAATCATTTTTGTATATTGCCAGATGATATCAGAGGAAGAATATAGACGTACTCTGCTTTATTAGACTCTTGCTAAGAGTGTATTAAGTGTAACTTATTGAGTGTTGTTTGAGCTGAGGAGTTTAAGAGAATAGCTAGAGAAGCGCTTATTTTCTTCATGCTCTCCAAGACTCAATAACCTGCCTAATACCATGATCTTATTTGTGAGGTATGAGAGCTATGTGTTGGGTGTACCTCTATCTGAAAATAATTTTTAAAATAGTGAAAGTCTATATTGTGATTGGTTGGGGGCTGATTAAATGGATGAGGAAGGAATCTGTAGCATACGGAGCTTCTGAAGTTAAAGGGATACTTCGGAATTTTGCCAAGGTGGCCGTTTATCTACTTCCACAGAGTCAGATGAACTTGTGGATACCATTTTTATGTCTCTGCACTTGAAGGAAGTTGCTAGCTAGAGCTAGCGCAATTGCTAATTAGCGTTAGCACAATGACTGGACGTCTATGGGTATCTGCTGGGAGATACCCATAGACTTCCAGTCATTGTGCTAATGCTAGATAGCATTGGCTCGCAAAACTACTTCTAACTTCCTTCGTACTGGACACAGAGACATACAAATTGTATCCACGAGTTCATCTGACTCTGCAGAAGTAGATAATTATCATTGCCAAAATCCAGAAGTATCCCTTTAAGTCAAGGCTATGGGCTGTGCAGAAGAAATAAAAGGCAATCCCATTAGAGCTGATTAAAGCAAATGTTTCTGATATAAAACTGCTCCTTTTAATCACAGATGGGGGTGTTCTCATGCACACTGTGTATCGCACAAGCCTGAAAACACATTTATCAGTTTAAAAAATGACCACCACACCACCACACACTATGCAAAACAGCAGCTTTCCCTATCATATGCAAAACAGGCTTTTTACTCATAAAGATCCATTATTCACTTACTTGCTTGCATATCCAATTACAAAATGCACTTCCCTCATTCGAACAATCATAGGCCCTAATGAAAAATCTCAGAGGTAGAAATTAGTAACAGCAGAGGGTAACATAACTTATCTTTTCATGTTACTTTAATGTTTGTCATTGATGACTTTCTGTGTAGTACACCGCATCTGATAACTTCCTGTGGTCTGAGATATGGGTCGTGATCACTTCCTGTTTTGTGCTCTGCCAACTGACTCTGTGCTGCGACTTATCTGGGATCCACTGTTCCCCGTCCCTGGGCCCGCGCCAAGGGCATCATGTACCTACACACCGAGATGTCTGCGATAACTTTCTGGGGAGTGAGTTATGTCTGTAACTACTTCCTGTGGAGTGAGATATGTCTGTGACAACTTCCTGTAGTGTGAGCTATGCCTGTGACAACTTCCTGTAGAGCTGAATGTGAATGTGATACAGTAACAGATGCCAATTCTGCTCTTCCATGGATCTCCCCTTGGTATGGTTCTTTTCAGAGCACTGGCAAAAGAGATAGATAAACCTGTACTGTTGATCAGGATAACATAAGCTTAGAGTGGAGCTTTTTAACTTGACTACACTATCAGAATAGCTCAAATCTCTTCACCAATGCACACTGCTAAGGTTTCATATTACCCTTCCACGTATTAATGTATGCATTGATGGAAACTTGAATAATGGGAGGCCCTACATGTTAGGACATAAATCAATGTTGGCCGTCCTTCCCTGCCAGTGCAGTGGTACTGTAGGTAACACTGAGGCCTAGCCTAAACTGTGTGTCTGTCTGCCCAGGGCAAGGTGTCATGTTGTAGCCTTAGCTGAGGAAACTTCCCCAGCTCATCAGTCATGGAGCAAAGCTAAAGCTAAACCTCTGGATTTTTTCCTGAAGACTTTAAGAATGCTCAGCTGAAAGGTCATACGTTGAATCAGAAAGCCTGTGGGGAAAATCTCCTTTGATTTTGAGTTAAACTCACAGTAAGGCTGAGTGTGTTTCTGTGGAAACAGTGCCTGAAGCCTTGGTTTCCTGCCAGTTTGAACCTGGCATTACATGTGTGCACAGTGTGCAGTTCATTTCCAGGCTAGCAGATTTAAATATCCACCTCAAGTTCACACTTCACTCAGCTGTGATGGCTTTCTTTTATGGGGATTAGAAGTTACAATGTAGCTGTGCATTTTGTTTCGTTACATTTTTCATACATTTCTTTGGGATGATGCCAAAAAAACAAAAGCAGAATTTAGATGCAATTACTGCTCTAGTATTTTCCAAAGTAATGAATGGACTATGTACACTTTCGCGTGTGTTTGTGCTTTTCAGTTTGTTGAATAATGCATATTGGAATGACTGTGTGACGTGAAAAAAATGCATTCAGTTAAAATTCTAAACAGGATTGCAATCATGAGGAAGTATTTGATGGTGGAGATGTTGACAAGACAAGTGTTTGTTCATTGGGTTGTAATAATCTGTAATCAGAGCACAGTAAATGTGTTTTCCATCAGTCTGTTTTCTAGCGCAGATAGATTTGAAAAATTGCTCCAGGACTCCGATCAAACACTGGACTCAATTGTATTAGCACAGTTTGTAAACAGTGTTTAACTGTGTAATCGAAATCCTTTTCAGACACAATAAAAGCAAAACGTGTTATCCTGTTTGGATTTGGAGGTAATGGGGCATGTAGCTTCAAGCCACATCAATGCTACACCTGTAGGTTTATATGTACTATACTCTATGTCCACTCACATCCACTCACAGAGGTGGGAGTGTGTTACAAGGACAGCTCTGAAGTTCACGCCACTGGCTGTTGTCCTTTACTGTTGTCTTAGAAAAGGGGTCAACCTGAGTGACACGTTGTCATGTTGTGGATCAAATTCTGCGATGTGTTCCAAATGCCACTCTATTCTCTAGTGGACAACGTGGTGCACATAGTGGACACAGACCAAAAGAAGTTCACTGTATAGAGAAAAGGGTGCCATTTGGGATGCAGCCCTGGTCTAGGCCCTGAAGAGTTAACTTGTAGTATCCACCCAAACAATGTACTGTAGGTAATCTTTGGCAGTGTAAAGGGTAGTAAGCCAATTCAAGCCAAGATGCCTAAAACAGAAAGTGCCTGAGGCTGAGGTTGGCTGGGGGATGAGATGATTCACAGTCTACGATCCAGCTCTCATCTTCAGGGAACAAATTAGGAAATGAAGTCAATTTGCTATTGTTTCAATCCTATTATATAGCCTATCTACTATAGAGTGCAGACATGTATCAGACATCAATGGAACTATCAATTACAAAGGCACTTTATGTGTACATCTACACACTCCATTTAAACTCTGTAGAGCTGTACTGTAGCGTAGCCTATAGGTGCAAAACAATGGTGAGTGTATTACACATGCTCTACAACAACATCCGTAGAGTATGACCCTACCTCACACAGGAAGTGGCGCAGCTCCTACTCCAGGCACTTGTCATCTCCCGTCTGGACTACTGCAACTCGCTGTTGGCTGGGCTCCCCGCTTGTGCCATCAAACCACTGAAAATAATAAATTAAATAAACTAAAGTAAAAATAATAATAATGATAAAATACAATAAATAATCAAGTGGAATCAGCTTCCCCCTGAAGCTAGGACAGTAAAGTCCCTGCCCATCTTCCAAAAACATCTAAAACCCTACCTCTTCATAGAGTATCTTAAATAATCCCACGGCACCTCCCCTCGCAGCCCCTCCTAATAAATGCTTATCATGAACTAACACTCACACTTGACTTTTCCCCCCTACTATCACTGACTTTGCTGGTAGCTTACTTTGAGGAAAAATGTACTTACTATAACTGAGATATGTGGTTGTCCCACCTAGCTATCTTAAGATGATTGCACTAACTGTAAATCGTTCTGGATAAGAGTGTCTGCTAAATGACTAAAATGTAAATGTAAACCTTTAGTTAGGTAGTAGAGAGGCCTGCTGTATCTGGCGGGATGAGAGTTCACTCTCTGTCTAATCAGAGGATTATAGAAGACTTCACTCTGGACCAGCAAGTCAGTTGTAAACCCAGAGCCATGTTTTGTGTCCTGAATGGTAGGGCTCTGGTCAAAAGTAATGCACTTTGTAGGGAATAGGGTGCCATTTGGGATACTGCAACGCTCTGCCCACTCACAGATGGTCCTGAAAAGAATACTAATACTGAGGGAGGACTTTTCTCTGTGGGTTTCTGGTGCATGGGGGCTATTACAGTTAGACAAGGCTAGTTTGATGAGTATAATTGTTTTAATTGGGCACTGTACTGAAACTGTAAGAACTGTCAGATACATTTACATGTGTGTGTGGAATATGTAACGACAACTTCCAATTTAATTAAATGCCAAAGATCTGCTAATTTTTCAAATTAGATTGATTGCGAATGCATTGTAAGAGCCATTTGTTGTGGCAAACCAATGCACTTGAGCTTTCCATGGAGAGTGTTTTATTTACACAGGAGCGTGGTGGCCACTCTGCAAGCACACCAGCTCTGCTGAGAGGAGAGAGTACATTACATTCATCTGACTAATGAGCTATCACATCAAATAAATACATCTACAAGAACAATAATGTATTTTAATAAGAAATGCTTAAGGCCGTTGGAATGAAAAATTACCTCTCAGAAGTTCTACACAATAAAATAAATCTGAAGTTGATTTTAATAATTGATCAGTGAGAAAGTTCTTGGAGAGAAGAGAGCTTTGCTGATAAGCAGCATAATTGGTTTTTAGGGTTTGAATCGCAAAATCCTATTGATCGTCTTTGAATAACGCTTAGTGGAAGAGTCTCAGACTTAGGGATTGTTTATGGATCGTTGTTGACCTTAGCATTGCCCTTGGATGTTGTGTTTAAGACTGAAATTGGCTGCCAAATCTGCACATGATAAACCCAAAGAGACAGCAAAATATAGAGTGGAGAGATTTAGCTGCTCTCAGCTTTATTTTAAGCCAACAAACACATACATCATCATCAGGAACAAGTAGCCTAGCACAAGGCAGCTTCACCCTCAGGAGGGTCTCATGTTCTCATTCGTCACTGTTGATTGAACATGAACGCTTCAAATCACACGAGAGAGAAAATGAAAGTGGGAATTTAGCTGAAAGATTTGGTGAATGGAGTGTGTGTCAACAAATAACGTATCTATTTTAGAAATAATGTTTTAGATGGTATTTGATCCCTCTATGAGGTCTGGAATGCTCAGACTCAATCTCCTTGCCATTATGCTCTCATATGTTGATGCAGAAGAGATCTGCCAGCAGAATTATGGAGGTTTGGGTAAAACAAATAAAAGCTAACTGAAAGCCGACCAGTTATTGAACAGCTGTGGCTCTTGAACACAACACATGGAATACTCAATGCCCTTCCCTCGCCATTAACCCCAAGGGAGAACTTCTGTTATGGTACAGACATCAAATCATCAAGTAGTCATCTCTCCTTTAGTTACTATGCTGTCCCTCTCTAGTATAATCTATCCTAACAATCTGCTTTCTGCATATTTGCTGAGGACAAGATGTCCAGAAAGAGCCAGAATGCTTTATGAAGTGGACTCTTTTCGCTCCACTGCCAAACCGACATAGAACGCTCTGAGAGTCCAATCAAACGGAAATGGAAATTTGAGCAGCTTAAGATGAAGCACTTTTTCCCCACAAGAGCTTGTTAGTACTCTGCCAAATTAGTGTTTCTCATTTCCATTGCAACTGCATCATGGGTATACTGGCATATGATTATAGTGTCACTGCGAGATAGTGTCACTGAGTAGTTTCACTCCTACATGATATACTTTTAAATTGTTAAAACTGTCTGTTTGAGCAATTTAACATCCCGTCAAAATTAGGTGGGCATACTGTAGATGCTGATACAAGGGACTCATCACAATAAGTTCAATCTTGCATTTTAAAAGCTATTTTCCTCTATTTATTGATGTGTTTCCATCCTCAGAGGACACGTTGCTTTTCTTTCTACTGCACCTGGAAGACTAATGGAGATTTTACCTCCACTGCAGTCAATAGTTTTTGGTGTAGCTGTATTCAGTTTATTTATGGGTAAAGCAGTTCACTGTCAGAGAGATGCACCTTTCAAAACCCGCTGTGAGAAGAAACTCAAAGAGTTTGAAGGCAAAGACAAAGGAGGGAAGTGATGAAAGAGTGAGACATACAGTGGAACAGCTAAAAACAACAAGGTAGAAAACATGGTAGATTTCAGTTTATAGAGGAGTTGTATCTTTAAAACGGCTGCTGCCGATGCTAAATGACAATGATATATTCATGAGCAGTGTTCATGAGCAGAGTTCTTCCTTCTCTTGGATTAGGCCATATCAACACATAGCTGCTACCTGATTCTCTACATACATATCAGTATTTAATCAGTGTGTAGCACACAAATGTTTAGTGTGGCTGAAGAGTTATGCAGTCAGTGTATATTTGAATCATATGTTCCTGAATTATCCTAACATCCATGTGTCCCCAAGTACTCACCAGTTCCTGGATGAGTGGGCATGCATTTTAATGTGTGATTTAAGGGACCTAGAATTAACAGTGGATTACAGGTGACTAGGAGGCTTGTGTGAATCTCTTTCCGGTGTCTCTCTTTGGGTCTGCAGCACACACACTGCCTTTGAAGTGGTGTCACTTTAAAATATCTCAGTTCTCTCATGTTTAACCATGGGGGTTAGAGTCGTTCCGGGATTTGGGAAAAATGTTAGGAGATGAAAGCTCTGTCAGCACCCCTTTGGAAAGTGTTTTCCAAATAATGAACCATGACTTGTTAGAACAAGAGATGAACAGCAGTTCAGACTGTAAGGACTGATCTTAGTTCAGTCTCTGTATGATCAATGTACAGAGGTAATGAACTGAATGAGAGGCAGAGCCAGATAGATCCTGCTCTCTCTTTGCTGTATATTACCACAGTGCTCGCTAGAGTAGATTGACTGACTGTATAGAACCACAGTGCTAGTTACACTAGATTGACTGACTGTATAGTACCACAGTGCTACTTACACTAGATTGACTGACTGTATAGTACCACAGTGCTAGTTACACTAGATTGACTGACTGTATAGTAGCACAGTGCTAGTTACACTAGATTGACTGACTGTATAGTACCACAGGGCTCGCTACTCTAGATTGACTGACTGTATAGTAATATAGTTCTCACTACACTAGATTGACTGACTGTATGGTACCACAGTGCTAGTTACACTAGATTGACTGACTGTATAGTACCACAGTGCTAGTTACACTAGATTGACTGACTGTATAGTACCACAGTGCTAGTTACACTAGATTGACTGACTGTATAGTACCACAGGGCTCGCTACAGTAGATTGACTGACTGTATAGTACCACAGTGCTAGTTACACTAGATTGACTGACTGTATAGTACCACAGTGCTAGTTACACTAGATTGACTGACTGTATAGTACCACAGGGCTCGCTACAGTAGATTGACTGACTGTATAGTACCACAGTGCTAGTTACACTAGATTGACTGACTGTATAGTACCACAGTGCTAGTTACACTAGATTGACTGACTGTATAGTAGCACAGTGCTAGTTAAACTAGATTGACTGACTGTATAGTACCACAGTGCTAATTACACTAGATTGACTGACTGTATAGTAATATAGTGCTAGTTACACTAGATTGACTGACTGTATAGTACCACAGTGCTAGTTACACTAGATTGACTGACTGTATAGTAGCACAGTGCTAGTTACACTAGATTGACTGACTGTATAGTAGCACAGTGCTAGTTACACTAGATTGACTGACTGTATAGTACCACAGTGCTAGTTACACTAGATTGACTGACTGTATAGTACCACAGGGCTCGCTACAGTAGATTGACTGACTGTATAGTACCACAGTGCTAGTTACACTAGATTGACTGACTGTATAGTACCACAGTGCTAGTTACACTAGATTGACTGACTGTATAGTAGCACAGTGCTAGTTAAACTAGATTGACTGACTGTATAGTACCACAGTGCTAATTACACTAGATTGACTGACTGTATAGTAATATAGTGCTAGTTACACTAGATTGACTGACTGTATAGTACCACAGTGCTAGTTACACTAGATTGACTGACTGTATAGTAGCACAGTGCTAGTTACACTAGATTGACTGACTGTATAGTACCACAGTGCTAGTTACACTAGATTGACTGACTGTATAGTACCACAGTACTAGCTACAGTAGATTGACTGACTGTATAGTACCACAGTGCTAGTTACACTAGATTGACTGACTGTATAGTACCACAGTGCTCGCTAGAGTAGATTGACTGACTGTATAGTACCACAGGGCTCGCTACAGTAGATTGACTGACTGTATAGTACCACAGGGCTCGCTAAAGTAGATTGACTGACTGTATAGTACCACAGTGCTAGTTACACTAGATTGACTGACTGTATAGTAGCACAGTGCTAGTTACACTAGATTGACTGACTGTATAGTACCACAGTGCTAGTTACACTAGATTGACTGACTGTATAGTAGCACAGTGCTAGTTACACTAGATTGACTGACTGTATAGTACCACAGTACTAGTTACACTAGATTGACTGACTGTATAGTACCACAGTGCTAGTTACACTAGATTGACTGACTGTATAGTAGCACAGTGCTAGTTACACTAGATTGACTGACTGTATAGTACCACAGTGCTAGTTACACTAGATTGACTGACTGTATAGTAGCACAGTGCTAGTTACACTAGATTGACTGACTGTATAGTACCACAGTACTAGCTACACTAGATTGACTGACTGTATAGTACCACAGTGCTAGTTACACTAGATTGACTGACTGTATAGTAATATAGTGCTAGTTACACTAGATTGACTGACTGTATAGTACCACAGTGCTAGTTACACTAGAATGACTGACTGTATAGTAGCACAGTGCTAGTTACACTAGATTGACTGACTGTATAGTACCACAGTACTAGCTACAGTAGATTGACTGACTGTATAGTACCACAGTGCTAGTTACACTAGATTGACTGACTGTATAGTACCACAGTGCTAGTTACACTAGATTGACTGACTGTATAGTACCACAGTGCTCGTTACACTAGATTGACTGACTGTATAGTACCACAGTGCTAGTTACACTAGATTGACTGACTGTATAGTACCACAGTGCTAGTTACACTAGATTGACTGACTGTATAGTACCACAGTGCTAGTTAC
This sequence comes from Salmo salar, assembly GCF_965601325.2. Lineage (NCBI taxonomy): Eukaryota > Metazoa > Chordata > Actinopteri > Salmoniformes > Salmonidae > Salmo > Salmo salar. The sequence goes on from NC_138299.1 coordinate 137,595,078, forward strand.
ACTAGATTGACTGACTGTATAGTACCACAGTACTAGTTACACTAGATTGACTGACTGTATAGTACCACAGTGCTAGTTACACTAGATTGACTGACTGTATAGTACCACAGTGCTCGCTAGAGTAGATTGACTGACTGTATAGTACCACAGGGCTCGCTACAGTAGATTGACTGACTGTATAGTACCACAGGGCTCGCTACAGTAGATTGACTGATTGTATAGTACCACAGTGCTAGTTACACTAGATTGACTGACTGTATAGTACCACAGGGCTCGCTACAGTAGATTGACTGACTGTATAGTACCACAGTGCTAGTTACACTAGATTGACTGACTGTATAGTACCACAGGGCTCGCTACAGTAGATTGACTGACTGTATAGTACCACAGTGCTAGTTACACTAGATTGACTGACTGTATAGTACCACAGGGCTCGCTACAGTAGATTGACTGACTGTATAGTACCACAGTGCTAGTTACACTAGATTGACTGACTGTATAGTACCACAGGGCTCGCTACACTAGATTGACTGACTGTATGTTACCACAGGGCTCGCTACAGTAGATTGACTGACTGTGTGCTTTGCTGCCTTAACGAGGTTTACAGTATGTGAGTAGTGTGGTGCTGGCTGATTCTGTATTCTGGATGAGTTGGCTAATTGTGCACAGTTCACATTCCCCCATCCCCTGGCTCCACTGATAGGGATTCATTTAGACTTTATTTTACCTCATTAATGGCCCTGTGTTATTGCCAGGCTGTATGTGGGGTATGTGCATCGTTGAAATTGACTCTGGTAATCTCATTAGATAATGAAGGCTGTTGCTCTATACCTCATTCATAGGAGAGAGAGAGAGAGAGAGAGAGAGAGAGAGAGAGAACAGTGTAAACTGGCCAATTTGCAACAATGAAATTAGTTTTCGAAAATTAGCTCAGTCTGAGTGTTATTGTTTTTGCAAGTGTTTATTTCAGACGTGTAGATCTGTTTGTGATAAAAGTTAATTTACATTACGACACAGTATTTTGCAGATATCATTTTTCTATCATAAACCCTTCCACCTAACTTTTGCTAAAATCCACTTACAAAAGAAATGCAAATGTGACATTTGGCCACCATAGCAACTAGGTGGGTCATATTGAGGAGGAGGGGGAGTAGGGCAACATACAGACCTGTAGCTCAGAGGGTAATATTACCTTCGTCTGTGCCTCTGTCATACCCCATTCAGTTTACCCCAGGAAATCACGGTCTCTATTGCTTTCATGCAACGTTTCGTTTAACCTTGTGCACAAATCAAAGGTGAGCAATGGCTCCTGGGGATGTGGTTTCATTGTTGGGGCTGACTCACTGACTCATAGCCCAGCGAGCAGTGCACCGAGAGGAGAAGCACAGAGAGAGCCACATCTCTGCCAAGAGCTAGGCAGGGCTTTCCAATACTGACTGTGGGGGCCATGATGGGTCCAACACTTCAGTACAGAGCACTGATATTGCACCGCTGGCTGTTCACACTCTCGTTCCCATGCCAGCCTCTTGTCAGGTGCAAACAAACTGTGTCCTCCTAACCGTGACCTTGGTCCTCCTGTAATTGTCCCTCTCCCCCCTGAGCTTCTAAGAACAGTACAGCACAGCCTCTCCCAAACATAAGATAGAACAACAGATAAAACAACATTAGTCTCTATTTGTGACCTACTGGCTCGGTCTTACGTTGCAAAATGTGAAATTGTGTTTTTTACATTGGATAAAAGGAGACTCAGAGCCCAAAAATTGTATTTCAAAAACTATAGTTGAGGAACAATAGGAAAGTAATTCTGCTTTGAAAGTTGATCAACTTGTAAACCCATTTTTGAGAAAATGGCCCTTGAATGTTTTGGTACACTTACAGGAGAGTTCTTCTTTGTCTACACCCATTCAGCATAGTTCACACCCTTTTAAGCCTTAGCCACACCAATCTCATTAAATATTCACAAGTGAGACCATGTGCTAAACAGAGTGAGTATGGTAGTATACTAAACAACCTGTCATGGGTGTCGTAGGGATTGGACCAAAACGCAGCGGGAACGTGTAAACTCATCTTATTATTTTATTAAAGAAGGAAAACAAAAGAAGCACGTATACAAAAACAACAAACGACACTAAACAGTCCCGTCAGGTGCACAAACACAAAACAGGAAATAACTACCCACAAATCCCATAGAAAAAACACTCCTCTTAAATAGGACCTTCAATTAGAAGCAACGAGGAGCAGCTGCTTCCAATTGAAGGTCAACCGAATAAACACCACATAGAAATAGACATACCTGAACTAACATAGAAATAGACTAACAAGAACATAGCCCAACAAACCCCGAAACACTCTAAACAAACACCCCCTGCCACGCCCTGACCAAACTACAATAACAAACAACCTCTTTTACTGGTCAGGACATGACAGTACCCCCCCCCCCCCCCCCCAAAGGTGCAGACCCCGGAAGCACCTCACACAAAAATAAACACAAACAAATAAACCCCAAAACAAAAAATAATCCTAACTAAAGGGAGGGAAGGGAGGGTGGCCACCGTCACCGACGGTTCTTGTGCTACAACCCCCCCTCCCCAACCTCCTACTACGGAGGTGGCTCAGGCTCCGGCCTTACTCCCCAACCTAACCTGTCCACCCCCGCTAAATGCATATTATATTTTACCCCTCCCGAAGTCTCTGGGCTATGGCACATCGCTGAAGACCTCGGGCTGATGCGCGTTGCTGGAGACCTCGGGCTGATGCGCATCGCTGGAGACCTCGGACTGGAGGGCGACTCTGGGAGCTCCGGACTGGAGGGCGACTCTGGGAGCTCCGGACTGGAGGGCGACTCTGGGAGCTCCGGACTGGAGGGCGACTCTGGGAGCTCCGGACTGGAGGGCGACTCTGGGAGTTCCGGACTGTAGGGCGACTCTGGGAATTCCAGACTGTAGGGTGACTCTGGGAATTCCAGACTGTAGGGTGACTCTGCTGGCTCCGGACTGTGGGCCGTCTCTGCTTGCTCCGGACTGTGGGCCGTCGCTGTCGGTTCCGGACTGTGGGCCGTCTCTGCTGGCTCCGGACTGTGGGCCGTCGCTGTCGGTTCCGGACTGTCGGCCGTCTCTGCTGGCTCCGGACTGTGGGCCGTCTCTGCTGGCTCCGGACTGTGGGCCGTCTCTGCTGGCTCCGGACTGTGGGCCGTCTCTGCTGGCTCCGGACTGTGGGCCGTCTCTGTTGGCTCCAGACTGTGGGCCGTCTCTGCTGGCTCCGAACTGTGGGCCGTCTCTGCAGGCTCCGGACTGTGGGCCATCCCTAGACGGGGCACTGTCACCGGAAGCTCTGAACGGGGCACTGTTTCCGGACGTTCTGGACGGGGCACTGTCGCCGGACACTCTGGACGGGGCACTGTCGCCGTACACTCTGGAAGGGGCACTGTTGCCGGACACTCTGGACAGGGCACTGTTGCCGGACACTTTGGACGGGGCACTGTTGCCGGACACTCTGTACGGGGCACTGTTGCCGGACACTCTGGACGGGGCACTGTTGCCGGACACTCTGGACAGGGCACTGTCGTCGGAAGCTCTGGACGGGGACTGTGCACTGAAGGCCTGATGTGTGGGGCTGGCTTAGGAGGTGCCAGACTTGGGACACGCACCACAGGGCTAGTGCGAGGAGCAGGAGCAGGATGAGCTGGATTGGGCTGACGCACTGGAGGCCTGGTGCTGGTACTGGAGGTACCAGACTGGAGACACGCACCCCAAGGCTAGTGCAAGGAGAGGGAACAGGACGTACTGGACTGGGCTGACGCACTGGAGGCCTAGTGCGTGGTGCTGGCTTTGGAGGTGCCAGACTAGAGACATGCACCTCATTGCTAGTGCGAGGAGCAGGAACTGGACACACCGGGCCATGAACAAGCACTGGAGATCTGGAGCGCACCTCCTGCACAACCCGTCCTGGCTGGATGGTAATAGTAGCCCTGCACGAGCAGAGTGCTGGCACAGGGCGAACTGGGCTGGGCAGAGACCTAATGGCTGCCGTGCGAGAGCAGGCATAGGGTAGCCTGGGCCTAGGAGGCGCACTGGTGGCCAGATGTGCGCGCAGGCATCCTCCTTCCAGGCTGGATGCCCACTCAAGCACGGCACTTGCGAGGGGCTGGGATCGCTCGCACCGGACTGTGCGTGCGCATGGGCGAGATCGTGCGCACTTCCGCATACACCGGCGCTCTTCTGATCCGCTGCTCCCCATAATAAGCACGGGGAGTTGGTTCAGGTCTACTGCCTGCCCTAGCCAATCTCCCCGTGTGCCCCCCCCAAAAAAACATTTCTTGGGGCTGCCTCTCAGGCTTCCTTGCTAGCCGTGTCCCAGCATAGCGTTCTCTGTCCTCTCCAGCCTTCCTCCATGGTCCTTCTCCCGCTAGTATCTGCGCCCAAGTCCAAAACTCCTTATAGTTCTGCTGCTGCTCCTTCCTCCTCTGCTTGGTCCGTTGGTGGTGGGTAGTTCTGTCATGGGTGTTGTAGGGATTGGACCAAAACGCAGCGGGAACGTGTAAACTCCTCTTATTATTTTATTAAAGAAGGAAAACAAAAGAAACACGTATACAAAAACAACAAACGACACTAAACAGTCCCGTCAGGTGCACGAACACAAAACAGGAAATAACTACCCACAAATCCCATAGAAAAAACACCCCTCTTAAATAGGACCTTCAATTAGAAGCAACGAGGAGCAGCTGCTTCCAATTGAAGGTCAACCCAATAAACACCACATAGAAATAGACATACTAGAACTAACATAGAAATAGACTAACAAGAACATAGCCCAACAAACCCGAAACACTCTAAACAAACAACCTCTGCCACGCCCTGACCAAACTACAATAACAAACAACCTCTTTTACTGGTCAGGACGTGACACAACCAAAGATTTCAAGACTAAAGACTGTTTATACTACATGTCTATCGACATGTCTGTAGACAGTTGTCGCAGTGACATCATGAACATTCTATTGTCGTCCTAAATCAATCTGTCATCGTCGTTATGAAAAAGTATACACAAAAACTACAGGCTGCATGACATCAGCAGCCTGGTGGTCCAAAATAGCATAACTGGTATATTTTAAAACCAGTAAACCCATCTGCTTAAAAATGTATTTAGTATTTGTCAATCTAGCAAACCAGGCAACTAAAAGCAACTTTCTAAACAATGTTTTGGTTCATTTCTAGCTTGTTAGCTAGCTAGCTAATGTTGCTGGCTAGCCAGTTCAAATAATCAAACGTCTTAACTTTAGCTAATTTGTGAAATGGTTACTTGCATAGTGGAGTCTTTTGTTTAGCTAGCTAGCTAAACAATTAACCATAATCCCAACTCTTTTCGTTACTACTACAATGAATCTGCAGGTAGCTAACCAACTAGGTGCAATGTTAGCTAGCTAGCTAAAATTAGGCTATAACTAGCAATGCAAATGTCGCTGAGATACGAATAATATTACTACACATATCCTACACGTAACATTAGCTAGCGAGACAGCCAGCTAACATTGCAATGAAAATGACTTTCTGACCAAATTAGAAACACATAACATCTGAAAATGTAGCTAGCTAGTCTCTCTTGCCTGTATACATGGATGAACGCTTCTCCCTCTCTATCACGGATGCCATGGTTGCCCTTAGTTTGAAGATGTAATCCGTAGACAGGTGTTTTATACAACAGGCTTCTGTGTGTTCTCTTTTCAACTCCCTCCACAAATGTATTTGTATGCCTAGGATCTGTACTGTGTTCAGTTGTATGTTGAGGTTTATATTTTCATATAGGGACTTATTTGAAGATGGGAATGTGCATATGCACAGTAATAGATGTTGTCATCAGGCACTGTGTCTGTGAAGACAAAATAGGTTCCAGTGAGGGAATGTAGAGCTAACAGGCTCTGAGTCACAGAGGAGCATCTCTGCCGATGCTGTTTGTTAGATGGCAACTGTTTGATGATGTGTGCTGATGTCTGATGCCTCCTGTCTGATGGCTAATGCTGGGAGTCTGATAAAATCTGTGTGATGCATTCTATATCTCTGCTGAAAGAGCTATGTGATGGCTATTTGAGAGCTATGTGAATGACCTCTCTGAGCAAACAATAAAATGAGTTTACCTGAAACCCAGTTCAGTTGTGCCAATAACCTGCAGCTCTCATATCAGCCATCCCATCAACAGAGCAAACACAGTTTGTAGCTGGGCCTCACCCCCCCGGTACAGGTTGATGGAGCCAAACCACATCAAGGAGAGAGACTATTGGCCGTGTTGTGGGGAGGGAGCGTGGGGGGGAGACATGACACTGTCAGCTAATGAGACTCTCATAGTAGTCTGTGAGTGATATGTTTTCCAGTTACCCCTCTCACCATATAGGTGAGAACAGAAGTGAGAAGTGCTTCTATACTGCCTATGTACCAGCTATATCGCCCTCTAGACAGAGAGAAAAGAACTGAGTAGCTTACATACAGTATATCCACCAAAACAATCAATACCTGTAAATGCATTCATCTCAACCCCATTGCCATGGCTATTCTATATGTGTCTTTGGGGGACAGGTCTGATTGACGACAACACTAGTTTGAGTGATAGTTGTGAATGTGAGTAGTTGCTGTTCTGTCTGTGTGTGTGTGTGTGTGTGTGTGTGTGTGTGTGTGTGTGTGTGTGTGTGTGTGTGTGTGTGTGTGTGTGTGTGTGTGTGTGTGTGTGTGTGTGTGTGTGTGTGTGTTTATGGCTTGTCAGAGCAGCACATCAGCAGTGGTAATGGGCGGTCCCTGTGGAGGGCAGACTGGCAGGCAGGTAATGATCAAAGAGCCTGTTTCCTGTGCCTCATGTTGGGCTCAGAGAGAGGTGCATCTGTCCCCCTGTGTCTCCACTTTTTAATGGGCTCAGTCTGACTGCAGGCAGCGCTCACTCATCACACACATGCACACACCCACACGCGTGTGCGCGCGGACACACATACAAATATACGCAATCTCTGTTCTGTCTCAGCATCCCACCATACATTCACACGTGGGTGGACTCGTGCACACCCACACAGACACTGTTTCTTCACACACACCCACACAGACACAGTTTCTTCACACAGTCACACACACACACACACACACACACACACACACACACACACACACACACACACACACACACACACACACACACACACACACACACACACACACACACACACACACACACACACACACACACACACACACATACCTGAAATAAACTTACCCACATGCCAGACATGCACCCACACAATAAATCACTGAACTCTTCCTGCCTGCACACTGCCTCTCACTTCATCTCAGCCTCTCCATGTCATCTGTACCACATCGTACACCATAAAATATAAATCTGGTGGGGGAGTGAACAGTTATAGTCAGTCCCATGCATCTCTCTATATATGTCTCTATGTGTCTCTTTCTCTTTCTCCCTGCCAGTCTGTGAGCATGCCGCCTATCTCTCTAACTCAGAAGCCAAGACACTCAGTGGTCTTGTTCTCTCAATCATGTCTGCTGTTTTTCAATGGACATCCAAATGGAAGAGCTCCTGCTTCGCTCAGCTTGGCATAGCAGCTACTGTTTATCACATGGGGATCATTTAGTAGTTGATTATCTGCTCTCTTGCTGGAGATTGGCCTAATCTCATTTTAGATCATAGCTATGTTGTTGTAAGTGAATTTTGGAGTTATGGGTTATGTATAGTTATTTGCATTATATTTAATTATGGAGAAGATTTAAGCTGCAGGGCTGTAGAATGTGCGTAGTACATACATGTGCCCATGTGTATGCATACTCTCTGAGCAAGTCCCCTTGTGCACCATGTGTAAACTGCTGATTGGCAGACTTGTCATGAGTTGGATGTGGTCGCCATCAGGGGCAAATTAACAAGCAATTAACCAGCGTTCAGGTAATTACCCAGCCAATCAAATGAAGCCCACTCCACACAGGTAGTAGTGGGAGCATGATGAGCAGATTTAATCATTCATTAGCAATTCTACCTTTATGCACACTCAGATGTCATCGCTGCAATCTACTTTTTCACTCAGGCAGAAATCCTGAAAAACGAATGTAATTCTTAATTCTGTTTCATTGATTTCAAATCACACCACGTTCATAGTTGAATTCTATTTCCTCCTTTTATCTGAAACCATTAGTATGCTCTTAAAGCAGTTGGTGTTACTTAACATGTGTTTCCTAAATGAACTAGAGGGTCAAACTCCAGGTTAGAGCCTAGTATTGTGTCTATTGAAAGTTAACGCATTACAAAAAAACGCCCTCTTTGGTAACCCATATTTTATAGTAACCAGTATTTTGCTATCTCTTTCAGAGTAGGCTTGGCTAATAGTGAACTCCAAGCTGACCTGTTCTGTAGAGCTCAGGCTTTGATTTGATTTGCTTTGGCAGCTGATCCAGGGAATGTCAGAAATGGGAGGGGTTAAGCGTATAGCTGCTGTCATGTCAACGTCCGATGATTGATAGTCATTTGTTTTGCACTTTTAATACAACATAAACTATCCAGCCATTCATCAAAAGTGTGAGGGATTTCCTGGCTGTCTCTGCAAAGCTCACTAAAACTAATCCATTTTCTGGAAGCCACGAGCCAGCTAGGCGCAAATATGAAATATTCATGTGAGTCCGGACTAAATCATATGGCCATTGGCACACAGCTAGAGAGCGCTTCGTGTGGAGGGGAGGAAATGTCAAGCTGTGAAGTCGTATATTAACCTGCCATTGTGAATTTACTATAGTTGCCATTTGGCGCGGTCACTTCAAATAGATCTCTGTTTTAATCAATGCACTCTGTAAAACACTGGCGCATATCGCCGACTCTGCATAATCCTGGAGTTAGTCCTCACTAATAGTCTTCCCTCCCATTAGATTTTTTCTTTATACATATACATTACCATTCAAAGGTTTGGGGTCACTTAGAAATGTCCTTGTTTTTTAAAGAAAATCTATTTTTTGTACATTAAAATCACATCAAATTGATCAGAAATACAGTGTAAACATTGATAATGTTGTAAATGACTATTGTAGCTGGAAATGGCAGATTTTTTTATGGAATATCTACATAGGCGTACAGAGGCCCATTATCAGCAACCATCACTCCTGTGTTTCAATGGCACGTTGTGTTAGCTAATCCAGGTTTATAATTTTAAAAGGCTAATTGATCATTAGAAAACCCTTTGGCAATTATGTTAGCACAGCTGAAAACTGTTGTTCTGATTAAAGAAGAAATTAAACTGGCCTTCTTTAGACTAGTTGAGTATCTGGAGCATCAGCATTTGTGGGTTCGATTACAGGCTCAAAATGGCCAGAAACAAAGACCTTTCTTCTGAAACTTGTCAGTCTATTCTTGTTCTGAGAAATGATGGCTACTCCATGCGAGAAATTGCCAAGAAACTTAAAATCTGGTGCAACGCTGTGTACTACTTCTTTCACAGAACAGCGCAAACTGGTTCTAACCAGAATAGATAGAGGAGTGGGATGCCCTGGTGCACAACTGAGCAAGAGGACAAGTACATTAGAGTGTCTAGTTAGAGAAACAGACGCCTCACAAGGCCAGCATCCTGGAGTTGCCTCTTCACTGTTGACATTGAGACTGGTGTTTTGCGGGTACTATTTAATGAAGCTGCCAGTTGAAGACTTGTGAGGCGTCTGTTTCTCAAACTTTCTTTCAAAAACAAGGACATTTCTAAATGACCCACAATTTTTGAACGGTAGTGTAAATGCTGCATTATGTTAAAATAGTCCATTTTTTATTTTACGTTGGGAGTGCTGTCAGTCAGATTTATCTTCCTCTTTTTACTGCTGACGCTTTGCATTTGCTGCCACATGCTATCGATTTGACGTTAGATTGCAATATTCCTATGGTTTCAAACATGCAAACTTGATATCTACTGAGCCAATTATTTTATTCACCGTAGCGTATTTGTGTTCTTCATTGTGTTGTGTAGGCCGAGCCATAGAGGTGTAGGATCTTAATTAGATCACCCTGTTGCAGCAGAGCTTGCAATTAAATACATTTAAATGTGTAGTGTATTTGAGATTTAAAAAGGTTTCCGAAGTTTGTAATTTCCACTGAAATTTTAGACTTGATTTTTACCTCACAATTTTTTTTATCAACCCCTACAAAAATGTAATTAATTATAATCCACATTATAATTCACATTTCCTGTTGCTGCAGGATTATTTTCTTGCTACAGCAAACTGTCTCAAATGAAGATCCTATATCTGTATACATACATTGTAAAATGTGTTATAATGTGTTATCAGTAGTTACAGCAACACCAGACAGGAAACCCGAGTATTTGCATCAGCTGATATTGCGGCAATTAGATTCACTCTACCTTAATATGGCGGCCTATTTAGTCAAACCAGGTGCTGCACCCTCAATCCCTGACGGGTGCCACGTGCACACGATGTGCTGGTGTTCATGGTGACATGCTATTGCTGTAACATGCATTACTCGCCATGTCTGTTTTCTGCTTTCCCATCGCAGCCTCCACCTGTTTGGGCTGTGATTTTGCTTCGTCCAGGGGGATTGATCTAGCATATCTTGCTCACTCTCTGTTACTATTATGATCTTATCATTATGCATGCTCTGGCAGTGAGCTACCCCGAAGGAGCAGAGCCTAACGCCAAGACTAACATATTGCAAGTATTGTAATCTTTTCTAATAAATGGTTAAATGAATACATGGCATTTCCTGTCTGAACCACTGTAAAAGAACAGTGTGTAAAATAGATCCATTTACTCAAATACACCACACAATGCACACGCACACACACACGCACACACACACCACACGCACACACACACACAGACACACACACCTGATTGATAGCTGTGATTTGACTGTGAAAAGGAAATAGGAAATTGAAAAATGGTGGAAGAAGATTGGGAACAGTGTGCTCATTATAAACCCGCAGAAGAAACAAAAGGCCTCCTCTTCTCTTTTATTATTTTTTGAGTTCCACACACACACAGGCAACAGGTGTGTGTGACAGGTGTCTGATTGAGGCACACAAAATAAATTACACCTGCAAACAAATGGATGTATTTAGCGGTCCTGGATGCAGTTAGAGCTGTGGGCTGATGGATGTGATTATGAGAGTATGAGCACCGGGGCCAGACACAGACAGAATGAGCACAGGTGCAACACACACACACACAGAAAGAGAGAGACAGAGAGACAGACAGACAGACAGACAGACAGACAGACAGACAGACAGACAGACAGACAGACAGACAGACAGACAGACAAGTTAGAGTGAAGTACATCGGAAAAAAGCAACAGAAAACTGCAAGACTGAATAGGAGACAAAACATGCAACAAACAAAGAAGATAGGCTTTTGAAAAAGTAACTATTTTTCATAAAATTGTACAGTTATCTTAGCTAGCTGAATTGTTTACCAGTTGCTAAGCAGTTGCTAGGGACTCTCCTGGAAGAAGCTAGCTAGCTAACAAAGAATATCTAGTTAACAGAAGAAAAGAAAGGACAGAAGAAAAAGGACATCAAAGTGAAACAGTCCTCTAAAGTCACAAGAGACAGTAATACAAGAAACAAGCTTCTATTGCAACAAGGTTGCCAACATCACCAGCTTTGCTATGGAAATTGTTTACCCACCAGACATCCAAACAGAGAAAGCTAAGAAAAGTTTCAAAGGTTTGTTGATGGGACAGAACCATGAATGCCTGTTTGCAGATCTTACCAGTTGCAAAACAAGAGCAAATGTAATTTTTAATACCAAACGAGGGCACATATGGAAAAGGGTTATTTGCAACCATTTCCCTTTCTAAAAAAAGAGAGGCAACAGCCAAGGATGTCAGATCAGCATTTTTGAAGAAGCTGACCAGAGCAACACGTATCAAACAGTAAACTTATATAATAATGGAACTGTATTGATACAAGGCAATGATTCAAGCCTCCAGGCTTTTGAGAATAGGTTTGCAACCCTAAAAGCAGAAGCTGAAATCATCTCAGAAACTGAGGAAAAAGTCAAGGAGGGAGATGGAGAAAAGCAGGCTCCAATGGTCTCTGTGACCCAGCAAGAAGCCCTCAGTGTCCCTCTACCTACCTCACCTGCAGCAGACAGAGCGAAGGACATGCCTACAACACCAAGAACACCTGTTATGCAACGTTTCCACAACACCCTCTCTCTAGTTGAAGCAGAGGTCATAGAACTCAGAGAGAACAAGCTTCAAGAGGAGGACACTGTCCAAAAACTAAAAGAAGAGATGAAACTGTTCAGGGAGGAGAGCAGAGCATCTATTACTAAATTAGAAAGCAGAATGGACAAACTGAGTCAGACAAATGATGACCTCAGAGACCATCTGAGCACAACAAGAAAGGAGCTAGAACAAAGAGAGAGGTACATTGACCCCCTCAACCAGCAGCGAGTAATTATGTCCTCTGCATCTAGAGAACATGTCGACCAGCTTGGCATAACACAAGCAGAACCTGAGACCAGCGTGGCCTCCACCACACAGCCTGATGACACTGCTCCAGCCCAGATCAGCCAACCAGCGTCCCAGTCTACTTTAGCCCATGTCAGCCTACCTGCTTCCCAGTCTGCTCCAGCACAGTGTACTCCAGCCCAGGTCAACCTACCAGCCTCTCAAGTTTGCTCCAGCCCAGGTCAGCCAACCAGCCACCCTGTCTGCTCCAGCCCAGGTCAACCTACCAGCCTCTCAGTCTGCTCCAGCTCAGGTCAGAATACCAGTCGCCCAGTCTGCTCCACCCAGACAATCACCCACAACTGCAATCCTTATTGATTCAAATGGGAAGTTCTTAGTCCAGGAAAGATTATTCCCTAGACACCAGGTGTATAAGTTCTGGTGTCCTACAACTGACAGTGCAATGCAGCTACTCAGTCAGACCGGGATTGACACCCCCGACAACATCATCATCCACACTGGCACAAACAACCTTCATGCCAAAGGTGAAAATGTATCTGGGGCAGTGAGAAGAGTGGCAGAATGGGCACAGGCTATGTTCCCAACAACCAATATAGTTGTGTCCACCCTCCTACAAAGAAAAGACTTCCCAGGACAGTTGATGGACAATATAAATCAACAGATCACTGTGGACTGAGCCTCACTGCTCAACGTCAGAACGGCTCACCATCCCACTCTGACATGTCAACACTTATACCATAATGTACATCTTGATCAGGACAGTATCAGAACCTTTGCCAAGGACCTAAAAGATGCAACACTCGGCAGGGACCCACACACCCATCACCTCAGCAACAGAGGTCCCCCACTCCACATTCTGAAACAACAGTACCTCCACCATCCCCAGGAGAAAAGATACAGACACGGCTTATTACAGCACAGCTCTACTAGACCTGGCCCATCACAACACAGCTCTACTAGACCAGGGCCTTCACAACACAGCTCTACTAGACCTGGCCCATCACAACACAGCTCTACTAGACCAGGGCCTTCACAACACAGCTCTACTAGACCTGGCCCATCACAACACAGCTCTACTAGACCAGGTCCATCACAACACAGCTCTACTAGACCCCATCACAACACAGCTCTACTAGACCCGGCCCATCCCAACACAGCTCTACTAGACCAGGGCCTTCACAACACAGCTCTACTAGACCAGGCCCATCACAACACAGCTCTACTAGACCTGGCCCATCACAACACAGCTCTACTAGACCAGGGCCTTCACAACACAGCTCTACTAGACCTGGCCCATCACAACACAGCTCTACTAGACCTGGCCCATCACAACACAGCTCTACTAGACCAGGGCCTTCACAACACAGCTCTACTAGACCTGGCCCATCACAACACAGCTCTACTAGACCTGGCCCATCACAACACAGCTCTACTAGACCTGGCCCATCACAACACAGCTCTACTAGACCAGGGCCTTCACAACACAGCTCTACTAGACCTGGCCCATCACAACACAGCTCTACTAGACCTGGCCCATCACAACACAGCTCTACTAGACCTGGCCCATCACAACACAGCTCTACTAGACCAGGCCCATCACAACACAGCTCTACTAGATCCCATCACAACACAGCTCTACTAGACCCGGCCCATCCCAACACAGCTCTACTAGACCTGGCCCATCACAACACAGCTCTACTAGACCAGGGCCTTCACAACACAGCTCTACTAGACCTGGCCCATCACAACACAGCTCTACTAGACCTGGCCCATCACAACACAGCTCTACTAGACCTGGCCCATCACAACACAGCTCTTCTAGACCAGGCCCATCACAACGCAGCTCTACTAGACCAGGGCCTTCACAACACAGCTCTACTAGACCTGGCCCTTCACAACACAGCTCTACTAGACCAGGGCCTTCACAACACAGCTCTACTAGACCTGGCCCTTCACAACACAGCTCTACTAGACCAGGGCCTTCACAACACAGCTCTACTAGACCAGGGCCTTCACAACACAGCTCTACTAGACCAGGCCCATCACAACACAGCTCTGACCACTACTCCAGGGTCGGACAGAACACTGTCCTTCAGAGAAGTACACCACATGATGCAGTCCACACCATGTATCATTCAGATCATCAGCCTACATATGCTGAGGTAACCTCTGGCAAAGACACCCAGAACAATCAGAGATTGGAGAGGTGTGCCAACTACTGCATCTAATATGCAGACTACTGAGCTAGACAGACCCTTTAATTCACATGCACACACAGGGTTGCAGATTGCATTGTACTTATTTTGTACTTATTTTTTGTGCAATCTTATTCCATTCTTATTAATTTTTTTTACAACTATTCTTAATTTTATTGGCACCGTTATTATAATAATAATTATATGTAATGGTGTGTGTATGCGCACGTGTGCGTGTGTATGTGTGTGTGTATGTATGTATGTATGTATGTATGTATGTATGTATGTATGTAATATATATATATATATATATTATTATTATTATTTAGTTTTTTTTTCAATGTGCTTTACTCAAACCAGTGAATATCACTTATTATAAATGAGATCATTAACTATCAGCTCTTCACATTTTGGTTATAAAACAACAAATCCAGAATCCATCAAGGGACAGGACATCATAATCCTACTGGAAACATGGTGTCGTGGAGACATAGATACTCAGTGTCCCTCAGGCTATAGAGAAAGTTTACTACCATCAATCAAACATAAAAATGTTAAACGGGGCCGAGACTCAGGTGGAATCATTTGGCATAAGCAGGACTTAGCACTGAATGAAATGAAAAAGGTACCAGTCACATTTGGCTAAAACATAACAAAGGTACAATCTATTGTGACAATGAAGTATACATATGTGCAGCTTATGCTCCTCCTTCAGATTCATCATATTATGATGATCAGTTTTTGGACAATCTCCATACAGAAATCATTACATTTCAGGCAGAGGGTAAAGTGCTTCTTTGTGGAGATTTCAATGCAAGAACAGATTCTGAGCCTGACTACACTGATGCGGGAGGTAACCACCACATATTTGGACACCCCTCCTTGTACAGTAGCCCTATTATAAATAATAGAAACAGTCCTGACCAAATACTGAACAAAAATGGGAAGGAGTGTATCTCTGTCGAGCCTTAGGCCTGTACATGCTTAATGGTAGAATCAGAGGGGACTCTTTAGGTCAGTTTACTTACTGCTCAGCTCTTGGGACAAGTGTAGTCGATTATACCATCACCGACATTGACCCCTCCTCCATTAGTGCATTCACTGTCAGATCACAGTCAGATCAACGTGTTTCTGAAGAAACTAACCAGCAATACTCATAAAAAAAAACTGCCCAATAAACTCTACAACATAAACCAATCGTACAGATGGGCTCCAAACAGTGCAGAGAGATTCATTGAAACATTGAACTCAAATGAAATAATGAACTCTATACAGTTTTTCAATAACTCACAATACCAAAACAGTAAAGATGGTGTCAATTCGGCTATTCAAAACATCAGCTGCATATTCCAAAAAGCAGCATCGAAAGCAAATTTGAGAAAACCAAAGAAATGCAACATCAGAAACAAAAAACAAAATGTTTCTGAAAAAGGGTATGATAATGAATGTATAACAGTTAGAAAACACCTAAGACAAATGTCAAACGAAAAACATAAGCAGCAAAACAACCCAGAGCTACGATATGAATACTTTGAAACTCTGAAACAATATAAACAAACACTGAAATGCAAGAAATTGAATTATACCAACAAGACACTTGATGAAATTGAAAACGCAATTGACCAAAATCAGTTCTGGGACATGTGGAACAATTTAAGCACAACAAAGCCACAAGAATTAGCCATGCAAGATGTAGGAATTTGGAAAACTTATTTTGATAATCTATACAAAAACATCCCACAAAAAGACTTACAACATAACCAATTAGAAATTAAAGAAAAATTGAACATCCTTGAATCAGTCATTAAAAACAACCAAAATCCATTAGATTACCCAATAACCCAACAAGAACTAAATGAAAAGCTCAAATCTATTAAATCAAAGAAGATTTGTGGTCTAGACAACATCAGAAATGAAATGCTGAAAAACGCACACCTGAGTTGCAAAATGCTGTGCTTAAATTGTTCAACATGGTTTTAACTTCTGGCTGCTTCCCTGATGTCTGGAACCAGGGGCTCATCTCCCCTATCCACAAAAGTGGAGACAAATCAGACCCCAATAATTACAGGGGAATTTGCGTAAACAGTAACTTGGGAAAGGTTTTCTGTAGCATTTTGAATTCAAGAATTCAAACCTTTCTTCAAGAAAGAAATTTAATAAGTAAATGTCAAATTGCCTTTCTCCCTAACCATCGCACTACTGACCATATATACACCTTACACACAATAATTAATAAACACGTCCACCAAAAAAAAGAGGGCAAAATCTTTGCTTGATTTATTGACTTTAAAAAAGCATTTGATTCTATTTGGCACGAAGGGCTATTCTACAAAATTCTCCAATGTGGGCTTGGTGGTAAGGTGTATGACTTAATAAAATGTATGTACACGGAAAACAAGTGTGCAATAAAAATCAAAAACCAAAGAACAGAATTCTTTTCACAACGTTGAGGTGTGAGACAAGGCTGCAGTTTGAGTCCAAATCTTTTCAACATTTATATCAATGAATTAGCAGACATGTTGGACCATTCTCCAGCCCCAGGACTCACACTATTTGACACAGAGGTGAAATACCTGCTATATGCTGATGACTTGGTACTTCTATCACCAACCAAAGAAAGTCTTCAACATAACATTAATATTCTAGAGCAATATTGCCATAATTGGGCCCTGGCAGTAAATTTCCAAAAAACAAAAATCATGATTTTCCAACAAAAAAAACTGATGTCAGAAACACAAATATAAATTCACCCTAAACAACACCATAATTGAACACACTAAAAATTACACCTACCTTGGTCTGACCATATCTGCATCGGGAAACTTTAATATGGCAGTGAATGCACTCAAAAAAAGCCCGCAGTGCATTGTATGCAATAAAAATGAAATTATTCAAAATCAACATCCCAATTACAATTTGGACCAAGATATTTGACAGTGTAATCCTACCAATAGCTCTTTACGGAAGTGAGGTTTGGGGGCCACTCAATAAACTGGAATTTAAAATGTGGGACAAACATCCAATTGAAGCCCTACATGCAGAATTCTGTCGGAAAATCCGACAAGTCCAGAGAAATCCACCAACTAATGCATGTTGGACAGATTTGGGCCACTTTCCAGTAATAATGAAAATACAGAAAAGATCATAAAAATTTTGGCTACATCTAAATTCAAGTCCAAATTCAAGTCTGCAATTTAAAGCGCTTCAAACCCAAGAGCTGAGCCCAGAAACGAGTCCTCTCAGTCAGCTGGTGTTGGACCTCACCAACCAAGTGACCAAAAGAAAGAATTCAAATAAACAAAATCATGAACCAATCAAAGGACTCATATTTACAACATTGGAAAAACGAAACAAAATCCCAAAGCCGAATAAATTGCTATCTGACCCTAAACATAGAATATGAATTGGCTGATTATACAAAGCAGAGACAGATCCTTACCAAGTACAGGCTGAGTGACCACCGATTGGCAATAGAAACCGGCAGACATAAAAAGACATGGCTACCCAAAGAGGAGCGTGTATGTGGTCACTGCACGACAGGGGAGGTAGAGACAGAGATGCACTTTCTCCTTTACTGTGATAAATATTTCTCACAAAGAGATTCATTATTCACAGAAATGACTACATTTATTCCAAATTTGAACTTATTAAACCCAGAGGAAAAACTAAAAATACTAATGGGAGCAATGGCTCCTCTTGCAGCCAAATATGTATTTGCCTGCCATAGCCTGAGGGACACTGAATAATAACATCTGCATAGTAAGCAGTAACTTACTTATCATTACTATTATTGTTATTACTATTATTATTGTTGTTTATCATTCCAAATAGTAGTGGTATGGGTGGTAATGGTAATGATAGCAGTTTAGTGATGGTGGTGGTAGTAGTAGTGGTAATGATGATAGTAGTTGTAGTACTGATGTAATGGTGAATATGACCGTTATTTAGTTATAAGTTAGTTATAGTTTCATTTTCCATATTTTGATTTTTATATTTATTACATTACATTCTACTATTGACTGTTACCATTTTATTGTTATTATTTTTGTATTATTATTTACTGCCATTTTATATTATTATTTGTTATTGTTTATAATTGTATTACAATGTACAGTGGGGGGAAAAAGTATTTGATCCCCTGCCGATTTTGTATGTTTGCCCACTTACAAAGAAATGATCAGTCTATAATTTTAATAGTAGGTTTATTTGAACAGTGAGAGACAGAATAACAACAACAAAAATCCAGAAAAACACATGTCAAAAATGTTATAAAATGATTTGCATTTTAATGAGGGAAATAAGTATTTGACCCCTCTGCAAAACATTACTTATTACTTGGTGGCAAAACCCTTGTTGCAATCACAGAGGTCAGACGTTTCTTGTAGTTGGCCACCAGGTTTGCACACATATGAGGAGGGATTTTGTCCCACTCCTCTTTGCAGATCTTCTCCAAGTCATTAAGGTTTCGAGGCTGACGTTTGGCAACTCGAACCTTCAGCTCCCTCCACAGATTTTCTATGGGATTAAGGTTTGGAGACTGGCTAGGCCACTCCAGGACCTTAATGTGTTTCTTCTTGAGCCACTCCTTTGTTGCCTTGGCCGTGTGTTTTGGGTCATTGTCATGCTGGAATACCCATTCACGACCCATTTTCAATGCCCTGGCTGAGGGAAGGATGTTCTCACCCAAGATTTGACGGTACATGGCCCCGTCCATCGTCCCTTTGATGCGGTGAGGTTGTCCTGTCCCCTTAGCAGAAAAACACCCCCAAAGCATAATGTTTCCACCTCCATGTTTGACGGTAGAGATGGTGTTCTTGGGGTCATAGGCAGCATTCCTCCTCCTCCAAACACGGCGAGTTGAGTTGATGCCAAAGAGCTCCATTTTAGTCTCATCTGACCACAACACTTTCACCCAGTTGTCCTCTGAATCATTCAGATGTTCATTGGTAAACTTCAGACGGGCATGTATATGTATTCTTGAGCAGGGGGACCTTGCGGGCGCTGCAGGATTTCAGTCCTTCACGGCGTAGTGTGTTACCAATTGTTTTCTTGGTGACTATGGTCCCAGCTGCCTTGAGATCATTGACAAGATCCTCCCGTGTAGTTCTGGGCTGATTCCTCACCGTTCTCATGATCATTGCAACCCCACGAGGTGAGATCTTGCATGGAGCCCCAGGCCGAGGGATATTGACAGTTATTTTGTGTTTCTTCCATTTGCGAATAATCGCACCAAATGTTGTCACCTTCTCACCAAGCTGCTTGGCGATGGTCTTGTAGCCCATTCCAGCCTTGTGTAGGTCTACAATCTTGTCCCTGACATCCTTGGAGAGCTCTTTGGTCTTGGCCATGGTGGAGAGTTTGGAATCTGATTGATTGATTGCTTCTGTGGACAGGTGTCTTTTATACAGATAACAAACTGAGATTAGGAGCACTCCCTTTAAGAGTGTGCTCCTAATCTCAGCTCATTACCTGTATAAAAGACACCGGGGAGCCAGAAATCTTTCTGATTGAGAGGGGTCAAATACTTATTTCCCTCATTAAAATGCTAATCAATTTATAACATTTTTGACATGCGTTTTTCTGGATATTTTTGTTGTTATTCTGTCTCTCACTGTTCAAATAAACCTACCATTAAAATTATAGACTGATCCTTTCTTTATCAGTGGGCAAACGTACAAAATCAGCAGGGGATCAAATACTTTTTTCCCCCCACTGTATATGGTATACATTGTTGCTTTGGCAATATTGACAATGTTTTTCATGCTAATAAAGCAGCTTGAATTTGAATTTGAATTTGAGAGAGAGAGAGAGACAGAGAGAGAGAGACAGAGAGAGAGAGAGAGTGAGAGTGAGAGAGTGAGAGTGAGAGAGAGAGAGAGAGAGAGAGAGAGAGAGAGAGAGAGAGAGAGAGAGAAGACGTTGTTGTGGGGATAAATAATCATCCATATATAGAATTAATGATATGCCATAACCAAGGTCACCAGAAATGCCCGTCTATGGAGATTATATTTAATGTGTCTGTCTCTTTGTAATACAGATCCTCAATGTCATAGCATGCTCAGTGGTTAGGCTCACAATAGCTGACTGGATTTTTCATTATGTCATAACGAGGGGATTTTTAAAACAGTTAGAAAACACATTTTGTCAAGTTGTCTCAAAACTCAAATCTCATGGCTCATAGCCATACTCCATCACAATGCAGACATAGTTATCAAATAGCAATACCCTTTGAGATGGCTTTGTGTTTTCCATAAATGAGGCGAGGGAGCGTCTTGCCTGAGGCCCCAGTGGTTTAATATTCTGTGAGAGATTCCAGACAGTGAGCGGTGGTGCAGCAGCTGCCTCCTGACCCATCTCCAGCCCCTCTTACCTCCCTGACCACTCTCTTCTTGCTGGACAGGCTGTCAGAGGCTTCTACTGATGTCCTAATTACCCCCCACACACATTCACATACACATGCATGTACACACATGAACCCACACAAGCATAGGCACGCATGCATGTGCACACTCGCATGCATATACACACACACATGCACACAAGCACACACACACACACACACACATCCCAACCTGTCCTGTCAGGCATCAGCACAGCATTGGTATGCCCCTTGCTTGGCACCACATTAGATGAAGGGGAACAATGTACCCAAAACTAAAAGGAAAGAGGCAATGATTACACCGTATACGACTCTTTCCAAGTTTTGATTTAAAGAAGCTGCATGTGAGTACAATGCAATCAGAGGCGAGCTGTGCATTGAGTCAGAGCTTTGTGTGCTCTCCAGCGGCATTAACACTAACGCTCCTGCTGCCGCCTCGCCTCCACCTGAGACCGGGTTGAAAAGAATCAAGGCTCTGTGTGATCTCTCCCTCTGGAGCAAGATGGAAGACAGGGCTTTAGCTGAACAGACACCGTGAATAAGATGTGATGTGTCTCACAGCCAGGGTTTACGCATTCACTATGATTTGTTCCTCTCTACACCTGTGTGGTTTTGTGGGTGCGTACATTGCTATTGGTAGAATAACACAATGCAGAATCATGCTTATACTGATATTGGTTGTTTTGTTCAAAACCTTTGAACCCCTTTAAATCTATTTTGGATGACTGTGGGAGGCTGAGGTGTCACTGTTGTTGTATAATGGCTTTGGTTCCGTTTTCTCGGGTGAAAAATGCTGTTCTGTGGTCATTTATATTTTGCTATGTCAAACACCAGAGTGACTTTGAAGTGTCATGGTGACATAGCGGTAGTTCGTTGCTTTGTTGGTTTCTTTGTTCATTTTTTTATTAATAAAGGATGCCAGTATTCTGCACAGATATACAGCACAGGTCTGTACAACTTGCAGAGAAAGCTTTGTATATGTGACATGTTTAGAGTGAGAGATGGCAGTTGGCGGGGCTGCTGGGCATCCAGTCAGAGGCGTGTATCTCTAACACAACCACGGACAGTGAGTGGCACCTGAGACAGGCAGGGGCAGAGTTCTCTGTCAGCTTCTATGTTTTCTGTTTCATTTCTGCTCTCAGAATGAAGACATTACTTTAGTGTTACAGAGAGGACTTGAAGTTCTGATTGAAGAACTTATAAACACGTATTGCAAATGCTTTCAGACAAACATGATGCAATCTTTGCAAGATCCTCACATACATCAGCCTCCTTACCAACTAGCCCTTGAATACCAGAAAATCACACTGTGAACTCACCATGGGAGAGTACTGTTCAATCCCTCTGAATTGTTGGCCCATGTTAATATTCTGAGCATGGAATCAGCCATATCCAGGGAGAGGTTGTCATATCTGACCTTCAGTGTCTGTTTGTATGTTCCATCAATAGGGTGCAGTTAAACCTCCTCTGGCCATGGGAAAAGTGTTTAAGTGGGGATACATATAGAATCCTCTTTGACTACAGTATATTGAAGGAACAGCCTGTAGATGTATTACAGTTTTTCTTGATTGTTTACACACATTTTCTGAAAGCATGCCTCATATTCTCAGAACTCTACACACAGATCAAAAAACACACAATGGGCAAAACCCCTCAATTCTCCAGCAAAATGAAACTTTACATTCAAAACAATGTTATTTCTTATCAAAATGGTATTTTGTTTTCAAATGACACACAAACCATCATATGAATAGACATTTATAAGAACCAGTTGAACACTGATGTGCTCAATGTAAAACACTATGATGAAACACTTCTTCTCCATTCATCATAATGACTTAGGCCTTTTTTTGGTTCATTGTTGCCATTACTTCAGACAGTACATACATAAGTGTGTTGTAAAATACTTGAGAATATTGTTTTATACTCAGAACACACAAATACACAGTAACAAATATATTTTATTTTTCCCACAAAAACAATGTACAGTGTACATCCCATTCCCAACCAACACAAAGTTGCACATACAGTGGTCTACATACAAAACAGACAAATTTAATGTATACAGTTACAGTAAAAAAATAAAAAATAAAAACTATGCTGCATCCTCTGTTCTGTTGCGGTCTGGCCACAGCACCTCATCCACATCACAAGCAATATTTTCCCTGGCCAAGCAGCGGGGGAAATATCGCCTAGCATCAGCTGCTATATCTCCACATGCGTCTTCCATAGCTTGGAGAAGAGGTATACACGTTTGTGGATTTCGGTCATATACTTTCCATCTCCAGGCAGAAAAGAATTCCTCAATAGGATGTAGGAATGGAGAATATGGAGGGAGATAAACAACTACAAAGCGTGGCTGGGCAGTGAACCAGTTACGAACCAGAGCAGCCCTGTGGAAACTTACCTTGTCCCAAATGACAACGTACCTGAGCTGCTCTGGGCCATCTACCTGATCTGGTGGAATGAGTGTGTTGTGTAGGGTGTCCAGGAATGTGATCAGATGGGCGGTGTTGTAGGGGCCAAGGGTAGCATGGTGATGGATGACGCCGTGGTGGGTAATCGTTGCACACATTGTGATGTTCCCTCCACGCTGGCCAGGGACTTGAACAATGGCACGCTGGCCGATGATATTCCTTCCCCTCTTTCGTCTTTTTGTGAGGTTGAATCCAACCTCATCAATGAAGATGAACTGGTGCTCCACTGCAGCCACCTCTAGCTCAAGGACTCTCTGAAACACAAATGACAATATCAGAAATAGACACTATTGTGAAGCACAATCATTATGATTACAATACTGAAATATGTATAATTTCTACAGTGTTGAGAGTATGCATCAATTGTGGGATTGTATAGGACTCACTTGCACATAGTTATATCGCAATTCTTTGACTCTTTCTGAATTGCGTACAAATGGCACCCTGTAGACCTGCTTCATCCTGAGATTATTTCTGCGCAAGACACGGTCCAGTGTTGATAAGCTTACCCTATCAATATTTTGAAATATCTCATTGTTTTCTATTATTTTTCTTTGTATTTTCCGTAATGTTATGGCGTTATTTTCTAGGACCATGTTCATGATTTCAGTTTCCTGTTCAGGAGACAGAACACGTTCCCGACCACCTTGTGTTGGTAATCTTTCAGCTCTGCCAAACAAATAGTAAAATACTGTAAATACAAAGTAGGAATACATTTCCCAAATACTTGAAACATACTTTATTTTTACAGTCCTACAGAACAGTCCACAGGAAATACTGTACTACTGTACTCATTGAGTACTGTATTGATATGCAGTACTGCAATTTTCTAGTGAGAGTAGATTTCTTACCTATTCTCATTTCGGAATGTCCGGATGATGGATGCTACAGTGTACCTGCTCAAATTTGGCTGTACTCTTTGCCCAGCCTCCCTCATTGTTAGACCATGGTTGACCACATGATCAACCAAAGTGGCTCGGATCTCATCAGAGATTACGGTCCTTGGCCTTCCTCGTCCTCGTCCTTGTCCTCCCCCTCCTCCTCCTCTTACTCTCACTCCTCTGGCTCTGCCTCTGTTTCCAATGTTGGCATCCATTGCTCCAAAACAGAAGAGCTCACCTGTTGCCCTTTTATGCTAAAGCTCTGATTGCTAAATGTAAAACTGTGTGACGGGTGTTTGCCCATGTGATGAGTCAGTGTGCATATTTGAATGGCAGTGTGTTCATTGTGAAAACAAGAGATTTTCTGCATGAAAATTGTGCCAAATGCAAAGAATTGTGTGTAGTGTTTTGAAAAAAGTGTGTTTTAGAACTGCAATATGAGTGTAAAGCAGGAATTGTGCTTGTAGTTTAGCAGAATTGGTTCAGGGGGTTGGTGCATGAGTTACATGTTGTGGTCATTGTGTCTCAAGTACCAGTATTTGTGTGTAAACAATTGAGAAAAACTGTAACATGTTTCTGTCTGCCACTGAGAGGAATTAGCCTGAGCATTCCCTCTGGTGTTATAGGTAAGTGTTTTCACAGATATTCCACAGGCAACCAGATACCTGGATTAAGCCATATCTGAGAAAACGGTGGGGTTCCAGAGCAGCTCTCTCTGTTTAGCTATAGCTGCTCTTGACACCTCTCTCTACACCTCCCTCTAAAGCGCTCTGCTGCAGGCAACTACACAGATAGCTGGAGTGTTACATTTTGTCCAGTGTTTGCACATTGTACTACACTGAGTATACAAAACATTAAGAACACCTTCCCAATATTGAGTTGCGCCCCCTTTTGCCATCAGAACAGTCTCAATTCACCGGGGCATGGACTCTACAAGGTGTCAAAAGCATTCCACAGGCATGCTGGCCCATGTTGACTCCAATGCTTCCCACAGTTGTGTCAAGTTGGGGCTCCCGAGTGGCGCAGCAGACTAAGGCACTGCATTTCAGTGCTAGAGGCGTCACTACAGACCCTGGTTTGATTCCAGGCTGTATCACAACCGTTCGTGATTGGGAGTCCAATAGGGCAGCGCACAATTGGCCAAGCGTCGTTAGGGTTTGGCCGTCATTGTAAATACGAGTTTGTTCTTAACTGACTTGCCTAGTTAAATAAAAGTTTAATAACATTTTTTTTTAAAGTTGGCTGGATCTCCTTTGGATGGTGGACAATTCTTGACAAACATGGGAAACTGTTGAGTGTGAAAAACCCAGTGTGGTTGCAGTTCATGACACAAACCGGTGCATCTGGCACCTACTACCATACCCCTTTCAAAGGCACTTAAATCTTTTGTCTTGCCCATTCACCCTCTGAATGGCACACATACACAATCCATGTCTCAATTGTCTCAAGGCTTAAAAATCCTTATTTAGCCTGTCTCCACCCCTTCATCTACACTGATTGAAGTGGATTTAACAGGTGACATCAACAAGGGATCATAGCTTTCTTCTGGATTTACCTGGTCAGTCTATGTCATGGAAAGAGCAGTTGTCCATAATGTTTTGTACACTAAGTGAATATTGATACGTTTGGTTTTTGAGCTTTAACTATTATTAATCATTAGTTATAAAGAGACAGATGTGGAGCCATAATGATGCTTGGGAGGGGCCGAGTGAGGGAAAAGGATCACATGTGGCGAGGGGAGGAACCGTTTAAGGCCCATATCACTCAGCTCCCTTCCTAGCAATAAGGATGCAATGTGTAGCGATAACGAGGAGACTCCATCCAAAGTGGGGTCTGTATACTACCACGGGTGGAACCATGTCTTTGTCTAATGCAGCTGTATTGACCCTCTGGGAAGAATAAACTTGGTTTAATGCTTTCATAGTGTCCGTTGAGTTTGTACTCTGAAAATTAGAACCTAACAATATTATGGTATTTGACTTGAGGCTGAGACAAAGATGACATGAACTCAGCATGAGTGAGAGTGGTTACTACAGTAATATCACATTCAAATCCCAGATTGAATGTACAGTATTTAATTTTTTTTAAAGCTGTTTATTTGGAAAATGTAAACACAGGAGATTGTGAGAGGTATTTGTGGCTAGACACTGGCTATAACACAAATCTTAGACATCACTGAAGGTCACTGGACAGTGTTCTTACTTTTGAGAAGAGGTCTTAAACCATCTGATGGCTTGCTGTTTGGAAAATGATGACCACAGCGGCCAATCTGTGTTCCTTGGGTCTACTCAGCAGGTGCTGGCTTTTCCACCAAATGTCCTTTAAGAAAAAGGTCTGCATCCCTCCTCCCAACCTTTTAATTAAATGAAAGCACAGTGGGACACACACACACACACACACACACACACACACACACACACACACACACACACACACACACACACACACACACACACACACACACACACACACACACACACACACACACACACACACACACACACGCGCGCGCGCGCGCGCCAGAAGCTGAGTCACTGAGGAGAGGAGACTGCCTGGGCCGCACAGCATCCCAGCATCCTCCTCCTGCTGTTGCCACACATGCGTTGTGAACACACACACAGATAACATGCGATCATGCGATAAGCTGCAGATCATGGCCAGAAATAAGAAGGAAAAATGTTTCCTTGACAGAATGTTACCTTTCCCCAAATGCTATTACCCAGCAGCCTGGAAAGAGAGGCTGCTCTCTTCCACCCTCACCAAGAGAGACCGTCTCCAGAGATATCCATCTGGCTCACAGAGTGTACTGCAGCTCTGTGGATTCACCCAGATGACAGCCTGTTGAACACTGCTAGTATTGTCTGAAAGCATGCACATACTATCTAATGCTCAGATAGTTTGTAGATTTTATTGTCTGTCAGGTAATACATTCATACAACAGCATATCAGACATTTGTAGATTCTGTCTAAGTACAATAAAGTACAGAAGTCTAAGGAATATGTGTTAGAAGAGGAGGAGAGCAGGCCCAGACAAGGACAGGCTTTATTTGGAGGACGGTGGGCCTGTCTGGCCTCATCCTCTATGATTGACAGATTGCGGTGGAGGCTGCCACTTGCAGGGAATAGCATCACGCGCATTTCCCCTGAAATCTGTCTATCAGTGCTGTCTAAGCAGAGAGACAGCCATGACATCTAATCACAGCCTGGCTGGCACCTCATAACTCCTGCCTAATGTGCTCCAGGTACAGGGGAGTATTGGGGATGGTGGTAGCAGGGGGCCGCAGGGGACAAGAGACAGGACCAGCAGGTATTTATAGTAGTCCTGTCTGTGGCTGTACACTTTGCCACATTACAGTTTTTTCCAACTGCTTACACACGTTTTCAAAACTGTCACTCCTTTTTTCAAAACTCTACACACAATTCCCTAAACTGCACTCACAAAATGCAAAATGCCTCACATCTCCTTCAAAATGTAACACTGCATTCAAAATGTCATAAACACATGTCAGAATGAAGCATTTGCATCAAATGGCAAAGACTGCTTTCATAATAGTACATTTTTGGATATACCATGTAAACACTGTTGTTCTAAATCTAAAGCTCTTTGGTCTTTCATAGGCTTATATCTACATTTCAATACAATGTTCTACAGTGAAAGTAATCTGCTGAGAGGGGTAACAAGTACACTGTAAACACCAATGCAATGTAGAAACAGAACATATTTATTAGGCCAAACATTACTGTTGTATACAGTAGCATACAACAAAACCATAAACATATGTAAACCAAAAGTATATTCTTTAGAATACAGTAAAGAACACAATTGTGTGTGTGGGGTCCTGGGAGGGCAGTCCAGGAATTGGTAGGGGGGGGGCAGTCACCAGTGCTAAGCTACGCTTCATCTTTTCTCTGGGCTGGGTCTGGCCACAATACTTCGTCCACATCACAAGTTACGTTTTCTCTTGCCAAACATCGAGGGAAGTATCTCCTAGCATGGCGTATCCAACCTTGGACAGAGGCAACCTCTATGTCCCCACATGCGTCCTCCATTGCCTGGAGAAGCGGCATGCGGGCATAGGGTTGGCGATCATACACTTTCCAGCGCCAGGCTGAGAAGAATTCCTCTGTGGGATTTAGAAAAGGTGAATATGGGGTTAGGTACAAAACTACAAATTGTGGATGGGTGGCAAACCAGTTTTGGACCAGAACAGCCTGGTGAAAACTAACATTGTCCCATTAAACCACAAATCTAGCAGGCTCCTGATCTGGATCAGGGACAAGCATTGTGTAAATTGCATCCAGAAAAGTGAGCATATGGCCGGTGTTGTACAGTGTGGCATTGTGATGGAGGACCCCGTTTTGAGTGATGGCAGCACACATAGTTATATTACCCCCACGCTGTCCAGGGACATTGGTAATTGCCCTCTGTCCTATTGTGTGTGTGACCTGGTGAATAAGTGTAGCATTTTGATTGGTTGTGTTTGGAAAAGGAAAGCAAGTCACTTCCTGTTAGATTTTTGTGTTTTAGTTAGAGAATTGTGTGTAGTGTTTTGAAAAAAGTGTTTTATGCAATTGACAACTGAGTCAAAGGCTGAGAAATAGCTTATGGTTTTGGATATTTGGTGTGTAGTTCTGCACTTTGAGTGAGAGGTTTCAAAAATTGTGTGACATGAAAAGATGTTGTGTGTAAGCAGTTGGAAAAAACTGTAATATAGTTGTAAACTAGGCTGAGAATATAGATATATTAGATCCTCACTCCTCATACTATAACAGAAATTAAGCTTTTTCAGTCGACTTTCTGTATGATTTGTAATCTGACATGTACCTTTATTATTATGTGCTGGTTTGTGATTTGTCTCCTGTGGGGATTCCTGCCAGGCTGAGAGAGTATAACAAGGACATGCCTTCCATTCAGGTTAGGTCAAAGATGATAACTCAGGCAAGAAGACTAGTGTGTGCCTGCTTGCTCTTTACGAAATGGTCCAATTAGATGTTAGCCTGCATCAATAGGCTTACTATAACAAGCTGTGATGTTAGAAATAGGATGCCAATAAGACTATGCAGTCAGTGGAGTTGTTTTATGAATGGCAGTTGGTCTGTGTGTGTGAATGATGGTAGTTATCCCCAGGGTAGGGCCCCATGGAGCTGCTCTGAGCCCGCTCAGAGCGGTGCTATGAGTCCAGGATGCCCAGGGTGGTGCCGTGGGGAGTTGAGAACATGCCAGTCTCCCTTGGCCTGCTGGTGTGAGATACCAGTCTCTGGTGGCTGGCCACTGTTCCGAGCGTGCGAATTCCAGTGTGCCCCAGGGCTCTCAGGGGACCTTCACTAGGCAGAGGCTGCTCTACCCCTGGGCTGGCAGGAATCTCAAACAGAGAGAGGTGGGAAAAACAAGTCCACAGATAGCTAACTAGCTACCCCTGAGCTGTTTCATATTAATATCCCCCAAACGACTGAAACTTTACAGTAGTTGTAAAAGAGGCGCTGAAAAGTTTCTATTTTTTTGTGTGGGATTGTAAAGCTATACACTCTAAAATACATTGGAATTTTCAGTATTTCAGTTGACACACATTCGGGATTTATGCCAGTCTCTAAAATTAAAAAGCGGAAGCGCTTAAACCAGTGGATTATGACTCATCCAAAATGAGATGAGTTTTGACAGAGTTACCTTCCGTGTGGGAATTATGAATGAATGTGTCCGTCTTATCATGAATATGGGCCTCTGCTTACAATTGTTCTGTCTTTCTTTTTTCCTTTCCTCTCCTCCTCCTTCTCTACTGCTGCAACAGGAGCCGCTGAGACCTTGTCAGGTACTTTTGATTTCCCTCTAATGTTCATCTGACGATGTCTGATGCCATTTGCTCCACTTGCTCTTTATTTATTTGTGTAAAGCATCGAGTTGTGTGTTCATGTGCTGTGCAATCTCGACAATCGTATGTCAATCTACTGCCAAAGTGATTGTATTTGTATAGCACAGCTATTGTGCATAGAGACCATTTCAACTAAGACTATGTCAGATGGTGGCAGAGTACATTCTACATTCCCTGTTGTTATTGGCTACTGTCACTATGTTTACTGTTTGTGCATTACTGTAATTTCCGGACTATTAAGCGCACCTGAATATAAACCGCACCCACTGAATTTAAAAATAAATATTATTTTGAACATAAATAAGCCGCACATGTCTATAAGCCGCAGGTGCCTACCGGTACATTGAAACAAATGAACTTTTACACAGGCTTTAACGAAACACGGCTTGTAACAAAAATAAATAGGCTTTAACGAAACACGGCTTGTAACAAAAATAAATAGGCTTTAACGAAACACGGCTTGTAACAAAAATAAATAGGCTTTAACGAAACACGGCTTGTAACAAAAAATACAAAATTAGCAGTAAGCTTTAGTTGTCTTTTTGCACTGAGTCAATTCCTCACGCTGCTGTTTCCAACGTCTTATCATCGACTCATTAACCCGTTCAGCAATTTCATTGGTCTAATGAAAGCTTCATGCCGCCAAAAAACTGAGCACGTCACAGAATGTGTTTTAAAAAAAATAAAAAAAATAAAACTGGAAAAATCCATATATTAGGCGCGTCATTGTTTAAGCCGCGAGTTTCAAAGCGTGGGAAAAAAGTTGCGGCTTATAGTCCGGAATTTACGGTATATTGTTGTCTATGTCTAGTGTTCTATTGGTTGACCCATGACTGGTATGTACTGTACAAAGTGACTATGGTAGCCTACACTAAACCAAAGGTAAACATTCTGTATTGTGAAAGCCCATGTCTACCACTACTATAGGCTAGAAGCTCCCCTAGTCTCTCTGTCACACTTAAGAAGACAGAACGAGCACGAAGAGCCTCTAACCTGCCAATACAGTGGAACATGAGATTGAGCAGTCCTCAACATTGATCTGCAGTGAACATGGCACAATCTGCATAAGATAATAGAGTACAGGAGAGCTGCTTTTCCGAGGGGAAATGTCTCCGTACATCTCTATTCAGTCAAAGCCTTGTCAAAGCAGCATCAGACATCTGACATCACATCAGAAACATGATGAAAGTTGAGTGAGAGATTGACTTCAGAGATAAAAGAGATTACATTAGAAGGCCAGAAACTTTAGAAGCCCTGCTACGATGCAGAGGAGCCTTGAAACAGTGAAGCACTAATAATGCCCAATGATATGATGGCTTTTTACTCACAGATGTCCTTGAAAGAGCTTCCCTTCTTAGAGAGCAGGGCTTAATGACTGAGCTGGACATGTATGTAGCTCATAAGGCATTGAATGGGAGTGTGAGAACGAGAGCTATTTTCATTCTTAATGACTGTAGAATGATCCTGGTTCCTCTATGAAAAGGACAGGGCCGCTCCAGACACCGGTGACTCAGGGGAGAGGAATCAGGGGCCTGGCGCTGTCCTGCTTTCCACTGCCCCTTTCATGTCTTTCGGTGAGAAAATAAAAAGAGAGAGAGAAGTTCAAAGAAAATCAAAAGGTGCCCTTTCTTAACTTCTTTGAAGGAATGAGAGGAACTTAGATTATATTTCTTGATTTCAACCCCCCAACTACTAAATGTTAGCGGCAGAGTTTCTTCTCCGTGTCTTGCGTTATGAGCTGCTTGTTGATGGAGCCCATCTCAGGCCGCTGCTGTAACATCCCAGCATTTGAGTTCACAGACCTTTGAAGGCCCTGTAATTAATTATCTTTGACTGTGTCATTCAATGTGTTCTGACGTAGGAACAGGAAGACAGCCATGTGTGGCAATACCGGCGCTTTGCACTCTGAGACAGCTGCTAGAATGAGGGTGAATTTATCAGCCAGTTGTCTGCGCCCCATATCTCTCTCCTCCTACCCCTCCCGCCAGCAGAAATGAATGACTGCCTCTCCTCATTTGCACCGAATCATGACCAGGATGCTGAGGCAATTGAAAATGTTTACTAGAATTGCAAAAAACCCTCCATGTTCCGCAAAGTGGCCTGTTTTCCCTTTGATGGGATTACTAATCACAGCGCCGTTATTTATGTGTGTTTTGAATTGGAGATGAGCCATGGATATTGGAGAGGACCCAACCCTACTAAGGGCTGCTGAAACCATGGATATTTTCTCTAGCAGTCCCTTTCCTCTCAGTCCAACAGATTGGAACAGAATAACCTTTCTTTGAGGCTTCTTCGTGTTGCTGTTTTGACTGCCAGCTAGATTACTTTAACAAAACCGAAATAAAAACAACACTTCAAACTGTTTTGGGCTCCTCTGCTGGGGTAGGCATACTTACTATAAGTATGTCAGAGCAGCCTTTCGGGTTTCAGTCAGACACACTCAAATTAATTACACACTTCCACATTCCAACATTGGAGCACACTTAATAAACAAGAATTTGATTGTGTTATAATGAGTTAATTATGGATCAATTCGCCTTTAGAGTATTTCGCTATGCTAGTAGTCCACTATACATTCACACTTCAGAGGTAGTTGAAAACAGAGGCTTCTAATAATAAAACAAATATGGATTCCTCAAACATCACAGATACTCAATTAAGACAGTTTAAAAACAGGACACTTCCATGGAGTAGAAGAAAATGATTCCCTTACAATAGGATAACACTCACATACCTCAAGATACTACCCATTTAGTACAGAATGTACTGTACTCTGGTCAATATCAATGTCCATTTTCAGTCATCACCATCCTGTGTTGTGTGTGTGCTTGATGAACCAATATCTGTGATGTGGAATGAAATGGAAAGTTCATTGCTACAGACAGGTCTGAGGTGTATTTCTCCACAGGAGGTTAATTTCTTGCTGGTCGCTGCATTCTCTCAGCTCATTTGAATCCTGTTAGTTTGGCTGTCTATTCCCATTATCACTATCTGAAAACGCAGGGGCTTTTTTCCACTTTGTAAATGTCAGCCCGGTTTGGAGGTGTCTGACGACTCAGGCATGCAAATGTGCTTTGGATGTTTTCTTCAGGCTGTTGCTGGGAGTCTTATTCCTCTCGTGGTGCGAATCCGAGGCATTTAAAAGCATTCTCTATTCTTCTTCTTATGCCTTTTGGCTCCTGCCGTATAGCACAAGGTGACTTTTGATTTACCCCCTCCCTCACCTGGAAGGCTGAAAACAAATGTTTTTTTCTTTGTGAAAACCAAATGGATGCTTGGTTTCTGGCTTTAATGATGAGGGCATGACCGTGCAGGCAGGCACAGGTGTGGCAATACTCAGTCAGTGGCTGACTCAGTGGCTGACTCAGTGGCTGACTCAGTGGCTGACTCAGTGGGTGACTCAGTGGGTGACTCAGTGGGTGACTCAGTGGGTGACTCAGTGGGCTGTTGTTCCTAAGAGATAGAGAATAAAGCCCTGTGCTCACAGACAGATGGAGAGCTGTACTTCAACTATTTCCATAGCAAAGCTGGTGATGTTGGCTACATTGTTGCAATAGAAGTGTTGTTTCTAGTTACTTTTTCAAAAGCCTATCTTCTTTGTTTGTTGCTTGTTTTGTCTCCTATTCAGTCTTGCAGTTTTCTGTTGCTTTTTTCCGATGTACTTCACTCTAACTTCTCTGTCTGTCTGTCTGTCTGTCTGTCTGTCTGTCTGTCTGTCTGTCTGTCTGTCTGTCTGTCTCTCTCTTTCAGTCTCTCTCTCTTTCACCTCTCTCTCTTCCACCTTCCCTCTCTTCCACTACCCTCTTTCCTTCTGTCTCTCTCCATCCTTCCCTGTCTCCTTTCTTTTCCTTCTCTCTCAGATGGAGATCTATAATTCAGCTCTGTCTTTCTCCCTCCCTCTCTCTTTCTCTCTCTAACTCTCCTTCTTTCTCTTTGTGTGTGAGAGGTAGTGCTTACAGCCCATCTGGCAGAGAGTCACAGGACCCACTCTGAACTGAGAGATCAATAACGCCAACCAGTGCAAATCACATCAAATCAAATCAAATTTGATTTGTCACATGCGCCAAATACAACAGGTGTAGACCTTACAGTGAAATGCTTACTTACAAGTCCTTAACCAACAATGCTTTAAGAAGTTAAGAAGAAAAATGTGTTAGGTAAAATATAGATAAGTAGAAAAATTTAAAATAAAAGTAACAAATGATTAAACTCTATGGGCTAGGTGGGACGCAAGCGAGTTGAAACAGCCAGTTGAATCCTGTGGCGCGTTATTCAAATCCTTAGATATGCTATTACTTCAATTTTTCAAAAATATGACTATTTTACACCATTTTAAAGATAAGACTCTAACCACACTGTCCGATTTCAAAAAGGCTTTACAACGAAAGCAAAACATTAGATTATGTCAGCAGAGTACCGAGCCAGAAATAATCAGACACCCATTTTTCAAGCTAGCATATAATGTCACATAAACCCAAACCACAGCTAAATGTAGCACTAACCTTTGATGATCTTCATCAGATGACAACCCTAGGACATTATGTTATACAATACATGCATGTTTTGTTCAATCAAGTTCATATTTATATCAAAAAACAGCTTTTTACATTAGCATGTGACTAGCACGCGACTAGCATTCCCACCGAACACTGCCGGTGAATTTACTAAATTACTCACGATAAACGTTCACAAAAAGCATAACAATTATTTTAAGAATTATAGATACAGAACTCCTCTATGCACTCGATATGTCCGATTTTAAAATAGCTTTTCGGTGAAAGCACATTTTGCAATATTCTCAGTAGATAGCCCGGCATCACAGGGCTAGCTATTTAGACACCCAGCAGGTTTAGCACTCATCAAAGTCAGATTTACTATAAGAAAACTGTTCTTACCTTTGTTGTCTTCGTCAGAATGCACTCCCAGGACTTCTACTTCAATAACAAATGTTGGTTTGGTCCAAAATAATCCATCGTTATATCCAAACAGCGGCGTTTTGTTTGTGCGTTCTAGACACTATCCTAAAGGCTAAATAAGGGTGACGAGCATGGCGCAATTCGTGACAAAAGAATTCTAAATATTCCATTACCGTACTTCGAAGCATGTCAACCGCTGTTTAAAATAAATTTTTATGCCATTTTTCTCATAAAAAAGCGATAATATTCCGACCGGGAATCTGCGTTTAGATAAACAGACAAAGGAAAAGAAACCATTCGGTCGAAGCGGGCACGCGCCTAAGCCCATAGTACTCTGAGTGGCCACTTGCCAAAAGCGATAAAGTGTTTCAGCCAGAGCCTGCCTCGATATCGTTCAACGTTTTCCCGGGCTCTGAGACCCTATGGAAGACGTAGGAAGTGTCACGTTATTGCACAGATCCTGAGTCTTCAATAAAAAGAGCCAAGATGAAACACTACTTCTCAGACAGGCCACTTCCTGCTTGAAATCTTCTCAGGTTTTGGCCTGCCATAGGAGTTCTGTTATACTCACAGACACCATTCAAACAGTTTTAGAAACTTTAGGGTGTTTTCTATCCAAAGCCAATAATTATATGCATATTCTAGTTACTGGGCAGGAGTAGTAACCAGATTAAATCGGGTACGTTTTTTATCCAGCCGTGCAAATACTGCCCCCTATCCCCAACAGGTTAAACAGCTAAGGTAAAATAACAATAGCGAGGCTATATAGAGAGGGTGCCAGTACAGAGTCAATGCACCGGTTAGTCGAGGTAATTGAGGTAATATGTACATGTGGGTAGAGTTAAAGTGACCATGCATAGATAATAAACAGAGAGCAGCAGCAGTGTAAAAAGAGGGGTCTGGGTAGCCCTTTGATTAGCTGTTCAGGAGTCTTATGGCTTGGTGGCATAAGCAGTTAAGAAGCCTTTTGGACGTGAACTTGGCACTCCGGTACCGCTTGCCGTGCGGTAGCAGAGAGAACAGTCTATGACTAGGGTGGCTGGCGTCTTTGACAATTTTTAGGGCCTTCCTCTGACACCGCCTGGTATAGAGGTCCTGGATGGCGGGAAGTTTGGCCCCAGTGATGTACTGGGCCGTACGCATTACCCTCTGTAGTGCCTTGTGGACGGAGGCTGAGCAGTTGCCATACCAGGCAGTGATGCAACCAGTCAGGATGCTCTCAATGGTGCAGCTGTAGAACCTTTTAAGGATCTGAGGACCCATGCCAAATATTTTCAGTCTCCTGAGGGGGAATAGGCTTTGTCAAGCCCTCTTCACAACTGTCTTAGTGTGTTTGGACCATGATAGTTTGTTGGTGATATGGACACCAAGGAACCTGAAGCTCTCAACCTGCTCCACCGGAGCTCCATCGATGAGAATGCGGGAGTGTTCGGTCCTCCTTTTCCTGTAGTCCACAATCATCTCCTTTGTCTTGATTACATTGACGGAGAGGTTGTTGTCCTGGCACCATACGGTCAGGTCTCTGACCTCCTCCCTATAGGCTGTCTCATCGTTGTTGGTGATCAGGCCTACCACTGTTGTGTCATCGGCAAACTTGATGAGGGTGTTGGAGTCGTGCCTGGCCATACAATCATGAGTGAACAGTGAGTACAGGAGGGGACTGAACACGCACTCTTGAGGGGCCCCCTTGTTGAGGATCAGCGTGGTGGGTGTGTTGTTCCCTACCCTTACCACCTGGGGGCGACCTGTCAGGAAGTCCAGGATCCAGTTGCAGAGGGAGGTGTTTATTCCGAGGGTCCTTAGCTTAGTGATGAGCTTTGAGGGCACTATGGTGTTGAATGCTGAGCTATAGTCAATGATTAGCATTCTCACATAGTTGTTCCTTTTGTTCAGGTGGGAAGGGCAGTGTTGAGTGCAATAGAGATTGCATCATCTGTGGATCTGTTGGGGCAGTATGCAAATTGGAGTGGGTTTAGGGTTTCTGGGATAATGGTGTTAATGTGAGCCATGACTAGCCTTTCAAAGCACTTCATGGCTACAGATGTGAGTGCTACGGGTCTGTAGTCATTTAGGCAGGTTACCTTAGTGTTCTTGGGCACAGGGACTATGTTGGTCTGTTTGAAACATGTTGGTATTATAGACTCAGTCAGGGACAGGTTGAAAATATCAGTGAAGACACTTGCCAGTTGGTCAGCACATGCTCAGAGTACACATCCTGGTAATCCGTCTGGCCCTGCGGCCTTGTGAATGTTGACCTGTTTAAAGGTCTTACGCACATCGGCTACGGAGAGCGTGATCACACAGTCGTCCGGAACAGCTGATGGTCTCATGCATGCTTCAGTGTTACTTGCCTCGAAGTGAGCGTAGAAGTTATTTAGCTTGTCTTGTAGGCTTGTGTCACTGGGCAGCTCGCGGTTGTGCTTCCCTTTGTAGTCTATAATAGTTTGCAAGCCCTGCCACATCCGACAAGCGCCGGAGCCGGTGTAGTATGATTCAATCTTAGTCCTGTATTGACGCTTTGCCTGTTTGATGGTTCGTCGGAGGGTATTGTGGGATTTCTTATAAGCTTCCAGGTTAGAGTCCCGCTCCTTGAAAGCGGCAGCTCTACCCTTTAGCTCAGTGCGGATGTTGCCTGTAATCCATGGCTTCTGTTTGGGGTATGTACGTACGGTCACTGTGGGGACGATGTCATCGATGCACTTATTGATGAAGCCAGTGACTGATGTGGTGTACTCCACAATGCCACCAGAAGAATCCCAGAACATATTCCAGTCTGTGCTAGTAAAACAAACCTGTAGATTAGCATCTGCTTCGTCTGACCACTTCCTTATCCTGTTGAGGACCTGATCCCGGTATTGGGATTTATTGTCAAGAGACCATGGCGGGAAATTCAAACTGCAAGAATCTAATAATTTCAATTTCTCAAACAATCAACTATTTTTCACCATTTGAAAGATAAACATCTCCTAAATCCAACCACATTGTCCGATTTCAAAGAGGCTTTACGGCGAAAGCATAAAGTTAGGTTATGTTAGGAGAGTACATTGAAAATAGCTGTGTGTAATGTTTTGTCAATTCAAAGACAGGCGTCACCAAAAGCAGATAACCAGCTAAAATTATGCACTAACCTTTGACAATCTTCATGAGATGACACTCCTAGGACATTATGTTATACAATACATGCATTTTTTGTTCCATCAAGTTCATATTTATATCCAAAAACAGCATTTTACAGTAGCGGTGAAATTCAGATTTTTTTTCTCCCTCAAATGCTTCCGGTGAATCAGCGTTACAATTTACAAAATTACTATTCGAAAACATTGGTAAATTATAATATTGTCATTAAAATAATTATAGATTAACATCTCGTAAATGCTACCGCATTGCCAGATTTCAAAATAACTTTACTGGGAAATCACACTTTGCAATAAATGGGGTGCTATGCTTAGAACATGCTAAGAACAATAGGCTAGGATATACAGGTTAGCACCATCTAATATCAATAATACTATTGTAAATAAAACCTTACCTTTGATTATCTTCATCAGAAGGCACTTCCAGGAATCCCAGGTCCACAACAAATGTGGTTTCTTTCGACAAAGTTCATAATTTATGTCCAAATAACTCCAAGTTGTTCCATGTTGTTAGGCTCCTCAAAATGTAGGGCGGGGGAAAAGTCACGACGAAAAGTAAAAAAAAAATCTATTTACCTTCGTTCAAACATGTCAAACGTTGTTTAGCATCAATCTTTAGGGCCATTTTTAACGTGAAACATCAGTAATATTTCAACCTGACCTCTCCTGTGTGTTGAAAAACGTTTTTGAAAAATGTCTCGCCTCACATGCACGCGCAGGTGCGCGCAATAATGAAGTGACGACATCCCAGGGACGTCAACTTCCCTGCATTCTAATTCGGTCTCTGTTCATCATAGACGCTTCAAACAACTTTATAAAGATCATTGACATCTAGTGGAAGCCGTAGG
This sequence comes from Salmo salar, assembly GCF_965601325.2. Classification (NCBI taxonomy): domain Eukaryota; kingdom Metazoa; phylum Chordata; class Actinopteri; order Salmoniformes; family Salmonidae; genus Salmo; species Salmo salar. The sequence goes on from NC_138299.1 coordinate 137,634,216, forward strand.
AAGTGCAAAATGAATCCTTTGTCACTGTGTGATCTATTAGCAATGACTTGAAAATAGTACAGCCACAAAATTCTAATTTCCTGGTTGTATTTTTCTCAGATTTATGCCTGCCATATGAGTTTTGTTATACTTACAGACACCATTCAAACTGTTTTAGAAAATTCAGAGTGTTTTCTATCCAAATCTGTTAATAATATGCATATCCAAGCTTCTGAGTTGGTGTAGGAGGCAGTTAAAAATGGGCACATATTTTTTTCAAAATTCTCAATACTGCCCCCTAGCCCGTAGAGGTTATTGACCGAGTCACTGGTGCTTCCTGCTTTAGATTTTCTTTGTAAGCAGGAATCAGGAGGATAGAATTATGGTCAGATTTGCCAAATGGTGGGCGAGGGAGAGCTTTGTACGCGTTTCTATCATGGAGTAAACGTGGTCTAGAGTTTTTTTCCCTCTGGTTGCACATTTAACATGCTGGTAGAAATTAGGTAAAACAGATTTGAGTTTTCCTGCATTAAAGTCCCCGGCCACTAGGAGTGCAGTCTCTGGATGAGTGTTTTCCTGTTTGCTTATGGCCTTATACAGCTCATTGAGTGTGGCCTTAGTACCAGCATTGGTTTGTGGTGGTATGTAGACAGCTACGAAAAATACAGATGAAATCTCTCTTGGTAAATAGTGTGGTCTACAGCTTATCATGAGATACTATAATGTAGTGGTGCAAAGGATCACAAAACTCACGGTTCGGATCGGATCACGGTTTTGTGTCACGGATCGGATCATTTTTTGGATAAGCAAAAAAAAAAGGGAGACAAATATAACTTTGCTTTCCATTTATTATTTAACTTCTCTAGGGTAGGGGGCAGTATTTTGATGTCCGGATGAAAGGCGTGCCCATAGTAAACTGCCTGCTACTCAGGCTCAGAAGGTAGGATAGAAAACACTCAGAAGTTTCTAAAACTGTTTGAATGATGTCTGTGAGTATAACAGAACTCATATGACAGGCAAAAACCTGAGAAAAATCCAACCAGGAAGTGTGGAAATCTGAGGTTTGTAGTTTTTCAAGTGATTGCCTATACAGTATACAGTGACTTAGGGTTCATTTGCACTTCCTAAGGCTTCCACTAGATGTCAACAGTCTTTAGAACCTTGTTTCATGCTTCTACTGTTACTGGGGAGAGAATAAGAGCTGACTCAACAAGAGGACTGCCTGACGCCAATGAATTGTTTACTCCGCGCTCACGCAGGCGCGCCGTTCCTTCTTTTTCCTCTGTAATGAATACGCTATTGTCCGGTTGGAATATTATCAAATATTTATGATAAAAAGACCCTAAGGATTGATTGTAAACATCGTTTGACATGTTTCTACGAACGGTATTGGAACTTTTTGACTTTTCATCTAGGGTTTTGCACTCGCGCATTGAGCCTTTGGAATAGTGATCTGAACGCGTGAACAAAACGGTGGTATTTGGACATAAATATGGAGTTTATAGAACAAAATGAACATTTCTTGTGGAAGTGGGAGTCCTGGGAGTGCATTTCGACGAAGATCAGCAAAGGTTAAGTGAAGATTTATAATACTATTTCTGAGTTTTGTTGACTCCAGAACTTGGCGGGTAACTGTATAGCTTGCTTTGATGGCCGAGCTCTGTACTCAGAATATTGAACAATGTGCTTTCGCCGTAAAGCTATTTTGAAATCTGACACAGCGGTTGCATTAAGGAGAAGTGTATCTATAATTCTTTCAATAACTGTTGTAAATTTTATCAACTTTTATGATTAGTATTTTTGTAAATTGATGTGCTCATTCACCAAAAATTTTGGAGGCAAAACATTTTCTGAACATGACGCGCCAATGTAAAATGGGGTTTTTGGATATAAATATGAATTTTATCAAACAAAACATACATGTATTGTGTAACATTGAGTCCTGGGAGTGTCATCTGATGAAAATCGTCAAAGGTTAGTGCTTCATTTTAGCTGTATTTCTGGTTTTTGTGACGCCTCTTCTTGCTTGGAAAATGGCTGTGTGGTTATTTTTGTCTATGTACTCTCCTAATATAATCTAATGTTTTGCTTTTGCTGTAAAGCCTTTTTGAAATTGGACAATGTGGTTACATTAAGGAGAAGTGTATCTTTAAAATCGTGTAAAATAGTCGTATGTTTGAGAAATGGAAATTATTAGATTTTTGATGTTTTGTATTTCACGCCCTGCTGTTCCATTGGATGTTGGCCGCTAGTGGAACGCCTGTCCTCAACATTAAGGCGCTTGGCTTTACGGAGATTCCACATTTTTATGGTCGGTCCAAACCAAGAATGGCTGTTCTGCTCCTTCCAGCCAGTGCCTCCACTCTTCCAGCACCATCATGACCGCCAGGAGTTCTCGGTTGCCTACGTTGTAGTTCCTCTCTGCAGGATTGAGACGATGGGACAGGAAGGCACAGGGATGGAGCTTTAGGTCCTGGGCAGATTGCTGGAACAGGATGGCCCCCACTCCAACATCTGAAGCATCAACCTCTACCACAAATTGACGGGACGGATCCAGATAGACGAGGATGGGTGCTGTGGTGAACCGATGCTTCAGGTCCACGAAGGCTCTGTCGACCGCTGGAGACCATGTGAACATTACTTTGGGAGAGGTGAGTGCAGAGAGGGGGTGCTGTAGCCCCGAATGAAACGGCTTTCACGAACAATTGGTTCTCCAGGAGGCACTGAAGTACTTGTCTGACATGAAGAATGTGTTCTTCGGCAGACTGTGAAAAAAACTGGATGTCGTCAAGGTAGACGAACACAAAACGGATTAGCATGTCCCAGAGCACATCGTTTACCAGAGCCTGGAAGACAGGTCCAAACGGCATGACCTGGTACTCATAATGTCTGCTGGCTGTGTTAAAGAGCTGTCTTGCACTCATCTCCTTTCCATATCCGAACCAGGTGGTAGGCATTCCGAAGGTCCAGTTTGGAAAAAATGGTGGCCCCCTGGAGAGGTTCAAAAGCTGAGGAGAGGAGTGGTAGGGGGTAACGATTGTTTATTGTTATATCATTCAGACCCCAGTAGTCAATGCACGGACGCAGGGTCTTGTCCTTCTTTTCCACAAAGAAAAACCCTGCACCGGCAGGAGATGCAGACGGATGGATGCCTCCAGTAGCCAGAGACTCCTCTATGTATTCCTCCATGGCCTTAGCCTCCAGGCCGGATAGAGAATATAGCCAACCACGTGATGGTGTGGTGCCTTGGAGGAGATCGGAGCTGGTCCAAGTCTGCTGGGTCTGTCATGGCCAGTTCGTACTATAAGGGCACAAGGCAAGACCCAAATGCAGACACAGGAGGCAGATGGTTGAGCTCCGATATTTATTATAACAAAATAGGTAGGCAAAAGGCAGGTTGGGGACAGGCGAGAGTTCATAAACCAGGTCAGAGCCCAAACAGTACCAGGCGATAGGCAGGCTCGAGGTCAGAACAGGCAGAGTGGTCAGGCAGGCAGATTCGGCATCAGGACAGGTAAAGGTAAAAACCAGGAGGGCTAGGAAATAACTGAGACTGGGAAAAATAGGAGCTAGGAAAAACGCTGGTTGACTTGGCAAAACAAGACGAACTGGCACAGAGAGACAAGAAACACAGGGATAAATACACCGGGGACTAATGGAGAAAACAGGTGACACCTGGAGGTGGGTGGAGACAATCACAAAGACAGGTGAAACAGATCAGGGCGTGACAGATACTCTACCTCAGGCTAGCAAAACCTAGAGAATTCCTTAGATTTCGTGCACTCTTACCAGAGACCGCTATTCTATCCTGACAAAAAAGCTTAAAACCCGCCAGCTGCATGTTATTTATGTCGGTGTTCAGCCACGACTCGGTGAAACATAAGATATTACAGTTTATATTGTCCCGTTGCAGGATATACGTGATCGTATTTAATTTATTTTATTATTGATTGATTGTACGTTGGCTAATAGGACCGATGGTAAAGGTAGATTACCCTCTCGGCGACGGATCCTTACAAGGCACCCGGACCTTCATCCACGATTCTTCCGTCTCTTTCTCCTGCGAATTACGGGGATGAGGGCCTTGTCGGGCGTCTGAAGTAAATCCTTCCCGTCCGACTCGTTGAAGAAAAAGTATTCCTCCAGTGCTCCACGGGACCTAAATCACTGTCCTGATATCTAGAAGCTATATCCGGGCATAAGACTCGGTGGCAGAAACATTATGTACAAAATAACTTACAAATAACGTGAAAGGCCACAGTAGCACAATTGGTTACAGGATCGTAAAACAGCAGCCATCTCCTTCAGCTCTATTATTCTAGGCCCTTCTACTGTATTAGGAGGATTAGGAATGTGGCTGCAAGTACAGCCAACATATGTCTATAGCAGTCAGGCTGTGTTCACGTCTCTGTGGGTGTGCTGAAGTATCATGCTGTTCAAATCCGTGGTCTGTTATGGTGCCAATGATGTTTTGTGTGTCTCAATCCCAAAATTATTAACATTACACAATGAAAAGAAATCTGAATGGCAGTAATTCTAGACCTTTCATGCGTTTTACTCCTCCTCTTGTCATCTGTCTGTGTCCAGTTGAAGGTCAAAACCTGGGGACTGATAATGTGTCAGTGATCGAGGGGGAGATGGCGACCATCAGCTGCAGGGTGAAGAACAATGATGACTCAGTCATCCAGCTCCTTAACCCCAACAGACAGACCATCTACTTCAGAGACGTCAGACGTAAGTGCTTCTCATAGAGATCCTATTAAATTACTAGAGGGGTTATGTCATAAACCCTCAAAGTTCCATAATGGGGCAAAAATGGCAGCCATCTTGGTTAGTGACAAATCCAAAACCGGTCTATTCGGAATGAATGGAAGTATAGGCAAACAGTAGGTGATGCATTTCCTGCTTTTACTTATTGCGGAAAATGCAAGTAAGGCATGTGATGTCTCAGAAATTGTGTAATGGAATTATTAATGTCATATAATTATAAATGCAGTTCATTCAGGTTTTATATCAATTTTCTGCCTATATAGCCCCTAAAATATATGTAAACAGATCATAAATGTCTCAGATTTAGTTTACTTGAAAAGCTGTGAGCGCTATTATGTTATACAATTCTAGTACTTGTTGCATTTACAGCTTGTCTAAGTCCTATCATCAACTGATTGGAGACAGTGTATGGCTGTGGATTGACTGCATTGTTTGAATGGAATGTTGGCATATTGGCAGTTAAAGGAGGTTTCCTTTTCACAAACAAATCTGAAATTGTATGTAATGGCATGTTAAAGAAGGTTCCAGACACCTATTTTGTGATTTCACATGTTTTTGAGAGACTTACCCCAAACAGAAAATCACTTCCTCATCCTCATTGTGCAGTATAAGGGTCTTGAGAAAACATCAACAAAGGCTTCAAAAACACCCAAATACATCCTTTTAGAAACGGCAAAGCTCTCAGTATAGTGATGCAGGTCTTTAGATGTTGTACACGTGAAATTGTGTAGTTCTGAACTTTATCCTCAATGTTATATTCCCTTTTGTTCGACTGAAGCCATTTCCCCTATCCAGCTGTTCCATTTTCCATGTAGCCTGCTGCTGCATGTAACTGCCAAAATAAAGGAGACACCATCATAAAGTGTTGGCATTGGGCCACCATGAGCCACCAGAACAGCTTCATTGTGCCTTGGCATATATTCTACAAGTGTCTGGATCGTCCTGTGTGGAAGCACCCCAAGCTTTCACTTCATATCCGTCATTTACTCTAGTGTTTCCTTTATTTTGGCAGTTACACATAGAATGAACGGAGAGGTATCACTTGAATCACACAAAAAATGGAATATAACATTACGGATAAAGTTTGGAATGACCCAATCTAAAGACCTTTGTTCATGTTTTTTCAAACTATACAATGAGGATAAGGAAGTGATTTGCTGTTTGGGATAAGTTTCTCAAAAACATGAAATCACAAAAAAAGGTGTCTGGATCCTCCTATAACATGCTATTTACATCAAAAATATAGATGTGGTTGTAAAAAAGCTAACTAATCCTTAAATCTGAAAATGCTATGGAATCATTCCTCTAAAACAGCCTGGCTAGCTATCTAACACATCCATTCTAGTATTCTATGGTGTTGCTTCACTGGACACTCCCCCATCATACTGGATACTCTCAACAGGAAGAACATTGCTGGATACTCTATTGTTATACTGACCATTTCATTAGACACATTTCCAAAATATGACATTCAGGTTATGTCCCTCTTGAACCATATCTCAGGGTCTCATCTCAAGTACCATATTTCAGGGCCTCTTGTAGTAAAATAAATCACTCTTTAAGGTTTTGGCAGTTTATGGCAACTCATCAGTTATGATGCTATTGGTGATGGCGTCATATTTCAAGGACTAGATTACAATACTGATATAAATGGGATGCTTTCTGTCCTTGATTTAATGTTTAATTGGCCATTGAGTTGATTTATTAATCATTTTGTTCATGCAATTTCCAGATAATCTCTTAGATTAGGAATCTAAAGAGAATCTAAGATTAGGACAATGTTTATGCATGAACATATGGCTTCCTCTAGGTTCAACCAGAGTTTGCATGAGTTTCACTTGTTTGTGTCTTGGATTGGAGCCAACCTTCAAGGTGATATGAGAAACACTTCTTCTTGTTTTCATATTTCATCTCCATCCAAAATTATTTCACAAGTCTGAGTGGTATCCAGATTGGTGTTCTAATTTTCCACTGTATGGCAGAAAGTTACGGAAGGCTGAGTGTACATCTCTGTGATGTTTGTATTGCTAATGTAATTTATGTGTTTTACCGCGTTGTAGGACAGATTCAAATAAAGATAACACAAAGACACCCCTGACAGCCTTGAATGCAACACAAATAGAATGGTGTGTGATCTATCAAATCTGTGTTTGAAAGAGCTCTGGCCTCACATCTTTTCTCTATTTAGTCTCATATTCCACACAGCCTCTTTAACAGTTTGTCATTTTACCACTTATCCCATTTCAAAGCCAACTCACACTAGCAGCAATGAAAATGGCTGAAGTGCAATAGTCAAGTGTAATTACAGAAACAGTTGGGTATCAGTAAATTGGCTGAAGTTAGTATCAGATATGAGTCAGAGCTCTGATCATATCTAACTGCTGCTCCCGGTTGAACATTACACCCGCAGCGGAACCTGGTAAATCCCAGGGACGCAGGTCTATTCTGGGCTGGGCTCCCAGAAGGCTGTGTTCTGTGGTGACCCCCCTCTGACTAGTGGCATTGTTACCTGTCACCAGGGCCTCTCTCTACAGAGTCAGCCCTTTGTGTGTGAGGAGGAAAACAACCATGACACACAGTCACACAGGGAAAACAACAGACACAAACAGATACAGACACTTACACAAAACACTCTACCAGGATAATAATACCCAACATTTACCGTAGGGCTACACATCCCCCATCAAATCTACTAATGCACTAGCTTTCTCCGTCTGCTTCTTTTGGTTGAAATACCATAGAGTTGCTCAACAGAGCTATCAAGTCCACTCACTGTCAACCACCTGGGAAGTTACTGTTTCAGCAATACTAACACAGTAACACTGTCCCTGAACCTGATGCTAGAGACCCAATGTCAAGGCTTTTGCTGTTGCTTTATATATTTGGCCCAGTGCTCCAATACTTAGGGATCGAGGAAACAAACCAACTTTATTGATGTCATCATCAATTCATGTTGGTGTCATCATCAACCTTTATAGCTCACATACAGTACATCAAATCAAATCCAATCAAATTGTATTTGTCACATGCGCCGAATACAACAGGTGTAGCCCTTACAGTGAAATACTTATTTACAAGCCCTTAACCAACAATGCTTTAAGAAGTTAAGAAAAAATCATGTTAAGTAAAAAATAGTTAAATTGAAAATAAAAGTACCAAATAATTAAACATTAGCAATAAAATAACAATAGCGAGGCTATATACAGGAGGTACCGGTACAGAGTCAATGTGCGGGGGGCACCGGTTAGTCTAGGTAATTGAGGTAATATGTACATGTAGGTAGAGTTAAAGTACATTACACCTGGTGTAGAGGGCAATGATCCAACATTACTTATTGATTGTATTTGTTTTGCATTTTTCCTCTGAACTTGTTTTACAGTGCAACCCTGATGTTGGCTACAGGCTCTTTATAATCTCAACACTTGAGTAATCACCTGTCAATGAACAAACTGCTTCATGCCAACTAATTCCTCCCTAGCAAGGCCTTTGACTCTCAAAGCTATGCCAAGGCTCATCGCTATCCTTTGAGGAGAGACTTCCAAAGACTCCTCAAATTATGAGACAAGACTGGGAATGAGGTCTCATATAGGAAGATGCTCAAAGGCCTCTGTAATGATCAAGATGCTGCCTGACATGGAGCTCTGACAGGAACGAACACTCCCCATGTTTTAAAGATAGGCTGAATAGATTGAGTTATTTAGCTCTGCGCTAATAGAAGACCTGATAAGGAATGGGTAGGTCAAAACATCATTACACTCTCCAAGGAACCATCTGGGGGTATTTATGTAAAACAGTGTTCAAGTGGGGGGTTAACTGACATGGAAAAAAGATGTAGCTAAATATAAGATGTAGGATGTTAAGCTAGGTTGCCACACTCAAAGCTAACTCGAGCAACAACACACTTCTATGGCACGCCAGTCCAAACTACAGATTTTTGTTCAAAACAGATACTTTTTTATTTAGTATGGACCTCAAGTTCTTGTGATTGAATTCATAATGTATGTTACAGTACTTCTCCTTTTCCAGAATATGTGAGGTCTTCATGGGCACTTCTCCTATTTTCCTGCCCAGGGAGTGCTCTGTAGACTGGAGAGATAAAATGGTTTATAAATCAACTTTTATAAATCATTCTGAAACTCACTTTTCTTTTTAGAGACCTGGGTTGTAATGCTGAGGCTTTTTACCATTTAGGAGGCATTTTTCAGCATAACTACTAGCTATATGAATACAGTCCAAATACTTTTACTGCACTATTTCAGTATGTCTCTCTGTTCTCTCTGTTTGTTCCCTCTCGCTCTGTTTCTCTTGCTCTCTCTGTTTCTCTCTCTCTGTTTCTCTCTTTCTGTTTCTCTCGCTCTCTGTTTCTCTCTCTTTCTGTTTCTCTCTCTCTCTGTTTCTCTCTCTCTGTTTCTCTCTCTGTTTCTCTCTCTCTGTTTGCTTTCTTTCTTTCTCTCTCTCCGTTTCTCTCTGTTTCTCTCTCTGTTTCTCTCTCTTTCTGTTTCTCTCTTTCTTTCTCTCTTCCTGTTTCTCTCTTTCCGTTTCTCTCTTTCTGTTTCTCTCTTTCTTTTGCTCTCTCTGTTTCTCTCTTCTGTTTCTCTCTCTGTTTCTCTCTCGTTCTGCTTCTCTCTCACACACACACACATACCACAAACACACACACGTGCGTGTGTATCTCCCAGTCCTAACTGTCTGTCTGGTATCTGTATCTCCTCAGCCCTGAAGGACAGCCGGTTCCAGCTGGTGAATTTCTCCGACAACGAGCTGCGGGTGTCTCTGTCCAACGTGTCTCTCTCAGATGAGGGACGCTATGTGTGCCAGCTCTACACAGACCCTCCTCAGGAGGCCTACGCAGACATCACTGTGCTGGGTAGGTTTTACACACACATGCCTAAACTCACATGCATGAATGTACGCCTGCATGTATACCCAAGTAACGTACACACACACATGACACTATGTATGTACACAACATGTTATGTATGCACATTACATGGTGCCATATTCATAACTTAGACATTGCTTTCTACCACACTCTCACACATCCTATATAAACTGTGAATATACAATTATTTGAATTTATGTATTTTCTTGATTAATCGTGTTATATTGAGTCCCACTGTCCCACTGTCAGCCAATTAGGCTCTTACAGTGCTCAATAGCATGGTAATGAATAGGAACAGATGCTGCTATGGATAACAGAACAGATCTATCTCAGACTGGCTTTGATGACTTCTGACTGTTGAGTGTGTGAATCCTACTGAATGTTAACTTGGATGCTCTAAGTAGTTCCCTATTGAGAGTCATTTCTGACAAACAGTGGAGCTACGGCGTGAAATTACACTAATACTACAGCTGTATTATACTTGCAGGCATCTTAGGGGATTGAAAAGGAATTAAGTACACTTCAAAGTAATTACTCTGCTTTTAGAAATGAAATCTAATAGCAAAAAGTGTGAACTAAGGGTGATTTTTAGGAGCTCTTGACGCGACACATCTTTCTGAGTTTTCTACAAGTGTCTCAGGCTGGTTTCCCTATGTGAGAGACAGCGGAATAAATAATCAAGGTTGGACATGCTTAGCTTGTGTTCATTGGTCATGCTAATATATATGTTTTGTTTCTGGAAGGGGAAATTGAAATGATAGCCTATAGCATAGTGGAACAGGCCATTATAGCCTATAGCATAGTGGAACAGGACATTATAGCCTATAGCATAGTGGAACAGGACATTATAGCCTATAGCATAGTGGAACAGGACATTATAGCCTATAGCATAGTGGAACAGGACATTATAGCCTATAGCATAGTGGAACAGGACATTATAGCCTATAGCATAGTGAAACAGGACATTATAGCCTATAGCATAGTAAAACAGGACATTATAGCCTATAGCATAGTGGAACAGGACATTATAGCCTATAGCATAGTGGAACAGGACATTATAGCCTATAGCATAGTGGAACAGGACATTATAGCCTATAGCATAGTGGAACAGGACATTATAGCCTATAGCATAGTGAAACAGGACATTATAGCCTATAGCATAGTGGAACAGGACATTATAGCCTATAGCATAGTGGAACAGGACATTATAGCTTATAGCATAGTGGAACAGGACATTATAGCCTATAGCATAGTGGAACAGGACATTATAGCCAATAGCATAGTGGAACAGGACATTATAGCCTATAGCATAGTGAAACAGGACATTATAGCCTATAGCATAGTGGAACAGGACATTATAGCCTATAGCATAGTGGAACAGGACATTATAGCCTATAGCATAGTGGAACAGGACATTATAGCCAATAGCATAGTGGAACAGGACATTATAGCCTATAGCATAGTGGAACAGCACATTATAGCCTATAGCATAGTGGAACAGGACATTATAGCCTATAGCATAGTGGAACAGGACATTATAGCCAATAGCATAGTGGAACAGGACATTATAGCCTATAGCATAGTGGAACAGGACATTATAGCCTATAGCATAGTGGAACAGGACATTATAGCCTATAGCATAGTGGAACAGGACATTATAGCCTATAGCATAGTGGAACAGGACATTATAGCCTATAGCATAGTGGAACAGGACATTATAGCCTATAGCATAGTGGAACAGGACATTATAGCCTATAGCATAGTGAAACAGGACATTATAGACTATAGCATAGTGGAACAGGACATTATAGCCTATAGCATAGTGGAACAGGACATTATAGCCTATAGCATAGTGGAACAGGACATTATAGCCTATAGCGTAGTGGAACAGGACATTATGTGTTGATGTGCTTGCAAGCAAGGGAGAGTGCATGCATGTTTTTGTGTGCATTCCTTTGTGCACACACAAACATGTGTGTGTGCGTCTGTGTATATGTGGGTCTGTCTGTACATATATATCTGAGGCTCTTGCTGTTTGTCTGTCAGTCCCACCAGGCAGTCCAATCATGGATTCCCGAGAGGATGTGGTCAGTGAGGGGAACGAGACAGAGCTCACCTGTACAGCCATGGTCAGCAAGCCTGCCGCCTCCATCAGATGGATGAAAGGAGAGCAGGAGCTGACAGGTCAGAGGAATATCTTTCCCTCAGATATCCTTCAGATAAAACCCCAGCCAGGCAGCTTTAACTCTCCACAGCATCCTACTGGAAATTGCAAATGCTCCTTTTACATTCAGGACTTGGTTTCACACTCATCACAGTATGCTATATCTACTGATCTGTTCAAGGACTAAAGAGTGAGAATGGATATGAGTATTTCAGTTGTTCAATTGAACTAGGTATAGCGTTGACTTTGACTATTATCTATTCATAAAGCACTGCGTTAGCTAACTGTCTCCTCAGCAATAGCCATATTATAACAGTTACCAAAGAAGCAGAGCATTTTAGTGCTGGGCTGAACTTGTAGTGGGCTTTTTCCAATGACCAGATAAGTGGCTTCAAATTAACTCCCAACTGTTCACCACCCACTCACTACAGCCTCCCCCATCGCCCAGCCAGCAGCCTAGCTGTATCAGAACAGTGTGTAGGCTAAAGTACATCCCTTTAGTACATCACTGAGGCACCCAGTGTCTTTACTGGTTTAATACACTCATAAACCTGTGTCATCGCCAGACACCAGGGAGTTGATGTGGAATCAACACTCTCTCTGAGGAATCCGCCCGGCAACAGCCTGTAAATCTGGTCACAGCCCCTGTCTACTGAGAGCATACGTCACCTGCTGCTGAAGGACCACAGCTCACACACCAGCAACACGTTTGCTTCTGTTGATCACATGTTGTCTTTTGGTTGATCAGACTTCTGATCCAACGGTTTGAAAGCCTTCAACCTCACTTATTACCTTTAATTGCTGTCCTTTTATGAAAGTACTTTATTTGAATGCCTCAAGTTCACTGTAGGCTCCTGGAGAGAGGTGCAGTAGTGTATGGTACTGTGGTGTGGTGCCTTATTGCCTCACATATGATCAAGATGACTCATCTATTATTCAGCCTATCCATACACTACAGCAAGAGGGAGAATTCATTTCACAGCCTGGTCCTGTTTACATAAGGACTGAATATCTCTGTCGTCAAATGATATACATGTATGTATTAGAATAGAGAGGACATATTTGGCTTGTTGAGAGGATGAAATATTTAGAAGGAGCGAATATAAGCTAAATGCCATCTGCGCCTCCAGTGTTAGAGAAGTGGAAGTCAATTTGTGTTTATGAGATGTCAGGCCCTCTGGGGAAGGCTGGGCTGGTGTGGTGTGGGTACGTTAGACAGGCAGGCAAGCAGACAGGCTCGTTAGATTAGTGAAATGCCACCATGTTGAACAGGGGCTAATCCAGACTGGCAGAGGAGGACGTGGACGGACCAGGAAGTCACGTCCTTTAGCACCTCTGGAAACACAGCTCACTTCTCATAAGCAATTCATTAGCTCCCCACTGGGCACACACTGGGTGAATCAACGTTGTTTCCATGTCATTTCAATGAAATTATGTTAAACCAACGTGGAATAGATGTTGAATTGACGTCTGTGCCCACATTGAGATCCGTCACAAATTGGTGATGTACAATTAAGAATAGATCATCTGGAAACACCTAAAAACAGGGGCCTAATCCATGTTTGTTTTGCTACGATTATTACTGTATATCTGCAGAGCAAAACCACTAGAAAAAACCTTTCTCTAAGGTTGTTTTTCAACGCCTATCTCTCAGGATGTTTCCCTATGTAAGTGTCATTGGGTTAAAAGCTATAGCAATGTGCATGTTAGTGTATGTGGTCAGTGTGTATTGGAGCAGCAGTGTGATGCCTTCTCTGAGCCCTAAGCGTGCCCCCCTGTGACTGGCTGGTCGGCTGGCGGAGATGGAAGTGTGCTGCAGGTCACAGAAGGCCCTGTAATTATTTCCTCACTTCATTAAGTGCAAGTAAACCATCACACTCAGCACCGCGGCTAATGCGCTGGCCCTGTGGCATTGTAATGCTCTCTAAATGAATGCCCCTCTGACAGCCAGACACATGTAGGAGCCTGGAGGGCAGCTGATTACTGTAGGGGTTAGCCTGGACACCACAGAACAGAACCCCACTCAGCATCCAGGATGCTGCATAGACACCGTTAACAAACCACAAGCACATCGTCCCTACCTCACGTTGGACTCAATGAGAATCTGTGGGTTCTAAAACCACATCAAGTAGGCTTAAGTAAATGTAATGATTTTAAGGTGTAAAGGGTGGTCAAAGTTACCTTGTTTTTAGCTTGACTGCAAAAAGTGTGCAGTGTGAAATAGAATACATCCGTTGCAGTACATGTTAGTTGTGTCCATGTGAATAACCAGGTGATCCTAGTCACATTGTTTTAAGCTGACTCAGTAACCCCATGCTCTGTATGATAGTCTGTTGTGAGTTGAGACATCTCTATAGACTTTGGTTCCATCACACCTTTGTATGTTATATTGTTCCTAGGCGAGATGACGGTGGATGAGACCTATGACAGGATGTTCACGGTCACCAGTCGGCTGAGACTCACTGTGTCCAAGGAGGACGACGGAGAGCCAGTCAGCTGCATCATCGACCACCCAGCCGTGAAGGACCTCCGGGCACAGAGATACCTGGAAGTGCTATGTGAGTGACCCGGAAGTGAAACAGGCATGACCTGGAAATAGAATGTTATTGACTCTCATAGTCCCTATGAGGTCTATCACAGAGATAAGGAATACAGTGCCTCTGAAAGTATACAAACTCTTTGACTTATTCCACATGTTGTTGTGTTACAGCCTGAATTCCAAATGGAATTCCACACATCTACACACAATACCCCATAACGACAAAGTGACACATTTTTTATTTAATAATTTTTTGCAAATTTATTGAAAATTAAATACAGAAATATCAAATTTGCATACGCATTCACACCCCTTTGCTATGGCACTTCAAATTGAGCTCAGGTGCATCCAATTTCCTTTGATCATCTTGAGATGGAGTCCACCTATGGCCAATTAAATAGTTTGGACATGATTTAGAAAGAACCACACCTGTCTAAATAAGGTTGCACAGTTGACAGTGAATGTCAGAGCAGAAACTATACCATGATGTCCAAGGAACTGTCCGTAGATCTCCGAGATAGAATTGTGATGAGGCATATATAAAACAATTTCTAGAGCACAGTGGTCTCCATCATTGGGAAATGGAAAAAATATGGAACTATCCAGACTCTGCCTAGAGCTTGCTGTCCGACCAAACTGAGCAACCGGGAAAGAAGGATCTTGGTGACCAAGAACTCTTACAGAACTACAGAGTTCCTTGGCTGAAATGGTAGAACCTGCCAGAAGGACGACAGTCTCTATAGCACTTCACCAATCTGGACATTATGAGAGAGTGGCTAGACGGAAGCCACTTCTGAGAAAAATGCACATGACAGACTGCCATGAGTTTGCAAAAGGGCACGTGAAAGACTCTGAGATCATAAGGCAAAAGATTCTGTGGTCTGATAAGACAAAAATGTAACTCTTTGGCCTGAATGCAAAGTGCTATGTCTGGAGAAAACCAGGCATAGCTCATCACCTGTCTAACACCATCCCTACCGTGAAGCATGGTGGTGGCAGCATCTTGCTATGGGGATGCTTTTCAGCAGCAGGGACTGGGAGACTGGTAAGTATAAAGGGGACAATGAATGGTGCTTTAGAGTGCAAACGACTTTAGACTGGGGAAAAAATGTACATTCCAACAGGACAATGTTCCCAAGTATACAGCCAAAGCAATGTTGGAATGGCTTCAGAACAAGAATGTGAAAGTCCTTGAGTTGCTCAGCTAAAGCCCAAACTTGAATCCCATTGAAAATCTATGGAAAGACTTGATGATTTCTGTTCACAGCCGCTCGCTTTCTAACTTAACAGAGCTTGAGAAAATCTGTGCAAAGCTGATATAGACATACCTAAGACGACTCAAGTCTGTAATCGCCAGCAAAGGTGCTTCTACAAAGTATGGACTCAGGGGTGTAAATAATTACAGTTGAAGTCGGAAGTTTACATACACCTTAGCCAAATACATTTAAACTCAGTTTTTCACAATTCCTGACATTTAATTCAAGTAAAAAGTTCCTGTCTTAGGTCAGTTAGGATCACCACTTTATTTTAAGAATGTGAAATGTCAGAATAATAGTAGATAGAATGATTTATTTCAGCTTTTATTTCTTTCATCACATTCCCAGTGGCTCAGAAGTTTACATACACTCAATTAGTATTTGGTAGCATTGTATTTAAATTGTTTAACTTGGGTCAAACGTTTCGGGTAGCCTTCCACAAGCTTCCCACAATAATTTGGGTGAATTTTGGCCCATTCCTCCTGACAGAGCTGGTGTAACTGAGTCAGGTTTGTAGGCCTCCTTGCTCGCGCATGCTTTTTCAGTTCTCCCACAAATTTTCTATGGGATTGAGGTCATGGCTTTGTGATGACCACTCTAATACCTTGACTTTGTTGTCCTTAAGCCATTTTGCCACAACTTTGGAAGTATGCTTAGGGGTCATTGTCCATTTGGAAGACCCATTTGCGACCAAGCTTTAACTTCCTGACTGATGTCTTGAGATGTTGCTTCAATATATCCACATCCTTCATCATGATGCCATCTATTTTTTTATTTTTTATTTTTTATACATTTTTAGGGGTGGATCAGTTTAATATTGCGGAAAGAATATTGCTTCCATCAATGTAATTGTCTGCATCATTTCCAATCCCCCATTTATTTTTTTGGTAAATATATATATCCATACACGCATGCATACATATACACATATATACATACACATACCTATATAGACATACTTTTTTAAAGAATATACCTTTATTATTATTCCCCGCAAACCCTACCACCGATCGCCCAATTGGAGTAAACTAATAAACACTTCGGCTTTTACCTTCAATTTATTCATCTTATACACATTTTACAGACAGTCTATTTTACAATAGTTATTTTTTGTTTGTTTTTAGTCCTTCCTCTATTTCTGATGTCCATCCAGTTTGATTTCTATTTGTAACTGTGCTATATCACAAAGGTTCTGAACCTATATACATTTTACAGATCCCGTATGTTTTACATTGGTTATCTTGTTATTAGTCCCACCCTTCAGCTCCATTCAACCCCTCCCATCTATCCATCAACATCATCCATTTCGGATTTCTATTTGCCATTTATTTTCAACTGTGCTGTGATGCTTCACAAAAGAATTGAACCTTTCTATTCTCATAGCTTCTACAGATTGTAAATTAAAAATAAACATTTTTGCTAAAATAATTATTATATTTTTGATTGATTTACTATGGCTTTTCAAATCACCCAGTATTGCTATCTGCAGCGTTAGTTCTAGTCAAATGTTGCAATTCTTCAGCCATTCCTGGACCTGTGACCAAAAATGAGCTACATATAGACAATACCAAAATAAATGATCTAATGACTCTGCCTCCTCACAGCAGAATCTGCAGAGCTGGGAAGATTGTATCCCCCATATATATAACATTCTATTAGTCGCAAGAATTTTGTATAGTAATTTAAATTGAAAAATGTTAAGTTTTGAATCCGGCGTTGTTTTGCGTATCAATTCATAAACCATGTGCCATGGAATGGGCACATCGAACATCTCTTCCCAACTATTTTGCAATGATGCCATCTATTTTGTGAAGTGCACCAGTCCCTCCTGCAGCAAAGAACCCACACAACATGATGCTGCCACCCCTGTGCTTCACGGTTGGGATGGTGCTCTTCGGCTTGCAAGCATCCCCCTTTTTCCTCCCAACATAACGATGGTCATTATGGCCAAACAGTTCTATTTTTGTTTCATCAGACCAGAGGACATTTCTCCAAAAAGTACGATCTTTGTCCACATGTGCAGTTGCAAACAGTAGTCTGACTTTTTTATGCCGGTTTTGGAGCAGTGCCTTCTTCCTTGCTGAGCGGCCTTTCAGGTTATGTCGATATAGGATTCGTTTTACTGTGGATATAGATACTTTTGTATCTGTTTCCTTCAGCATCTTCACAAGGTCCTTTGCTGTTCTGGGATTGATTAGCACTTTTCGCACCTAAGTACTTCATCTCTAGGAGACAGAACGCGTCTCCTTTCTGAGCGGTATGACGGCTGCGTGGTCCCATGGTGTTTATACTTGCATACTATTGTTTGTACAGATGAACGTGGTACCTTCAGGTGTGTTGAAATTGCTCCCAAGGATGAACCAGACTTGTGGAGGTCAACAATTTTTTTTCTGAGGTCTTGGCTGATTTCTTTTGATTTTCTCATGATGTCAAGCAAAGAGGCACTGAGTTTGAAGGTAGGCCTTGAAATACATCCACAGGTACACCTCCAATTGACTCAAATTGTTTAAAGGCACAGTCAACTTAGTGTATTTAAACTTCTAACCAACTGGAATTGTGATACAGTGAATTATAAGTGAAATAATCTGTCTGTAAACAATTGTTGGAAAAATTACTTGTGTCATGCACAAAGTAGATGTCCTAACCGACTTGCCAAAACTATAGTTTGTTAACAAGACATTTGTGGAGTAGTTGAAAAACAAGTTTTAATGACTTCCAACTTCAACTGTATGTAAGTGAGATATTTCTGTATAAAATCTTCTAAAAACATGTTTTCACTTTGTCATTATGGGGTATTGTGGTTAGATGAGTGAGATTTTTAATATATATATATTTTGAGTTCAGGCTGTAACACAACAAAATGTGGAATAAGTCAAGGGGTATGAATACTTCTGAAGGCACTGTACTGTATATGAATGAATTAGATCATCAATTCTGTATCTAATTAAAATACCTGGCAGCCCAGAGATTCACTTTACAATACGTCTCCTGGAATGTAATAGAATCACCTCCAGGGAAAAGTAACTTTTGCTGTAGTGTTGTGTAACATGAAAGAAGAGAGAACTGCACGCTCTAGTCTTGTGTCAAATGTGATTTGCTGTTTCCTCCAATGGTTTATTGATTGAAGAGGTAAAACAGCCATCCTTACACACTGTAGAACATCAGATAAAGGTTAAGCTAACCTTTGGTAGTCTGTGTAGAATATTCATTTATTAACATAGACGAGTGCTTTGCCTAACCTTTCTAGGCAAAAGGGAAAGCTCAACTTGAACCACTTGACATTTTGGCAATCTTTTGCTAACATAGATAAGAGAAAAATATATATATATTTTACTTTATAGTTAGACTGTCTGAACACAGCCCTTTTCTCTATATGTTTAACCAAGGGGCTATGATCAAATCAAATATATTGGTCACATACACGTGTTTAGCAGATGTTATTGCCGGTGGAGCGAAATGCTTGTGCTTCTAGCTCCGACAGTGCAGTAATGTCTAACAAGTGATATCTAACAGTTTCACAACATATACCCAAAATACACATAAATCTAAGTAAGGAATGGCTTAAGAATATACAGTATACATATATGTCAGAGCGGCATTGGTCTAAGATACAGTCGCATAGTAGAGAATACAGTGTATATATATCTATATATATATGAGATGGGTGATGCAATATTTACACACAATTAAAGTGACTAAGATACCGTAGAATAGTATAGTGTACAGTTTATACATATGAGATGAGTAATGCAAGAAAAACAGACATTATTAAAGTGGCTAGTGTTTCATTTCCTTAAAGTGGCCAGGGATTCCTAATCTATGCCTTTAGGTAGCAGCCTCTGATGTGCTGGAGATGGCTGTTTAACAGTCAGTGGTGTAGTATACGTAGAATACCATACAGTATATACATATGAGATGGGGGAAGCAATATGTAAACATTTTTTAAAGGTGACTAAGATACTGTAGAATTATGTGGAGTGCAGTTCATACATATGAGATGAGTAATGCTAGATACGGAATCATTATTAAAGTGGCTAGTGATCCATTTCTAAAAGTGGCCAGTGATTCCTAATCTATGTCTATAGGCAGCGACCTCTGATGTGCTAGTGATGGCTGTTTAGCAGTCTGATGACCTTGAGATAGAAGCTGTTTTTCAGTCTCTTGGTCCCAGCTTTGATGCACCTGTACTGACCTCGCCTTTTGGATGATAGCGGGGTGAACATGTAGTGGCTCGGGTGGTTGTTGTCCTTGATGATCTTTTTGGCCTTCCTATGGCATCGGGTGCTGTAGGTGTCCAGGAGGGTGGGAAGTTTGGCAGACCGCACCACTCTCTGGAGAGCTTTGCGGTTGTGGGCGGTGCTGTTGTCATTCCACGCGGTGATACAGCCCGACAGGATGCTCTCAATTGTGCATCTGTAAAAGTTTGTGAGGGTTTTAGGTGTTAGGCCAAATTTCTTTAGCCTCCTGAGGTTGAAGAGGCGCTGTTGCGCCTTCTTCACCACACTGTCTGTGTGGGTGGACCATTTCAGTTTGTCAGTGATGTGTACGCCGAGGAACTTGAAGCTTTCCGCCTTCTCCACTGTGGTCCCATCGATGTGGATAGGGGGGTGCTCCTTCTGCTGTTTCCTGAAGTCCACAATCATCTCCTTAGTTTTGTTGACATTGAGTAAGAGGTTATTTCCTGGCAACACACTCCCAGAGCCCTCACCTCCTCCCTGTAGGCTGTCTCATTGTTGTTGGTAATCAACTCTACTATTGTTGTGTCGTCTGCAAACTTGATGACTGAGTTGGAGGCGTGCTTGGCCACGTAGTCATGGGTGAACAGGGAGTACAGGAGGGGGCTGAGCACCCACCCTTGTGGGGCACCAGTGTTGAGGATTTGCGAGGAGGTGTTGTTTCCTACCTTCAACACCTGGCGACCCATCACGAAGTCCAGGACCCAGGTGCACAGGGCGGAGTTCAGACCTAGGGCCTTGAGCTTGATGATGAGTTTGGAGGGTACTATGGTGTTGAATGCTGAGCTATAGTCAATGAACAGCATTCTTACATAGGTATGCCTCTTGTCCAGATGGGACAGGGCAGTGTGCAGTGTGGTGGTGATTGCATCGTCTGTGGATCTATTGGGGAGGTAAGCACATTTATGTGGGTCTAGGGTGGCAGGTAAGGTGGAGGTGATATGATCCTTGACTAGTCTCTCAAAGCACTTCATGATGACAGAAGTGAGTGCTACTGGGCGATAGTAATTTAGTTCAATTACCTTTGCTTTCTTAGGTACAGGGACAATGGTGGTCATCTTGAAACATGTGGGAACAACAGCCTGGGATAGGGAGAGATTGAATATATCTGTAAACATAACAGCCAGCTGGTCTGCTCATGCTTTGAGGATGCGGCTAGGGATACCATCTGGGCCAGCAGCCTTGAGAGGGTTAACACGCTTAAATGACTTACTCACGAGAAGGAGAGCCCACAGTCCTTGATAGCGGGCCGCGTCGATGGCACTGTGTTATCCTCAAAGCATGTGAAGAAGGTGTTCAGCCTGTCCGGAAGCAAGACGTCGGTGGCCACGACGTGGCTGGTTTTCCTTTTATAATCCGTGATTGTTTGTAGACCCTGCCACATACTGGGACTCAACTTTGTCCCTATACCGATCTTTAGCCTGCTTGATTGCTTTGTGGAGGGAATTTTCTACACTTTCCCTGGTTAAATGCGGTGCTTCACGCTTTCAGTTTTGCGCGACTGCTCCCATCTATCCGCGGTTTCTGGTTGGGGTACATTTAATAGTCACAGTGGGTACAACATCTCCTATGCACTTCCTGATAAACTCATTCACCGTATCGGTATATGTGTCGATATTATTTTCTGAAGCTACTCTGAACATATTCCAGTCCGCGTGATCAAAACAATCTTGAAGCGAGGATTTCGTTTTGTCAAACCAGCGTTGAATAGTCCTTTCCACAGGTGCTTCCTGTTTGACTTTCTGCCTATAGGAGGGGAGAAGCAAGATGGAATTGTGGTCCGATTTGCCGAATGGATGGCGGGGGAGGGCCTTATATGCATTCTGGAAGGTAGTATAAAAATGGTCGAGAGTTTTAACAGCGCGAGTACAACAATCAATATGTTGATAGAATTTGGGGAGCCATTTCCTGAAATTTGCTTTGTTAACCTCTATGGGCTAGGTGGGACGCAAGCGTCCCACCCGTGGTGCACTCCATCAACAGCAGGTGCATTTCAAGAGCGGCAAATTTGAATCCAAATAAATGTCAAAATTCTAATTTTTCAAACATACAACTATTTTACACCCTTTGAAAGATAAACATCTCCTTAATCTAACCACGTTTTACGATTTCAAAAAGGTTTTACGGCGAAAGCATACATTTAGAGTATGTTAGGACAGTACATTTACAAGAGTTGTGTGTAATGTTTTGTCAATTGAAAGACAGGGTCACCAAAACCATAAAACCAGCTAAAATGATGCACTAACCTTTTACAATCTCCATCAGATGACACTCCTAGGACATTATGTTAGACAATGCATGCATTTTTAGTTCTATCAAGTTCATATTTATATCCAAAAACAGCGTTTTACTATGGCATTGATGTTGAGGAAATCGTTTCCCTCCAATAACCGGCAGTCAAGTCAGCACCACAAATTAAATAATTAAAATTAGAAAACATTGGTAAAATATTATATTGTCATTTAAAGAATTATAGATTTACATCTCTTGAACGCAATCAACTTGCCAGATTTAAAAATAACCTTACTGGGAAATCACACTTTGCAATAATCTGAGCACTGCGCCCAGAAAAATACGCGTTGCGATACAGACTAGCCGTCATGTTGGGGAGATCTAAAATCGAAAATACTATGTAAATAATCCATTACCTTTGATTCTCTTCATCAGATGTCACTTCCAGGTATCACAGGTCCATAACGAATGTAGTTTTGTTCAAAAAAGCTCATCATTTATGTCCAAAAATCTCCGTCTTGTTAGCACATGATCTAAGCCCGCCGGACTTCACTTCATGAACGAGGGGAAAAAATATATTTACGTTCGTTCAAACATGTCAAACGTTGTATAGCATAAATCATTAGGGCCTTTTTTAACCAGAACATGAATAATATTCAAGGTGGACGAATGCATTCTCTTTTATAACGTATTGGAACGAGGGTACCCAACATGAACTCGCGAGCCAGGTGTCTAATGGGCCATCATCGTTCCATGGCTCTTGTTCGGTCAGATCTCCCTCCAGAAGACTCAAAACACTTTGTAAAGGCTGGTGACATCTAGTGGAAGCAATAGGAAGTGCCAAAATATTCCTCAGCCCCTGTGTTTTTCAATGGCATAGGTTTAAAGGTAATACAACACATCAGGTATCCACTTCCTGTCAGAAAATGTCTCAGGATTTTGCCTGCCGAATGAGTTCTGTTATACTCACAGACACCATTCAAACAGTTTTAGAAACTTTAGAGTGTTTTCTATCCATATATAATAAGTATATGCATATTCTAGTTACTGGGTAGGATTAGTAACCAGATTAAATCGGGTAAATTTTTTTATCCAGCCGTGCAAATACTGCCCCCTAGCCCTAACAGGTTAAAATCCCCATGTACAATAAATGCAGCCTCAGGATATGTGGTTTTCAGTTTGTATAAAGTCCAGCGAGGTTCTTTGAAGGCCGTCGTGGTATCGGCTTGAGGGGGGATATAGACCGCTGTGGCTATTATTGATGAAAATTATCTCGGGAGATAGTACGGTTGGCATTTGATTGTGAGATGTTCTAGGTCGGGTGAACAGAAGGACTTGAGTTCCTGTATGTTATCATAGTTATACCATAAGTCGTTATCATAAAACATATACCTCCACCCTTCTGCTTCCCAAATAGATGTTTTGTCCTGTCGGCGCGATGTACTGAGAACCCAACTGGCTTTGATAGCCAGGTTTATGCAGTCCTATACCACTGAAAGCCTTAGTCGGTGGAGTTGAGCTGAAAATATACTGGTCATACAAGAGTAATAATATACTGCTCAAAAAAATAAAGGGAACACTTAAACAACACAATGTAACTCCAAGTCAATCACACTTCTGTGAAATCAAACTGTCCACTTAGGAAGCAACACTGATTGACAATAAATTTCACATGCTGTTGCCCTTGTGAGACCATATGCTGGTGCGGTTGGCCCTGGGTTCCTCCTAATGCAAGACAATGCTAGACCTCATGTGGCTGGAGTGTGTCAGCAGTTCCTGCAAGAGGAAGGCATTGATGCCATGGACTGGCCCGCCCGTTCCCCAGACCTGAATCCAATTGAGCACATCTGGGACATCATGTCTCGCTCCATCCACCAACGCAAAAGTTGCACCACAGACTGTCCAGGAGTTGGCGGATGCTTTAGTCCAGGTCTGGGAGGAGATCCCTCAGGAGACCATCGGCCACCTCATCAGGAGCATGCCCAGGCGTTGTAGGGAGGTCATACAGGCACGTGGAGGCCACACACACTACTGAGCCTCATTTTTACTTGTTTTAAGGACATTACATCAAAGTTGGATCAGCCTGTAGTGTGGTTTTCCACTTTAATTTTGAGTGTGACTCCAAATCCAGACCTCCATGGGTTGATAAATTGGATTTCCATTGATTATTTTTGTGTGATTTTGTTGTCAGCACATTCAACTATGTAAAGAAAAAAGTATTTAATAAGATTATTTCTTTCATTCAGATCTAGGATGTGTTGTTTAAGTGTTCCCTTTATTTTTTTGAGCAGTGTATAAGCAATGGAGTAATGGCACTGTCGTAGCCAGCAAAAGCACTCTCCTAACCTTCCCAATGCATTGCAGCATGGTCCTTTGTAGCTCAGTTGGTAAAGCATTGTGCTTGTAACAGCAGGGTAGTGGGTTTGATTCCCGCGACCACCCATATGTAAAATGCACGCATGACTGTAGATTTATTTGGATAAAAGTGGCTGCTAAATGACATTTGTTGTTATATTATAGCGCACCGACAAATGGCTCTTTCACTGGTTTGAACATACAATAACACTTTTTTATAGAGTGACTGAAAGCATGAGTCAGATTGAGATAGGTTGACATTGCTAGAGCTGTGAATATGATATGAATTATAAAGTGTGTACTGCTTCTATACAATGTGTATGTGAAAATACCATCTGTCTACTTTCAGATCAACCAGAAGTGAAGATCGTTCAGGCGTTCCCTGAAGGTTTAACGAGAGAGGGAGAGAATCTAGAGCTGACGTGCATAGCAAAAGGCAAACCACAGTGAGTATCCATCCATCCACACATATAATTTAATACTAGTTAACAGTACAGCATTCCACTCTGTCCTTAAAAATGCCAACATAGACAGCTACATGACACTTCCAGGCTTCCTATATCCCTTTTCTGCCAGCCAAAGGACTCCCCTAACCTTCCCAATGCATTGTAGCATTTATATGTTACCAATTGCTAGTGTGTTTTGTGTAAAAGGCATCATTAGGAGGAACCTGCCAATGGCTCTCCCACGCTGATCTGAGTTCAGACCTTTAGAGTGAGATTTGGTCTATTGACGGGCATCGTGCAGGGTCTTTCTGATGTGGTTGGTTTTTGTGTCATCCAGGCCCCATCAGATCAGCTGGCTCAGAGTGGATGATGATGTGCCATCTCACACCGTGATCACCGGCTCTGACCTCTTCATCGAAAACCTCAACAAGTCGTACAACGGCACGTACCGCTGTGTTGCCTCCAACACCGTGGGAGATGCCTACGATGACTATATCCTCTTTGTATACGGTAGGTACTGTCATGGCTACTGTCGCCTGTAGTTTGTTTTGCGATTCTATCTATATTTGGAGATGAGTCCAGGCCAGGTGGTCTGTATTGCTGATACAGGATGTGTCGAGTAGGCAATCATGGCCACTCACTAGAATTTGCTAAATTTTCCATTGAAACTTCTCATGTGTCAGTTCACTGATTACAGGTTTCTCTGGGTGAATCTGTCACAGAAACCATGTCACTGACATAGTAACAGATGGCTCTGACTTAATGATTTATTCTGACTGACACCTCACAGACTATCCTCAATCTAACTTGTAGCTTACGTATGAATCTCTGACTTAGGTTACTATGGCACTTATAGCAATGCCACTCTGAGATTGTATTTCTGTAAGTGCTCTTAGGCAGATGGTGACATTTGTTTGTCCCTCTTAGTCCTCTAGTGATCATCTCCAGAACAAAAGCATGGAACGTGCTATTAAGTAACAGTCCAGGCCTATCCAGGGTTTCATCCTATGACTGAAGTCATAATTGGCGCCCCATCCACTCTCATCCATTAGAGGCATGATTCACTTTCCCTCTGTAATGTAACTGTCATACAGTTACTGTATCTACAGGAAGAGGTTTGAGGTTTGTGAAGCAGGCTGTAGTCTTGCTTCCATATGGATCCTTTGTTTGGAATATGATTACTTTTGGCTTTGAACAACACACATCATCCATTTCCAAATAGATTTAGCTTCATAAAGGAGCTTGTGAGAAATGAAAACTGCCAGAACAGGAAACATTTTCCATACACACCATCTTTTGATTTATGTTGTTTTGTCTTTTACTTTCATACTTGTTTTGGCACATTGGTTTGATTGGGAATGTGAGCTGACTATTTGTTTTGGAGATATACCCCTCTCCCATGCATAATCAAGTTCTATAGTAGGCGTCTCTTCATATATGCCCTCCTCACGTCTCCATATTGCATTTTCCTACATTTCTTTGAAGGAACAACCTGCTCCCTACTCAACAGAGATAAACTAGACAAACAGCTATACACTAAAAAGACTCGTGAATGAATTTCCATGGTGAAAATGTGTGTTTGCCGGTGCAGCAAACATGCTAGCATGTGTGAGCTGTACATGTTTTGTAGTAGAATTATCTATTTGTATGCCTTTGGCACAATGAAATATCCCATCTTACAGAAATAGCTTCCCACCACAAGTCTTTTTCAGTCTTTTACCACCTCAACATTAGAGACAGCATATCTCTGGTGTTATCAGTACAGTCTCTATTCTTTTAGTTAGAGCATTAATGAGACACTGGAGATTTGTGAAAGGTGTTGATAACACTTTGAGTAATTATGTTTGAGATTCCCAGTTCTGTTATTCCACAGAATTAGATGCTAGACAAAAGAAGCCATGTTGTTGGTCCATAAGAGGATTGTTTTCCCTGACTAATCATACTAGTTACTGTACACTAGCATAATGAGTGTGTCTTTCTGAACATGGTTCCATCTAGGGGTAAGCATGATGAGAACCACAGATGTGTCAGCTTAGCAGGTGGGTCTATACGTGAAGAGACTGCTGGGTGGGTTTTCCTGTTTTCTACTTGTATTAGGCCCAGGAGGAGCCCATTAGTGTCTAGTGTTGGAATCCACAGCTGCTATCTCTTAGTATGTCCCTGATGTTCATTAATGTGGATCTGTCAGAGGACTGTGTGCAGTACCATGTCAAAGCTAGATGACCAGGAACCTAGCTAATGTAGTGCAACAGGAGAGTACAGTATGTGTACCAATGGTCTGTGCTATTCTAGATATATTAGATATTCATATGTGTGCTACTTTCTGAGAGTTGGAATATAGAGTATGCTACTCTCATCTTGCCTCTGCCTACCGCTGCACTAAAACACTTTATCCCTGACACTAGAAATGTTGTGTATACTCTGTGTACTCTCCTACAGTAAATAAAAAAGCATATAGTAAGTAACAAAGCATGTTTAGTTGTCAGTTGTATTCTGGTCTAAGGGTGAGAGAGAAGGTAGTTAGGCTGGTTTGCCTCCTCTGCTGGTTCTGGGTTGTTTTCAGTAGACTATGAGTGCTGGTCTGTGGTTGGTTGACGTCCGGTGTAGGAGTAAACTGGTCCAAAGCAACTAGGCTCCCAGCTACTGTAGGCTCCCACCAAACTCCGTTCACTGTACAAAGCTGACCTGGTGCTATAACTCACACATACTGGCTGTTGGCAGGAGAACAATTATGTATTTTGCTCAAGGGTTTGTTCTGCAGTTGACTCTCTGACCCAGAGATTTCCTACACGGCCATGAAGTCAAAGATTCCCATGCAGCCATCTGGGCGTCAAGCCCAGTCAGAAAGTATGCTCAAATATGGCTCTGTTGACCCTGACTTGGATGAAGCGCTGTTGTGAAAACAAACGTGTTGAATCACACGGATTCTGAACCATCACCCATCTCTGCACCATAGTACAGAATAACTAATGAAACATCAGGCTGCAAATTAATAACCAAGTCATACAGTCTCAAGAGAAAACATAGTTTAATGTGTTTTGAAAAATGCATCTGAGGACATTGTTGTACTGTATTACTTTATGGAATATTTGTTTGAGTCAGAAATCTCCATTGCTATGTTATGAAGACAATGTGCATATAAAACAATGTATTCAGAATTGCTAACAAGCTGAAGAAAAATAAAGTTTTTTGGCTGCCAGGTTTAAGAGGGCATAGCTAAACAATTTCTCCCGCATTGTTTCAGTTTATGCTTAGAATTTCTCATATCAAATGTTCTTACAAATAGAAATGTACCCTGAAAATATGGCACCTCCAAATACATTCATATTTCAGCTCTCATAATGTGGAGCCAAGAGTAATCCAGCCTGCAAATTGCCCATGGAGAATACTTGTTTGCTAGACTATTATATGTGCCATATCCCATCCAGGCCTTTGTGGCAGCCTCTTATCCCTGGCCTGCATGCCCAATTTCCCAGACTCTGACATTTCAGCTATCAGACCGCCTTCGGTCACAGGGAAAGAAGAAATCCCCTATAAATATTGTTTGCGGAGAATCTGTTCCTGATATCCCCTCACCTCTCCCCCCTGCCCCCTCCTCCCCCAGAAGCGACATTATGCCACCATTGATGTTTTATCATTAGTTTGGAAGTGTGTGGTCCCCTACTGTGGGCTTCTGATGGGCACAGACAGTAAAGGCATGAAGACAGCCAGACAAATTTCTCCCGCTGTGACTTGTCTCCAGCAAGGGGCCGGCACTATCTCTCTGTGCCAGAAACAGGAAGATATTCCTAGTGGCAGGGAAGCTTTTCAGTCTCTTAGCACCGCTGCATACCTGTATTGGCCTCCATTTTGTAATTCTCATTATTTTGTTTGTGGTGTTATGAAAGGCCTTGTCAGTACACTATCAGTCTGTTGTTGTTGCAAGAGGTGCAGAAGAACTACAGGGGAGTGCACCAGAGTTGCTTAATGCACTGCTTAACTTAATTACTGGAAATAATCCCTTAATATGTTAATTTCTAACTTCCCAACTACCCATTGAATGTTTATGAACAATATCGGGCACATTAAGTTCGTTTTTCAAACTACAGTATGAGAATACAAAATAGTAAATTAGATGTGTTCATTCCAACCTTTTGGCCTATTGTTAATGAGTAGAGGTTTAAGTAAGATTGGAATGACCTGATATCAAACACTGTGCATTGTCAAAGCTCTGATATTGCATTCACTATCACCAGACAGTAGAAAAGACACCAATGGTGCGTTGACACAGGTTACAGATGAAGAATGCAATATGGGAAAAGCAACATCCTTCCTGTGGGAAAAACAGCCATCTTACTGAGACCATACAGAACCTAAATCATTATCTCGCTCTATAGTAATACTACAGTAGTTACTGAGAGATTTGATACTTTCCCAATTCTGCTACAGTACTTCCATACTTGCATGACCCCATCCTTAATGGCTTCTCACACTTTCTTTATTTCTTATACATTTCTTCTTGATTTTGTATGTTTTCCATCTAGATGCTCCTACCACGATCCCCACACCCACCACCTTGAACCTAGACAACACCCAAGGTACTGTATGTCCCCACTTTGTTCATTCTCACCCCTCGCCTGTGTGTACACGTGTGCATGCTTGCTTGTGAGTGTGTTTGCAGTAGTGTAGTACAGTGAGAAAGAGAGAGTGGGTGAGAGAGTTTGGGAGAGAGACAGAGAGAGGTTGAGACAGCGGGCGGGCAGTTTTAATCAGATTGTTCTACTGATAGGTGCCATAGCGGACGCCCTGCGCTGTGCTTTCAGTGACACCTGTCACAGCCCTTTCCTGTCACGTTTGATCTGTGAGGATGGAGGAGACATGTCAGTCGCTCGGCACTCTGCTATCTTATCAGCATCGCCATGCAGCCATATCTCAACCTGCCCACACT
Organism: Salmo salar; assembly: GCF_965601325.2. Lineage (NCBI taxonomy): Eukaryota > Metazoa > Chordata > Actinopteri > Salmoniformes > Salmonidae > Salmo > Salmo salar. Next base: position 137,664,001 of record NC_138299.1, read on the forward strand.
CACATCACAGTCACATTACAATGCCCTTTACATCTCCCCCATCAAATCACAATCACATCCATCTTTGTAGGCCTGGAAACACTGACTGATTTGTTTTCTCTTTGACTTATGATATGGATGAAGGACAGTTTATTTACAGTGTCAGCTGGCCCACCTCTGTACATACGGTTTAGTGTTGGATCTTCTACGGTACTATATGTAGTTCTTATTCTTTTCACTTTTGTGGAGGAAGAAGTGTGTTGACTATTGGGAAGACTTCTTTGTGTATAATATGGTTGTTCAAATAAACTGAAAAACAAAACAAAAATCTGTCTCTCCTCCATTCTAGATAGTTCAGGTTTGTTCATATACAGACACATGGAGACCATTTATTAGGAATGCCAAATTCATTCATCAGTGAGAGAAAGTCCATTTAGAAGATAATACATTTCTGATAAACGGCAGTGAGAGAAATAGAATGGGAGTACTGGGATGGGCTGGAGCTTTTAAAATATCTATTAAAGCCTAATGTTGGCCAAAAGTACTTGGCAGCATCAGGAGGTGACATTTAGAGATAACTAAATATGGCATTTATATTGCAGAGTAACTGCAGCACTGACAACTGCCATTTAATTATATTCTCTGTTGTTTGCCAGCTAAACGCAGACCTCGTAATTGATTTCTATCAATATTTGCAAGCAGAGTTCCCTCAAACGTTTGGATGAAATCCTGCACTATGGAAGTACTCCATAGGTACTGCTGTGATTCTCTACTAACACACAGGGGAGGGGCAAATGCACGTTCATAGCTGACAATGTACTTCCAGAGCTAACATGAAGTCATCCCAAGTCATTCAAAGCCAGCCCACCGAGATGTACCATACGTACATGTCCAATGGCATGTCACACCGCAGGCTCCTACAGAGGAGGAGGTGGTGGTGGTGGGTGGTGGTACAGTATGGCTCTTTGATTTCCACTCAGGCACTAGAGAAGTAATCAGGTCCCTTTCATGCTGGTGCTGGAAACCTCCAGAGGCCATTTTGTGTGTCTGAGTAGAGGGAGTAGAGAGCCTGAGTGTCTCATCAACTGCACAATCAGGTCTACAAGGTGAATGAGTGGTCTGGGACATGAAGAAGCTCTAGCTCCTATTTCTAAGGTTTTTTGAATAGTCCATTTGGAATATTTTACTCCACAGAAGAGGGGTGAACTTTTATATATAGGATCTCCTGTATCAATGACAATCCTACTATACTGTGTCCCGGTATTTCTACTTTTATACAGATGTAGGATCTTAATTTGATCACCCTGTTGCAGGACAACTTTCCTGCAATGCAGGACATTTTAATCCTGTAGTGTATTTGAAGTTTAAAAAGGCTTCTGAAGTTGGGAATTTCCACTTTGAAAGATATATTTTTTTCATTAATTATAACCTATATAATAATTCACATTTCCTCTTGCTGCAGGATTATTTTCCTGCTGTAGAAAACTGGCTCAAAAGATCCTACATGTGTACGTCTAATGTTCTATGATTGTCCTTGGACTAGGACAAAACTCTGAGGAGACTGTTGATCTCATATGGTCTCTACAGAGAATCAACAGATGACTCCTCCCATGGGCGTCAGCCAATTTACTGTGAAAATGCAATTCGTAAACAGGTGGTTGTTAAAATTGTGTGTTGTGTTTTTCATTGTAAACCAATTACTCTTCACACAGTTTAATGCATGCGGCAGCGGAGACGTTTTCATAACTCCTCAGTGATTTCCGAGAGACAGGACTAAAACGGGGGTTTGACATGATTTCTGCAGTGCATGCTGGTAGGATGTAATAGAGCTGTCTTGCTGTTTACTACTCTTCTGAATACTATGTCTCAGGGGCCTTGTTAACCTGGCATGCAATGCATCACATTGTGTTACTCTAAGCTGCAGAACTGCACCTTCTGTTGGCGTTTTACTTTGTTCAAGCACAAAACTTACATTCGCAACAGAGGGTAATGAGTGTCATTATCAGAATATTCTTGTAAACCTGAGGCCCATAGAGATTGAAATATCATGTAACGTACCATAGCTTTACATTGTACTTAGATAACTCTGTATTGGCCTTCATAGGAATTTCCTTTTAGGAACACGTCGAGGACAACTTGAGCTAGTTCCTCCCAGCCCTGAGCACCACACAGTGCGCTCCTGTGATGTGTGTGAATGGTGTTATCCAAATGAATGTGTAAACATACAGCTCTCAAGCTGCCATTTTCCATTGATCCACACAAGCAACCGTCCCTCCATGTGGCCTCTCCACTTCCCTTTTATAAGCTAAGGGAAACATTCTGTGGGGTTCCATTCTGAACAAGTTGTTTATGCACCATTTCCTCTTTGTGTGGCTCCTAGTTCATGTGGAATGTAGCTTTTCATTTCCACAGTGTAATGCTTTCATGCCCTGCTAGATTTTTCTCTCCTCTGATAAGTGTTTTATTTTTTCTCTCAATTTCCTTGGTGTAGCCTAGCAACAGGCGAGAGCGGCAGCGGTTCAAGGCCTAAATATGGTTTTGTGAGGAGGAGCAAATGCCATGGTAAAGCATGAAACCACAGTCGTTTGTACATCTCTATTGTAGAGCTGGCCAGCCCTCCACGTTTTGTATCTACTGCTCTATCTCAAAGAAAGAAAGAAAGAAAGAAAGAAAGAAAGAAAGAAAGAAAGAAAGAAAGAAAGAAAGAAAGAAAGAAAGAAGAAGGAAGGAAGGAAGGAAGGAAGGAAGGAAGGAAGGAAGGAAGGAAGGAAGGAAGGAAGGAAGGAAGGAAGGAAGGAAGGAAGGAAGGAAGGAAGGAAGGAAGGAAGGAAGGAAGGAAGGAAGGAAGGAAGGAAGGAAGGAAGGAAGGAAGGAAGGAAGGAAGAAAGAGGCAGCTTGGACAGTTCACATTGTCAAGCTTTTCAGCGTTCCTATATAAAATACTGTATGTAGGACTAAGGGGCTGAACTGTAGAGTTCAGCGAGAAATTAGTCACTATCAGTCTATGAAAGCGTTGTCATGGGTTTTATAAAATCTATTTTCAATGCTGTACTGTTAACTACACATACACCAATAGTTATTTAACCAAAGGTTATTGTAAAGTGCATTGAAAGTAGCTTTTAAAGCTGTGTTCACTTTTTTTAAGTAAAGAGGCTGAGAGTACAGGGGTTCCCAAACCTTCTTCCAATTCACAAATGTATGGGGAAGTTATTTTAAAATGATTTTTACTATTATAAAATGGCATACAAACAAGTACAGTGCCCATCCTAATTCATAAGTGCTGCCTCTCTGATTGGTTTGCTAACCTAATGCAATGCTCCAGGCACCATGGCTTATATGAGGGGCTGGCTTGAATAGATTTCAGGCAGCAATATCAAACAGAGTGGTTTCTGGTATTGTGCTGGCAGGCTGGTTTCTATTGGTGAGAGGGTAGTAGTCGTTCTGATTCTACAGCTCAGGGTTTATAAAGGCAGTCTGCGAAGGTGAAGCCCTCGCTCGTCAAACGTTCAGAGATGATCCCAGGGAGGGACATCATATCCAGGGTAATCTCCTGCTAACACCCTCCTTACCTCGCCTTGGCTGGAGAAAGTAGAGAGTATAGAAGAATCTGCACAGAAACACTTCTCACCATTCACAATGATCTCTATGGGAAACTCAAACCACTTGACAGGGCTCCTGTACATTATTCTGGTGAGCATGTTGAATAAATGAACTGTAAGAAGAAACAGGGTAAATGTTGAGAATCCTGTTCAATTGAATGAGATTGCCAGAGCCCGATTGTTTAACAACTGGTCCAGATGTACAGGCTCAGTGGCTGGAGGAGCACTAAGTCCTCCCCATGCAGGGTTCCCACAGTTCCACGTTCAGCTGCAGGCTCCATATTGTCTTAAAGGATATCATGTATACAGAGCCAAAGATAGGCCACTAGTCATGCTGCCTGCTACCACACAGAACTCTGTCAAGCCTGTGTTTGTATGATGCAAGGATGCTAGCCCACCACAGTATATCCACTATCAACCAGCTAAACTGATCCTACTCCAGGTAAGGACCTTTCATAAACAATAAATGAGTCAATCTGAGTTTAGCTGGCACTAAGAATAAGGAATGAATGAAACTCTTGACCTCGACTTTTCTCTCCCCTGCTTTGTTTTGTGAGGCAATTTGTTTGTCAATGACTAAAGCTGAAATGTATTGGAGTGAAACTAGAGAAAGTATGCTGTCTTACTGTAAGTGCACATTGATACTTTCACTGTTTGTATTCATGTGTTCTCAAATGTTTCATTGCTGTCTTATGGAGTGGTTTGGCTTCTTCATCTTCCAAAAGTATGTGGGCGGTGTCTTCAAGCTGTGCATGTAATCTTCAGCACAAACAAACATTAGCAAATGTTCTACAAAATATCAAACTGTCTTTACTGTCACAACAATGTGTAACAAGATTATAAACAGTAATACATGCTAGTTTGAGAAAAGAATTGTTAACAGTATCTTACGAGCTAAGTCCTATCTGTTAGATAATACAGCCATGTTGAGTGTTGCCAACCACACCAAGGTGAGGCTAAATGGTGTCACTAAATAGTGTTGCCTATGTCAGTGAGTTAATGGGCTACAGTGGAAGTGAGAAGTCTTCCACGTTCTGATGTTGAAACAGTACAGTGTCTAACTTTGGCACTCCTAGTTGTGCTGCTGAAGCACTGCCAAAGATAGCTCTGCAGACAGACAGACAGACAGACAGACAGACAGACAGACAGACAGACAGACAGACAGACAGACAGACAGACAGACAGACAGACAGACAGACAGACAGACAGACAGACAGACAGACAGACAGACAGACAGTGACTTTATTATGCTGATTCTCCTGGTGCTGAGACAGAAGCAAGAAGACATGAATGATTCAGCTGTTCACGGCTTTGACTGAGTGACTCCTCCAAATACATACACCCACTTGGTCTAGCACCTTAGAAATTAGATGGCACCTTATGGTAATGTATGCATTTAGGACTGAAGTAAAGTCATACTAGTGTATTATGAAATATACTGTAAATGAAAGAGAGGTGATCAGTAGTTGCAATAGGTCGGTTTCACTGCATAGTGATTAACAATGAATTAAAACCTGTTGAGGACAGACGTTCAGCTAGTGGAACGCCTAGCCAACATCCAATGGAACAGCAGGGCGCGAAATACAAAACATCAAAAATCTAATAATTTCAATTTCTCAAACATACGACTATTTTACACCATTTTAAAGATACACTTCTCCTTAATGTAAGTACATTGTCCGATTTCAAAAAGGCTTTACAGCGAAAGCAAAACATTATATTATGTTAGGACAGTACATAGACAAACAATAACCACACAGCCATTTTCCAAGCAAGGAGACGTGTCACAAAAACCCAAAATACAGCTAAAATGAAGCACTAACCTTTGACGATCTTCATCAGATTTTATTTATTTATTTCACCTTTATTTAACCAGGTAGGCAAGTTGAGAACAAGTTCTCATTTACAATTGCGACCTGGCCAAGATAAAGCAAAGCAGTTCGACAACATACAACAACACAGAGTTACACATGGAGTAAAACAAATATACAGTCAATAATACAGTAGAAAAATAAGTCTATGTACAATGTGAGCAAATGAGGTGAGATAAGGGAGGTAAAGGCAAAAAAAAAGTCCATGGTGGCAAAGTAAATACAATATAGCAAGTAAAACACTGGAATGGTAGATTTGTAGTAGAAGAAAGTGCAAAGTAGAAAAAGAGTTAATGGGGTGCAAAGGAGCAAAATAAAATAAATAAAATAAATAAATACAGTAGGGGAAGAGGTAGTTGTTTGGGCTAAATTATAGATGGGCTATATACAGGTGCAGTGATCTGGGAGCTGATCTGATAGCTGGTGCTTAAAGCTAGTGAGGGAGATAAGTGTTTCCAGTTTCAGAGATTTTTGTAGTTCGTTCCAGTCATTGGCAGCAGAGAACTGGAAAGAGAGACGGCCACAGGAGGAATTGGCTTTGGGGGTGACCAGAGAGATATACCTGCTGGAGCGCGTGCTACAGGTGGGTGCTGCTATGGTGACCAGTGAGCGGAGATAAGGGGGGACTTTACCTAGCAGGGTCTTGTAGATGACCTGGAGCCAGTGGGTTTGGCAACGATTATGAAGCGAAGGCCAGCCGACGAGAGCGTACAGGTCGCAGTGGTGGGTAGTATATGGGGCTTTGGTGACAAAACGGATGGCACTGTGATAGACTGCATCCAGTTTGTTGAGTAGGGTATTGGAGGCTATTTTGTAAATGACATCGCCAAAGTCGAGGATCGGTAGGATGGTCAGTTTTACGAGGGTATGTTCGGCAGCATGAGTGAAGGATGCTTTGTTGCGAAATAGGAAGCCAATTCTTGATTTAACTTTGGATTGGAGATGTTTGATGTGAGTCTGGAAGGAGAGTTTACAGTCTAACCAGACACCTAGGTATTTGTAGTTGTCCACATATTCTAAGTCAGAACCGTCCAGAGTTGTGATGCAGGACAGGCGGGCAGGTGCAGGCAGCGATCGGTTGAAGAGCATGCATTTAGTTTTACTTGTATTTAGGAGCAGTTGGAGGCCACGGAAGGAGAGTTGTATGGCATTGAAGCTCGTCTGGAGGGTTGTTAACCTGTTGGGGGTAGGGGGCAGTATTGACACGGCCGGATAAAAAACGTACCCGATTTAATCTGGTTACTACTCCTGCCCAGTAACTAGAATATGCATATAATTATTGGCTTTGGATAGAAAACACCCTAAAGTTTCTAAAACTGTTTGAATGGTGTCTGTGAGTATAACAGAACTCATATGGCAGGCCAAAACCTGAGAGGATTCTATATGGGAAGTGGCCTGTCTGACAAGTTGTTCTTCATCTTGGCTCTTTTTATTGAAGACTGAGGATCTTTGCTCTAACGTGACACTTCCTACGGCTCCCATAGGCTCTCAGAGCCCGGGAAAAAGCTGAACGATATCGAGGCAGCCTCTGGCTGAAACACATTATCGCTTTTGGCAAGTGGCCGATCAGAGTACTATGGGCTTAGGCGCGTGCCCGAGTCGACCCCATGCTTTATTTTCTTTCGTCTGTTTACCTAAATGCAGATTCCCGGTCGGAATATTATCGCTTTTTCATGAGAAAAATGGCATAAAAATGGATTTTAAACAGCGGTTGACATGCTTCGAAGTACGGTAATGGAATATTTAGAATTTTTTTGTCACGAAATGCGCCATGCTCGTAACCCTTATTTACCCTTTCGGATAGTGTCTTGAACGCACAAACAAAACGCCGCTATTTGGATATAACTATGGATTATTTGGGACCAAATCAACATTTGTTATTGAAGTAGAAGTCCTGGGAGTGCATTCTGACGAAGAACACCAAAGGTAATAACATTTTTCTTATAGTAAATCTGACTTTGGTGAGTGCTAAACTTGCTGGGTGTCTAAATAGCTAGCCCTGGGCTATCTACTTAGAATATTGCAAAATGTGCTTTCACCGAAAAGCTATTTTAAAATCGGACATATCGAGTGCATAGAGGAGTTCTGTATCTATAATTCTTAAAATAATTGTTATGCTTTTTGTGAACGTTTATCGTGAGTAATTTAGTAAATTCACCGGAAGTTTGCGGGGGGTATGCTAGTTCTGAACGTCACATGCTAATGTAAAAAGCTGGTTTTTGATATAAATATGAACTTGATTGAACAAAACATGCATGTATTGTATAACATAATGTCCTAGGTGTGTCATCTGATGAAGATCATCAAAGGTTAGTGCTGCATTTAGCTGTCTTCTGGGTTTTTGTGACATTATATGCTAGCTTGAAAAATGGGTGTCTGATTATTTCTGGCTGGGTACTCTGCTGACATAATGTAATGTTTTGCTTTCGTTGTAAAGCCTTTTTGAAATCGGACAGTGTGGTTAGATTAACGAGAGTCTTGTCTTTAAAATGGTGTAAAATAGTCATATGTTTGAGAAATTGAAGTAATAGCATTTCTAAGGTATTTGAATAACGCGCCACAGGATTCCACTGGCTGTTACGTAGGTGGGACGATTTCGTCCCGCTGGCCCTAGAGAAGTTAACAGTGTCCAAAGAAGGGCCAGAAGTATACAGAATGGTGTCGCCTGCGTAGAGGTGGATCAGAGACTCACCAGCAGCAAGAGCGACATCATTGATGCATACAGAGAAAAGAGTTGGCCCAAGAATTGAACCCTGTGCCACCCCCATAGAGACTGCCAGAGGTCCGGACAACAGGCCCTTCGATTTGACACACTGAACTCTATCAGAGAAGTAGTTGGTGAACCAGGCGATGCAATCATTAGAGAAAACAAGGCTAATGAGTCTGCCGATGAGGATGTGGTGATTGACAGAGTCGAAAGCTTTGGCCAGGTCAATGAAAACGGCAGCACAGTATTGTTTCTTATCGATGGCGGTTACGATATCGTTTAGGACCTTGAGCGTGGCTGAGGTGCACCCATGACCAGCTCTGAAACCAGATTGCATAGCGGAGAAGGTGCGGTGGGATTCGAAATGGTCGGTAATCTGTTTGTTGACTTGGCTTTTGAAGACCTTAGAAAGGCAGGGTAGGATGGATATAGGTCTATAGCAATTTGGGTCAAGAGATGACACTCATAGGACATCATGTTACACAATACATGTATGTTTTGTTCAATCAAGTTCATATTTATATCCAAAAACAGCATTTTACATCGGCGCGTGATGTTCAGAAAATGTATTCCCACCAAAACTGCCGGTGAATGAGCACATTCATTTACAGAAATACTCATCATAAACGTTGACAAAATATATAACAATTGTTTAAAGAATTATAGATACACTACTCCTTGATGCAACCGCTGTGTCAGATTTCAAAATAACTTTACGGAGAAAGCACATTGTTCAATATTCTGAGTACATAGCTCAACCATCAATGCAAGCTATACAGCTACCCGCCAAATTCTGGCATCAACAAAACTCTGAATTGGTGTTATAAATCATTCCTTACCTTTGCTGATCTTCGGCGGAATGCACTCCCAGGACTCCTACTTCCACAAGAAATGTTTGTTTTGTTCGAAATACTCCATATTTATGTCAAAATACCTCAGTTTTGTTCGTGCGTTCAGATCACTATCCAAAGGCATAAATCGAGACACGAAAAGTCAAAATGTTCCATTACCATTTGTAGAAACATGTCAAACGTTGTTTACAATCAATCTTTAGGGTATTTTTAACGTAAAAATGCGATAATATTCCAACCGGACAATAGCGTATTCATTCCAGGAGAAAAAGAAGGAACGGCGCGCTCGCGGGCTTGCGCATAACCAAGCCCTTTGTCCTCAGGCAGTCCACTCATTGACTGAGCTACTATTCTCTGCCCAGTAACAGGAGAAGGGTGAAAAAACGTTCTAAAGGCTGTTGACAGCCAATGGAAGCCTTAGGAAGTGCAACATGACCCCACAGACACTGTAGTTTCGATAGGGATTCAAAAGAAGAACTACAATTCTCAGATTTCCCACTTTCTGGTTGGATTTTTCTCAGGTTTTTGCCTGCCATATGAGTTCTGTTATACTCACAGACATCAAACAGTTTTAGAAACTTCAGAGTGTTTTCTATCCAAACCTACTAATAATATGCATATTCTAGTTTCTGGGTCCGAGTAGTAGGCAGTTTAATTTGGGTACGTTTTTCATCCGGCCGTGAAAATACTGCCCCCTATCCTCAACAGGTTTTAATACACACTAACTGTCTGAGTCAATAGTGTTAGGGCCTGAATAAGAATGCACAAATGTGTGTTCATTCATTGTTCATCAAACATTATAGCATTTGTTGAACATTTAATGCAAACACCTAACACTTGTATATCATTAGCCTTTGAGGCTTAACGTTCAATTCTTATTTAATATGCAAATGAGTTTTGGCTCAGATTAGCAGATTGGTTCCCTTTGTAATGGGTGTGCTTTGCTTCCTTGATTTATCAACAAAAAATAAATGATATTTATATGTGGAGAAAATGAGCCACTGGCTCCATTCTAGTCTGTACAATAGTCCGTTCTAATTGGTCTCCAGGGGTATATGGGTTTTACTGTGCCAGGATGGGGATGTTCAAAGAGTATCATACTAAATGAAGATGGTTTTCTCATATGGCCTGATTTTAACTTGAAATATGGATACTTAACTTTAAAACTTTTCTCAGCTCTTGAGGAACTGACGTTGTGATGTTAGAAGAGCATATTTGGGAATATTTGAGGTAAAAAAAGGAAAACAGGCACAGATAGATTCAATATTCCTCAAAACCCATGATGAACCCTTTCAACATTCTTAGGTTGACATGCACCGCAGTAGAATGTCTAACCAGAAGTGGTTTGTTAGTTTGTCTACCTGCTGACCCTGAAAAGGGTAACAATATTTGGCATTAGAAGTTCAGATAACTCAGTGCCTTGAATATTCTTTCTGAGGAGGTTAGAGTTGGTTATGTTGTGGTGCAGTAGCTACTGTGAGAGCAGAGCAGAGCACTGGAACATCTTTTCCATTAGCTTGTCAATCACTTTTCTTAGCCATGACCTCCAGAAAAACAGCTTCAAAAACTAGGTAGAAGCAGGCAGCATTCACAATGTCCTTTTTTGTTTAGTCAAGAAGCTTGTTTTGTCAATCCAAAGTTTTCCCAACTACATGTTTGCTAACATCCCAAGGTACAGAGTTCACAGTTAACTCTCCATTCACAGATTTGATGTGTTGCCAATAGTACTTCATCTGTATTTTCACACCTCGATAGAATGTCCCGGTTGAGTCTGTGAATCTTCACTGCTTTGTTCAGAATTGACAAAGCAAATCTGTCTCTGAATCTCTATTGTGCTGAAGAAGGTCGAGGCATTGCAATTGTATTGAGGACAATGCTCATATTTTTCAGCAGTGCAGTTGGAGATTTTTAGATGACCCTGTCTAGAATAAGATGTATTTTTTTTTAAATGAAAACATAAATTAGAACTTTTCTTTTTTCATTTTCCTTCCAAACAAAACATACAGGATTGACCTCACAGCCCTAAGTGATGCCTGCACTCTATGAACTGACCTCAACAAAGATGCTTTCAAATCTTTTTGATTTGTTTTATTTGACCTTTATTTAACTAGGCAATCTAAGGCTCATTTGAATTCAGTCCAGCCTGAATTGCCATATTTATCCTGTACAGATGTAGGATCTTAATTTTAGCCAGTTTGCTACAGCAGGAAAATAATCCTGCAGCAACAGGAACTTTTAATTATTGTGTGCATTATATTTAATGGACTTTTTTGTAGGTTGATAAATCAAGTCTGAAATTTCAAAGTGGAAATTACCAACTTCAGAAACCATTTTAAACCTCAAATACGCTACAGATATTACATTTCCTGCATTGCAGGGAAGTTATCCTGCAACCGGGTGATAAAATTAAGATTCTACATCTGCAGCTCTTTTTCAACAAAACAACATGCTTAAAAAGCTTTTGCTATTACCAAGTAGACTCTGCTTCTACCAAGTCGACTCTGCTACTACCAAGTAGCCTCTGCTACTACTAAGTACACTCTGCTACTACCAAGTAGACTCTGCTACAAAGTAGATGCTTCCAGTCTTCTTCAGGAGTGTGTGAGAGCAGGCCACATACTCCACAAACATATTGCAATGGAGGGTGAGATTGAATTTGGCCCCTTGCCTAATATGTTATGAGCTTTTTCCATCAATTCACAAGAGTCATCATTGCAATTAAATGTGTGTAATTACATCTGTAAATCCACAGTGTGCATACAAGTGAGTTCCAGTATGAGTAATGAAATCAATATCCCATGTAATCAGCCAGGGGACAGAGATACACACAACTGATCCCCGGTTTCTAAGTCAGTCAATCAGTCAAAACGTTAGTCAGGCAGTCATTCAGTCAGTTACTAAGTCAGTCAATCAGTCAAAACATCAGTCAGGCAGTCATTCAGTCAGTTACTAAGTCAGTCAATCAGTCAGTTACTAAGTCAGTCAATCAGTCAGTTACTAAGTCAGTCATTCAGTCAGTTACTAAGTCAGTCAATCAGTCAATACGTCAGTTAATCAGTCAGTTACTAAGTCAGTCAATCAGTCAATACGTCAGTCAATACGTCAGTTACTAAGTCAGTCAATACGTCAGTCAATACGTCAGTCAATACGTCAGTTACTAAGTCAGTCAATCAGTCAATACCTCAGTTAATCAGTCAGTTACTAAGTCAGTCAATCAGTCAATACGTCAGTCAATACGTCAGTTACTAAGTCAGTCAATACGTCAGTCAATACGTCAGTCAATACGTCAGTTACTAAGTCAGTCAATCAGTCAATACGTCAGTCAATACGTCAGTTACTAAGTCAGTCAATACGTCAGTCAATCAGTCAGTTACTAAGTCAGTCAATCAGTCAATACATCATTCAGTCAATCAGTCAGTTACTAAGTCAGCCAGTCAGTCAGTTCAAGGCTGCTGGTTAGTGACCTGGCTATGTATAATTTGTCATTCCAGAACAGACACAGAGAGAGAGGGAACCATAAAGCATGTAGCCCCTTCACTCCAGCAGAGCACATTTCAGTGCTGTGCCGAACGATGTGGGCATCAGCCACAAATCCTCTTTATTTCCCCATAAATCCACCTGGCTGTGCTCATCCTGCCAGGACCGAGGTGTGGGCGTGTCACAGCTCCCTCAGCCACATCCTGCCAGGACCGAGGTGTGGGCATGTCACAGCTCCCCCAGCTACATCCTGTCAGCACCGAGGTGTGGGCATGTCACAGCTCCCCCAGCTACATCCTGTCAGGACCGAGGTGTGGGCATGTCACAGCTCCCCCAGCTACATCCTGTCAGCACCGAGGTGTGGGCATGTCACAGCTCCCCCAGCTACATCCTGTCAGGACCGAGGTGTGGGCATGTCACAGCTCCCCCAGCTACATCCTGTCAGGACCGAGGTGTGGGCATGTCACAGCTCCCCCAGCTACATCCTGTCAGGACCGAGGTGTGGGCATGTCACAGCTCCCTCAGCTACATCCTGTCAGGACCGAGGTGTGGGCAGGTCACAGCTCCCCCAGCTACATCCTGTCAGGACCGAGGTGTGGGCATGTCACAGCTCCCTCAGCTACATCCTGTCAGGACCGAGGTGTGGGCATGTCACAGCTCCCTCAGCTACATCCTGTCAGGACCGAGGTGTGGGCATGTCACAGCTCCCTCAGCCACATCCCGTCAGGACCGAGGTGTGGGCATGTCACAGCTCCCTCAGCTACATCCTGTCAGGACCGAGGTGTGGGCATGTCACAGCTCCCTCAGCCACATCCCGTCAGGACCGAGGTGTGGGCATGTCACAGCTCCCCCAGCTACATCCTGTCAGGACCGAGGTGTGGGCATGTCACAGCTCCCCAGCCAACAGCAGGACTATGTGGGAGGTAATGGCCGACTGTTAGAGCACTTCCACATTTTAAACATAATCAAAATTCTATTTAGTTTGTGTGCAATGCCATAAAGGACCTCTAATGTGGTTCTGAACTAAAAGGCAGAACAATTGAATGACTCCAGACAGGGCAACAGCATGGGACAATTCCATTACAGATCTGTCATTCATCTAGCCATTAGACGTTAGTGACGGGTTATAGATTTTACAGTCCCCCTGCTGATACTTTGTAATACCTTTTAGATACGTTCAATGATATAGACGGGCCCACTTCTTTGTGTGAAAGAAACCCGCTCCATTTCCCCCTCTGTGCGCTGTGGCAGGCTGGTTGTGCTCCCAGACGTTTGGCTGGTTCAGGTGTTAAATGGAAGGCGGTGGGGGGCAAGGTGAGGCGGGGCGGGGCGGGCCGGGGCCGGGGCGAGTGAGGGGATGTGACAGGGCTCCTCGGCTCAGTCCATTTAGCGGGTTGATGTTGAGTAGCATGGAGCACGGGCCCTTCCCTCTCCTCAGGGAGCATTCTGTGCTGTGCTACAAGACGTCCCTGATACTGGAAACAAACAGCTCTGCTCTGCTCGCCTCATCCTGCCTCAGATACAACCAACAGCAGCAGCAGATGAGACTCTAGTCTGTGTCAACAGTATGTGAGCTCTGCCCCTGCTTGGTGGAGGTAAGTCCATTCTGAAGAGGAAATGGCATTGAAGCATGTCTTTACTCTCTATTCAAGTTAAGTAGGTGTCAGACATTTTAGGCTTTTCCCATTCGCATTCAGAAAGAAAGTAATTTCTCCTAATCATAATCTTTATTCAAAACCATCCAATTTCAGTTCATGATTAGAGGGGACTGATGGGAAATGGAGTCTCTCCTTCAGGCAGTAAAGTAACACCCCTTCTCTCACCTCTCCTCTTCACCCCTCCATCAGTCTCAACTGATACAGGTCCCCACACTTAATCTGTAGACCTCGAGTGCCGAAAATGTGGAATGTTTGGAGATTTAATGCCTTGCCTTGTTCTTTTGTAGCTACCAGACGTATAAATCTCCCTAAACAGTGGACAACGATCAATTTTTGGATTCCCGTGGGTGAAATGTATTTCTGTGAGAGGGGACAGCACATTGCAGCCAGATTTATCTATGTGCTTGTGTCTACTCCCGATGATTGAGGTTTATAACTTCCTGATATTACCTCTTAAATCAGTGTATTTTACAGTTCCCTGGACTGTTTCTGTTGAAATTGTGGGGTATGTCAAGTATATGATTTTTATGTAACAGTCTCAGAACATTTTACACAAATACTTTTTGGAGATGAAAAGCTCTAGCCTCCCAGAATAAGTGGTATTTGGAAATATGATACAGTGTCATAGAATGAAATCTGGAGAACTCTATCTGAAAGCACAGAGAACAAACGTTGTAGATATCCTGTTGTGAATGTCCATCGCCACATACAGACAAGGACTAATCACTTATAAATGACATACTCTAGATACAGATGACGATTGAGGCCTCATTCACGGCAGTGCAGTATCAGTTTGAATGGCCATGGGGTCTTCATTATGTAACACATACATATACATTAGACTTGCATTTGGTAGTTTGAATAACATCATCCAGAAGTGCCCTTCAACTGTATGCAGAAAAAGTAATGAAACCGAAATGAAGTGGGCTATTCTGTTCTACAGCGCATACAGCCACAGTAGGAAGGGAAGAGAAGGTGTGACTGAGTGGGAGGAGGTTAATCATACATTTGAATGTTGATTTGAACTGAAAACACTGTTTTCACTCCACTGCTTCATGTTGTACAATGCGTCATTGTCCTTCATTGTTGAACAACACACCCTGTAACAGAATAGCTCTGATAGAATTTCATTGAGTCGCAGCTACCTCCCTGAATGGGTCAATCGTTGACCATGGACGTCTATGGTAGCTTCTATGTAGAAGTTGCTAAATGTAGTCTTCCTACATCCCTGTATTTCTGGTAGCATATGTTATCTGATTTCTTTGAATACACTGACTTTGAATACACTGTAAATTACTATGCTACTTTCAGTCTCCTGCTCTGTGATTTAATCAGAAGTGAGTCACTGCTCTGATACAGTTGAAGTCGGAAGTTTACATACACCTTAGCCAAATACATTTAAACTCAGATTTTCACATTTCCTGACATTTAATCCTAGTAAAAATTCCCTGTCTTAGGTGAGTTAGGATCACCACTTTATTTTAAGAATGTGAAATGTCAGAATAATAGTAGAGAGAATGATTTATTTCAGCTTTTATTTCATTCATCACATTCCTAGTGGCTCAGAAGTTTACATACACTCAATAAGTATTTGGTAGCATTGCCTTTAAATTGTTTAACTTGGGTCAAACGTTTCGGGTAGCCTTCCACAAGCTTCCCACAATAAGTTGGGGGAATTTTGGCCAATTCCTTCTGACAGAGCTGGTGTAACTGAGTCAGGTTTGTAGGCCTCCTTGCTCGCACACACTTTTTCAGTTCTGCCCACAGATTTTCTATAGGATTGAGGTCAGCGCTTTGTGATGGCCACTCCAATACCTTGAATTTGTTGTCCTTAAGCCATTTTGCCACAACTTTGGAAGTATGCTTGGGGTCATTGTCCATTTGGAAGACCCATTTGCAACCAAGCTTTAACTTCCTGACTGATGTCTTGAGATGTTGCTTCAATATATCCAAATAATGTTCCTCCCTCATGATGCCATCTATTTTGTGAAGTGCACCAGTCCCTCCTGCAGCAAAGCACCCCCATAACATGATGCTGCCACCCCCGTGCTTCAAGGCTGGGATGGTGTTCTTCGGCTTGCAAACCTCACCCTTTTTCCTCCAAACATAACGATGGTCATTATGGCCAAACAGTTCTATTTTTGTTTCATCAGACCAGAGGACATTTCTCCAAAAAGTACGATCTTTGTCCCCATGTGCAGTTGCAAACCGTAGTCTGGCTTTTTTATGCCGGTTTTGGAGCAGTGGCTTCTTCCTTGCTGAGCGGCCTTTCAGGTTATTTCGATATAGGACTCGTTTTACTGTGGATATAGATACTTTTGTACCTGTTTCCTCCAGCATCTTCACAAGGTCCTTTGCTGTTGTTCTGGGATTGATTAGCACTTTTCGCACCAAAGTACCTTCATCTCTAGGAGACAGAACGCTTCTCCTTCCTGAGAGGTATGACGGCTGCGTGGTCCCATGGTGTTTATACTTGCGTACTATTGTTTGTACAGATGAACATGGTACCTTCAGGCGTTTGGAAATTGCTCCCAAGGATGAACCAGACTTGTGGAGGTCTACAATTATTATTCTGAGGTCTTGGCTGATATCTTTTGATTTTCCCATGATGTCAAGCAAAGAGGCACTGAGGTTGAAGGTAGGCCTTGAAATACATCCACAGGCACACCTCCAATTGACTCAAATGATGTCAATTAGCCTATCAGAAGCTTCTAAAGCCATGACATAATTTTCTGGAATTTTCCAAGCTGTTCAAAGGCACAGTCAATTTAGTGTTTCTAAACTTCTGACCAACTGGAATTGTGATACAGTGAATTATAAGTGAAATAATCTGTCTGTAAACAATTGTTGGAAAAATGACTTGTGTCATGCACCAAGTAGATGTCATAACCGACTTGCCAAAACTATAGTTTGTTAACAAGACATTTGTGGAATGGTTGAAAAACTAGTTTTAATGGCTCCAACCTAAGTGTTTGTAAACTTCCGACTTCAACTGTAGCTGTGATTGGCTCAAAGAAGGGGTCTGGGGATCATTGTTTTAAGAGGCTGTGATTGGCTTGTTTCCAGACTCCAGAGCTGGTGAGGGGGCGCCACAGAAGATAGACCACGCTGTCATCGGGGGCGTGGTTGCCGTGGTGATGTTCGCTATCCTCTGTGCACTCATCGTCCTGGGGCGCTACTTCGCCAGACACAAAGGTATAACGGCTCACCTGGGTCCCCTGGCTGTTACAATGCTTCCACTGGCTTGAGATGAACTGCTGTACACTATCATTGATAATTCATAGACCTAGAGGTGGACTAGCTGTAGAGATTCATTACCATTCATTTGAGTCCAACAGGGGTGTTCATGAATTTGTTTATTCGTTGCAGGCACCTACTTCACACATGAAGCCAAAGGGGCAGACGACGCAGCAGATGCAGACACGGCCATCATTAATGCAGAGGGGGGACACAACAACACGGAAGAGAAGAAGGAGTACTACATCTAATGATGAGAGGCCATGGGGGTGTTATGTTGAGGGGGGAGGGGGGGGCGTCCTGTAGGAGCACTATATCTAACTCTGAGAGGGTGGGGGAGGGGGAGGGGGGGTAACGAGGGATGTCGAACTGGTGCAGCTGAGAAGGAAAGATGAGAGGTGGGGAAAGGAGAAGAGAAGAGGAGAAGAATGATGAGAACTCTAGAGGAGAGGAGGATTAGAGTGGATGAGTAGTTGGAGGCTTCATTGCTTTGTCGTGGATTCGCCCATCCAACCTCTCCTGGACTGCTGGGGCCCATTCTGTACAGTTCAATTATTTTACAGACAATTTTGTGCCTTGTTCTATTTCTTTCGTAATTGTTGTTTTCTTTTTTCCCCTCAAGCCTGTCGACTCCACCAGATCCTTTTTGCTGCAGTTAGCTTTCAGAGGAGATTGAATGACACGGCACTTCTTCTCTAGTTGTCCTGCAGCTCTATCTTAGCTTGTGTACCAGGCTTTTAGAAGCACTCTCTCTCTATGCTGTGTACTGTAGAAGCAGCCAACAACACATATGAGTCATTTCCAGACTATCTAAAATCAATTGTAAACAGCTCTCATCAATATCAAACTGTACTGTCGCTCTTAACTCAAGCATAAATATGACCTCTCCTGCTCTATCAGACATCCTGAAACATCCCTTTTATGTTTGTTCTGTGGCTAAAAGACTGACTGGAGTTGCTGCCATGGTCATAAGCATTGTTGGTTTATCTGTCAGATGTGGGTCGGAGCAACAGGCTGTTGTGTTGTTTCAACATCATGATATTATAGTGAATTCGGGGGGTAGTCCCAACCAGGACTCGAACCTGGGTCCAGCAATTGTTAAGCCAACGCCTTAACTGTTATGCCAAGAGGTCCGATCCCCTTGATGAGGTCACTAGGTGTTGGGCTAAGGTCGCTACAATATGGTTTACTCTGGGTCATCATACTCATACCCTCAATGGTCAGTGAAGGACCAATGTAATAGTAATGCTTGTACGTGTTCAAATACAGTGCATATATTACCCAGTGTTTTCAGCACAGGGTCAAATCCAGTTCAAATAATTATCTTCTACAGATAAAACAAGTTTGAGTTTGTTCTTGAATAATATACTGACTTTAATATATTGAATATATATTTAGAAACCTTACAAGGACCTTCAAACACGATTTTATTGTTGTCTTAGGCCTTTGTCTAATCTGTTGACTCGGGTTGCTATTGCGAGGAATATATCTCAATATGAAAGGGAAGAAAAAATGTTACTTCTACTTTAGATTGAAGACGTTTTAATTGTAATGATGTTTAAAACATTTGAATTTTTCAAACAGTAGCCAGTACACAAGGAATTCTGTATGTATTATTTTGACTGCCATTGTATATTTTATGGATATTATGATACACTTTGAATATCATTTTTGCATGACATTGTTTTGTTAAAATGTTTTGTTTTCATATTAGAAAAAGTAACACAAAACTAATGGTCATTGCTCAATGAGCATTCCTAATCGTGTCTGTGAATAATAAGGTATTGAAGATCCCCTATAAGTTTTGAATGGGGAATGACTAGCACGGTTTCCATTTCTGCCATGTTTCAGCTTTTGAAGTAAATGTACAGATTGCTGTGGAATCCCTGTAATGCATATTGAAGTTCCTGCTTTTATCTTTCCATGGTGCATTAGTCAATGGATTTATTGGATATAACAGTGTGATAGACAAAACAACTCCAAATACATGAATAAAAAAGGACAGCCACTGCCTTAAAACAATATAACAATAAAACTTTGCTTTTGAATATATCATAATAATGAAGAAAACAAGAGTGAAGGACTAAATGCAGTGCCTTCCTTTATTTAAAGGGTATACAGTATGATGTCAACAGTGTCACTCCGGATATATCTTAGTATATGAATCTCTCTGTACCTTACACTAGTAGTGGTGGTCTTACTCTCTATTCACATGTAACTCATAAAACAGACAGTACTAAGAACTGGAATAACAAGCTAAAGTTATTTTCAGGTTGGATAAATAATTGGAATCATAACTGAATGATATGGCTGCTTCTATTTAAAAAACAGCTCCTTATAACAAACAAGCTAAGTAGTATTAATGATTTTATTTACGGGCGATCTATTTCTGTCCAATAAGAATTTACAAGGTAGGCAAAAAAAGTGTATTTAATTTATTTGCTAAATCAATTTTAGTTGTATTTATAAGGTTATTGTATGAGGTTATATGCTGCAATTGTGGCCAAGGCTCACCACACTTTGGGAAAGGTAAAACAAGCAAAATCGCACTGGAAATCTGATGTTTATTTAATTGAATTGCTTGAGGGTGATGCAGAACATAACCAATACCAGTATAACAAATTAAAATTTGCAAATCAATATTCATCTCAAAGTGTATTGATTAGTTCTGAACTTGCTTTTGTTTTGTTAATCATCAATGTTTTATTCTGGATACAACTGAAATGATCGCTGTAGGGATTCCAATTAAGTGTTGTTTTTGTTTTCAGTATACACTCAATGGCCAGTTTATTAGGTACACCACCCCATTCTTGAAAATGGTTTGCTCCTGCAGACAGTGAGTCACATGACCATGGCTTGCTACACTATATACAGTTGGCAGACAGACATTGAGGTATTCACTTACTGCTCAATTGAACGTTAGAATGGGAAAAACAAGTGACCTAAGCAACTTTGAGCGTGTTATGATCGTCGGTGCCAGACGCACCATTCCAGTATCTCAGAAACGGCCAGCCTCCTGTTTTTTTGTTGGTGATCGCTTGCCTACTGGATGGGCTATTGCAGCAGATGACCACAGTGGGTTCCATTCCTATCAGCTTAAAAGAAGAAGCGGCTCCAGTAGGCAAGCAACCACCAACACTGGACAATTGAGGAGTGGAAAAACATTGCCTGGTCTGACGAATCCCGGTTCCTGTAGCGTCTTGCTGATGACAGAGTCAGGATTAGGTGTAAACAGCATAAGTCCATGGTCCCATCCTGCCTGGTGTCAACGGTACAGGCTGGTGGCAGGGGTGTGATGGTGTGGAGAATGTTTTCCTGGCTCAAATTATGGCCCTTGATACCAATTTGAGCAATGTTTCCATGCCCTGAAGAATTCAGGCTGTTCTGGAGGCAAAGGAGGGTCCGACCCAGTACTAGATGAGTGTACCTAATAAACTGGCCACTGAGTGCTATTTGATATGTAGTCCATGTGTTTCCACTTTCTCAGGTTCATGAATCTTGTGTTTTGCATCTCAGGTGAAATGCAAAGTGAAAGCCCCCCAAGAATACTACACATTTCAGAAAGTTATCAAATCAAAATATATATTTTTTTTTCTCAGTTGTATATGTTTGTGTTCTTAATATATGGTGCACTGTTAAATGTTACATATTATTTTGTATAGACCTAGTTCACAAAGAAAGAACTAGATTTGTTAATCAGACAATATCGCTTGTACAGTCAGTGTCCAGCAAAATACAAGGGTGGTGATTGATAAATCCTTATATCCACAGTAAAACGTATCATCTGTTTTTTCCCCAGACATAAAGAACAAGTAATCACAAAAAAGAATGGAGACTAAAGGCTCTATTGAATTTGTATCGCTGATCGCGTTACAGATTGCGCGATAGAAATTTGAAGGTCATTTCCGATTGAGCTGACATATACAGTGTTTTCCTTCGCTAACGCAGGAACATTGCCTTTAAATTTGAATCACGTTGTAAACCTGAACTTCCATGATACGGATTGTGTAGAGACTTAAATAGCATCTATTTACTTTCTAATGGTGTATTAGCATCCTGAATATGATGCATGTCAGTCACATTCTCAGATTGGTTTTCAAAAAACAGGTGGTGTAATTGCAGTGGTTAAGTTTTCTGATTAACTCCCAACATTTCTTGGCTGTTTGGATGGAGAACATGTTTGATGCCTAGAACGTTTTGGTTGTTCATTGCCCCAGTTAGTTGTTTTGAGGTCAAATCTTTAGTCTCTCTGTACCTGGGCAACATTTCTGTGTCGTAAAGAAAGGTTTCCTCATGTTCCCATACATATTTTGTATTGGTTCATAAAACATTTTTACACAAAAAAAAATCTGAAGAGTACTTGTCTTAATAAAAAGATATCAATGTGAAATGGACTGTATTGTCTTTTACCTGATATTCCTATTGTCAAGAAGTTCTAATACGGTTCAAGCCATAAAGGTGGTTACCATCCAATCTGCACTGTAACAGCAATCATTCCCTTGGTCCTGCACTGTTACCCCTGGTGTGGATATAGATTTTGTATTTGAACTTTGCTTCAAAACCCTCTATTCAACTCAGCCTCTAGAACCAGAGCTTTTGATATTTCTTAAATATTTTTAAATATTTTTACTACCCAGTTTGGCCTCTCAATTGAAACTGGGCAGTGTATTTCATCTCAATTAGATGTGATGTGGTGAGTGATGTACTGTATTTAGTGATCCTGATTGAAGGGGTCTTTTTTTCATACAGTAGCTTAACTCCACACACGTTAAGATATCAGTAACAGCCCTTGGAAGTTAACATTGATTTGACAAATTGAGAAGCATTTTCAAGAACAGGACCTAATTTATTAGCATGGACCATTCTGTCTTCATAATTCTGTCACAGCAGCCTTTTCCCATTATTTGAAGTGATCCCAGCTAAAGGTCAGGAGAATTATTCAAGCTTTAATGGAAATGTTTTAACCTTAGAAACCAGACATTTCTCTTCACTATCCCCAGGATCATGAAAAAGTAATACCCCCCTTGTTTGTCCCCCCTTTGCTGCTGTAACAGCCTCCACTCTTCTTGGAAGGCTTTCCACTAGATGTTGGAATACTGCTTTGAGGACTTGCTTCCATTCAGCCACAAGAGAATTAGTGAGGTAGGGCACTGATGTTGGGCGTTTAGGCCTGGCTCGCAGTCAGCGTTCCAATTCATCCCAAAGGTGTTCGATCGGGTTGAGGTCAGAGCTCTGTGCAGGCCGGTCAAGTTCTTCCACACCGATCTCAACAAACCATTTCTGTATGGACCTCACTTTGTGCACAGGGGCATTGTCATGCTAAAACAGGAAAGGGCTTACCCCAAACTGTTGCCACAAAGTTGGAAGCACAGAATCGTCTAGAATGTCACTATATGCTGTAGCATTAAGATTTCCCTTGACTGGAACTAAGGGGTCTAGCCGGAACTATGAAAAACTGTCCCAGACCATTATTCCTCCTCCACTAAACTTTACAGTTGGTACTATGCACTGGGGCAGGTAGCGTTCTCCTGCAAATCCAGACTCATCCATCGAACTGCCAGATGGTTAAGCGTGATTTATCGCTCCAGAGAATGCGTTTCCATCGCTCCAGAGTCCAATGGCGCTTTACACCCCTCCAGCCGGCGCTTGCGCATTGTGATCTTAGACTTGTATGTGGTTGCTTGGCCATGGAAACCCATTTCATGAAGCTCCTGACGAACAGTTATTGTGCTGACATTGCTTCCAGAGGCAGTGTTGAAACCGAGGACAGATGATTTTTACGCGCTTAAGCACTCAGAGGTCCCATTCTGTGAGTTTGTGTTGCCTACCACTTCACGGCTGAGCTGTTGTTGCTCCTAGAGGTTTCCACTTCACTGTAACAGCACTTACAGGAAGCTCTGGCAGGGCCGAAATTTGACGAACTGACTTGTTGGAAAGGTGGCATCCTATGACGGTGCCACGTTGAAAGTCACTGAGCTCTTCAGTAAGGCTATTCTACTGTCAATGTTTGTCTATGGAGATTGCATGTATTTGTGCTCGATTTTATACACCTGTGTGTGGCTGAAATAGCCAAATCTACTAATTTGAAGGGGTGTCCACATACTGTTGTATGTATAGTGTGTTTCATAATTTCTACTCTACACCTCTAAGTCTATATACAGTTGTGAAGAGTTCGCCTCTGCAAACTACCCTAGTGTGAAAATGACTGAAACAATCTGATCTAAACATGGGAGGAACTTGGGACAACAATGTGAAAATATGAATAATGCAAATGCTGACATTTTAATGAACATTATGCACACTGTATGCATACACACGTATAACATGAAACAGTGCACAAGTACATGAATTGATGAACTTTACGGTATGATGTTTCATTAAGAAGTTCTATTTAAACGTTCCATTTTAATCTGCAATGCCATGTTTAAGTGTAATTAGCACAGTGGGGGAATGGAGAGTGAATGAGTGTCAGTGCATGGCTTGTTTAGTTGACTAATTTATTGATTAAGATTGATGGCATGTATCACTTCGCTTGGCTGCAGCCTAATTAAATGATATAAGTATAAATAGATGCATGTGTGTGAGCATAGACAGCTAGGGGTGACGGGCTCTGCCTGCTAACGTAATTCCAGGTACTGTGTAACTCCACACACACACACACACACACACACACACACACACACACACACACACACACACACACATGATTCATAAGTGGACAATGACTGGGAAGGACAAACAAACATTTACTCCAGTTACCTAACATCCTTCTGTACAAAGCTCTAATTCTCAGTGTTCAAAAGAGGATATGTCCTCTAGTTTTTCCACAGAGATGCTTTTGTTACAACATATTCAGTGGAAATACACACAACAGCCAACAAGAAAACATATAATTATTTCAGGGACTTGCTTTGTACAAGAGATCTACACTACCAACAGTGGAGGTAATTGATTGTTGAGGGACAACGGCTGCTTCACTAGAATAAGAATATCATTTTGACCAGAAGTGCTGTGGAGGATGTCAGGGCTTGGTCATAAAGCAAAGGCACACATTGGAGTATATTGAGGAAAAACTTTTAATGGGAAACAAATGCTCAAAACAGACCTCATTAAAAAGTAGAAAACTAAAAACCAAAGCCCCATATATGAACAAACAAAATAGATGAGGTTAGCCCCAACTTTATAAATAAATCTAAATACTGAATCTCAATTGCAAACACCTGAATCGTATGATCAGTCCGAAAGACAGGCCGTTATCTCAGCCTTTTATGAAGAGGAGAGACGTTGGTTAATTAAAACACATAACCAAGCCCTGCTAATCCTGTGTGTGAGTGGCAGACAGAGGAGTCTTGTGTTTGGGAGGTGATTAACTCTAAGCCTGAAGATGCTGTGAACAGCACTACAGGCTCATAAGTCAGAGATGCTATTGCTTGATGTTCGGTTTAATACTCGTTGCCTAGTACTTAATCAGACACTGATGTTTACCAGAGGGAAAATGTGCTGGATTCGATGTTCAGTTTGCATATGGCTGATAATGCAAAAACAGCACAATTATAATAATACCTTACTATTCTTACTATTCTATGAAAATAGATTAAATTAAAGAATGTCAAAGAAAACAATATAATGTTCTGTTTTAGCACTCTTGAGATGTTTCCCTCAAGCGTCTCTCAAACTTATTTTCAAGGCGACTCCTTTTCTCTCAAATTGTTTTTGTATGCAATTTATCACATTGTTGAACAGTTACCAAGAGTCAATCGAAATCTGAGAACAAATTATCTCACAATCCTAACTGTATTTAAATCTTCCCAGTCCTGTGACCTTATCTACTCCTGTTCTGCATCTTATTTAGTTTTCTTCAAATGTAATTCATTTTCTAAACTTTCAATTTGAATGTAGTGGTTAGATAGTAGTTAATGTTTATCTCTATGGACTTGAATAGCTTGAAGATAGCATTGCTGCAAGTACAGTAAGAAATGTGATGTTTCCTACCTGCTTCTCACTTCAACTACTTTCAGTATTTATGTCATTTCTGTCTTTGTGTGCGATTAGTTATATTCTTACTTTGTCTGCTGACGTATGTTTAATTTGTTTTCCTTTGGAACTTGTCCAATTAGGCGACCACAAGACACAGTACTTATTAGTGTCAGTAAAAAAAACAGAGGAAATACTTTTATAACTTTTCTGTGGCAGGTTTATTTAATTGTGAATGTTGTTTTTCTCTGCCAGTCTAACAGCCAGAGAGGTTTACTTCTAATTACTTTGTTGACTGAATGAGCGTTATGTTAATGTTATACAGACAGACAGCTACCTAACCTCAGTACGGTGGACATCTCATCTGCTACCTGAACTCACATCTCTCCCACTAGTGCCCTCTAGCTCCTCTAGGGTCCTGGAGAAAAACACAAGAGAAAACATGACCCCTAGTCTTCCTGCTTCATCTACAATGAGGAGAGCAGCTGCTCAGCAACACTACAAATGACTGTGTAAAACTGTCTCAACCTTTAACACTATTTGTCCAGTCCAATCTCATAAAGGGCTGTCTAGATTATTAACAGTGTGTAAAGTATCATCTGTTTTGTTGATCGACCAGTGAGTGAAATAACAGTAAACTAGTGGATAAATCAGGCTTATTGAAGCCATAAGAAATAGGCTTTGTTGATGCAGGGAGGGAGTGGCTAAATACGAACACTGCCTACTTCCTCCCCAATCATTTATCCGTGTGACGCATTTGCCTTGTTAAATTAATTAGTTTGGTAATTAAGTGTGACATGAATTAATTAAATAGACATGAATTCAAACACTATAGGACTCCATCAGAAAACAAAAGGTTAGTGGCACATTATTCATTAGCGTTTAAACTTACACCTTATAAAAGACGATAAATCCTTTAACCCTCTCCTTACACCTTATACAAGACGATAAATCCTTTAACCCTCTCCTTACACCTTATAAAAGACGATAAATCCTTTAACCCTCTCCTTACACCTTATAAAAGACGATAAATCCTTTAACCCTCTCCTTACACCTTATAAAAGACGATAAATCCTTTAACCCTCTCCTTACACCTTATAAAAGACGATAAACCCTTTAACCCTCTCCTTACACCTTATAAAAGACGATAAATCCTTTAACCCTCTCCTTACACCTTATACAAGACGATAAACCCTTTAACCCTCTCCTTACACCTTATAAAAGACGATAAATCCTTTAACCCTCTCCTTACACCTTATAAAAGACGATAAACCCTTTAACCCTCTCCTTACACCTTATAAAAGACGATAAATCCTTTAACCCTCTCCTTACACCTTATAAAAGACGATAAATCCTTTAACCCTCTCCTTACACCTTATAAAAGACGATACATCCTTTAACCCTCTCCTTACACATAAAGACGATAAACCCTTTAACCCTCTCCTTACACCTTATAAAAGACGATAAATCCTTTAACCCTCTCCTTCGAATTTTCTTTGTGTGGGTGTGGAAAAGCATCTTAGAGTGACAGAATATTGTGTTTGTATGCAAGTAGCTGCCAATGGCTATATGTCAAACTGACTATCATAGGAAGTGTATTTATGTATTTAAAGAGTAAATATGGACTACTCGACTGTGAAGTGTAATGTAGTATGTAGTACATCAAGTCGTACATTCAATGCTCTTGAATGCTAAAAGTTTGCATAGCTCATCGACACGGTACACCATATTATTGTGGAGTTTCTTGCAGAATCAATCAAATTTATTTATAAAGCCCTTCTTACATCAGCTGATGTCACAAAGTGCTGTACAGAAACCCAGCCTAAAACCCCAAACAGCAAGCAATGCAGGTGTTAAAGCACGGTGGCTAGGAAAACTCACTAGGAAGAAACCTAGAGAGGAACCTCTTCTGGCTGTGCCGAGTGGAGATTATAACAGAACATGGCCAAGATGTTCATAGATGACCAGCAGGGTCAAATAATAATAATCCCAGTGGTTGTCGAGGGTGCAACAGGTCAGCACCTCAGGAGTAAATGTCAGTTGGCTTTTCATAGCCAATCATTCAGAGTATCTCTACCGCTCCTGCTGTCTCTAGAGAGTTGAAAACAGCAGGTCTGGGACAGGTAGCACGTCCGGGTTCCATAGCCGCAGGCAGAACAAATGAAACTGGAGCAGCAGCACGGCAAGGAGTCATCAGGCCAGGTAGTCCTGAGGCATGGTCCTAGGGCTCAGGTCCTGAGAGAGAGAGAAAGAGAGAGAGAGAGAGCGAGCGAGAGAATACTTAAATTCACACAGGACACTGGATAAGACACGAGAAATACTCCAGATATAACAGACTGACCCTAGCCCCCCAACACATAAATTACTGCAGCATAAATACTGGAGGCTGAGACAGGAGGGGTCAGGAGACGCTGTGGCCCCATCCGATGATACCCCCGGACAGGGCCAAACAGGCAGGATATAACCCCACCCACTTTGCCAAAGCACAGCCCCCACACCACTAGAGGGATATATTCAATCACCAACTTACCATCCTGAGACAAGGCCGAGTATAGCCCACAAAGATCTCCACCACGGCACAACCCAAGGGGGGGGGGGGGGCGCCAACTCGGACAGGAAGATCACGTCAGTGACTCAACCCACTCAAGTGACGCACCCCTCCTAGGGACGGCATGGAAGAACACCAGTAAGCCAGTGACTCTGTAATAGGGTTAGAGGCAGAGAATCCCATTGGAGAGATGGGAACCGGCCAGGTAGAGACAGCAAGGGCGGTTCGTTGCTCCAGTGCCTTTCCGTTCATCTTCACACTTCTGGGCCAGACTACACTCAATCAGAGGACCTACTGAAGAGATGAGTCTTCAATAAAGACTTAAAGGTTGAGACCGAGTCTGCGTCTCTCACATGGGTAGGCAGACCATTCCATAAAAATGGAGCTCTATAGGAGAAAGCCCTGCCTCCAGCTGTTCGCTTAGAAATTCTAGGGACAGTAAGGAGGCCTGCGTCTTGTGACCGTAGCGTACGTATAGGTATGTACGGCAGGACCAAATCGTAAAGATAGGTAGGAGCAAGCCCATGTAATGCTTTGTAGGTTAGCAGTAAAACCTTGAAATCAGCCCTTGCCTTAACAGGAAGCCAGTGTAGAGAGGCTAGCACTGGAGTAATATGATCAAATGTTTTAGTTCTAGTCAAGATTCTAGCAGCCATGTTTAGCACTAAATGAAGTTCATTTTGTGCTTTATCCGGCTAGCCGGAAAATAGAGCATTGCAGTACCGGTAGTCTAACCTAGAAGTGACAAAAGCATGGATACATTTTTCTGCCACATTTTCGGAAAGTAAGTTTCTGATTTTTGCAATGTTACGTAGATGTAAAAACCTGTCCTTGAAGCAGTCTTGATATGTTCCTCAAAAGAGAGACCAGGGTCCAGAGTAACGCCGAGGTCCTTCACAGTTTTATTTGAGACGACTGTACAACCATCAATATTAATTGTCAGATTCAACAGAAGATCTCTTCGTTTCTTGGGACCTAGAACTAGCGTCTCTGTTTTGTCCGAGTTTAAAAGTAGAACATTTGCAGCCATCCACTTCCTTATGTCTGAAACACAGGCTTCCAGGGAGGGACATTTTCGGGCTTCACCATGTTTCATTGAAATGTACAGCTGTGTGTCCTCCGTATAGCAGTAAAAGTTAACATTATGTCTCCGAATGACATCACCAAGAGGGAAAATATATTGTGAAAACAATAGTGAACCTTGTTATAGAATCTTGTTATAACACATGCATAACACATAATACAGTATAGCATATCGCCTGTGGCATCCTCATGCTCTATGTGACACAGCATGTCTCTATACGATGGAACACTCAGACAGAGGTGCGGTGGAATGGAATTTCACTCTGGGTGGATGAGCAAAGTCATCACCAAGAGCAGAATTCAACAGCTATCAAAGGCTATTCATTCTCCAACGGCATGAAAGGCAGAGCAGAGCACAGCTAAGTATCTGAAGTTAGAGAGTAGAACTCCCACTATCTCGCCCAGCAGATTATCAATAGGCTGTGTCCATCAGTAGAACCACTGATGTGAACAGAGGAAAATTGGCTCTGTATAAAAAAGGAGAAAATGTATTAGAGGCCAAATGGGCCTATTGTCTGAGGCCAAAGTATTAAATTACTCCTATTTATTTTTCGAAAGAGTTCATCAATTCTGTAAAATACCTCTTATCAAG
Source organism: Salmo salar (assembly GCF_965601325.2). Classification (NCBI taxonomy): domain Eukaryota; kingdom Metazoa; phylum Chordata; class Actinopteri; order Salmoniformes; family Salmonidae; genus Salmo; species Salmo salar. The sequence goes on from NC_138299.1 coordinate 137,693,577, forward strand.
ACGGACAAAGTCTTATTTTTCCCATTATGTCTCATTTTGAATGTAAAACGATTAGAGCCAAGCCCAATCTGTCTGATACAGCTGCAGGACAAGGCAGCAGTAATTGCTCTTTACATTGTTTACCTCCTAATTTGTGTTTCCATTTGATTAATGAGTGTGCCAATCAGCTGACTTATAATAATGACACATCCTCAGCTCCTTCATGTCGTAAAGCACGTTAATGAAATCCACATCAAATTATTCTAAGAGATAACGGACTACCTGTTTATTATTGAGTGTGTGTAGTTGCTGTAGTGCACACATGGCTGCCTCTGGGGAGATGGCTGGAGTCCAGTGACCCATCTGACGCTGGTGGCCAGTGGCTCGCCTCAGAAGCCATAAACTAGTTACATTTCCTTTCCTGTACAGTCATCGGCTTCCTTTTTAAGACAAAGGTGGCAAGATGAACCTGCAGCGATCATCAATATTACGTCTTAATCACGGTCCCCTGAGCTCCGACTCCGAGAGGTAACGTATTTCAAATCATTTTACCATCTTATCTTGACCATGTGTGGCTTCTCAGGGGGAGAACCATAAACCATGTGATTCAATACACTCAGGTTCTCTCCATCAAAGAATGCAATGACAGAAAAGGCCTTGATACTGTACTGTCTTCACTCAGTCATGGAAGACTGGCATCCGTTGAGTGTTTTGCCTATTAGCATAGTGTGTGTGTGTGTGTGTGTGTGTGTGTGTGTGTGTGTGTGTGTGTGTGTGTGTGTATGTGTTTTGGTATCTCATTTGATGGGGAACAAGTGACTCAAGCACATAACCTTTATGGATCAGTCATAAATGTTAAGTGATCCGAAGGGAGGCAGAAAACAAACAGCCATTTATGGAATAAACCCTTTAACCCTCTCCTTACACCTTATAAAAGACGATAAATCCTTTAACCCTCTCCTTACACCTTATAAAAGACGATAAATCCTTTAACCCTCTCCTTACACCTTATAAAAGACGATAAATCCTTTAACCCTCTCCTTACACCTTATAAAAGACGATAAACCCTTTAACCCTCTCCTTACACCTTATAAAAGACGATAAATCCTTTAACCCTCTCCTTACACCTTATAAAAGACGATAAATCCTTTAACCCTCTCCTTACACCTTATAAAGACAATCACCCAATAACAGTTGTATTATAAGAAACTGACTAATCTAGTCCCCAGCTGGCTCTCTAGCACTTGAGCCTAGGGACAAGGTTAAATCCTGACTAGTGGCAAGTACAGCAGATAATTAGCGATACACAACTAATTCATATCAAATGTCTAACAATTACCCTTTGTAGCAACAGTATTTTCCTGAATAATTGCCTACCTTGCTAGGGTGACAGGTAGGGCATTATCATTTAGGATCGGTCACCTACAGGGAAAGGTCAAGCGCTTCATCATCAGTCTGTGACAGTGACACCTGGCATTTGGCATCAGTCCACAGTCCAACTACGCCTTCTCCTCAACCACAATCAACTCCGCTAGAATAGAATACAGAATCCACATGAGAATATCAGAATAGAAGAGGGGCCATGTAAGGGTTGATGCTCAGTGAAGAGCTGTTGCCTAATGTAATTGTGAGGTCTAATCAGGCACTTAATCAGCCCATATTGTTTCTCTGCCCTCCTCTATCCCATCAACCCCTATTCCTCCAATCCATCAGCAAGAAGGTGAACGCCACTGATTGCCTCCTTTCTTCCATCCGAATCCAAGGTTACAGCATTTGAAACCTCAAGCACTAACAAGGTTCTGTTGATTGGGGTTGTTGCTAATTCATTTAGCACTCTATTGCTGAGGTGATTATGAGGGATGCAAATACTTTTTTAAGCTTTCTATTTGCCTTGGTAATGGCAACTACCCCTTTGACAGAACAAGCAATTGAAATGATTCCAATAGGGTCAACCGTGAGCTGCTGAAAAGCAGAATATGCCACATGCTAATCAGACTCAAAAGTGCATATCACCATGGTCTTTTTCCTTAGCGTCTGCATGACACCCCATAAAGCTGCTTTCCCCCTGGTATTATCCCCAAGGACAGTGTCTCTGTACAGGGGTCTATAGTGCTGAGCCACCCACACGCTTTCTCAGACAACAATCACACCCATAGGGCAGATTACAGACCACTCCCCCCTGAGAGGCGTCCTACCGCCAGGCACCTGCTGTCTCCACCAAACGGGCACAGCTTGGCACCAAACTCCCCCCACACAGCACATTTTAGCTGTCTCTGCATCTGGACAAGCACAGCTGTTCAGGAATAATTCTCCAAGCAACCAGGTAAAGAGGATTCAGACTTTCTCTTCACAGTTGAACTCATCTTAACCCTCGCTTCCCCTTAACTTAAAACTACTTTGGTTAGGGGGAGAGGGCGGCCAACTTTGAGAAAAGGACATTATCACAGGAATCCATAACCCCTTCATTTAATTTGTCCCCACTGAACTATGAGGCGTAAACCTGAAACTGAAAGGCAGCATGTTCCAAAAACATCACAATGTCCACCGAGCAGATGGCCATCTAGCTGGGGACCAGACCCACCACAGTAAATCTGAATAATGCATGCACACCTTGCTGTGAAACAGCACATCCAAGAAACAAACGGATCGCTCTGGGTCTGGATGCAGCGCAAAACGCTTTGCTAAAAGCTCACTATACCCCAGTCGTCTCCAATAAGTAATTTCCCCTCCAATGTTCACAAGCATAAAAATTGCAACTTGTTGGTTACGAGAGGACGCGGTATTGGTGCACATTGAATGTCAATGCAGCGATGAATATAAAATGGCTCTGTGGGATGGCTGCACCCGGAGCAACACTGAGCTGACAGGAGGGATGTCTCGACCTCCTCAGGTCTCAGTAATTGCTTCTGCCACAGTGCAAGGAAACCTCTGTCAGCTGTGATTTGATGGAGGCTTGTTTTCTCTTCATTTACAAAACATCTAGCAAACCAAAATTTATTCTGTGAAAGTTCCCAGAATATTTGTTAGTTTGCGGAAAATGTTCTCATAACATAAAAACTGTCCAGTTGTCTAAAATTGGTTAAATAAATAAAAAAATACCCCATAATGAGAAAGCAAAAACTGTTTTTTTTTTTGAAATACCTTATTTACTTCAGCGTTCAGACCCTTTGCTATGACACTCACAATTGAGCTCAGGTGCATCCTGTTTCCATTGATCATCTTTGAGATGTTTCTACAACTTGATTGGAGTCCACCTGTGGTAAATTCTATTGATTGGACATGATTTGGAAAGGCACACAACTGTCTATATAAGGTCGCACAGTTGACAGTGCATGTCAGAGCAAAAACCAAGCCATGATGTCAAAGTAATTGTCCGTAGGGCTCAGAGACAGGATTGTGTCGAGGCACAGATCTGGGGAAGGGTACCAAAACATTTCTGCAGCATTGATGGTCCCCAAGAACACAGTTTCTTCCATCATTCTTAAATGTAAGTTTGGAACCACCAAGACTTTTCCTAGAGCTGGCAGCCCAGCCAAACTGAGCAATCGGGGGAGAAGGGTCTTGGTCAGGGAGGTGACCAAGAATCTGATGGTCACTCTGACAGAGGTCTAGAGTTCCTCTGTGGAGATAGGAGAACCTTCCAGAAGGACAACAATCTCTGCAGCACTCCACCAATCAGGCCTTTATGGTAGAGTGGCCAGATGGAAGCTACTTCTCAGTAAAAGGCACGACAGCCCACTTGGAGCTTGCCAAAAGGCACCTAAAGACTCAGACCATGAGAAACAAGAGTCTCTGGTCTGATGAAACCAAGATTGAACTCTTTGGCCTGAATGCCAAGCGTCACGTGTGGAGGAAACCTGGGACCATCCCTACGGTGAAGCATGGTGGCGGCAGCATTATGCTGTGGGGATGTTTTTTAGTGGCCGGGACTTTGAGACTAGTCAGGATCAAAGCAAAGATGAACAGAGAAAAGTACTGTGATCCTTGATGAAAACCTGCTCCAGAGCGCTCAGGACCTCAGACTGGGGCAAAGGTTCACCTTCCAACAGAACAACAACCCTAAGCACACAGCCAAGACAACGCAGGAGTGGCTTCGGGACAAATCTCTTAATGTCCTTGAGTGGCCCAGCCAGAGCCCGGACTTGAACCCGATCGAACATCTCTGGAGAGACACTTCCCATCCAACCTGACAGACCTTGAGAGGATCTGCAGAGATTAGGAGAAACTCCCCAAATACAGGTGTGCCCAGCTTGTAGCGTCATACCCAAGACTCGAGGCTGTAATCGCTGTCAAAAGTGCTTCAAAGTACTGAGTAAAGGGTCTGAAAACTTATGTAAATGTAATTTCTACATTTAAAAAAAAAATTCATTTAAATGTAACAAAAACCTGTTAACACTTTGTCATTATGGGGTTTTTTATTTTTATTTAATCCATTACAGAATAAGGCTGTTATGCAACAAAACGTGGAAAAAGTCAAGGGGTCTGAATACTTTCCGAATGCACTGTAGGTGTTAATAGTAACAGTTCCATCAACAACAATATTCCAGGATTTTTTTTGAACTTCTATTGCTCCAACATTTTATTGAAGTATGTTCAGGCAACATTATTAGAACCATCATGTCAATGTCACACTCTTTTTATGACACTATTGTAGGAATATTATTGTTTGAATAACATATACATGAACATTCCTGTAATGTTTCCTCAGAACCACTTCTATTGCTCCCACATTTTGCTGTGCCATTATGTTCTAAGAACATTACCAGAACATTGTTTTATTACATTCCCTAGCAACCAAATGAGAACCTTGGGGGAATGTTATGGTAGATTTTACAGATGTTGTGAACAACATTTGAATGTTAGAAATTCTTGTAAATGATTTGGTCAAAAACATGCTTTGAATGTTTGTGGGACGTTACCATCCTGTGAATTTTTATTTTGACCTTTTTTATTAGTACAAACCGGGCGTAACGGCAGTAAATGATGATAGTTGATGAGCAGGCCAGGCATATTTGGTGAGTACCAAACTTATTTTGACATAACGCTTGCAGAGCTGGTGAATGGTAGCTTGAAATGGTAGCTTTCTGGGCAGAGGAGATCTTGTCAGTCATCGTCTCCTCTGCCCAGATACTGGTTCAAACCTTAACTAGAACTTAATTGGAATGTTAGCTAATGTTCTGGGAATATTCCCGATTTGCTCGGCAGACTACAGATAAATGATCCTGAATGATTTGTTCCTAAATTTGCACTGGCAGTTTCCTTGGATATGGATGACAGATCAAGGGGAGAGGATGCATTAACAAAAATACTAGATTTTCAGAAGATGTCAGATTTGTCTATGCTAATGAGATACTATTGGGAAACAACTACAGTCACTGCTGTGTGTGTAGTAATACACTACACATATAAGGAATGAGAGACTTTAGGACAAAAATGTATTCATAAAGAAAAATGTTGTTCCATCTTCACTAAAGATTCAGAGGCATTATTAGGGAACCACTTTTTCTGCAATACTGCAGTGCCCTCTGCAGTCTAATAAACTTCTGAATCTGCACGGTAGCAAACTCAAGGCCCAGAGAGTACGCATTGTTGCTCCAACCAATTACTTAATCAGAAGTGCATTCCAAAGGACAAAATATCAAATAAACCCAGCCACAATGTCATTGTATGATTTACAATATTATTTATTTTTTCATTTAGTTTATCTCATGAAAAAAAAAAACATTAAAATGTCTTCGCAATATCTCATTTACAGAGGGTTCGCTTTAAATAACATCTTTAATGAATAAAAAACTATAACAAAAGAGTAAAGCAACAGTTAAAACATGACATACCATTCAAATATGCCTACAAAGAGAGAAAGGAATGTCCTCAGCATACAACATCCTAGCTTCCTGTTAATGTGAGGAGTGCACTGACATTCTGTACACTTCTTTCACATTTGCAGCACACGTACATGTTTGGAAGTTATTTATCCTGGTAACATGACATTAGATGGACCCCAGCTGTGGTCACAATCCTCCATGATCCTTAATCTTTCCATGTCTGAGTGTCTTGATTTGTGAAGGTGGGAGACGTGCAGGTGAAGAAATGTCCTCAGTGTCTTCCATTATTGTATGAACTAAATAACACCACAAGTGCCAATGTTACCAAACACCTTCAGTGAAGAATCAGCAAAACATAAAAAGTCAAGGATCTATGCATGGTTCTCAGATGCTATAATTCTTTAAAAGTGCATGTTTCTTCAGTTAGGGCATAAATGATCTAGGCAAACAATATCACGCTGGCAGTAGGCCCAGTAAGACATATATCTTACAATATTATTGCTCATTAGATTAACAATATTTGGCAGACATTTCAAATGGCATTTTCTGTTTGTTGGACAATATTATCTTACGGACATTAAATGAAGATTATACAACACCTTCATAAACAATTTCCCAAAACAAGCTTTCAAAATCTCACCTCTTAGTTTATGAGAAAATAATGTCCCTCTTTCTTTGCTATCTACATGTTACCAACAGTATGACCCACCCATTCGTGTCAATTCAATATTTTCTTAAAAACAGTTTGAAGGGATATGTCTATGAATTTCTTACATTTTTATCAACATTAATCTGTTGATTAGGAGATATATGCCAAGCTGGCCTCTTTTAGCTGCTGGTGTGATTAGGGGACTGAATCACTCAGCATAGACTCCAGCTTCCGGCCTGAGGCCTGTCTGCAGGAAGGCCCCATGGCCCCCTAGGCCATGTGACAGCAGTCTGTGACTGTGTGGGGGCATGCAGCCATGGCCAGGGAACGGCCCTGGCATGGCCTTACTAGATCCTGAGGGTTTGGGCTTGGGAGCTGGGTAGTACCCCTCCAGGTTATCATAGTGAGAGGGCATGGCCTTGGTACTCTGAGTTCTCCTGTGGTGCTGAGTGGAGAAGGACCCAGGGTGATCTGGTTCCACAGGTGATTTGACATGGTGGTAGTAACGAGGCTCTTTGATGCTCTGTGATCGTGGTCTCCTGGGGATGCTTGGTTTTAATCGGGCAGAGTAGCTGTTAGCAGTGTTGCCCATAATTACCTTGTCCTGGTCACCGCCTCTACTATGACCACCCTCACCCTGCTCCACGTTCTTAACATCTAGGAGCATGGGGACGTTGCAATGCTGTGGCTGGGGCTGATATCGTTGGGGGGTGCCCTGCTTGGACTGGGTTCTCCTGGAGACGCTCTCTCTCATGGGAGGGACTGGCTCCTTGCCTGGCCAATGAACCCTCTGGTGCCTGATGTAATCACTAGGGTCTGAAAGCTGCTGACCAGGGGAGATTGGAGACATGGCAGGTACTTCACGTTGGCTGTCCACTCTGTCGATGGCCAGCAGCCAGGCATTACCTGGGTCTGACCTGCTTCTGGTGTGACTGATATCTCTGCCCCTGATGTCACTCTGTGGGATGGGAGGATTCAGGTTCTCATAAGGAGACATGATAGGGCCCTGGGGCCTCTGCCTGGCTCTATTCTCTTGCCTGATTGGCTGATAGACTGGTCTGTCACAACCCTCTGGGTGGTCCCAGGACTTGTAAATGGCACGCTCTGGATCCCTGCTCTCCAAGAAGAGTTCTCTTTTTGTAGGTGGGATGTTGTGTGAGGGACGGTAGTGGTAACCAGGATGTCCACAATCCTTGGTAGAGCGCATGGTGTATGACTGACTGTGTCGGATGCGGCTCGTCCTGTAAGGGTCCACATAGCAGTAAGACTCCTCTAGAGGCACTGCGTCTGAATAGGGGCTGTAGCGGTACTGAACACAGCCATTCTCAAAGTACGGCTGCAGAGGTTGGACATCTGACTGGAGTAGCCTTTTGTACTCCTTTTCCTGGACAGCTGGACGTTGGACGTAGAACAGGGTGTCTGCCAGTTGAATACGAATAGGTTGCTGGGCATGGAAGGAGCGTGCCCTGCGGATGCCGGGGTAGCCCAGGGCTCTATCCTCAGTCCTCTGCCATTGTCCCCTGGATCTGTGGTGGGCACTGGAGCTGTGCTCCTCCCTGGGTTGGTGTAGACCACTGTACTGGGGGGAGAAAGAGGGGTAGTACCGGAGGCCTAAACTACTGTAGCAGCTGTCAGGCGTGGGTTTGTACATGCTCTTGGGCCCTGCCTGGTGGGGAGGGAAATAGTCAGGCCGAGGAGGTCCAGATACCTGTCCTGCTGGATTGACCCGATGAAGTCTGTACACGTCTTCAGCCTCCCTCATAGCTCTCTCTCCATCACAGCTGTACTGATTGACTAAGGACGGCAGAGGACGACGTGGAGGGATCTCCTCCACAGACCCTGGCATGGACGCCTCAGCAAGAACAGTCTGATAGTTATAGGCATTGACTGAGTCAGTGTTAGCAAGGACAGCGGCAGCTAACTGGCTCTGAATGGAGCAGACTGATTGAATGGGAGGGGGGGCCCCACCACTGAGATACGAGGAGGACACAGTCTGAAGATGAACAGTCCTTACAGCTCCCAGGGGCCGGTCTCTCCCTTCCCTCTGGTCCCTCACCTCTGTGCTCCCCTTCAGTACAGCTCCAGCCTCTAAGGGACTGACAGTGGGAGTGAAGTTACTCATGGCCACTTGTCCTTCAGGGGCCTGTTTTCTCTCATGGCCAGGGAAACGGTCACAAGGACTCTCAACTGGTGTGCCAGCCATGGGTAAGAGGGTGGCTGGAGAAGAGACCTTGAGGTCACCGTAATCCTGAGAGCAGGGTTGGAGGTGGAGAACAGAGGGTCGTGGGGGTCTGTCCACGGGGTGGGGGGTGTCCTGTCTCTGGAGAAGGTAGGGGGGCTGGGTGCTCCTCCTCTGGGAGGTCAGTGTGGCCTTCTGGGCAGACTCAGCCAGGGCCAGGGCCAGCCTGCGGGCAGCACTCGTCAACGGAGGGTGAGGAGGGAGGACAGACACTGAATTCACAAGCCTATCTGTTCCTGGGGAGGCATAAGACAAACAATGCTGCTACAGTATGACAGGACAAACAACGCTGTGATCAGACATGAGGGGACAACACATAGAATAATACCATAAGAACTTCAGCTAACAATGGAACACAATAAGAACTGTACATATGCATGTTAAACATTGTTGCACATTACTGATACTGTCGATTGAAAAAGGCTTTACAAAGACTCAAAAATGGACACTCTTACTGACAGTTGTGGCTGCTTTGTATGGTTGTCTCTACCTTCTTGCCCTTTGTGCTGTTGTCTGTGCCCAATAATGTTTGTACCATGTTTTGTGCTGCTACCATGTTGTGCTGTCATGTGTTGCTGCCTTGCTATGTTGTTGTCTTAGGTCTCTTTATGTAGTGTTGTCTCGTCGTGATGAATTGTCTTTTTTTTCAATATCCCAGCCCCCATTCCACAGGCCTCCATTTTGTAGGCAGTCATTGTAAATAAGAATTTGTTCTTAACCGACTTGCCTAGTTAAATAAAAATAATGAACTGAAATGAAATGTATTTTTAATGTGCCACTGACCTGCATCCGGAGGGTTTTGTGAAGCCAGGCTGTCTGTGACAGTTGAGGTGAAGCTTGGTGGGCTGGGGGGCCGGCGGGGAGCCCTAGCCTCACTCCCCTCCTCACTCACTAGTTGGGACTCACACCGATCCAGAGGTGGAGGGGAGGATTCCCCCCCCTGGGTGTCTGAGACACCGCGTGGGGCAGACACACACACAGTGTGCACATCTGTTTCGACCACAGGGGGGGACGTAGAGGACTTCCGTCGGAGTTTGGGGGAGACGACCCGAGCCGCTTTCTTTTTCTCCCCTCTTTTCCTATGGACTGGGCTGATGTCAGGGGACTGGGAGTTACTGGGGACTTTATTCAGGGATGAGGAGGTGGGCTTTGTTTCACTGGAACCCCCGACATGCTTCCTACAGTTGACGCTTGCTTTGCGTTGAGGAGCGGATTTAGCTGTTGGTGGGCTCACTGGGCTGCACTGGAAGGACATGGGGTCAAAGTCCAGAAAGGCCATGCCAGGGGCTGGAAGACAGAGGTCAAGGTCGTCCTCCTGATGTGGAGGGGACATGCCAGCTGGGTCATAGGCTGGACCATCAGCACCACTATGGACCTCCTTGGCCTGGTTATTGTAGTGGTCAACTTTGACCCTAGCATCACACAGGTCATCCCTGAATGCGGTGGAGAGGGCATCGCTGGTGGAGTGTGGTCTAGGGAGGCGGTACATCTGGGGCTCCCCTATGGCAGACAGACAGTATGAATTACCACTCAGCGACAGACTTCAACATTAGACAACATAAAAATAAAGGTAACAAATGATCCATCTAAATTAGTTTATCGCGTATTATGAAACACAGGTACTGACAGGATTGAAAGTATGACAGAGCATATTTACTTTCCAAATTGTGCAAAGACGTGAGAGATTCTTCACTTTTGGTGGAGCGCAGTGTCCCACTATCACCTCTTCCACCTGAATAATATGGAAGTACAAACTGAAGTTGAAATGGACTTCTTTTTGAAAAAACATGACTTCATCACATCACCCAAGTGGAATAAACAGCCATACATTTAACCACAGAGACATGACTGGAGGTATTTTATAACATGGCTGTGAAGACGGTCCTTATGGTTGTGTACAGTAGTGGATGGTGACCGTGTAGTGCTGGTTAAGTCCTGACCTGGCAGCGCGATGCTCTTGATCTCATTGGGTTCGCTGGGGTGACGCTTCAGCTTGCGTTTGGAGGTCATGGAGGACGATTTGCCCAGGTGGAAGAATGAACGCCAGCTTCCCACTGGGGACTTTTTCACCTTCCCAGGAGCCCTCTTACTATAACACAACACAACATCCCCAGTGAAAACAGTGGACCGTACAGGGTGTCAAAGACAAACTCAGCAAAAAAAGAAACATCCCTTTTTCAGGACCTTGTCTTTCAAAGATAATTTGTAAAAATCCAAATAACTTCACAGATCTTCATTGTAAAGGGTTTAAAAACTGTTTCCCATGCTTGTTCAATGAATCATAAACAATTAATGAGCATGCACTTGTGGAACCGTCGTTAAGACACTACCAGCTTACAGACGGTAGGCAATTATGGTCACAGTTATGAAAACTTAGGACACTAAAGAGGCCTTTCTACTGACTCTGAAAAACACCAAAAGAAAGATGCCCAGGGTCCCTGCTCATCTGTGTGAACAAGCCTTATGCATGCTGCAAGGAAGCATGAGGACTGCAGATGTGGCCAGGGCAATAAATTGCAATGTCCGTACTGTGAGATACCTAAGACAGTGCTACACAAAGACAGGACAGACAGCTGATTGTCATCGCCGTGGCAGACCACGTGTAACAACACCTGATCGGTACATCCGAACATCACACCTGCGGGACAGGTACAGGATGGCAACAACAACTGCCCGAGTTACACCAGGAACGGACAATCCCTCAATCAGTGCTCAGACTGTCCGCAATAGGCTGAGAGAGGCTGGACTGAGGGCTTGAAGGCCTGTTGTAAGGCAGGTCCTCACCAGACATCACCGGCAACAACGTCGCCTATGGGCACAAACCCATCGTCGCTGGACCAGACAGGACTGGCAAAAAGTGCTCTTCACTGACAAGTCGCGGTTTTGTCTCACCAAGGGTGATGGTCGGATTCGCGTTTATCGTCGAAGGAATGAGTGTTACACCAAGGCCTGTATTCTGGAGCGGGATCGATTTGGAGGTGGAGGGTCCGTCATGGTCTGGGGCGGTGTGCTACAGCATCATCGGACTGAGCTTCTTGTTATTCCAGGCAATCTCAACGCTGTGCGTTACAGGGAAGACATCCTCCTCCCTCATGTGGTACCCTTCCTGCAGGCTCATCCTGACATGACCCTCCAGCATGACACTGCCACCAGCCATACTGCTCGTTCGGTGCGTGATTTCCTCCAAGACCAGAATGACAGTGTTCTGCCATGGCCAGTGAAGAGCCCGGATCTCGATTCCATTGAGCACTTCTGGGACCTGTTGGATCGGAGGGCGGGGGCTAGGGCCAATCCCCCAGAAATGTCCGGGAACTTGCAGGTGCATTGGTGGAAGAGTGGGGTAACATCTCACAGCAAGAACTGGCAAATCTGGTGCAGTCCACGAGGAGGAGATGCACTGCAGTATTTAATGCAGCTGGTGGCCACACCAGATACTAACTGTTACTTTTGACCCCCCCCCCCCCCTTTGTTCAGGGACACATTATTCCATTTATGTTAGTCACATGTCTGTGGAACTTGTTCAGTTTGTCTCAGTTGTTGAATCTTATGTTCATACAAATATTTACACATGTTAAGTTTGCTGAAAATAAACGCAGTTGACAGTGAAAGGACATTTCATTATTTGCTGAGTTTACAATAGCCTATGAAACAAATAGGTCCTTCATACAGTCTCACACATTTTGTTTTAATATAATGTTCAATAGTTATGTCAAATCAGTAGACGTTTAGAACGGATGAATGGTCTCTAAACGGAATTGGCTATTGCCTCCTGTCAGATTGACCAGATGATTATTTTTTGCTGAGTTTATATGGTTTATCAAACTACAATGTACTGTAGGCTACTAGTTTCTAGAAGCACCAACAACCTACATCTCAGTGGGGAGCGCGATGACTGTGTGGAACTTGCCCATCAGTGCCCCGGGTCCCTCCCCCACTTCAATGTACTCGCTGTGGGACAGACCGGGGGTAGTAACAGGGGAGCCCAACTGGGCCTGGGTACGGGCCTGGGCCTCCTCCAGAGATAGGAGCTTAGTGGAGGGAGAGCACACCAGCAGAGACTTGGGCCTGGATAGGGTACTGGTACCTGGGAGCAGAGAGAGAAATGTTTTTGAAGTTCCCATAATGTCCCCATAATGACTGCCTAAGCCAGGGTAATGCTGTACCTGTGCTCTCCCGGTTGTGGGCGTTGACCTTGGGGATGAAGAGTGCCTCTGTGTTGTTCAGTATGAACTCCACCACCACTGACTGGATACGCACCTCCATAAAGGCTGCAGTTCCACTAAAACAGGCCGACTCAATCTGCTTGGACCTGAAACACAGTTATGTCCTAATCAACAGCATTGCCAGTCATAGCCAGTTACAAAACAGTGTACATTTAAGCAATATGGCACGGCTAAGGGGTGTTCTTAGACACGACGCAGAGTGGATACAGCCCTTAGCAGTGGTATATTGGTCATATACCACAAACCCCGAAGTGCCTTATTGCTATTATAAACTGGTTACCAACGTGATTAGAGCAGTAAAAATAAATGATTTGTCATACCCGTGGTATATGGTCTGATATACCACGGCTTTCAGACAATCAGCATTCAGGGCTCCAACCACCCAGTTTATAAATCGCAGTTAATACTAATGACAGTGTTGGTGGTTGGAACGTTACAATATACCTGAGCAAGTTTGGAGCCCAGACGATGGCCAGGTTCTTGGTGTGCATGTTGGTAATAGGGCTGAAGGTGGCTAGTTGGGACAAATGTCTCATGAGGAATTCCAGAGTCCTGCAGCGGAGACCAGGGAGTATTACAGATCAGGTAGAACACAGACATGTGGAATACACCCTTCTTTACAGTCAGCCTACAAAGCCAAGATGGTGACTTCAATGCTCTCTTTTAGCCAACAGATGGCGCCTTAGCACCTACAGTTCAGTGGTGACTTTATACACTACTGTAGTGAATATAGAAGATGCCGCATTGCAGGAGCCACTAGGGTGTGCTGTGAACTCATCTCCCACTGACCTGTAGTGAGGAGGAGGAAGCTGCTGGATGACGTTGTGGATCTTCACCAGCCTCTCCTCATCAGTAGCTGCAGATACAGCCTCCTGTGGAACACCAGAGGTCCATACTGAGAGAGAGCCTGTTAACTATGCCTGCAGGAGCTTTCTGTCCTTTACTGTCGTTCCCCCCTTTACGTTTATCTTCAATACACCCCATTGTGCTACAAGGAGATTTCTGACTAAGAATTCTAAGTTTATTTCAGTGATAAGTCCTTTCTATTTCACATATTTTGAAATGGGAAAGAGTAGCTTATTTGTTAGTACAGTATCTCCCTTGGTTTATTCCAAGATGACTATATTAGTAATCTATTCCCCAATCAGCGTCCACCTTTCCCCTCAGGGTCAGTTCAGTGTTCTGCTCCTTACTGAGAATCTCTCATAGAGCTGGTAGGTGAGTAGAGGGTTGGGCAGCTCTCTGAAGTACAGTTTACAGAGGGACCCTACGGAGTGGATATCCTGTTTGAAAACATCTCTACTGAGGTCTGGGATCTCCTCCGAGTCAAACTCATGTCTGGGGAAACAGATGAGAGAAGACACTGGTTAACACTCAACATCAAACCACCACGTACAATCAACACTGTAGAAGTCCGTAAGCAGTACTGACATGATGATTCAACTTCATTGTTTTCCAGGATGTTGTACATTATTTGATGTTAAGAAGTGAAGCAGGGACGTACCTCAGTTTCTGGATGTTGGAGGAGATCCCAGAGAGTCTGTACATCCCGTCCACGACACCATGTCTCTCAATGAACTCAGTACAGCATTTTATCACCTGGGGGACTGGAGAAAGGAGAGGAGAAAGGGCCGTCAACAAAGTAACATCCAAGAGATTTTAACAACAAAGACTGAGAAGACTACCTTCTCTATACAGTGCTAACTATAGAGAGAAAAGGCTGCTGGGAAACTGACCATCATGTTCTGAGTTGAGGAGGTGTTCCCCCAGGTCACAGCCAAACACCCTCTCCCTGAGGATCCCACGCTGCCTCAGCTTCTGGGGGGGTGGACGGGACTTCATGAAACTCCTCAGGAATGTCACCAGCTTCCCATGCTTCTTACACACTGATGGACACACTGAATGAATATACATTTTGTTTTTGGGTTGTAAATAAAACATACAATAGATGTGCATTTGAATCCCAGTGGATAACACATGAAAGTAAGAATAAAAACACTTATTCCCAAAGAGTCCACCAATACAACGCTGTTACACACACACATCTCATCTTTTCAGGACATACTTTAAGAGTTAACTCCAGTCAGCTATACATTAATCATAGGGAAGAGGGAGGACAGAGTATAACAGAGTATTGTTGCTGTAAAACAGGCCACAGTACCTGGTTTTGGCACAGAGCTGGACACACAGGTGGGAATCCTGTCACTGATCAGCTCCACACAGTCACAGGGGAAGAAGCCAACCTGCAGAGAGAAACAGAAGGAAGAATAGTAACTCTCCTGCGCTCTATAATGCACCAGATATGATCTAAGGATGAGTACTGTGAGGGAAAAAAGTATTTGATGCCCTGCTGATTTTGTACGTTTGCCCACTGACAAAGAAATTATCAGTCTATCATTTTAATAGTAGGTTTATTTGAACAGTGAGAGACAGAATAACAAACAAAAATCCAGAAAAACACATGTCAAAAATGTTATAAAATGATTTGCATTTTAATGAGGGAAATAAGTATTTGACCCCTCTGCAAAACATGACTTAGTACTTGTCAGCAATCACAGAGGTCAGACGTTTCTTGTAGTTGGCCACCAGGTTTGCACACATCTCAGGAGGGGTTTTGTCCCACTCCTCTTTGCAGATCTTCTCCAAGTCATTAAGGTTTCGAGGCTGACATTTGGCAACTCGAACCTTCAGCTCCCTCCACAGATTTTCTATGGGATTAAGGTCTGGAAACTGGCTAGGCCACTCCAGGACCTTAATGTGCTTCTTCTTGAGCCCCTCCTTTGTTGCCTTGGCCATGTGTTTTGGGTCATTGTCATGCTGGAATACCCATCCACGACCCATTTTCAATGCCCTGGCTGAGGGAAGGAGGTTCTCACCCAAGATTTGACGATACATGGCCCCGTCCATCGTCCCTTTGATGCGGTGAAGTTGTCCTGTCCCCTTAGCAGAAAAACACCCCCAAAGCATAATGTCTCCACCTCCATGTTTGACGGTGGGGATGGTGTTTTTGGGGTCATAGGCAGCATTCCTCCTCCTCCAAACACAGCGATGCCAAAGAGATCCATTTTGGTCTCATCTGACCACAACACTTCACCAGTTGTCCTCTGAATCATTCAGATGTTCATTGGCAAACTTCAGACGGACATGTATATGTGCTTTCTTGAGCACGGGGACCTTGCAAATAATCGCAGCAACTGTTGTCACCTTCTCACCAAGCTGCTTGGCGATGGTCTTGTAGCCCATTCCAGCCTTGTGTAGGTCTACAATCTTGTCCCTGACATCCTTGAGAGCGCTTTGGTCTTGGCCATGGTGGAGAGTTTGGAATGTGATTGATTGATTGCTTCTGTGGACAGGTGTCTTTTATACAGGTAACAAGCTGAGATTAGGAGCGCTCCCTTTAAGAGTGTGCTCCTAATCTCAGCTCGTTACCTGTATAAAAGACACCTGGGAGCCAGAAATCTTTCTGATTGAGAGGGGGTCAAATACTTATTTCCCTCATTAAAATGGAAATCAATTTATAACATTTTTGACATGCGTTTTTCAGGATTTTTGTTGTTGTTATTCTGTCTCTCACTGTTCAAATAAACCTACCATTAAAATTATAGACTGATTATTTCTTTGTCAGTTGGCAAACGTACAAAATCAGCAGGGGATCAAATACTTTTTTCCCCTCACTGTAAGTGATAGTAACCTCCATGTACAGTAGGGAGTGGTATGCAGAAAATGGATCACTAGTATGAAGGGACAGACAGAGCTGTTTGAGTCAGACTTATTTGAGGAGTTTTACCTGAAAACCATGTTTCCCTCTCCACCAGCCAGTGTCCTCTTTAGGAGGCATGTCAATGACTGACACAATGTCCCCTACCTACAACAGGGTCAACACAGAAAAGACAAATGAGAGTATAGCAGTTTGAGTGGGTTTAGAAGGATTACTTTATCCTATCCTAGGTATTCCTTAAAGAGGTGGGGTTTCAGGTGTTTCCGGAAGGTGGTGATTGACTCCGCTGTCCTGGCGTCGTGAGGGAGCTTGTTCCACCATAGGGGTGCCAGAGCAGCGAACAGTTTTGACTGGGCTGAGCGGGAACTGTGCTTCCTCAGAGGTAGGGGGGCCAGCAGGCCAGAGGTGGATGAGCGCAGTGCCCTCGTTTGGGTGTAGGGACTGATCAATAACCACGGCAGAATGTATCCCCATATCTCCCCACTGTTCCCTAAACCCCTCCCCTTTCCTGTCCAATGACAAGATGCACAGAGGTGTCACCTCAAAGGTCAGCTCGTCTGTGGCCTGGGCAATGTAGCGTTTGATAACGTGGGCCGCGGCGATGGCAGGAACATTGATGGAGGACTCCTCAGCTACCAGCATGCGGTTGCCCTTGTTATCAATCTGAGAGACAAAACACAGGTTGACGAAGTCTACAAAATACTCAACATTATGGAGTTCAGCATAGATATCAGATCAATTACTAGAATGGAACATTTAATTGTGCATGAAGTCTAATTGAATAAACAAGCTGTCCTGTTGATCTGAGGAGTGAGTAAGAGAAACATGAGTAGCTCACCTCCATCCATGTCAGCACTGGACCACAGTTGATCTTGTTGTCAGCGATGGCTGAGAGATGGGACAAGTAGGCTGCCAACATCTTGGTTATTTCCTACGGAGAATAGAATCAGCAGCAATGAGTTAGGTAGAATGTAAAGCCAAGGGAGATAATGTAATGTAACTATGGCTGTGTAAGTGTCCCTAATGGCACCCTATTCCCTAAGTAGTCCACTAGTTTAGACCAGTTTCCTATGCACAGGTCAAAAGTAGTGTACTACTTAGGAAATGGGGTGTCATTTGGGATACATATGGTCTCAATCACAGCAGATAGTAAAATATTCCCAGTTAGTCCTGTTGACTGACTCCTACCTCTACTGTGTCCTTCAGAGAGTCAAAGCGAGGCAGCTCATTGAGTTTGGAGAAGCGTCGGTCATAGATACAAAGGTGGAGGTGTTTGTCTAGCACACGGAAGTCTTCATAGGAGCGCTTCACCAACCAGCTCCGACTCTGAGACACAGAGACAAGAGTGAGCCTGAAATGAGACCAGACTGAGAAAAACATTGAAGAAATCTAGGACAAAGATAGTGTACACAAAGGCATCAGCCTGTCTCAAAACCTCTCCTCCTGGACCCCCAGACATTCCATGTATTTGATCTAGTCCAGAGCTAGCACACCTGATTCCACTTGTTAACTAATCGTCAAGCCCTTGACTACTTGAATCAGTTGTGCTAGTTCAGGGCTACAACTACATGTGTTAAATGTCTGGGGGTCCCTGAGGAAAGGGTTGAGAAGCACTGGATTATCCTACCCCCTTAGATATGAATATCATGCTTCAATTAAATGTTCCAGATTTTGCTATGGGTCAGAAACTAGGGCCTAGCCCTCAAGCTCCATTATACCTGGCAGCAGATCTGAACAAGGAAGAGTGGCTCCTTGGAATCCAGACCTGCCTTCTGGCCCTCAGTTTGCTCCTCTGCAAAGGACAGCTGCAGGGGAATGGGTACAGAGAGATTCAAATAGTGAGGGACACCACACTCTAAATAATGTAGGAGTTTAATACAGCAACCTCTTTCTGTAACTGAACTACTGTGAAAGTAGAACATACACCAAATTCATGTTCGGTCACTTAGCCAACTCTCCAAACTCTATCAATAATGGACAGTAAACCAAACTGGGTAATACTACCATGGTAAGAAATGGGTATGGTTTGTCATGACCAGAAACATCTAGATAATACATAATAAAAACAATCATGGTCTTAAAAAAAAGAAGAAAAAAAGAACAGAGGCCCCTTTAATAAATGGGTTGTTGGAGGTCCTTTGGTCTTCAGAGTTGCTGACTTCACACATAATAAGGAAAGAACTCTTGGGAGGTTAAGAAAGTGTGAATGTGCATTTTCAACATTGACCCCTTGACATATGTTTTTCAACCCAAAATATAAGCAGTATATGAATAATACATAAGCAATTGAAAACCCCTACAGAGTTTGAGAGGCTATGGAAATGTACCAAAAATCCTTGTCAAATTCCCTCCATCCCTCCCATAGAACTCCATAACATCCTATACCAAGAGGAGATCAAAGCCTCAGGAATAGTTAGGGGAATAAATGTATATCAAATACAAGCAAAACTTCAAAGTGCTGCGAGGCAGGGGAGGTTTTGGTTATTTATAACTAATCTAGATACCCAACACAATATGACCTAGTTACCCATCACTGCTCAATAACATGGTAAACCACAGATCCTTCATACACATAGCTATATAGAGAGGATTTAAAAAATAAGCACAAGTCAGTGAGTGAATTGAACAATAACATTAACTATGGTCATGTGGATGGAAAGATGGACTGTCAGCATAATAAGACAACAAACATGAATCAATGATTACTAACAATATGTCAAGAGGATGTCTGGACAGAAAAACAGTCACATGGAGCAGTCATTTAACACTGAAGACTAAACTGAGTAAATTTAGTGCAAGTCTTACTTATGTTTTGTTTACGCTCTTTCCATCCCCCAACTCTTTTTACCAACGCATTTTAGCCAAGCAACTAATACTGACAACCTCACACAGCGCAGCACAAATCCCTAAATAGAAACATGCCTGCAGTCATTAACTATTAATACACACATCTGGACCCAGAGACAGAAATGAAGACAACCGCATACTGGTACCTGCCAACGCAGACTCTTAACTGGTCCTCAGCTATTTAGTCAGGTTACAACACAGCTGGATGTCTCCCAGACAGCGTTCAACTGCAGTCCTGTGTCTCCAGATAGAAGTCACCAGGCTGAACCCTACGCTGCCTACCACAGATGCTGGTTGCTTTCATCTGTCCCGGAGGTTAAATCCCCTTCAGCCTGTCCTTCGCCGCAAGGTGGAACCACAACATGTTTTCACTGTTCAATTAGACCACAAGAGCAGAGAATAGAAATAGGGGAAGCATCCCGCTGTTTCGCTCTCCCTCTGTCCCTCCCATCCCTTCCTCAATCTCCCTCCCTCCCGCTCCCCATTTCAATCTCCCTCCCACCCTCCCTCTACCTTTCGTCATCCTCTCGTGACAAAGAAGCTCTACAGTATATAGGCTAAACCAGAGCAGTTAGCACACGCCCATATGTAACCCTGACACACAGAGACAGAGGTGCAGGAGGACACAGACCACCCAGGCATCTCCATTTCAAAATTGTGCTTCTGTAGAGAATAGAAGTAATCTTGGGCAGAATCAGCCCAGTACACTGTATGTGTTTCAGAGGCTGCTGTCCTCATGTTGCCATTCTGTCTGAGACCTGATCTGTCATATTCCCGATGGTCCTGTGTGTGAGTTCTAGAACAAGCATATGAGTCATGAGACCCACCACAGGGATAATGTTATGATACTCCCTCTAATCTGTCAGCCCACTTCCTCTCAGGGTGAAGTCAGCACATAAATTATATCATGACAGCTGTTTAAGGTCCAATGCAGCTGTTTTTATCTCAATATCAAATCATTTCTGGGTAACAATTAAGCAGTGTTGTAGTACTCGAGTCCAGGACTTGTACTCGACCATTGGTGGCTCTAACTCGCCTTCCCGTGACTTGTATTTGCACTTTGACTGGATAGGCTACTATGATACGCAACAATGGGTGCGCAGAGCAGCGAGGGTTCTGTTCTCTAGCAATGGAAGGACGCGCTACACCAGCAAGCGGTGAGTGTGGACAGGCAGGCAGGCTCCGCTCTGGCTCCGCCTCCGATCATACACATCACGCAAGCGACTCTTGCTTCCCCGTAACCACCAGTCACCAGCCTACTGTTTAGCTTTGCAAGGTTAAGAAACAAACTGCTTCACGATATTGAAAACAATAGTATTGAGTTTAAAAGTCAAACAGTAAAGCTATTGTCTCCCTCACTCTCCCTTTCAGTATTGAATAGTTTAAAAAAAAGTTCCACTTTCTCCAGTCTCCCTTTAGTTTTCACTCTGGAATAAAACCACCTACACAAATATCAGTGGGTGGGCATCCCGAGTGGCACAGCGATCTAAATCACTGCATTGCAGTGCTAGTTGCGCCACTACAGATCCTGGTTCGATCCCAAGCTGTGTTGCAGCCAGCTGTGACCAGGAGACCCATGAAGCTGCACACAATTGGTCCAGCATCGTCCAGGTTAGGGGGAAGGTTTGGCCGGCCAGGTTGTCCTTGTCCCATCGCACTCTAGCGACTCCTGTGGTGGACAGAGCGCAACGCACGCTGACATGGGAGTTTGTACGGGAGTTGCAGCGATAGGACAAGACAACTACCAATTGGGGAGAAAAAAAAGGGGTAAAAAAAATTATAATAATTCAAAAATAAATATCAGTGGGTGATTACAAAAAAGTAGGAAATAATAATCCGGTCAATCTGACATGAGACAATAGCCAATTCCGTTACAGACCATTCATCCGTTCCAAACGTCACTACTGATTTGACATAACTATTGAACATTATATTAAAACAAAATGTGTGAGACTGTATGAAAGACTTATTTGTTTCAATGGCTATTTTAAACTCAGCAAAAAACAAAACATCCTCTCACTGTGTCAACTGCATTTATTTTCCGCAAACTTAACATGTGTAAATATTTGTATGAACACAACAAGATTCAACAACTGAGACAAACTGAACAAGTTCCACAGACATGTGACTAACAGAAATTGAATAAAGTATCCCTGAACAAAGGGGGTGTCAAAATCAAAAGTAACAGTCAGTATCTGGTGTGGCCACCAGCTGCATTATTGCAGTGTATCTCCTCCTCCTGGACTGCACCAGATTTGCCAGTTCTTGCTGTGAGATGTTACCCCACTCTTACCAACAAGGCACCTGCAAGTTCCCGCACATTTCTGGGGGGAATGGCCCTAGCCCTCACCCTCCGATTCAACAGGTCGTAGAAGTGATCAATGGGATTGAGATCCAGGCTCTTCGCTGGCCAACACTGACATTCCTGTCTTGCAGGAAATCAGCCATACTGCTCGTTCTGTGCGTGGTGGCATTGACCTGCTGGAGGGTCATGTCAGGATGAGCCTGCAGGAAGGGTACCACATGGGGGAGGAGGATGTCTTCCCTGTAACGCACAGCGTTGAGATTTCCAACAATGACAACAAGCTCAGTCTGATGATGCTGTGACACTCCGTCCCAAACCATGACGGACCGCTCCACCTCCAAATCGATCACGCTCCAGAGTACAGGCCTCGGTGTAACGCTCATTCCTTCGACGATAAACGCGAATCCGACCATCACGCCTGGTGAGACAAAACCGCGACTCGTCAGTGAAGACCACTTTTTGCCAGTCCTGTCTGGTCCAGCGACGGTGGGTTTGTGCCCATAGGCGACGTTGTTGCCGGTGATGTCTGGTGAGGACCTGCCTTACAACAGGCCTTCAAGCCCTCAGTACAGCCTCTCTCAGCCTATTGCGGACAGTCTGAGCACTGATTGAGGGATTGTGCGTTCCTGGTGTAACTCGGGCAGTTGTTGTTGCCATCCTGTACCTTTCCCGCAGGTGTGATGTTCAGATGTACCGATCCTGTGCAGGTGTTGTTACACGTGGTCTGCCACTGCGAGGACGATCAGCTGTCCGTCCTGTCTCCCTGTAGAGCCATCTTAGGCGTCTCACAGTACGGACATTGCAATTTATTGCCCTGACCACATCTGCAGGCCTCATGCCTCCTTGCAGCATGCATAAGGCACGTTCACGCAGATGAGCAGGGACCCTGGGCATCTTTCTTTTGGTGTTTTTCAGAGTCAGTAGAAAGGCCTCTTTAGTGTCCTAAGTTTTCATAACTATGACCTTAATTGCCTACTGTCTAAGTGGTTAGTGTCTTAACGACCGTTCCACAGGTGCATGCTCATTAATTGTTTATGATTCATTGAACAAGCATGGGACAGAGTGTTTAAACCCTTTTACAATAAAGAGTTATTTGGACTTTTACGAATTATCTCTGAGTTTATATTGCAGGCAATTATGACCATTGTGCAACAGGAGGAAAATATTTGCGTTACTTCAATGCTCACATTAAATTCTTCCCGCCAGCCAGCCACTAGTTGCTGCTGGGCAGATATCTTCAACTAAATCCGAGCCAAATCAATACAGCCACGAATCTAGCAACGAGCAATAAGCCAGCAATAAAACATTTTAAAACAGCAGTAACCAAAATATCAAATTTGTCTAAAGAACCCTGAATAATTATTTTGGCTTTCAAAAGTTTTTTTATGTGCACATTAACCAATATTAGAAAATGTAGTATTTTTTGTTAAACTCAGACCCATTGACTCAGACTTGAGCACTTGGACAAGGACTCGCCCACTAGGACTACTCATAGACTGGTGACTTTACCATTGGTGATTCGGATTCGACTCGGACTTAGCCATAAGGTCTCGTGACTCGACCTCAGGGGACTGGTGACTCGACTGAGACAAGAGGTTTAGTGACTCGACTACAAAACAGATAAGTAATGTTACTTTTGATTATTTTTATTGAAAACAATCAGTAACAAAAATAGCTAATTTGCAAAGAGCAATTTCTCAAGCTAAAATTTTGCTAGGACTGTCAGAGTGGTCTGAGTGGGGAGGGGAAAACTGAAAACTAGCTGTTATCGGCAGAGGTTTGTAACTCTTTCTTATTGGTCTATTAACTCATTTACCGCATGGTGAAATCACCATGGAAAGGCCCCAAAACAGGCAAATATTTCAGGCAGTCTTTTCAAACAGCTCTTACACTAAAAGGGAATAATAATTGTTTACAGTTTTACAGTATTATTCCAACCTCAGAATGTGGAAACATATACTGCTCCAAAAAATAAAGGGAACACTTAAACAACACAATGTAACTCCAAGTCAATCACACTTCTGTGAAATCAAACTGTCCACTTAGGAAGCAACACTGATTGACAATACATTTCACATGCTGTTGTGCAAATGGAATAGACAACAGGTGGAAATGATGGGCAATAAGCAAGACACCCCCAATAAAGGAGTGGTTCTGCAGGGGGTGACCACAGACCACTTCTCAGTTCCTATGCTTCCTGGCTGATGTTTTGGTCACTTTTGAATGCTGGCGGTGCTTTCACTCTAGTGGTAGCATGAGACGGTGTCTACAACCCACACAAGTGGCTCAGGTAGTGCAGCTCATCCAGGATGGCACATCATGCGAGCTGTGGCAAGAAGGTTTGCTGTGTCTGTCAGCGTAGTGTCCAGAGCATGGCGGCGCTACCAGGAGACAGGCCAGTACATCAGGAGACGTGGAGGAGGCCGTAGGAGGGCAACAACCCAGCAGCAGGACCGCTACCTCCGCCTTTGTGCAAGGAGGAGCAGGAGGAGCACTGCCAGAGCCCTGCAAAATGACCTCCAGCAGGCCACAAATGTGCATGTGTCTGCTCAAACGGTCAGAAACAGACTTCACGAGGGTGGTATGAGGGTCCGACGTCCACAGGTGGGGGTTGTGCTTACAGCCCAACACCGTGGAGGATGTTTGGCATTTGCCAGAGAACACCAAGATTGGCAAATTCGCCACTGGCGCCCTGTGCTCTTCACAGATGAAAGCAGGTTCACACTGAGCATGTGACAGACGTGACAGAGTCTGGAGACGCCATGGAGAACGTTCTGCTGCCTGCAACATCCTCCAGCATGACCGGTTTGGCGGTGGGTCAGTCATGGTGTGGGGTGGCATTTCTTTGGGGGGCCGCACAGCCCTCCATGTGCTCGCCAGAGGTAGCCTGACTGTCATTAGGTACCGAGATGAGATCCTCAGACCCCTTGTGAGACCATATGCTGGTGCGGTTGGCCCTGGGTTCCTCCTAATGCAAGACAATGCTAGACCTCATGTGGCTGGAGTGTGTCAGCAGTTCCTGCAAGAGGAAGGCATTGATGCTATGGACTGGCCCGCCCGTTCTCCAGACCTGAATCCAATTGAGCACATCTGGGACATCATGTCTCTCTCCATCCACCAACGCCACGTTGCACCACAGACTGTCCAGGAGTTGGCGGATGCTTTAGTCCAGGTCTGGGAGGAGATCCCTCAGGAGACCATCCGCCACCTCATCAGGAGCATGCCCAGGCGTTGTAGGGAGGTCATACAGGCACGTGGAGGCCACACACACTACTGAGCCTCATTTTGACTTGTTTTAAGGACATTACATCAAAGTTGGATCAGCCTGTAGTGTGGTTTTCCACTTTAATTTTGAGTGTGACTCCAAATCCAGACCTCCATGGGTTGATAAATTGGATTTCCATTGATTATTTTTCTGTGATTTTGTTGTCAGCACATTCAACTATGTAAAGAAAAAAGTATTTATCCTGTTAGGGCTAGGGGGCAGTATTGACACGGCTGGATA
This sequence comes from Salmo salar, assembly GCF_965601325.2. Classification (NCBI taxonomy): domain Eukaryota; kingdom Metazoa; phylum Chordata; class Actinopteri; order Salmoniformes; family Salmonidae; genus Salmo; species Salmo salar. The sequence goes on from NC_138299.1 coordinate 137,718,867, forward strand.
AAAAACATACCCGATTTAATCTGGTTACCACTCCTACCCAGTAACTAGAATATGCATATACTTATTACATATGGATAGAAAACACCCTACATTTTCTAAAACTGTTTGAATGGTGTCTGTGAGTATAACAGAACTCAAATGGCAGGTCAAAACCTGAGAGATTCCTTTACAGGAAGTGGCCTGTCTGACCATTTGTTGAACTTCTTTTCCATCTCTATCATTTACTAAGGATCTCTGCTCTAACGTGACACTTCCCACGTCGTCCATAGGCGCTCAGAGCCCGGGAAAAAACAGAATGTCGTCATTCCAGCCCCAGGCTGAAACACATTATCGCCTTTCTCAAGTGGCCGATCAAGGGACACGGGCTTATGCGCGTGACCCCGACCGCCCCCGCCTTTGGGATTTTTTCCTCTGTTTGCCGAAAAGGAGATTCCCTGTCGGAATATTATCGCTTTTCTACGAGAAAAGTGTCGTAAAAATTGATTTTAAACAGTGGTTGACATGCTTCGAAGTACGGTAATGGAATATTTAGAATTTTATTGTCACGAATTGCGCCATGCGCGTGACACTTCTTTACTATTTCGGATAGTGTCTGGAACGCACGAACAAAACGCCGCTATTCGGATATAACGATGGATTATTTTGGACCAAACCAACATTTGTTATTGAAATAGCAGTCCTGGGTGTGCATTCTGACGAAGACAACAAAAGGTAATCAAACTTTTATAATAGTAAATATGATTATGGTGAGTGCTAAACTTGCCGGGTGTCTAAATAGCGAGCCCGTGAAGCCTGGGCTATGTACTTAGAATATTGCAAAATGTGCTTTCACCAAAAAGCTATTTTAAAATCGGACATATCGAGTGCATAGAGGAGGTCTGTATCTATAATTCTTAAAATAATTGTTATGCTTTTTGTGAACGTTTATCGTGAGTAATTTAGTAAAATGTTAGCGAATTCCCCGGAAGTTTGCGGGGGGTATGCTAGTTCTGAACGTCACATGCTAATGTAAAAAGCTGGTTTTTGATATAAATATGAACTTGATTGAACAAAACATGCATGTATTGTATAACATAATGTCCTAGGGTTGTCATCTGATGAAGATCATCAAAGGTGAGTGCTGCATTTAGCTGTCTTCTGGGTTTTGGTGACATTATATGCTGGCTTGAAAAATGGTTGTCTGATTATTTCTGGCTTGGTACTCTGCTGACATAATCTAATGTTTTGCTTTCGTTGTAAAGCCTTTTTGAAATCGGACAGTGTGGTTAGATTAACGAGAGTCTTGTCTTTAAATGGCTGTAAAATAGTCATATGTTTGAGAAATTGAAGTAATAGGATTTTTAACGTTTTGAAAATCGCGCCACTGGATTACACTGGCTGTTACGTAGGTGGGACGAATTCGTCCCGCCTAGCCTAGAGAGGTTTTAATAAGATTATTTCTTTCATTCAGATCTAGGATGTGTTGTTTAAGTGTTCCCTTTATTTTTTTGAGCAGTGTATTTTCTGAACGTCACGCGCCGATGTAAAATGCTGTTTTTAGATATAAATATGAAGTTGATCGAACAAAAAATGCATGTATTGTGTAACATGATGTCCTAAGAGTGTCATCTGATTAAGATCGTCAAAGGTTAGTGCTGCATTTAGCTGTGTTTTGGGTATTTGTGATGCATGCTAGTTGCTTGGAAATGGCTGTGTGGTTATTTGTGTCTATGTACTCTCCTAACATAATCTAATGTTTTGCTTTCGCTGTAAAGCCTTTTGGAAATCGGACAACGTGGTTCGATTCAGGAGAAGTGTATCTATAAAATGGTGTAAAATAGTCCTATGTTTGAGAACTTTGAATTATGACATTTTGTGGTTTTAAATTTGGCGCTCTGATTTTTCACTGGCTGTTGAATAGTGTGGGACGATTTCATCCCACCTCCCCTAGAGAGGTTAAAGGCACAGTCAAGTTAGTGTATGTAAACTTCTGACCCACTGGAATTGTGATACAATGAATTATAAGTGAAATAATCTGTCTGTAAACAATTGTGGGAAAAATGACTGTGTCATGAACAAAGCAGATGTCCTAACCGACTGGCCAAAACAATAGTTTGTTAACAAGACATTTGTGAAGTGGTTGAAATGACTAACATAAGTGTATGTAAACTTCCGACTTCAACTGTATATATTTTTAATCCATTTTAGAATAAGGCTGTAACATAAAATGTGGAAAAAGTCAAGGGGTCTGAATACTTTCCGAATGCACTGCGTGTATGTGTGGTCTGTACTATAAGTTTCAGAGTGAGGCATGGCTGGTCTCTCCCTAGAGTGATATTTCTCTCATAGCACATCTCATCTCCTCCTGTAGGAAGATCAAGGTCACAGACAGATTTCTGTTCAGCAGCTACGCCCCAGTCACGAATCTAATGCATCACAGCTGCCACAGCTACAGTAGGTCAGCTATTATATAGTTGCAATGCACTGTGCTAGAGCTCCCATCAGCTCACACACGTCCCTTAGCATACATGTAATAGCTTGCTGGTCATGTTATGTTATACCACGCTGCGAACAAAGCGGTTCACTGAGACTCTCAACAGTAAAAGCAAAGATGGTTTAGTATGATGACATGTAGAAACTGCTTCCCCAATAGAAATCCCAGATCACGCTTGTAGGCGATGTCATGGCAACTGTAACGTAGACGCTGGGAGTCGAGAAGCAGGTGGTAAGTTTAATATAACAAAGAACATGGAACAATGCAAGGTTCATGTAATGATGGTTGCCAGGACCGGTGGTTAGTAATCCGGCTCCAGCTGCAGGACGATGCAGGTGCAGAGGGACGGCCCCAAGAACGAGTAGCAGGCCGGATGGCAAAGATGGAAATCAATCATCCAGAATGTCCTCCACCGTAACCCAACACCGCTCCTCTGGGCCGTACCCCTCCCAGTTCACTAGTTGCTGGAGCCGACCCCACGACGTCGGGAGTCCAGTAGGGATCTGACGGCATAGTCCAGGAGGGGGGCCGAGGCGTGCCGTGGGGGACAGCATCAACCAGGGGACCAGGAACCACCAGCCTGAGAAGGAAAACATGAAAAAGTGAGATCCTCCAGACCACTGCGGTGGTGGTCTGCCTGCTCCTTCTGACGGTGGACAGTGCGCTGGAGTCTCACATGAGTCTCGCTCCACACTTCTTCTGTGGGGCTGAACCAATTATCCACCGCACGAGTTTTGATCAAGCCCGAGGTCCACGGAGCCAGGGTAAGCTGAAAACCCAGAACACACTGGAACGAACGGAGTCAGCCCGGTGGAGGAGTGACTTAACGAATTCTGGGCGTACTCCGCCCATGGAAGGAATCGGGCCCACTCTCCCTGCCGGTCCTGGCAATGACTCCTCAGGAACCTCCCCAGCTCCTGGTTCATCCTCTCCACCTGCCCGTTAGAATGAGGCCTATACCTGGAAGTGGAGGCTGACCGTGACCCCGAGCTTCTCCATAAAGGCTCTCCATACTCTTGATGTGAATTGGGGGCCATGGTCAGAGACGATGTCCTCCGGAAGACCATAATGCCGGAAGACCTGATGGAATACTGCCTCAGCGACCTAGAGAGCAGTAGGAAGACCATAATGGATGAAGGGGATGAAACAACCTGAATTGGAAAATCTATCCACAACCACACAAGATGGCGCCGACAGAGATGTTCAGGTCCTTAGAAAACTATGCACTTATTTGTTTTTTTATTTATTATTTCTTACATTGTTAGCCCAGAAAATCTCAAGTGTTATTACATACAGCCGGGAAGAACTATAGGATATAAAAGCGATGTCAATTTACCATCATTACAACCAGGAATACGTCTTTCCCGAAGCGGATCCTTTGTTCGGATCTCCACCCTGGACATGCAATCTTATCCCAGAGGCCGACCCAAAACAACGCAGTCGCCGCAGGAGAGGCAGAGGGAGCGGCCTACTGGTCAGACTCAGAAGGCGAGTACACCATCCACCGCTTCCAAGCATATTACTCGCCAACATCCAATCTCTAGATAACAAGGTGGACGAAATTAGGGCACGAGTTGCCTTCCAGAGAGACATCAGAGAATGTTACAATCTCTGATTCACGGAAACATGGCTCACTCAGGATATGTTGTCAGAGTCGGTACAGCCACCCGGTTTCTTCACGCATCGCGCCGACAGAAACAAACATCTCTCTGGTAAGAAGGGTGGGGGTGTATGACTTATGATTAATGACTCATAGTGTAATCACAACAACATACAGGAACTGAAGTCCTTTTGTTCACCCGCCCTAGAATTCCTTACAATCAAATGCCGACCGCATTACCTTCCAAGAGAATTATTTTCGATTATAGTCACAGCCGTGTATAGCCCCAAACAGATCCCTCATCGGACCTGAAAGAATTTCACTGGACTCTATGTAAACTGGAAACCATACATCCTGTGGCTGCATTTATGTAGCTGGGGATTTTAACAAAGCTAACCTAAGAACCATACTTCCTAAATTCTATCAGCATATCGAATGTGCAACAAGAGCTGGTAGCTTTCTGGATCATTGCTGCTCGAATTTCCGCAATGCATACAAAGCCCTCCCCCGCCAAATCTGACCATGACTCCATTTTGCTGCTCCCAGCCTATAGACAGAAAACAAAACAGGAAACGCCCGTGCTCAGGTCAATAGAAAGCTGGTCTGACCAATCGGATTATAGAGACAAAGTAGTCGCAATTCAATGGCTCAAACACGAGACGTATGTGGCAGGGTCTACAGTCAATCACGGATTACAAAAAGAAAACCAGCCCCGTCGCTTTGCTCCCAGACAAATTAAACAATTTCTTTGTGCACTTTGAGGACAATACAGTGCCACTGACACAGCCTACTACCAAAGCCTGTGGGCTCTCCTTTTCCGTGGCCAATGTGAGTAAAACATTTAAACATTTTCAACCCTCGCAAGGCTGCCGGCCCAGACGGCATCCCTAGCCGCGTCCTCAGAGCATGCGCAGACCAGCTGGCTGGTGTGTTTAGGGACATATTCAACCAATCCCTATCCTAGTCTGTTGTCCCCACATGCATCAAGATGGCCACCATTATACCTGTTCCCAAGAAAGCTAAGGTTACTGAACTAAATGACTATCGCCCCATTGCACTCACTTCTGTCATCATGCAGTGCTTTGAGAGACTAGTCAAGGACCATATCATCTCCACCCTACCCGATTACGCTAGACCCACTCCAATTTGCTTACCGCCCCAATAGGTCCACTGACGACACAATCGCCATCACACTGCCCTATCCCATCTGGACAAGAGCAATACCTATGTAAGAACGCTGTTCATTGACTTCAGCTCAGCATTTAACCTGTCTGGGCTAGGGGGCAGTATTTTCACGGCCGGATAAAAAACGTACCCGATTTAAACTGGTTACTACTCTTTCCCAGAAACGAGAATATGCAAATTATTAGTAGATTTGGATAGAAAACACTCTGAAGTTTCTAAAACTGTTTGAATGGTGTCGGTGAGTATAACAGAACTCATATGGCAGGCAAAAACCTGAGAAAATTCCAAGCAGGAAGTGGCCTGTCTGCGAATTTGTAGTTCTCCCTTTGCTTCTCTATCGAAACTACAGTGCCCGTGGGGTTATATTGCACTTTCTAAGGCTTCCATTGGCTCTCTAAAGCATTCAGAAAGCGGATTGAGGCGTCTCCTGTCTCTGGGCAGATAACAGGAGCACAGTTTGTCAGTGGACTGCCTGGTGACTAAGAGATTGGAAATGCGCGTTCACCAGACCTCGCCATTTTTTCTCTTCTTTTTTGAATGAATACAGCATTGTCCGGTTGGAATATTATCGCTATTTTACGAGAAAAATACCATAAAAATGTATTTTAAACAGCGTTTGACATGCTTCTAAGTACGGTAATGGAACATTTTGAAATGTTTTGTCTCGAAATGCACTCGCGCGTTACCCTTTGGATAGTGACCTGAACGCACAAACAAAAGTAGGTATTTGCACATAACTATGGATTATTTGGAACAAAAACAACATTTGTTGTGGAAGTAGCAGTCCTGGGAGTGCATTCTGACGAAGAACAGCAAAGGTAATCCAATTTTTCTAGTACTAATTCTGAGTTTAGTGAGCCCCAAACTTGCCGGGTGTCAAATTAGCTAGCCGTGATGGCTGAGCTATGTACTCAGAATATTGCAAAATGTGTTTTCGCCGAAAAGCTATTTTAAAATCTGACATAGCGATTGCATAAAGGAGTTCTGTATCTATAATTCTTAAAATAATTGTTATGTATTTTGTCAACGTTTATCATGAGTAATTTAGTAAATTCACCGGAAGTTTTCGGTGGGAATACAATTTCTGAACATCACACGCCAATGTAAAAAGCTGTTTTTGGATATAAATATGAACTTGATTGAACAAAACATGCATGTATTGTATAACATAATGTCCTAGGAGTGTCATCTGATGAAGATCAAAGGTTAGTGCTGCATTTAGCTGTGTTTTGGGTTTTTGTGACATATATGCTTGCTTGAAAAATGGCTGTGTGGTTATTTGTGTCTATGTACTCTCCTAACATAATCTAATGTTTTGCTTTCGCTGTAAAGCCTTTTTGAAATCGGACAATGTGGTTAGATTAACGAGAGTCTTATCTTTCAAATGGTGTAAAATAGTTGTATGTTTGAAATATTGAAATTATAGCATTTGAGGTTTTTGTATTTCGCGCCACGCTCTTCCACTGGCTGTTGAATAGAGTGGGACGCTAACGTCCCACCTAGCCCATAGAGGTTAACACCATAGTACTCGCCAAACTCGTCATTAAGCTCGAGACCCTAGGTCTCAACTCCGCAACTAGGTCCTGGACTTTGACGGGCCGCCCCCAGGTGGTGAAGGTAGGAAACAACATCTCCACCCCGCTGATCCTCAACACTGGGGCCCCACAAGGGTGCGTTCTCAGCCCTCTCCTGTACTCCCTGTTCACCCATGACTGTGTGGCCATGCTCGCTTCCAACTCAATCATCAAGTTTGCAGACAACACTGCAGTGGTAGGCCTGATTACCAACAACGACGAGAGGCTACAGGGAGGAGGTGAGGGCCCTCGGAGTGTGGTGTCAGGAAAATAACCTCTCACTCAACATCAACAAAACAAAGGAGATGATCGTGGACTTCAGGAAACAGCAGAGGGAGCAACCCTGAACCGTAAAATTTGAAATGGTGGGGAGATCAGTGACAAAGTCAATGGATAGATGAGACCAGGAACACTGAGGCACGAGAAAAGTTTCCCTGCTGGAGCATGCCGGGGGGGGGGGGGGGGGGGATTTGGTTTGAGCACATACAGAACTGGAGTTGATGTAGCAAATAACGTCCTGCGCCAAGGTAGCCACCAATACTTCTCAGAGATAGATTGAGTAGTGCGATAAATACCTGGATGTCCAGCGACAACAGCTGTGTGCGCTCAGGTCAGCAGCAGATACCTTATCCCTGTGGGAACATAGATGGGCTCAGGAGGACAGGTAGTGGGTACGGGCTCCCTCTCCAGAGCCTGGTGAATGTCCACATCTACGTCCAAGATCACAGGGGCCACGACTCAAAAGGATGGGATTATGGGTGCATTCTGGACTGGACCCTCTCCCAAATCGTAAAGACAGGACAGGGCATTGGCTTTGGTGTTCTTTAAACCTGGGCGATAGGTCAGCGTGGAGTCAAATCTCGTAAAGAAAAGGGCCCACGTTGCTTGGCGCAGATACAGCCTCCACGCTGTCTGTATGTACTCCAGGTTCCGATGGTCAGTGAGGATGACGAATGGGTCCTTGTCGCCCTCCAGCTAGTGTCTAATGCCAACTTCACCGCCAGGAGCTTTCGATCGCCAATATTGTAATTCCTGTCTGAAGGGGACAGTTTCATTAAGAGTAACCTTTTTGTAGATTACCTTGTCGTTGAGACAGGACAACCCCCACGCCCACCTATGAAGCGTCCACCTCCACCACAAAGGGTATTGTGGGATCTGGTCATTTGAGCAATGGGGCAGAGGTGAAACGTCCCTTCAGTAGGCGGAAGGCCTCATCAGATGCTGGACTCCACATCAACCTACGGGGACAACAATTGAGGTGAGAGGAATGGCAATGGAGATAAAGTTCCTGATGAAACGGCGGTAGAAGTTGGCAAACCCCAAAAACCATTGTAACCCCTTTATGGTAGTTGGGACTGGCCATGACCTCACAGCATCTACCTTCTTGACGTCCATCTTTGGTAGCCTAGGAAGGAGACAGCCTCCCGATGAAACTGGCACTTCTCATCCTTGACAAACAAACAGTTGGTTAGCCAGGAGGCGTTCCAGGACAACTTGGATGTGAGCGATGTGATCCTCCAAGGTAGCCGAGTAGACCTGGATGTTATCGATATACACGACAACCTGGCCTCCGAACATGTCCGGGAACACCTTGTTGACGAATGCCTGGAACACCGACAGAAAACTGTCTAAGTCAAATGGCATCCCCAAGTACTCGTAGTGACTAGACATCGTGCTAAAGGCTGCCTTCCATTCATCCCCCTCCCGGATGTGGATGAGATTGTATGCACCATTAGGTCCAATTTGGTAAAGAACCGGGCCCCGTGGAGCTGTTCGATGGCTGCCGGCACCAACGGGAGGGTAACGGTACTTGGTGGTGATCTCATTGACTCATCTGTAATCAATACATGGACGTAACCCTGCATCCTTCTTGGCCACGAAGAAGAAGCCTGCAGACGCAGGAGAAGTGGACGAACGGATGAAACCTTGTTGAGCGCCTCATGGATGTACTCCTCAATGGCCTTGGTTTCAGCCACCGACAGAGGGTAGATGCGTCTGCAAAGGGGCACAGAGCCTGCAAGCAGGTCGATGGCACAGTCCCAGGGGCGATGAGGGAGACAGGTGGCGCGGGTTTTGGAAAATACCTCCCGCAGGTCCTGGTATACCTCCGGGATGTTGGGCTGAAGGACAACCACATGACTCTCAACCAACGTGCAACCATAGGGGACAGGAAAGCAAGTCCTCCAGCTCGCTTTCCTCTCGCCTCTATCTCGTTGTCCTTTCTACCACAGTGTAACAGCCAGGGAGGGAGAGAAGCGATGAGTCCCGACGCTCCCGAAGTAGGTTATCCAGACGGATGGCTATCTTGAGGAGTGCGTCCAAGGAGAGGTTGTCGTCTCGACAGGCCAGTTCCGTCTGGACCTTCTCACATAGTCCTCTTCTGAATAGCGTATGAAGCGCCGGCTCATTCCATCCGCTGGATGCTGCTACTGTCCGGAAGGTGAGCGCGTACTCGGCAGCAGTCTGGTCCTCCTGCCGTCGTTGGAGTAGGCGCTCACTCCCCTCTCTGTACTGGATGATCGAAGATACCACTGAACAGAGCCATGAAGCCTCATACGAATCCAGACGGCCGTGGCCCTTTCCAACGCCCGCCCAGTCAGCAGAGAAATAACCGTGGCAACCTTGGACCTCTTGATGGTGGGGGCTCTCATCTGGTGCGCAAAATAGAGGGAGCACTGGAGTAGGATGCCACGGCATTTAGATGGGGTGCCGTCATATTAGCCGGGAAGGACAAATAGGCGTCTTTGACCTAGGTGGGTTACTGAATGGACTGGTGTGCTGGCTCGACTGGTGGTAGAGTATCCTCCGCTAGTTGAAGGCAACGCTTCTCGGGTATTTTCCGAGACGTTGAACACTGCAAAGAACCTCTTCCATAGCCGTCCCCAGTTGCACCAGCTGGTCGTAGTGTTGACGAAGTAGTTATCCCTGCTCGTCGACTGTCTGGGAGATGTTCTGATTTCCTGCAGCTTCCATTTTGTGAGGCTGTATTCTGTAAAGTAGACGCTGGGAGTTGAGAAGCAGGTGGTAAATTTAATACACCAAAAAAACGATACAATATAGGAGTAGCATACTGACATGAAACACAGAAATAATAATGCCTGGGGAAAAAACCTAAGGGAGTGCCAGATAAAGGGGAGGTAATGAGTGAGGTAATGGAGTCCAGGTGTGCCTCATGATGAAGCGCAGGTGCGCGTAATGATTGATGCTAGGTGCGTATAATGATTGATGCCAGGACCGGTGGTTAGTAAACCTGCGACGTCGAACGCCGGAGGGGAGAGGCGGGAGTAGACATGACCACGAGGTTGGCTAGCTAAACTCATGCGCATAAATATGTAAATCAGGTCTAACGGTCATCTCGCGACAAACTGCGCATGTGCATGCCGTCAAATTAAAAAGGCACTTTGATAAAAAAATTGTTTTTTTTTACAAAAATAAAAACGTGTCAGTATGTCACTTTCACTAGGTTGGAGTAATAACATGTCCAGCTACTAAGACTTTGGCTCAAATCTAGGTTGTGCCTTTAGACTGTGAAAAAATTAACAACTTAGGAAGAATTGTTTACTTTTCTAACTCCAAACCCCGGTCTGGTCTGCTGTGTCTACTTCCTATTCCTTCCCGTAAGTCTCGCAATGATGGGCCTCTGGGTTTAGAAACTGTGGTAAAAGCATCAGTGTGCGAATGAGTAGATGACTACTGCTCTCTGCTAGCAAGCCAACAAAATTACACAGGAATTATGCAGGCAATAAACAGCCACTTTCACAAATGAGTGAGTAACCACTTCCGCTTGACTGATTCTAATTATCACCACAGGCACAACAACAACAAAAAACTCTCAACCATCTGAAATCTGTGCTGACTGTAATGGCAATGAATCTTCAGTTAAAGTGTCAGCAAAAATTACCCTTAGGGCCATCCTAAAATGACCACCTGATGAGGCTATGGGATGATATCACAGGTGCAAGCTAAGCAAAGCAACATCTTAAACAATGAAATGTTCTCTTACATTCTCCAGTGATGCACATAACTGCTCTCTCCTGCCACCTCCTGGAAGTTGAAGCTGCCACAGTTCACGCTCTGTACTACAGTAGTACTGACTGGCTGTAGATGCTCCCACAGTAACGCTGTCTGCACAGAAAACCCCTATTTCTCTGGTTGATATCATCACTTTAATCCAAACTAGTACTGAGGATTACAGGTTTATCCTGAGCTGAGCGGATCAGAGGAATGAATGCTACTTAGTGGATTAACACACACACACACACAGACACACACACACACACACAGGATGAAAAATTCATAAACAGCATTTAAATATACTGATGTATTGGATTCCATGTTTCTGACGGCTGTATCACTTATCCAATTTTATTTACAAATTAAAGAGATACTTCGGGATTTTGGCAATGAGGCTCTTTATCTACTCCCCAGGGTCAGATGAACTAGTGGATACCATTTTTATGTCACTGTGTCTAGTATGAAGGAAGTTAGGTTTATTTTTGCAAGCCAATGCTTACTAGCGTTAGTGCAATGACTGGAAGTCTATGGGTATCTGCAAGCATGCCAAAATCCCAACGCATCCCTTTAAGTACATAATGAATGAGAACTTAAATTCCACCTGTACTTTTTCCAAATATGGGAAATTGGAATGGGGCTGGGGCAGGGACAGGATGACCTAAAATAATTAGAACAAACTGCTGATGCAATGGCTTGGTTCCATTAAGGGAATTAGGTATTTTGTGGAACAATTCACCATGATGTCCACTGAGCTACACATGAACTCGAGCCAAGGACACAATTACCAAACTACCAGCAACAAATGACTTCTGTTCTCCATAGAATGTATGAGTGTTCAGTTCTGGGCCGGGTCTCACCTGCACTGTGCCAAAGTCAACGGTCTCATAGTGGAAGTGGGCACACTCAGCCAGCCTGGGAAAATGACCTCTGGGGAACGTCAGCCTGTAATACAGCAGCATCACCTCATCAGTATTCTACTGGGTGATACACTGAGGTGCAGAGAGAGCGAAAGAGAGAGAAAAGAGAAGGAGAGAAAAGGGAGAGGAAGAAAAGAGGAGAGCGACAGAGCAGAGAGAGAAAGAGAGGAGAGAGAAAGAGGAGAGAGGAGAGAAAGGAGAAAGAGCGGAGAGAAAGAAGAAAGAGCGGAGAGAAAGAAGAAAGAGCGGAGAGAAAGAGCGCAGAGAGCAGAAAGAAAGAGAAGAGAAAGAACGGAGAGAGTGGAGGGAAAGAGGAGAGAAAGAAAGAGCGAAGAGAGAGCGGCGAGAGAAAGAACAGAAAGAGAAAAAGAGGAGAGAAGAAGAAAAAGAGAAGAAAGAAGAAAGAGAAGAGAAGGAGGAGAATGAGAGAAAGAGCAAAGAAAGAGAAAAAGAGCAAAGAAAGAGAGCGAGAAAGAAAGAGAGAAAGTAGAGAAGAGAAAGAAGAGAGAAGGAAAGGAGAAAAGGAGATAAAAAAGAGCAAAGAGCGCAAGAGAAGACAGAAAGAGCGGAGAGAAAGAAAGAGCAGAGAGAGGAGAGAAAGAACGAGAGCGAGAAAGAGGAGAGAAAGGGGAGAGAGAGAAGGAAAGAAGAAAAAGAGAAAGGAAAGAACGGAGAAAGAGGGGAGAAGAGAGAAAAGAGCAGAGAAAAAGGAGAGAAGGAGCGAGAGAGAAGGAGAGAGAAAGGAGAGAAAGAGCGAAAGGGATGAGAAAGATGAGAAAGAGAGGAGAGAAAGAGTGAAAGAAAAGAGAAAGATGAGAAAGAGGAGAGAGAGAAAGAGCGGAGAGCAAGAAAGAGCGAAAGAAGGAGAGAGAGAGAAGGAAAGAAGAGAAAGGAAGAAAGAAAGAAAGAAAGAAAAAAGAGAAAGAAAACGGAGAAAGAGGGGAGAAAGAGCAAAAGAGGAGAGCAAGAGGAGAGAAGGAGCAAGAGAGGAGAGAAGGAGCGAGCGAAAGAGGAGAGAGCGAGCGAAAGAGAGAGCGAGTGAAGAGAGCGAGCGAAAGAGAAAGGGGGAAAGAGAAAGAGGAGAGAAGTAGAGAGAAAGAGGAGAGAAAGAGAAAGAGGAGAGAGAAAGGAGAGAGGAGAGAGAAAGGAGAGGAGAGAAAGAGAGAGGAGAGAAAGAGAGAGGAGAGAGAAAGGAGAGAGGAGAGAGAAAGGAGAGAGGAGAGAGAAAGGAGAGGAGAGAAAGAGAGAGGAGAGAAAGAGAGAGAAAGGAGAGGAGAGAAAGAGAGAAAGAGAGAGGAGAGAAAGAGAGAGAAAGGAGAGAGAGAGAAAGGAGAGAGCAGAGAAAGACGGCAGGAAACAAGAGAAGGGGGAGATAGTAACGTGAAAGAGAGAGAGTGGATAGAGAGAGTGAGATAGCAAGTTGACCAGTCAGTCTCTGCCCGGCCCATCAATTTACTGCCCTGGTTTAGAGGCCCATTTTACAGCCCATAATAGCCTGTTTCCGTGGGGACAGGAGCACCTACTTCTTCACGTTTTTGACCTTCATGCTGGCTGTGCTGACGCAGGAATGCAGGGTGGGCTCAGGCTCGGCAGGAAGCTCTGTGAGCTCATCATTCCGTACCTGCCAATCAACACACAATATCTGCCAATCAACACACACAAAACTCAACATTCCTGAAGTGTAAACCAATTACAAGATGGTCAAACCCATACTAGCAGTATCTATAAGACTACATAGTAGTAGAGTTAAGAGACTGCTATTCCCAGGTTACAGTGCTCTTATCAGACCTCATCTAGCAATACAAGACTGTACCATGGCAGTTGTGCTCCCTTGTGGGGACTTATCTGTTGGAGTAGTACTCTTGTATGGATCAGGCTGGTTCTTGTCTTCATCTGGTGTAATACACAGTGACATGGCCCTACACAGGCAGAGGGAGGGAAGGACCGACAGAGTCAGGAAGAATCCGAATCCATAAATACATTACATTTGACATACTTTAAAATAAATAAAAATGTCCATGGGTTCCACCAGAGGGAGCCAGCGAGAGAGACCGATGTATTCACATTATGTTTGGGGATCGAATCAAATCAAACTGTGGTATTTACATCCTTGTTATTCTGGTGGTAACAAATAACTGCACACAGTCTCAAATGGCTACTGACTGGTACAGAAAGCTCCAGAGAGGAGTATAGCCTAGCCTACATACAGTAAAACACATCCTGGGCCCACCAGGGATTGCCTCACAAAACCTGCAGCTGAAATCTGAGTCAGTGTGCTAGGCAGAGGAAGAAAAGTCTTTTCAGCCCAACTTTTCTCAGGTACAATGAAGAAGAGTGGATCCCTGAGATTTCTCCTTCCTTCCTGGGCTCAGACATGAGATCTGCTGATAAAGACAAGAACACTGGCACTGAAAGAATGAACTCGTCTCATCTGCTGGAGATCTGTGATTAAATTATCCTATCTAGGCCTGGTTGTTTTTCAGAATACTTACAGTAGATAGAGAAGATATCATGTGTGTCATCACAACCCTTTACAATGGGATGATATAGTATAGCCATCTCTAATGTCTTTAGAATTCCTCTCGCCATCACTCTCTTCCTCCCTGTCAATCTCTCACAAACACATAACACATGCCCGTACAATCACCCACACACACACCCTCAACATGTCTCCTTTGCATTTATGGGTGTGATATCTGCAGAGTCCTGGTCAGTTGACATAGAACTGGTTCTGTGTGGCGCGTGAGAGAGTAACTCACCCCTCAAGGACGTCACCACTTCCTGGTTTTCCCTGGGGTCCTGAGGCAGCATTCCCGATCACCGCGGCAACCCCACAGCCAGCCTCCATCATACTGCAACAGTCGAGAGAGATAGAGAGACTTAGCTGGGAAGCTGCCAGACATGAACCCACTCTTAGCTGCAGCTTGCTCTCTCTAGAATCACTTCACGCCTTTTAACAAATGAATGGTTAATGAGTCTACAGTAAGAAAGGCATTCAGTAAACAAGTAAATACCCACTTCTTACATACTAAAATTGTTTCATTCAAACAGGTAATATTGAAAAAAATATTTTTAAAACGATATGGAATCCATCCATACTGCAGGCGGAGTAAAGCACTGGGACTTGAATGACTGTGTTTGGAATGGTCCTGAAAGGCAGAAACAAACTCTTCATGAGGAGTGTTGTGAAGAGAGTGTTGTGACAGCCCCCATGAGGAGTGTTGTGACAGCACCCATGATCCATCATCCCTAATTCAGCTCTTTATATACAGTCAACAAATAAAAGGAATGCTCTGACAGAGCAAAACAAAACACCTCCACACAGCCTTCCAAATCTTTCCATAACTAGCCCTCATGAAAGGCAACGCTGGGAGCTGAACTAACATCTGGTGGGATATTTGGCAAACACTGTGCAGTGGTAACCAACCAACCCTGGTCCTGGAGTGCTGCAATATGTGCATTGTGCACTCAAAGTACCTCGGTTCTACACCTCAGCATTAAAACTCCCCAGCCAACCAATACTGAGGTAGTAAAGCAGGAGTTTTCCTCTTCTCCAATCAGAAGCTGTAATGATGACCATAGGAGACGTTTGGAGTAAGGAGTAGTAGCTAAATAGATACATCAGGCCAGCCATTACATTACAGGGTAGTATTTTCCCCAAGCAAGCAGGCAGAGGGAGGCAGCCCATTGGCCCATAGCCACAGAGTGGTGCTCACTGATGACAGAGTTCCACACAGCCCTCTGACTCAGCAATGTGACCAGCCAGAGACCCAGGCCAAACCAGACCCACTCCACACGCACAGATCTACTATATTCCACTGTACTCTCACTTCATCTTTCCAATGGCGGCTGTAGCCTTGCTATAGGATCTCCTATCAAATCAAATGTATTTATATAGCCCTTCTTACATCAGCTGATATCTCAAAGTGCTGTACAGAAACCCAGCCTAAAACCCCAAGCAATGCAGGTGTAGAAGCACGGTGGCTAGGAAAAACTCCCTAGAAAAGGCCAAAACCTAGGAAGAAACCTAGAGAGGAACCAGGCTATGAGGGGTGGCCAGTCCTCTGCTGGCTGTGCCGGGTGGAGATAACAGAACATGGCCAAACATTATGTGACAATTCTCTTCAAGGTTAGGAGAGTTCGTACACAAATTAAGCGGGAGACCGACACAAAATCACACCAGAGAGAGTTATTTCCAACAGGGCAGCACCTGAATGTTTGTTTCTCCAGCCTGGACCGTTCTGGGCTGCAGGCGTATTCGAGGATAGCAGGGTTCGGTACACAAATCAGGTTCTCGATAGATCGCTCATATACGTGGGTCGGCCCCACCTTGCAAGCGTTCCCCTTGCTTCTGTGGATTGAAGTTTCTCTCTCTTTGGGTCAGACATTTTGTGCTTTGTAGTTCCTTATCTGGCCAACCCTTAATGAGAGGGCAGAGCCCGTTTATTAGTTCTGCCCTCACATATCTGCCATGTATTACTCGGCCCCCTTCTTTGCCACAATTATTACAACAAATATCTATCTAATGAGAGAGGATAGCATGATGACACACAAAAAAACTATCAACAATTTATGTGAAGTCCCAAAGCTGTCCTGAATCTCTCCAGGGATAGGCTACATGATTTTAAAGATGAACTAAGTAATACAACAGTTTGCATGTACAGAATGTTTTTACCATTCAGTATAGTCTGGCACTCTGTCACCCATCAGAATGTGTGGTCCAACTTTCTGTTCCTCCAGTAATCTTTTCAAAAGCTCTGTAGGCGACTGCATTGCATTTATTCTATTATCAAATGTAACATGCCTGACCTTGATGATTGTTCAGAATGGAGAATGTTTCTTCTCAGATAAGGGCATCCTGTGCTTCACTTTGCTGCGTTGCAGATACACTCAGCACCGCCTTATGGCAACATGACAAGGTACATACATTCATTTATCCATTAAATATCGATAACATGGCAAAGCTATACAGTTTAATGAGGACACAGATGTTTTCTGACATGTTAGCCAATGCCTTACATTTTGTGTCCCCCAAATGGCACCCTATTCCCTACATAATGCACTTATTTTGACCAGAGCTAAAAAAGTAGTGCACTATATAGGGATAGGGTGTAATTTGGGACATTATCCTTACCCCACTTATCTGTCAGTCATGCCAGACTGATAGTAAAGCCATCATCCTGCAATGTACAGTAGCGGTAGCTACAAGATATCTTGTTCACCACTTGAAGGAAGTTCTCCATTTCTGCTGCCAGGAGAGAGAAACAGTGCTGATCTGTCTTTGACGACTCTGGCCTACATGGTATTCTAGGAAAACTAGGGCAGCCTACGCAATTCTGCATGCCATTTATGAAACCTGTATTACAATTCATGGGCTGGTGTGATGAATTGATGCCCACAAGAATTCTTTAAGCTTAGTTGACATACACTACAGTTCAAAAGTTTAGGGTGACTTAGAAATTTCCTTGTTTTTGAAAGAAAAGCACATTTTTTTGTCCATTAAAATAACATCAAATTGATCAGAAATATAGTGTAGATATTGTTGATGTTGTAAATGACTATTGTAGCTGGAAACGGCAGATTTTTTATGGAATATCTACATAAGCGTACAGAGGCCCATTACTCCTGTGTTCCAATGGCACGTTGTGTTAGCTAATCCAAGTTTATCATTTTAAAAGGCTAATAGATCATTAGAAAACCCTTTTGCAACTTTGTTAGCACATCTGAAACCTGTTGTTCTGATTAAAAAAGCAATACAACCAGCCTTCTTTAGACTAGTTGAGTATCTGGAGCATTAGCATTTGTGAGTTTGATTACAGGCTCAAAATGGCCAGAAACAAAGAACTTTCTTCTGAAACGCGTCAGTCTATTCTTGTTCTGAGAAATGAAGGCTATTCCATGCAAGAACCTGCCAAGAAACTGAAGATCTGGTACAACGCTGTGTACTACTTTCTTCACAGAACAACGCAAACTGGCTTTAACCAGAATAGAAAGAGTGGGAGGCCCCGATGCACAACTGAGCAAGAGGACAAGTACATTAGCGTGTCTAGTTTGAGAAACAGACGTCTCACAAGTCCTCAACTGGCAGCTTCATTAAATAGTACCGCAAAACACCAGTCTCAATGTCAACAGTGAAGAGGCGACTCTGGGATGCTGGCCTTCTAGGCAGCGTTCCTCTGTCCAGTGTCTGTTCTCTTGCCCTTCATAATCTTTTCTTGTTATTGGCCAGTCTGAGATATGGCTTTTTCTTTGCAACTCTGCCTAGATATAATTTACAAAGATTCTACCTTTTTATTTTTTCAAAATGATTGGTTTCTTATAAATTTGTATATTTGAGTTTAACCATAATATTTGGTGTAATATTTGTTCTTTTTTTTTTCTGGTGGATTAAAATGTAATTGCAACCAACTTTCTATGGCTTGTTTTAAAAATAGCGATATTTTTGGAGATCATTTCATTTTCAAATAACCAAAAGTAAGAGGTTGTAATCTGTTTAAAGGGAAAAGGACCATTCTTGAACAGGGGTTGAAACATTCTTACTAATCTGCTAGAGAACTAGTTAATATTTAAATATAACGTTTGTATGACTGAAGCCTTTAGTGAGAGGTCTAATGCTTTAATATTTAATCATTCCCGCCCTCCGAATTCATATTCATTATATAAATGGGCCCGTTTCATTTTGTCAGGCTTGACAATCCAAATAAAATTAAATATTTTGCTCATATAATTTAAAAAACAAGTCGCTAGGTGTAGGCAATGCCATAAGCAAATAAGTAAACTGGGATATGACTAAAGGGGGGATTTTTCCACAAATAGACAGGTATTTTCCTTTCCACGGTAGCAAGAACTTATCTATTTTTGCTAACTTTCTATGAAAATGCATTGAAATTAGATGATTTCTTTCTTTCGAGATATGAATATCGAGTATGTCCTTATCATCGTCAGACCATTTTAATTGGTAAACTGTACGGTAATGGAAAAGTTGTATATTTTAGTGATCCAATACGTAATATAGTAAATTTAGCATAATTTGGTTGTAATCTAGAGAGGGTAGAAAAAGTAGATAATCTATGAAGCTGTGGAAGGATCCAAATGGTGGATTTAAAAGAAAACATGAATCATCAGCGTACAAAGACACCTTTGTTTTTAAGCCCTGTATTTCTAGGCCCTTGATATAAATTGTTGGATCTGATTTTAATAGCTAACATTTCGATGGCCATAATAAATAGATATGCCGACAGTGGACAACCTTATTTTACTCCAACAGTTTAATACTTTCTGAGAAGTAGCCATTATTTACTATTTTAAAACCTAGGGTTACTATACATAACTTTAACCCATTGTATGGAGATTCTCCAAAATATAACTATGCCAGGCATTTATATATAAATTCCTGTCGTACTTTATCAAAAGCCTTTTCAAAGTCAGCTACGAATACCAGGCCTTGTTTCCCCGATTTTTCATAGTGTTTAAATGTTTCCAATACTTGTCTTATTATCTCCAATGTATTGTCCATGTAAAAAACCTGTCTGATTAGGATTAATAATATCCAACAATTTTTTAAAAATTATTTCCCGGATTTAAAAGGCTTTAATTGTATCAAGAACTTTCTCCTCTAATTTGGCCTTAACATAAGTCTTTCTGTACAGCTGTTAATTTTACAGTATTAATAGGACAAAAATCCTTACAAGTTCGTGGAGATGGAGACTGACTCGTTGTTGGGTGGCTTTTGACAATTTCTTTGGACTCCTCATGTTTTACTCAGTGCCTTGGTTTCCATCCAACTGATGACAGATTTCATGTGAATATTTAAAAAAATCTGCATAAAGAAAAATGGGTGCATTTTCCCACCAGGGGTGTTTCCACCAAACTGGTGACATGGTTGATGCTTGACTGCATCGACCAGAATTGTCACCAGAATAAGACCCTCAATATTTATTGGAAATGAGCATCAAGCTCATCACTTTCACCACCCTGTGAAGTTCATTATAACTTATTTAATCTGTAGCCTAATCAAGTGCATGGTTTGCCGAATCGTAGCAGGAGGACCACACCATATCATTGCGTAACTCCAAATTTACTTCGATATGATGGTTATTACTAGAGATGCACGATATATCGGAATCGGCTGATATTAGCTAAAAATGCCAACATCGGTTTCGGCCCGATTTCTAGTTTAACGAAGATGTTATAAACCGATGTCAAAGCTACTGTGCATACCTATATAACATAGGTAAAATTTGGCGCTACACATACAACACAGCATTCCTAACCTAGCCCACAATGTCTGCTGTGTTGATCGAGCAGTCAACAAGTCGAGCAGTCATTTTAAAGAGAAAGAACATTTTAGCGAGACAACTCAAAGGCCAAATCCATTAAAGCCAAGATAATGGAATTCATTGCCCTTGACAATCAACCGTACTCTGTCGTGGGCGATGTTGGCTTTCGCCGACTGGTCGAGCATCGGTACACACTACTAAGCGCGCTATTTTTCAGATGTTGCCCTACCGAAGTTACACAGTAATAGCGTTACTGCTATTAGCTTCACAACATACATACATACATACATACATACATACTATGGAACGCCGTTTGGGTCTTTGCGTGTCAAAAAAGATACAGTAGCACTGTCAAAGCTGTACAAAAAAGTCTGTAAACAAGCAAACACCGGCCACGAACGATGCGTTTACAATACAGCATTGGTAATAAAGCATCATTTGTTCGACCGCAACTTCTGGGGTAGCTAGTTTTAGCTTGGTACCTAGCTAGTACCAATACAAACAATGACCAGTAGAAACTGCAGTCATTTTCATTATTCTTAGCAATGATTTAGGAATCCTTGTGAGTAAGTATTAGCTAGGTTGCCACTTGTTGTTCGCCAACTGAAATTGAACTTCAGTTCATGAAAATAAATAGCTAGTCAGCTACTTAACCCTGTTTCCCAAAGATAACGTTATAAGCAGCCAGCTAGCTTCATCTGGCTAGTGAGGCGCGACCAGACCACGTTGTGTTGTGAAGCTAGCCACAATAAGGATTAGGCACAATAATGGAATTTGCAGTTTGGCGTCAAAATAAAAGTAGGTCATTGACAGTGATGCAAATTAATACAAAGAGTAGAATTATGCCATACTTGTATTTTGAAGGCTAACCCTTATTGTGGCTAGCTTCATATAGATGGGACCAACCACCATAATCAAATAAGAACTGTCTTATAAATTAGGGTTATTTTAGATGTTGACACCTAGCTATATAGTTAGCTAGCTAACTAACAATAGCTACTGAAACAGACTGTCGTTTTGCTATGTTTTTGGGGAAGAACATTGTTTGCATCCATGAGCTAGCTAGCTTTTTTATGACCAGCACTGTAGGTGTGCAAAACAACTTTACCAGCATCATAGCATAAGTATCGATGAATCGTTGTGACATATGAAATACAAGTGTAAGTGTAATAACTACGTAAAAATTTAATGAACGCGTTAAATTCTTATGTGACGTGCAATCATATTTCGGGTCCTGAATGGTCAAATAGCGTTATTTGATACGTCAAATGGTGTTATTTGATGTGTATCTTTTTTGACACACGCAAAGACCCAAACGGCGTTCCATAGAAATCCTGGTTGAGAATGAAACGACTGAACAAATGAACAACGAAACAGCACAGCAAGTAAGTGAAAGAAATAGGTTTTGATTATGTTTTACTGGTAATGGGGACATATGTAAATTCCAACAAAATAGCCTTTTGGTCAGTGTGGTGTGTGTGTGTAACCTTTATTTAACTAGGCAAGTCAGTTAAGAACAAATTCTTATTTACAATGACGGCCCGGACGACGCTGGGCCAATTGTGCGCCGCCCTATGGGA
Source organism: Salmo salar (assembly GCF_965601325.2). Taxonomy (NCBI): domain Eukaryota; kingdom Metazoa; phylum Chordata; class Actinopteri; order Salmoniformes; family Salmonidae; genus Salmo; species Salmo salar. Next base: position 137,740,489 of record NC_138299.1, read on the forward strand.
CTCACAATCACGTCCGGATGTGATACAGCCTGGATTCGAACCAGGAACTGTAGCGATGCCTCTTGCACTGAGATGCAGTGCCTTAGACCGCTGAGTCCATGTGTCTGTTTTAACTATACTAGAATGCTTAAAAGGCCACTCAAATTTTAAGTATTGGGTTTTTTGGCAAGGAAAATATTGAACATCGGTATCAGCCAAAAATGTCATATGGGTGCATCACTAGTTAGTACATTGGATTTGGAAAGTACATTTTGTTACGTTACAGCCTTATTCAAAATGTATTAAATTGTTTTACTCAGTCTACACACACACAATACCTCATAATGACAAAGCGAAAACAGGGTTTTAGAAATGTTTGCACATTTTTATTAATACCTTATTTACATAGGTATTCAGACCCTTTGCTATGAGACTCGAAATTGAGCTCAGGTGCATCCTGTTTCTATTGATCATCCTTGAAATGTTTCTACAACTTGGAGTCCACCTGTGGTCAATTATATTGACTGGACGTGTAAAAACAGGTTTAGAAAACTGAAATACCACATTTACATAAGTATTAAGATCCTTTACTCAGTACTTTGCTGAAGCACCTTTGGCAGCTATTACAGCCTCGAGTCCTCTCGGATATGACGCTACCTGCTTGGAACACCTGTATTTGGGGATTTCTCCCATTCTTCTCTGCAGATCCTCTCAAGCTCTGTCAGGTTGGATGGGGAGCGTCACTGCACAGCTATTGTCATTGTCTTTCCAGAGATGGTCGATTGGGTTCAAGTCCGGGCTCTGGACATTGAGACTTGTCCAGAAGCCACTCCTGCGTTGTCTTGGCTGTGTGCTTAGGGTTGCTGTCCTGTTGGAAGGTGAACCTTCACCCCAGTCTGAGGTCCTGAGCACTCTGGAGCAGGTTTTCATCAAGGATCTCTGTACTTTGCTCCGTCCATCTTTTCCTTGATCCTGACTTGTCTCCCAGTCCCTGAAAAACATCCCCACAGCATGATGCTGCCACCACGCTTCACCGTAGGGATGGTGCCAGGTTTCCTCCAGATGTGACGCTTGGCATTCAATCCAAAGAGTTCAATCAGACCAGAGAATCTTGTTTCTCATTCTCAGAGTCCTTTAGGTATCTTTTAGCAAACTTTGCGGACTGTCATGTACCTTTTACTGAGGAGTGCCTTCCATCTGGCCACTCTACCATAAAGGCCTGATTGGTGAAGTGCTGCAGAGATTGCTGTCCTTCTGGAAGGTTCTCCCATCTCCATAGAAGAACTCTTGAGCTCTGTCAGAGTGACCATCGGGTTCTTGGTCACCTCACTGACCCTTCTCTCCCGATTGCTAAGTTTGGCCGGGCGGACAGCTCTAGGAAGAGTCTTGGTGGTTCCAAACTTCTTCTATTTAAGAATGATGGAGGCCACTGTGTTCTTGGGGACCTTCAATGCTTCAGAAATATTTTATTACCCTTCCCCAGATCAGTGCCAACACAATCCTGTCTTGGAGCTCTAAGGACAATTCCTTGGACCTCATGGTTTGGTTTTTGCTCTGACATGCACTGTCAACTGTGGAACCTTATATAGACAGATGTGCCTTTCCAAATCATGTCCAATCAATTTAATTTACCACAGGTGGACTCCAATCAAGTTGTAGAAACATCTCAAAGATGATCAATGGAAACAGGATGCTCCGGAGTTCAATTTCAAGTCTCATTGCAAAGTGTCTGAATACTTACGTAAATAAGATGTTTTTTTTCATATACATTTGCAAACATTTCTATAAACTTGTTTTTGATTTGTCATTAATGGGTATTGTGTGTAGATTGATGAGGGAAATGTTTTATTGAATCCATTTTAGAGTAAGGCTGTAACGTAAAAAAATGTGGAAAACGTCAAGTGGTCTATATACTTTGCGAATGCACTGTATATCAATATCTGCACATAAAGGAGTTTCCAATTATACAATATATATATATTTTTTTTAATTCACCTTTATTTAACCAGGTAGGCAAGTTGAGAACAAGTTCTCATTTACAACTGCGACCTGGCCAAGATAAAGCAAAGCAGTGCGACACAAACAACAGAGTTACACATGGAATAAACAAACGTACAGTCAATAACACAATAGAAAAATCTATATACAGTGTGTGCAAATAAAGTACAATTAGGGAGGTAAGGCAATAAATAGGCCAAAGTGGCGAAATAATTACAATTTAGCAATTAAACACTGGAGTGATAGATGAGCAGAAGATGAATGTGCAAATAGAGATACTGGGGTGCAAAGGAGCAAAAAGAAATCATAATAATAAAGGAAATGAGGTAATTGGGTGGGCTATTTACAGATGGGCTATGTACAGGTGCAATGATCTGTAAGCTGCTCTGACAGCTGATGCTTAAAGTTAGTGAGGGAGATATGAGTCTCCAGCTTCAGTGATTTTTGCAATTCGTTCCAGTCATTGGCTGCAGAGAACTGGAAGGAAAGGCGGCCAAAGGAGGAGTTGGCTTTGGGGGTGACCAGTGAAATATACCTGCTGGGGCGCGTGCTACAAGTAGGTGCTGCTATGGTGACCAGTGAGCTGAGATAAGGCGGGGCTTTACCTAGCAAAGACTTATAGATGACCTGGAACCGGTGGGTTTGGTGAAGAATATGAAGCGAGGGCCAGCCAACGACAGCATACAGGTCGCAGCGGTGGGTAGTATATGGGGCATTGGTGACAAAACAGATGGAACTGTGATAGACTGCATCCAATTTGCTGAGTAGAGTGTCGGAGGCTATTTTGTAAATGACATCGCTGAAGTCAAGGATCGGTAGGATAGTCAGTTTTACGAGGGTATGTTTGGCAGCATGAGTGAAGGAGGCTTTGTTGCGAAATAGGAAGCCAATTCTAGATTTAATTTTGGAATGGAGATGCTTAATGTGAGTCTGGAAGGAGAGTTTACGGTCTAACCAGACACCTAGGTATTTGTAGTTGTCCACATATTCTAAGTCAGAACCGTCCAGAGTAATGATGCTTGACGAGCGGGCAGGTGTGGGCAGCGATCGGTTGAAGAGCATGCATTTAGTTTTACTTGCATTTAAGAGCAGTTGGAGGACACGGAAGGAGAGTTGTACGGCATTGAAGCTCGTCTGGAGGTTTGTTAACACAGTGTCCAAAGAAGGGCCAGAAGTATAGAGAATGGTGTCGTCTGCGTAGAGGGTGGATCAGATAATCACCAGCAGCAAGAGCGACATCATTGATGTATACAGTGAAAAGAGTCGGCCCGAGAATTGAACCCTGTGGCACCCCCATAGAGACTGCCAGCGGTCCGGACAAAAGGCCTTCCGATTTGACACACTGATCTCTGTCTGAGAAGTAGTTGGTGAACTAGGCCAGGCAGTCATTTGAGAAACCAAGGCTGTTGAGTCTGCCGATAAGAATGTGGTGATTGACAGAGTCGAAAGCCTTGGCCAGGTCGATTCATACGGCTGCACAGTATTGTCTTTTATCGATGGTGGATATGATATCGTTTAGGACCTTGAGCGTGGCTGAGGTGCACCCATGACCAGCTCGGAAACCAGATTGCATAGCGGAGAAGGTACGGTGGGATTTCAAATGGTCGGTGATCTGTTTGTTAACTTGGCTTTCGAAGACTTTAGAAAGGCAGGGTAGGATAGATATAGGTCTGTAACAGTTTGGGTCTAGGGTGTCTCCCCCTTTGAAGAGGGGGATGACCGCGGCAACTTTCCAATCTTTAGGGATCTCAGACGATATGAAAGAGGTTTAACAGGCTAGTAATAGGGGTTGCAACAATTGTGGCAGATCATTTTAGAAAGAGAGGGTCCAGATTGTCTAGCCCCGCTGATTTGTAGGGGTCCAGATTTTGCAGCTCTTTCAGAACATCAGCTATCTGGATTTGGGTGATGGAGAAATGGGGGGGGCGGGGCTTGAACAAGTTGCTGCGGGGGATGCAGAGCTGTTGACTGGGGTAGGGGTAGCGAGGTGGAAAGCATGGCCAGCCGTAGAAAAATGCTTATTGAAATTCTCGATTATCGTAGATTTATCGGTGGTGACAGTGTTTCCTAGCAGTGGGCAGCTGGGAGTAGGTGCTCTTATTCTCCATGGACTTTACAGTGTCCCAGAACTTTTTGGAGTTAATGCTACAGGATGCAAATTTCTGTTTGAAAAAGCTAGCATATTGAAAAAGCTAGCATATTGAAAAAGCTAGCCTATGCTTTCCTAACTGCCTGTGTATATTGGTTCCTAACTTCCCTGAAAAGTTGCATATCGCGGGGGCTATTTGATGCTAACGCAGTATGCCACAGGATGTTTTTGTGCTGGTCAAGGGCAATCAGGTCTGGAGTGATCCAAGAACTATAGCTGTTCTTAGTTAAAAAAATTGTTAAAAAAATGAATGGGGCATGCTTATTTAAGATGGTGAGCAAAGCACTTTTAAAGAATATCCAGGCATCCTCTACTGACGGAATGAGGTCAATATCCTTCCAGGATACCCGGGCCAGGTCGATTAGAAAGGCCTGATCGCTTTAGTGTTTTAGGGAGCATTTGACAGTGATGAGGGGTGGTCGTTTGACCGCGGACACATTACGGACGAAGGCAATGAGGCAGTGATCGCTGAGATCCGAGTTGAAGACAGCAGAGGTGTATTTAGAAGGCAGCTTGGTCAGGATGATGTCTATTAGGGTGCCCGTGTTTACGGATTTAGGGTTGTACCTGGTAGGTTCCATGATAATTTGTGTGAGATTGAGGGCATCAAGCTTAGATTGTAGGACGGCTGGGGTGTTAAGCATATCCCAGTTTGCTCACATGATACATTTTCCAGACACAAAGAGATTCCACCATGTTGAACAAACAAATTATCTGTCTGCATTTATCAAATTGAAACAAAACTTCCTGTTTCCATTACAGCAGTTTTTTTTATACGGTACAACTTTACTCACATTGAAACTGTGGATGGAAACATGGTTATTGTTTTAAAAAAAAAAGTTTGGTCCACTATTTTTACTGAATAATATATGAATCCTATAAATTAAAATGGCAAATTTAGGTGCAATCAATTATCTTAATAAATTACTGAAACAATTTCAGAACAATGTGAGATGGTGGGTGTCATGGCTTGCTGAAATGACATGGAAAGACCCTGTATTTATAATTATATGACAATATTCTAGGTTGACTATAAATAAACTACACTATTTCTGATACACCACATATTACTTTTACTTTCCTTCTTAAGTAAAAGCTGGACATGTATCGCCTACGCCATTAATTCCAATCAGACTGGTTTTAGATTTCTCCCTGACCAAGATGGCTGCCATTTTCTCCCATAATGGAATTGAGGGTTTATGACACAGCTCCTCTAGTAAGTTAACAGGATCTTTACGTAGTCAACATGTTGTCATTACATACACAACTGACATATCTCATAACCTTCAAAAGCCACAACATTCATTCACATCCTATCTTTCTCACTCACCTAAAACCGAGTTCAATACAAAGCACAAGAATGACGACGATGGTAACACTTTCAGATGGTCTTTTAAACATACCTGTAACCGCAGGACAAACCACCACACCAAGGGTCTCTTCTCTATATCCTCCGAGCCGCAGTGTGCCGCGCACTTTACTACTGTTGAGGTTTTCGACAGCAATGACTTGGATTTTTCAGCATCCCACTACGAAGCCCAGTTTGCACTGCTTCAGTGAGAATAAAACAAATATGGGATTCGTCAGTGAACATGTCCTACAGAAGAGACTGCGAGACAGAACCCGTAGCCTCGTATGCTCTGCACCCAACGCTGCGAACGCGCAAACCCGGCTGTGCGCGTACGCGCCAGCAAGGTAAATAAATGATTCCTGAAATTGCTCTAGTCCTAGTGCCCTCAACTGTCCTTGTACATCAGAAAACAGGTTTCAATCGCTCTTCCACTCCTAACAAAGAAACACATCTATGTGTACTATGTCATGGGTGATTTATGAGATGAAAGATGTTTGCTATTGGCATACAAAAAGGAGCCTTGTCAACTATTTCAACAGTGGATTGCAGTAGTATATACTGTAGGTTATGTGCACACACACACCCATGTTGCAACCTGGATTCAGGGTTAGACATAACATAGTAAATGTTAATCCGGGACACTCCAATTAATGACATGTTACATTTCGTATGGTATGTATTAATTTGTGGATTTCCATCATCCATTTTGTTTGATATGTAACGATTTACAATTTGTATGATATGTTACAAATTCATATTCGTACAATATGTTACGTATTTAAAAAATGTACTAAACTTAACGTTAACCATTCCAATTTGTTGTGGCTAATGTTAGCTAGGTGGCTAATGCTAACGTTAGCTAGGCTAGCGGGGGGTGCATTGTTTCCCAGACTCGATCCTGGGGACCCCAAGGGGTGCATGTTTAATTTTTTTGCCCTAACACTACAAAGCTGATTCAACTAATCAACTAATCATCAAGCTTTGATAATTTTAATCAACTGTGTAGTGCTAGGGCAAAATCCAAAATGTATACCCCTTGGGGTCCCCAGGAACGAGTTTGGGAAACGTTGGGTTAGGGTTAAGGTCAGGGTTAGGAGTTGGGTTAAAGGGTTAAGGTTTGGTTAGGGGAAGGGTTAGCTAACACGCTAAGTAGTTGCAAAGTATCTAAAAAGTAGTAAGTAGTTGCAAAGTTGCTAAAATGGTTAAGTTGTCCATGGTGAGATTCAAACATGAAACCTTTGGGTTGCTAGACGTTCGCGTTATATGCCCACACATTCACCCTGACCACCCACCCAACTTTCGTTTTTGCCTTCTGTCTTATATAACCATACCAAACGTAACACATATACTCATTTGAGTGTCCCTAAACACACACACACACACACACACACACACACACACACACACACACACACACACACACACACACACACACACACACACACACACACACTCAAGCCTCACACACATACGTACATACACACGGTCAACACTGCTGTTCTACTATATATACAATTTATTATAAACTGGGTGGGTCGAGCCCTGAATGTTGATTGGCTGAAGGCCGTGGTATATTGGACTGTATACCATGATCATAATAGCAATAAGGCACCTCGGGTGTTTGTGGTGTCTTGCCAATATACCATGGCTAAGGGCTGTTTCCAGGCACTCCGAGTAGCGTCGTGCTTAAGAACAGCCCTTAGCCATGGTATATTGGCCATATACTACATACTTATTGCTTAATTCTACTGAGTGTCATTACCCACTTCATATTTGTAAATACAGTGTAAATACAGTCCATTATTACTATGCATATTACTGCTTCTGTTATACTGAACAAAAATATAAACGCAACATGTAAAGTGTTTGTCACATGTTTTATGAGCTGAAATAATGTAAGATGGCGCCGACAGAAATGGTTGCCTCGCTTTGAGTTCTTAAGAAACTATGCAGTATTTTGTTTTTTTATGTATTATTTCTTACATTGTTGCCCCAGGAAATCTTAAGTCTTATTACATACAGCCGGGAAGAACTATTGGATATAAGAGCGACGTCAACTTACCAACATTATGACCAGGAACAAGACTTTCCCGAAGCAGATCCTCTGTTCGGACCACCACCCAGGACAATGGATCTAATCCCAGAAGCCGACCCAAAACAATGGCACCGCAGAAGGGGCAGACGGAGCGTCCTCCTGGTCAGGCTCTGTAGACGTGCACATCGCCCACTGCTCCCGAGTATACTACTCGCCAATGTCCAGTCTCTTGACAACAAGGTAGACGAAATTCGAGCAAGGGTTGCCTTCCAGAGAGACATCAGAGTTTGTAACATTCTCTGTTTCATGGAAACATGGCTCTCTCGGGATATGTTGTCGGAATCAGTTCAGTCACCGGGCTTCTCCATGCATGGCGCCGACAGAGATAAACACCTCTCTGGGAAGAGGAAGGGCGGGGGTGTATGTTTCATGATTAACGACTCATGGTGTAATCCTAACAACATACAGGAACTCAGGTACTTCTGCTCACCCGACCTAGAATTCCTTACAATCAAATACCAGCCATTTTACCTTCCAAGAGAATTCTCGTCAGTTATAGTCACAGCTGTGTACATTCCCCCTCAAGCAGACACCAAGACAGCCTTCAAGGAACTTCACTGGACTCTATGTAAACTGGAAACCATATATCCTGAGGCTGCATTTACTGTAGCTGGGGATTTTAACAAAGCAAATTTGAGAACAAGGCTACCTAAATTCTAGCAGCATATTTATTGCACGACGCGCAGGGGTAATACACTCGATCAATGCTACTCTAACTTCCACGATGCATAAAAAGCCCTCCCCGTCCTCCCATTGGGAAATCCGACCAAGACGCTATCTTGCTCCTACCGTCTTATAGGCAGAAACTCAAACAGGATGTACCAGTGACTAGAAACATTCAACACTGGTCTGACCAATCAGAAGGCACGTTTCAAGATTGTTTTGATCATGTGGACTGGAATATGTTCAGGTCAGCCTCAGAGAACAACACCGACCTATACGCTGACTCTGTGAGTGAGTTTATAAAGTTTATAAAGAAGTACATTGGAGATGTGACTATTAAAACCTACGCTAACCAGAAACCATGGATGGATGGCGGCATTCACGCAAAACTGAAAGCGTGAACCACCGCATTTAGCCACGGAAAGAGGTCTGGGAATATGGCTGAATATAAACAGTGTAGTTATTACCTCCGCAAGGCAATCAAACAAGCGAAATGCCGGTACATGGACAAAGTGGAATTGCAATTCAACAGCGCAGACATGAGACATATGTGTCAGGGTCTACAGGAAATCACGGACTACAAAAAGAAAACCAGCCACGTCACGGACACCGACGTCACGCTTCCAGACAAACTAAACACCTTCTTTGCCTGCTTTGAGTAAAATACAGTGCCACCGTTGCGGGCCGCTAACAAGGACTGCGCCCCCCACCTCTCCTTCTCCGTGGCCGATGTGAGTAAAACATTTAAACGTGTTAACCCTCGCAAGGATGCTGGCCCAGACGGCATCCCTAGCCGCGTCCTCAGAGCATGCGCAGACCAGCTGGCTGGTGTGTTTACGGACATATTCAATCGCTCCCTATCCTAGTCTGTTGTCCCCACATGCTTCAAGATGGCTACCATTATTCCTGTACCCAAGAAGGCAAAGATAACTTAACTAAATGACTACCGCCTCATAGCACTCACTTCTGTCATCATGAAGTTCTTTGAGAGACTAGTCAAGGATCATATCACCTCCACTTTACCGGCCACCCTAGACCCACTTCAGTTTGCATACCACGCCAACAGGTCCACAGATGACGCAATCACATCACACTGCACACTGCCCTGTCCCATCTGGACAGGAATACCTATGTAAGAATGCTGTTCATTGACTACAGCTCAGCATTCAACACCATAGTACCCTCCAAGATCATCATCAAGCCCTGGGTCTCAACCCCACCCTGTGCAATTGGGTCCTAGACTTTCTGATGGGCTGCCCCCAGGTGGTGAAGGTAGGAAACAACATCTCCACTTCGCTGACCCTCAACACTGGGGCCCCACAAGGGTGCGTGCTCAGCACCCTCCTGAACTCCCTGTTCACCCACGACTGCGTGGCCATGCACGCCTCCAACTCAAACATCAAGTTTGCAGACAGCACAACAGTAGTGGGCTTGATTACCAACAATGACGAGATAGCCAACAGAGAGGAGGTGAGGGCACTCAGAGTGTGGTGTCAGGAAAACAACCTCTCACTCAACGTTAACAAAACAAAGGAGATGATCGCGGACTTCAGGAAACAGTAGGGGGAGCACCCCCCTTTCCACATCAAAGGGACAGCAGAGGAGAAGGTGGAAAGTTTTAAGTTCCTCGGTGTACACATCACAGACAAACTGAAATGGTCCACCCACACAGACAGTGTGGTGAAGAAGGCGCAACAGGAGGCTGAAGAAATTTGGCTTGTAACCCAAAACCCTGACAAACTTTTACAGATGCATAATCGAGAGCCTCCTGTGGGCTGTATCACAGCCTGGTACGGCAACTGAACCGCCCTCAACTGCAAGGCTCTCCAGAGGGTGGTGCGGTCTGCACAACACATCACCGGGGGCAAACTGCCCTCCATGACACCTACAGCACTCGATGTCACAGGAAGGCCAAAAAGATAATCAAGGACAGCAACCACTCGAGCTACTGTCTGTTCACACCACTACCATCCAGAAGGCGAGGTCAGTACAAGTGCATCAAAGCTGGGTCTGAGAGACTGAAAAACAGCTTGTATCTCAAGGCCTTCAGACTGCTAAACAGCAATCCCTAACTCAGAGAGGCTGCTGCCTACATTGAGACCCAATCACTGGCAACTTTAATAAATGGATCACTAGTCACTTTAAACAATGCCACTTTAAATAATGCCACTTTAATAATGTTTACATATCTTACATTACTCATATCACATGTAAATACTGTATTTTATACCATCTATTGCACCTTGCCTATGCCTCTCGGCCATCGCTCATCCATATACTTATATGTACATATTCCCATTCACCACTTTAGATTTGTGTGTATTAGGTAGTTGTTGGGGAATTGTTAGATTACTTGTTAGATATTACTGCATTGTCGGAACTAGAAGCACAAGCATTTCGCTACACTCACATTAACATCTGCTAACCATGTGTAATTTGTAAGTCGCTCTGGATAAGAGCGTCTGCTAAATTACGTAAATGTGAATGTATGTGACCAATAACATTCGACTTGATTTGAAATGTTCCTGGTGCACAAAAGCTTATTTCTCTCAAATTCTGTGCACAAATTTGTTTACATGCCTGTTAGTGAGCATTTCTCCTTTGCCAAGATAATCCATCCACCTGACAGGTGTGGCATATCAAGAAACTGATTAAACAGCATGATCATTACACAGGTGCACCTTGTGCTGGGGGAAATAAAAGGCCACTCTAAAATGTGCCGTTTTGTCACACAGCACAATGCCACAGAAGTTTTGAGGGAGCACGCAATTGGCATGCAGAATGCAGGAAGGTCCACCAGAGCTGTTTCCAGAGAATTGAATGTCCATTTCTCTACCATAAGCCACCTCCAACATCGTTTTAGAAAATTTGGCAATACGCCCAACCGGCCTCACAACACCAGACCACGTGTAACCATGTCAGCTCAAGACCTCCACATCCAGCTTCTTCCCCTGCAAGATCATCTGAGACCAGCCATGTGGACAGCTGATGAAACTGAGGAGTAGTTCTGACCGTAATAAAGCCCTTTTGTGGGGAAGAACTCATTCTGCATGGCTAGGTCTTTCTTCCCAGTGTTTGGGCCAGTCTCCCAAGCGGGTGGGCCTATGCCCTCCCAGGACCACCCATGTGTGCGCCCCTGCCCTGTCATGTGAAATCCATAGATTGGTGCCAAATGAATTTATTTAAATTGACTGATTTCCTTATAGGAACTGCAACTCAGTAAAATCTTGGAAATTGTTTATTTGAAAGTGCTGATTTTATATGTCAGTATGAATAAACTACATGCACAGTGCATTCAAAAAGTATTCAGACCCCTTCCTTTTTTCCACATTTTGTTACATTACAGCCTTATTCTAAAATACCCATAATGGCAAAGTGAAAACAGGTTTTTAGAAGTTTTTGCAAATGTATAAAAAAAAACTAGATATTCTTTGTTGAAGTACCTTTGGCAGCGATTACAGCCTCAAGACTTCTTGAGTATGATGCTACAAGCTTGTCACACCTGTATTTGGGGAGTTTCCCCTATTCTTCTCTGCAGATCCTTTCAAGCTCTGTCAAGTTGGATGGGGAGCGTCGCTGCGCAGCTATTTTCAGGTCTCTCCAGAGATGTTCGATCGGGTTCAAGTCCGGGCTCTGGCTGGGCCACTCAAGGACATTCAGAGACTTGTACCGAAGCCACTCCTGCGTTGTCTTGGCTGTGCGCTTAGGGTCGTTGTCCTGTTGGAAGGTGAACCTTCACCCCAGTCTGAGGTCCTGAGCGTTCCCCATCCAACCTGACAGAGCTTGAGATGATCCCAAACCCCTGAAGCAAGCTTCTAGAAAATTGGAACAAAAATTGTGCTACACCAAACTGGAAGTCTTGCAACAAGCTTGGAAAGACAGTACCGTGCAATATCGAAGAGCCCTCACTGCTGCGCGATCATCCTATTTTTCCAATCCAATTGAGGAGAATAAGAAAAATCCAAAATATAGGGTCGTTGTCCTGTTGGATACTGTCGCAAAGCTAACTAAAAAGCAGCATTCCCCAAGAGCGGATGGCTTTCACTTCAGCAGTGATGAATTCATGAACTTCTTCGAAGAAAAGATCTTGATCATTATAAAGCAATTACGGACTCCTCTTTGAATCTGCGTATTTCTCAAAAACTCTGTTGTCCTGACTCTGCACAGAACTGCCAGGGCCTAGGATCAATGGAAATACTCACGTTTTTGAATCCTGTACCTCTTGACACATTCATGAAAATAGTAATGGCCTCTTAACCTTCAAGCTGCATATTCAAGCTCCTATTCCAACTAAACTGCTGAAAGAGCTACTTCCTGTGTTTGGCCCTCCTATATTGAACATAATAAATGGCTCCCTATCCACTGGATGTGTACCAAACTCACTAAAAGTGGCAGTAATAAAGCCTCTCTTGAAAAGCCAAACCTTGTACCGGAAAATGTAAAAAACTATCAGCCTATATCGAATCTCCCATTCCTCAAAAAAAAAAAAAAGAAGCTGTTGTGCAGCAACTTACTGGCTTCCTGAAGAGAAATAATGTAGCATCATAGCACTGAGACCGCACTTGACCAAATTCTGTCCTCGAGCTCCTATACCTTAGTGCTGGACGACACACACCTGTACATTTTGTTTAAACATGATGAAGCCCCAAAACTGCCTATTATGGAAGCCTGTGTTTCAGAGATAAGGAAGTGGATGTTAGCAATTCTTTTAAACTTTTACAGAGATGCTAGTTCTAGGTCCCAAGAAAGAAAGAGAACTGCTGTTGGATCTGATAATTCATCTTGATGGTTGTACAGTCATCTCAAATAAAACTGTGAAGGACCTGTACCCTGGACCCTGCTCTCTTTTGATGAACATATCAAGAATTTTTCAAGGACAGCCTTATTCCATCTTCGTAACATTGCAAAATTCGTCAATGTTTTGTCCAAAAATCATGCAGAAAATCGAATCCGTGCATTTGTCACTTCTAGAATAGACTACTGCAATGCTCTACTCTCCGGCTACCCGGATAAAGCACTAAATAAACTTTAGTTAGTGCTAAACATGGCTGCCACAATCTTGACAAGAACCAAAACATTTGATCATATTACTCCAGTACTAGCCTCTCTACACTGGCTTCCTGTTAAGGCTAGAGCTGATTTCAAGGTTTTACTGCGAATCTACAAAGCATTACATGGCCTTGCTCCTACCTATCTCTCCGATGTGGTACCGCCGTACATACCTACACGTACGCTACAGTCACAAGACGCAGGCCTCCTTATTGTCCCTCGAATTTCTAAGCAAACAGCTGGAGGCAGGGCTTTCTCCTAGAGTAACATTTTTGTGGAATTGTCTACCTATCCATGTGAGAGACGCAGACTCGGTGTCGACCTTTAAGTCTTTACTGAAGACTCATCTCTTCAGTAGGTCCTATGATTGAGTGTAGACTGGCCCAGGGGTGTGAAGGTGAATGGCAATGCCCTGGAGCGACGAACCGGTATTGCTATCTCTGCCTGGTCGGCTCCCCTCTCTCCACTGGGATTCTCTGTTTCTGACCCTATTACTGGCTTACTAGTGCTCTTCCATGCCGTCCCTAGGAGGGGTGTGTCACTTGAGTGGATTGAGTCAGACGTGATGGCACAGCCAGAAGAGGACTGGCCACCCCTCAGAGCCTGGTTCCTCTCTAGGTTTCTTCCTAGGTTCCAGCCTCTCTGGGGAGTTTTTTTGTAGCCACCATGCTTCTACATCTGCATTGCTTGCTGTTTGGGATTTTAGGCTGGGTTTCTGTATAGCACTTTGTGACATCTGCTGATGTAAAAAGGGGTTTATAAATAAATGTTATTGATTGATTGATCTGCAGAGAAAAATGGGAGAAACTCCTCAAATACAGGTGTGCCAAGCTTGTAGCATCATACCCAAGAAGACTTTAGGCTGTAATCGCTGTCATAGGTGCTTCAACAAAGTACTGAGTAAATGGTAAATATGATATTTCAGTTTTTTATTTGTAATAAATTCACACACATTTTGAAAAAACTATTTTTGTTTCTCATTATGGGGTATTGTGTGTAGATTAATGAAGGAAAAAAAACAATTTAATCAATTTTAGAATAAGGCTGTAACGTATCAAAATGTGGAAAAAGTCAAGGGGTCTGAATACTTTCCGAATGCATTGTATATTAACTTAAAGTCAATTGTGTCTATAAGGTCAGTATAAAATACATGTACAAACATAAATTCTCAACTTAACTTGTAAAATAAAGATAAACACACCGAACACAGGTGATATACTAATGACATCATCTGTGTGTACCTATTACCAACAATAAGGCCTAAGAGACCAATCGTCTTTTGCTTAATGTAAATTGCCTTAAAAACACCTGCTCTTTCCATGAAATAGACTGGTGAATCCAGGTGAATGCTATGATTCCTTATTGATGTCACTTGTTAAATCCACTTCAATCAGTGTAGATGAAAGGGAGGAGACAGGTTAAAACAATATTTATAAGAAAGGTGTTCCTAATGTCAGGAAGGTGTTCCTAATGTTTGGTATATTCTGTGTATATGCAGACTGAAAGGGATCATTTTTTGCAAAGCCAGAAAGGAATTTGAACATTAGTGCGAAGGCCAGTCATTCACTGTCAGTATATATCCACAGTTTGGTCATTGGGTGGTGGAGCTTTCTTAACACTAGATTCATGACTGACCTTCCAGGTTTCACATAGTAGTTTGTTATATACTATAAATGGAAATAATCCCACTTAGCAACTTGTGGAAGTGATTTCAATTTAACATAATCTTAATTTGATATAGGTCTACAGTACCTTGTATGGTCAGACATTTTTATAACTCACTATATACCAATTGTATGAACTGTAAATCTGACTAGATAGCCTCACGATAATATATATAAATACTCAAAATAAATACTTTTCTCTGACCTGATAATTTATCTAGCAGCCAGTCATGGTGTCTGGCTCTCTAACACCCACACCTTGTGTCCAGTAGTTGAAACTACACCTCTACAGGTCAGACAAAAGGTCAGACAGAAATTCCATTTTAGTTTGTTAATCCAAAAATAACGCAAACACATACATAAGCACGTTTTAGATTTTTATTATATCAAAATACAAAAATTGGAGAGGAAAATATTACATTGGACTAAGCGTTGGAAATGGACATATGATGGACATGAACGCAACGCTGCTTTCCACCTCTCATGGACATGCCATGGATCATCATAGAACATGCTGTATGTCTATGTCAAACCGCTCATGAGCCAATGTTACAAAAACTGTGCCAATGCCTTTTTTAATAAACCTATGTCACTTTGTCTTGAGCCTATGCCACAGGTCATAAGCTTCTGTCACCTATCATCTAGAAGCCACTGGTGGTATCAGGGTTTATTCTGAAGAACAACGTTCCATGGCAGTTGAACATGAAGTGAGTAACATGTGATCCCAGGCAATATTGAATTCCCTGGACAACAGTGGCAAAAGAGAAAATCAACACAGACTAGTTTTTTACATAAGGCTTTGGTACAGCACCATACAGTGGATGAGTTAATTGCTCACATAAAAGTTAAGTGGAAAATAATTCCTGATGTCAATCCAAAAGAACTGAATGATGAAGCTCCAAATTATCAGCAGGTTATCATTCTAAAA
Source organism: Salmo salar (assembly GCF_965601325.2). Taxonomy (NCBI): domain Eukaryota; kingdom Metazoa; phylum Chordata; class Actinopteri; order Salmoniformes; family Salmonidae; genus Salmo; species Salmo salar. Next base: position 137,756,365 of record NC_138299.1, read on the forward strand.
CAGACAAAAAGTAAAAGGTATTTTATGTTTTTGCTTCTGAATATTTACATATGAACAGTCTGATATCAATCAATTGTTTCAGTTAAAAAGGCATATTGAAACAGATTATGCGCAGAAGACGCCAACATAAAATATAGAATGTAAATGTGTGATGTACAGCACGCACACGGCTCAATGGATGAAAATATGCTAAGACATGACTACATATTCTTCCTTTAAGCACTACTGGCTTGCTTGAAGATGAGGAGCATTAGTTAAAACAGTCAAAGATGTAGCGCTTATTGTACAGTAATAATACATTCTATTTCCTCAGTGCTGGTACACATGGAAAAACAGAGAACATAGAAAATACTACATATTCCATTTTCTGTCTGATCACAACCAGGTTGAAAGTTTATGACTGATTGCTGAATAGGCTTTTTTGTATTGTCTCTACATGCAAGATAAATATAGTTAAATCAAATTGGCTCTAAGTATAATCCTACCAGCTCCTGCACTAAAAGCATTAGGGCAGAAAAACACAAAACAAAAGTCGATCTAACAGAACAGGATCTTAATTTGATCGCCCTGTTGCAGGAGAACTTTCCTGCAATGCAGGATATTTCAGACTTGTAGTGTATTTGAGGTTTAAAAAGGCTTCTGAAGTTTGTAATTTCCACTTTGACATTTCAGACTTTATTTTCCCTTAAGAACATTTTTGCAACCCCTAAAAAAAATGTCCATTAATTATAATCATTATAATAATTCACATTTTTTCTTGCTGAAGGTATTATTTTCCTGCAGTATCAAACTGGCTCAAATTAAGATCCTACATCTGTACCTCCAAAGTAGCCCTCTTACATACTATATGTTTTTTTTAAGCAAAAGAGCCCGGAAGACTACATACATTAGTAAAATTCTACATGGAGAATGTGTCAGAAATACCTTTACCAAAACATACGAGAAGAATCAGCTTTACCAAAACATACGAGAAGAATCAGCTTAAATACAAACGCTGTTTGATGAATACTCTTATTGGCTATACTGTACAATACTGTCCCCCAATAGGAGACTTTGCGACAACAGTAGAGAGAAATCACGTAGGAAGGTTATGCCCCTGCAGTAGTGTGCTTGAAAACAGTGCTGTCAATCAAAAATAGTTTTGACCTGTAGGAAGTGTGTAGTGTAGAACAACCTTCTCATACCCTGACCATAGGCTCAGATTCCCTCCCCTGTCTCCTGTTACATATTTAATACTGATCCAAAGTACTGATAAATAACTTCACACCAAGTAGGTTTCCCCATCTAATCTGGATATTATATCTCCCCTTCAACACAAGTACAACACTTTGGAGGGTACCCTGGAAGCACAGACAGAGGATGTAACAGAGACAGAAACTAACTATTGTTCCATTGACTGCTACAAGTCTCTTTTATGTATTTTTTGAATGTCACCACACTATCTATTGCCACTATCTGATTCCACAATCAATACAATTTGCTCATTGCCAATCACACTAGTTTACTAATAGGACCTACAACGATGGAACTAGTTGAGTTAGTAAAACACAGAGGACTTCAAGAGATTAGGCCTCTGATCTACAGCACCACAGAGTTAAACATAGCACCAAGTCATAATGTTGAAAGCAACTACGTCCTAGTATCACGTATGTCATCTCTAGCTAATGTAAACACGACTTCGGTTGCAGCACATACAGTACCCCATAACGATGACATTGTGGCTCAATGAAAAATGTGGTCTCTCTTTTCTTTCTCTCATACTTTGGACATCTGAAGGCAAGTGATCATGAGTGAATCTACCTGTGTGCTCGTGAGAAAAGAAAAGTTGTTTTCTGTTCCAGATAAGGTTTAGTCCAGCGACAACACGTTGATGCTTCTAAAGCTTTTCAAATTGGTATTCATTCACATACTATACAACAGAAGAAATACTACTGAACTTGTGCAGCCAGCAGGCCCAAATGACAATAACACATTTGTTCTGTGCTAACATTTACTTTTCCATAAATGTAAAACAACGTCTCCGAAAATATGACAAAAGAGGCACCTTAAGATGTTTTATAAATATTGTCCACTTCCTACCTTAAAGCAAATAGTTTCATCACATCTAATATAATTTGCTTTAAATCTGTATCTAGAGTTTTGTCCTCAAGCATAATTGACACGGACAGAAAATCTTTCTGTTTAGTTTCATCTTTACAAATACAGTACACACCATGTATACATTATAAATATAGATTTTCATCATATCTTACATATAACCAATTCTTAGAATATGCATGTTGATGTATCAATTTCAAACAACTATTTCACTAATTCAAAAGAAAATATGTTGGAAAGTGAGTGAAGAGGGCAGATAAAGTTGATGTTTTGATCACTGAATTGTATTCTATAGCAAGCAGAGAGGGTATTAATTAACATACATTCAGAGAGTTGTTATGGCTAGTTCAACTCCTGAATTGCTATCAGTAGAGATAAAAGTGACTCCAAGTCAGACAAATGGGTTTAAAATGTCAATGTCTTCCAGTGATTCATCTTGTCAGTGTGTAAGCGTAAAGCGCTCTAATAGGTATAGTCTACAGAGTGAGAAGAAAATGCTAACAGTAACCATCAGTGTAAAGGAAAACATTCTTCCTTGGCTAACCAGCTAGCCCCTTGAGATAAATCAAATCAATCTATTGTGCCAACTAGCCAATTAAACCTAAACTTAATACCACCACATGTGACAGGTCATCCATTGTACTGTGACATCAGGACATTCATTTCCTGTACAGCAAAACATACATTCATTATCGGTTAGTGTTAAAATGAATAAACATAAAGAGAAATAGCTAGCAGGTAATATTATACAGTTGTTAGAGAGATAAACAGTCGAGAGTCGAGACAGCCACCCCACCTTGAGTTTCACCTTAGTTATTGTAACACAAATGTTGTCACTTGTCATCTAACAAGCCCATTGGTTAAAATCGCATAATAAATCAACAGCAATCAGATCTTTCAATACAGTATTAAGTATTACAGTTGTTTTGAAATATGAACATCAATGGCAAGTTTCACTTTCTGCATAATAACTACTTCTGTATCATTTACATTTAAATGTTGATTTAATTGTGATTTAAAAAAAATCTATGTTATAACATTACCACAATTCGAAACCTGAAATGAATAACACTTATCATAATCACTAATTGTTATTATAGGTCTGTTCTATTAGTAGAATATACACAGTCAAGATAGATTTTTTATAAAAGAATCAGAGTAATGCACCTTCAGTACCACTTCCTCACAGCTAGGTGTCCTTGGCAGAAAAAGTTGAGTCTGCACCACGTCAGACTGGAGTTTATAATGAGTCCCAACAGAGAGAGAGAGAATGCGTGAAGGCGAAGGAAAAGGCAGTTAATTCACTTTTCAAAAACAAGAGAGAAAAGGCAAACAAGGCCCCTAGAGATGTGTCATATTCCACAAGTGACTCGAGGTTTCCTCCATATTAATGAAAAACACTGTATAGACATCACATTTCCTCACCCCTTTTCTGTACTCACCCTATCAAGTGAACATTTGGCCTCTTTTGAACACAAGGTTACTGTATATCTTAGCAAGAAGAACATGGGCTCAACTTTACTGGATGTGATCACATGGTTAAAGGCTTTGAGCCAACATGCAAGAGAGTGAGGACATGTCTTTTAGTGGTTTGAAATGTACCAATATCATATCACGCCTCGTATTGGATGATAATATTATTTTGGGATTAAGCAAAATATGCAGATTGGGATCGATATTAAATGCGGATCAAAATCAGATTTCAGGCCATAGCATCCATTTCATATGGGAAGTGTATGATACTATATACCATTTATTTCATTTGAAAAATAATGTAAAATACGTACAGTATATACCACTAGAATTACAGCAATTCTACGCTTACTCTGAGGTATATTTTGTGATACGAACCCTGTGTTAGATACTGACACTATTTGAATTGTAGGAAAGGTAGACTGAGGTCCTTGTCTAAGGAACACACCAGGTTTTATAGTCCACGGTGTCACTGTAACACCTCAGATAGACTCCTCCTGACCAGTGACTTTTAAGGTGTTGTGAATTATTTAGATCAATGCACTTTCCTACAATAGGAGAGATTCTCCCCCTTTTCATTATTTAATATATTTACATTACAGATGTTTTATCTGGTGAGCCTCACTACATTATCCTCAGGGAGACATGGAAAACATCTTTATTTTGTTTCTAAAATATTAGAAAAATGATAGAGACAGGTTCTCCACTGCCAAAAGCTGAATGGAATGAATCATCTGATTATCATCATCAGTGTATGGGAGTTATAGGGAGATCTAGGTTGGTGGGTCAATGTAGTCACGTCCCATGGCTTGGGCTGTCTGTGAGTGACAGTAGTGGACATACTGGTCAGTGGTCAGTGTAGGGTCCCATAGTTGGGCCCGTCTGAGTCTATACTGGCCAGGATGGCCGCCTGGTCCTCCTCAGAGCGTCTGCTGCGGCGCAGGAGTGAGGACAAAAAGAGATATGGGCTCTTCCTGTTCTGCCTTTTCCTCTTCCTGTGAGCCGGGGGAGTCTGGGATTGCTGCTGGGTCTGAGAGGGAGACACACCTAGCGAGGGAGAGGTAGTGTTATTGAGGATACAACACAGAAGCATTTCGTATGGCCCCTGACTTGTCTAAGTGCTGTAAAGCAAACAAGTATGGTCGTTACATAGGCATGACAACGATAGGATTTGGCTTTACATCACAAACAGATTTGGGACAAGGCTACAATGAACTCACTAAATGTTATTCTTATTGGTACTTCAAACAGTTGTGTGTCAGCCTGTGGCCTATTCTTTAGTTCAGAGACTGACCTGTTCTTCTCCTGGAAGTGGAGTTGTTATTGGTGTTGGCAGCCACTCTCTTGGCTTTAGTAATACAGTGGTGTAGCAGTGACTGTAAGCTCTCAGACCCGGCAGGATCACAAGACGCACCTAGAGGTTCCCTAGAAAGAGGACAAGACAGGCACAATACACATGCTTTACTTTAACTCACCACCGGGGAGCGCTATCCTCTCAGTGATTAGTCAGATGGGGAGTCAGGAGGACATTGATTCCGAAAGGCTGTAATATTGAACCATAAATAAACTGATGATTTGTTGAGAAATTCATTGGCTTTAGATTGTGAGGAATTAATAAAGTACTATGGGACGAACTGTGTTAATTCTCAAAATAATTATGAAGGAATACGTCAATATTTGTCACTTTCAGATACCCATAAAATGAAAATAATCTCTATACTGTAATTGTAATAACAGTTTACATAAGAAAGGCTTCAGTTTCTATAGTTACTGAGTTGCTCCTCTTGCTCTACAGTGAGAATGGCTTGTCTGTTTTGTTGAGTGGGGCAACAAAGAGGATTCTCATCTTTTGATAGAGCTACGGTATGTGGATTATTTTCATTTAATGAATGACATATCAATCAAAATCACCCTAATACTGAATATATTTTAATGTGTTAAAGATGAGCAGTATCTATCATTGGCTAATTGTAAATCCATGTCAAATTGAAGGACGTTGATGAGCTTTACACAGAAAGGTATCTGTTTTGAAAAATACTTTTACCTCATAATGAATACTCTTGTTTTGCAGTCCATCATAGAAAGATGCAAGTAATGATATTAAGACCCAAAATAACCTCATCAACACCAAACATTTACGTTCAGGTTCATGAGATTAAATGTTTGTTGCCATTTAATGGATTGAATACACCAGCTTCAAAACCTAACTTGACGATATCTAAAGTCAAGTGATTCTGCCAAAACATATTGTTTCAAAAGGCATACTGTAGGAACACAAAGGTTTAGAGGTGTTGTCCTTCATAGTGTCACTGTAGAGAGAGAGAGATTGAGAGCCATTAGCAGAGAGGGGAGACAAATATGAGAATTAAAGCATTCCTCGTTAGATAAATAGTAGCATTTTCATAATCACAAATACTGTGTGCAGGGGCCACAGTTAGTTAGATACAGTACATTTCCATAAAACATGAACACTGTACAGCACACTTTCATCAACATGAACACTGTGTACAGAGGCTTCACCATGCTGACGGGAGGAGATGGCAGGAAGAGGAAATGGCCGTTAAAGAACAGTCACATGACAGGAAGAGGAAATGGCCATTAAAAACAGTCACATGACAGAAACGAAAGCACTTAAGACGACGAATGTGACGAAGAATTTAGTCTTGAGAATTATTGTTATACGTTTGAGTCAAAAGAGAGATATTTAGAGAAGGCATGCATGGCATTTTGCACATGGAACAAAACTTTAAAGGGGAATACTCCAGTCTATCAGTAATCTGGGTCCTCTATTGATTCAAGGCTTTTTTGAGTGCAGGGAAACCGTGCCTGTATTTCAAATACTGCTCCACAGTCCAAAACAGCTCCTAATATTGCTCACCAGCCTAATAACTGTGCTCGACAGCAGGCATGTTGTGCCAAAGAACTGTAGGGAATGTAACCTGTATGTTAGCAGTTAGCATTAGAGCTAGCAAACTTGAATCCAGTAAAGAGGCTCAACCCAAAGTCAGCGATTCCCCTTTAAAGGAGAGAGTGATTAGAGCCCTCCCCTGCTGACGCCTCCCCTCTCAGACATGGGTCCGACCCTTACCTATTGCGGCGTAGGGGACCGGCTCACAACAACGCTGCCCAGATAGCTGAGATCAATCAAAAACAGATGAGGTAAGACCCCTGAGCCCTCATATTGTACAAACCAGCAGGCCTACACTATACTTGCCCATATGACCATGACACTGTAAAGGGGTGGGAAAAGACCGTGACCGCTTACGCTAACCTGGCAATCCCTGGGATTCAGAAAGGTAGGAGGTGGGTGTGAGGGGGAAGCATGTAGGTACACAGACAAAAGGGGAGGATTATATGCGCCTCAGGTATATTGCTCTCGTGTATGTCTTCTATTGTCCTGCAGAGGATTACTGTATGACTATGTGGGTGTAATAGATAATAATTAGAAATGATCAAGTTGTCCAAATGGTCTCAGGTAAAAAATAAAAAAATAAAACAGGTGTTTGGTCATAAATCTCTGATATTCAAATGTTCAAATGTGTGAAGATCATTCCTGAAATAGAAGGCTTATGTGGGCAATAATGACGCTGAATATCATTAAATTAACTTTGCTACCTTGTACATTTCACATTTTGTTTGAGGGGTCGAAGGCACTGTAGGTCTCACTCAATCGTCATTTTTTAGTTTAGCTACAGTGTCATTTACCACCAGTTAAAAAACAGTAGCAGTCAAGGAAAGCCTCTACTAAGATGTCAAAGGTGGGCAATAATACAAGGAAATCAACTAAATATGTAAGAATAAATATTACTATTATTCAGTATTCAGAGTAGTATTCAGAGTTTTCAATCAATAAAAAAAACACTGTATATGCTAGCTAATTATTTAGGGATGCATTCGCTCAAAGATCCCATAAGTCTGCCACCTGAAATCCTATGCTACAGATTGCATCTTAATGCAATTGTAACATTTTACACATTCTAGGTTAGGCTTCCTGCCAACATTTTCTTTAGCAAACAGTATTTTCCGTGAACTATGGCAGTTAAAACTCACATTTTCTTCTGAAAATGGGTCGCCATACAGATAAAAACACAAATATCTAATAAATAATAATTACAGAATTCAAAGATCAATATCAATATCTTCAGATGTGACTTTGTTCTAGGGTTAAATTTCAAAATGTGTCATAAGGACACACTTTAAAAGTATGAATTGTATCATTTGCCTTGATTCAGATGGGTATATTGCCAATTTTTTTATTAATAACTTGTTTATGACTGATCAGATGTGTGCCAGATGCAAATACATGCTTTCTGCATATAAGCCTAAATATGCATTATTGGTATGCCAAAAGTAAAACATTACGTCATATTCTATAAACTGGGGATACATTAAGAATTGAGTGCCCAGGTTGGAGAAGTTTGTTATGTGCGTTAGTTAGTGCGTTGCTGTCCCTGCCGGACCGGTGTAGGTCACCTACCCTGAGGCGGATATCTGGAGTTGGGAGGGCTCTGAGGGCAGCATCTCCTCCTCTGTCCTTCTCTGGGATGGCCACTGCCCGAACACATCCCTGCCCTCCAAGGGGGGAGAGGGGGACTGGGAGGGATAACTGGCTGCGGTGGAGGCATAGGACATGTGGGGACGGTAACTGGGGCTGGGCCTGCGGCTTCCCTGCTGGGCCTGGGTGGGGGAGGTGGCCAGGGAGGACCTTCGGGAGAAACTGACAGTGGCTTGGGGGTGCAGGGTGATCTCAGGCATCTCCAGAGAGTGGGATGTGCGGAGGATGCTGGGGCGGGGCGGGGGGCGGACTAGAATATCTGGAGAACCTGGCTGGGTGCTAAGAGGGCTCTGGGAGAGGGGTGAGAGGCGGGAGGGCTGGAGGACCAGCGGGGGCAGGGAGGGGTCTGTCCTACGCCCTGACCTCGGGCTGAGCCAGGACTGGGGGCTGCTGCTACGGGCTGTGCTTAGGCTCCCTTCACGGGCTGCCGGGTCAGGGTAAGGCAACACTGGTACACCCACACCATGGGACGTGTGTCTGAGCTGGCCGAGACTCTGGGCCTGTTGCATAGCTAAGCGCCTAGCTGGAGGGCCTGGGGGTCGGTCCCTGCTCTGCGGAGCCATTGGGACCTCCAGCTGCAGGAGCCGAGGGCTGGGGAGGTGCAGGCGGCTGGGGGGGAGAGAGTGGAGAGGGGGGTACGGTGGAGGGTCGGGAAGGTCCTGGTGATGATGTAAGGGGTGGTGAGGTGGATAAATGAAGCGGGGCCCCTCCAGACCCAGAAAGGGGAACTCGTGAGGCTGCCAGCTGTCAGGTGAGCGAGGGGAGCGAGGGGGAGTACTGTGTGTATGAGGAAGGGAATGGCCAGAGGCAGTGTACTGATGATGGAGCTCCATCTCTTCCCTCTCCTCTGGGATGGAGGGATAACCGTAGGGCCCCCCGTCAGCAGTGCCTGGGGGGGAGGATAGAGTGGAACTACGGGGACTGATGTCAGGCATGTAAAAAGGTGGCGGTATACCCGATTCCCCGCAGCTGCCTAGATACCCATAGAAGGGGACCTGTGGAAAATCCCTGTAGAGGGAGGCTGGGGCCTGCCCTGCAGCATGATGCCCACTGCCCTCCACAAAGCTCATACCTTCCATGGGCCTGTGGAGGCGGGGGCTGTAGTTGGGGGGCTGCGTGGACTCCAGACTGGAGGATGTTGGGGAGAGCTGTGGTCGGAGCGTGGCCATGATCGGGGGCAGGGGCCCGGGGTCAAAGTCATTCTCCTCGTCGGACTGCCGGAACTCAGGATACATGTCGGACTCCTCGGCGAATGGGAAGCCCTGGATGCGGCGGTGGGCTGATGGCGGGCTGGCCATGCTGAAACGACCATCGGGACCGCGGCTGATCAGCTCGATGGGGCTGGTGACCTCTGCCTCGTGCTTGGACACGCTGTACTTCTTGCTGGCTATGGCACGCTTGGTTTTCTTGTAGAAGGAAAGCTCTTTGTCCTTGTCTCTCTGAGGGCTTGGCAGCCTCCTGACGTACAGGCCCGGGCCGTGGGCCCCATCTGAAGACAGGGACTGGGGCCGCGAGGCGGGAGGGGAGCTCTCTGGACTGATCTTCCCAGAGGACAGCCTGTCAGGCACAACCAACACAGAGGCAGACACTCAAACATGATGGCTTCATAATGAACCTATTAAACAGCAGTTATTCATCAATAAACTGCCTAATTGTACACAGTAAAATAGCATGTTATTCACAGTAGGCATCACTACTATGCTAGACTGATAAAATCCAAAGCCATGGCACCATGTCAAAGCAAATACACCTGTTTCATTTGTATTCAACCTGATAGTATCCAGTGCATTCTGCTAGCATTGAAGCTAATGACTGTAGCCCCAGCGAAAGTATGAGAAAGGAACCGTTACCAAGCAGCCATGACAACCGTCTCACAGATCTTTTTTTACTTGCTCTTGGGTAAAAACCGAGGGCCATTTGTCTTGTTGGGGACATATGCTGCGCCAAATGCTTTTATGGCATAAAAATAAAGCAGATGACATCCAACTAGCCCTTTTTTTCTATTTGCCACACACCAGGAGCAGCATTGTAAACAACACAGTCAACTATAGAGTGCATATACACAGTACAGTGCATGCAGCTGAGCCAACGCAAACACAAATCCCTATACGGTGCATATAATGTATACTGTGCATGCGGTTAGGCCAGCAGAGCACTAAGTAAATAAAATCTATAAAATTCATTTATTATCCATGCAGCCAAGCCAGCATAGCGTAGTGCAGCACAGCACACACTGTGGCATGGTGCAAGCAGCTAAGCACTCACAGGGAGCTGGCTGGTGGGGGCATGTAGCTGCTCCTGGCTGGCGCGTCCCAACAGGGCTCTACCCCGGGCAAGGGGGTGAGAGGAGGCCTGCGGTGGGAGACACACAAATGACATGGGCCACGGTCATCTGTCAACTAAGCCAAACCTCCACACAACACAGGAGGGACCATCACGGAGTCACAAGAGGACTAGACTTCACTATTCTGATATAAACAACTGGAACATGCATTATAATGCAAGTCAACACATCCAATTCCTTTTAACATAGACCTCTCTCCAAACCTTTGACATACACACAATATACATCCAAACCATATTCATGTCCTAGCAAAGATACCCTGCCCTGACAGCTGGTACTGAACAGGAGTGAAGTGAACAGAGGCCATAACAATAACTCTTAAGACAGGTAAAGAGGAGTTTATTGTTGCATCTAAATTCAATCCAGTGACTACTGCATTGTGAATCGACATATGAGCTCAAAAGGTTGGCTCCTGTTTTTTAATCTCTCTGGGTTTGTTTTTAGATTTTAGATTTTAGATTTTAGTCATTTAGCAGACGCTCTTATCCAGAGCGACTTACAAATTTTTAGTACTTACGGTGAGTCAATGCTTTTCCTGAAGTGTGTTACAGACAGGGGAGGGTCTTAGAAGAGACAAAACAGAGATATAGAGATTACAACCAAGACCAGTGAATGAACAGTAGAAGTTAGACAGTTAGAGGAATTGGAGGCATACCTGGTTTGCGTTTGAGTTTGCGTCGGTGCTGTTTGTTGACGAAGCAGGCTGCTAGAGTACTGAAGAGCACCGCAGCCGCCAGAAAGCAGATGGTTGCCACGACGCCCGCTACCACGGGCCGCGCCAACCCCTCTTCAGTCACCTCCGTAGGGGGGAAGGGATCTGAAGCGGAAAAGGTACCCAGGGGTTCAGAAATGGAGGGTGGGGGGGAGGGGTAAATGGTAAATGGAGGGTGGGGGGGGGGTAAATGGATGTAATGGAGTGACATATCAGCAGCATTTAAAAAGATTCCATTCCATTGTAGCTATTTGGGAATATTATTTGAATATACTCTTAATCTAATTCTGAATTGTAGTGTAATATATTATGTGTAACACTTACCTGTGCTGGACACTCCCACCACATTACTGCTGTCACTGATGAGGTCATCCATGACGGCCATGACTCTGAACTCATACCAGGACTCCTGCCAGGGACATAAAACAACACACTCCTCCACTGTCCATTCCACACACATAACACATCCACAGTCCAATTCCCCTCAGCATAACCACTGTCTCAAAATAACGGTGTCATTACCCCAAAACAACTGCCATTGGCAAAATAATAGAAATAACAGTTTGAGTATACATTTTACATTTTAGTCATTTAGCAGACGCTCTTATCCAGAGCGACTTACAAATACATGAAGGTATACCTAAAAGGATTTATATAGGATTTACAAGTCATTTGTAAAGTGTTCATTATTATCTTATAGACAAGTTATGACACTAATTACACATTGGCAGTAGTCACTATAAACAGACAGCATTGTTTATACATGTAGGTGTTTACGGTCCTTTACCTGGACTAGGTCCCTGGCCATCAGCTCAGTCTCAGCGGCAGGGATCAGATCGTCGAGGACCTCCCACCTCTCTCCGAGACGGAACTCCATGATGTAGCGGTCGACAGGCGAGGAGTGATTGGCTGGCGGGAGCCATGTGAGCAGGACGCCGTGCTGCGTGCGATTGGCTGTGAGGCACCGTGGTGGAGTAAGAAGCACCTGTGGTTCAGGGGTACTCAGGGGAGACACTAAGGGGACAAGAGAACAGACCAGTTTTAGAAGGAAGTTAAGCAATTCATATTATTCAAACAGCCATAACAAACCCATACATTCACATGTGATCAATCAGAGATAAACAGAAGATGGTGAGAGCAATTTCAAACTGCATTCTAGAACATAGCTCTAGAGAGCAGTAGTTTCAATGATATTGTGAGCATACAGAATCAACATGACATGTCTGAAATGGACACACTGATGTGTAAACATTTAAATACAAATCTTTTATATTTCAAGTTAAGGCATATCATAAGCTATAGAGTTATCTAAAAAAACATGCATTACAAATAGTAAATTCTAGGTATCTACAGGTATCTAAATCCACACATACACATGGATTTTGTATTGTAGATATGTGATAGTAGAGTAGTGGCCTGTGGGAACACAATGTGTTGTGAAAAGTGTTATGAAATGTAATGTCCTGTAATATTTTAAATTGTATATATCTGCCTTAATGTTGCTGGACCCCAGGAAGAGTAGCTGCTACCTTGGCAGGAACTAATGGGGATCCTTAATAAATATAAAATACAAGTATAGGCATACTGTATCAGTCCAGTGTAGGCAGTTGTTCTGGCGCTGGTGCCACCTACCTACTGTGTTAACCGTCACGACCTCGCTGAAAGGGCCTGTGCCCAGCTTGTTCTGTGCCAGGACGCTGAACTGGTACTCTGTCCTGGGCTCCAGTCCCGGCACCACCAACCACGTCTGAGACCCCGACACCGGCATGGAGTGCCAGTCATGGGGGCCAAAATTCTCCTTTTTCAACCTTGGAGGACAGAAACACAGAGAGAGGTATCAATACTAACTAACCTGCACCCCGACTATAAGGTCAATGGGCCATCCTGGTAACACTCAGATAGCAGATATGGTGTACAGTAGATAGACAGTCTTATGTAGTGTGCCTCTGTCAAACTACACAGGCAGTGGGCCACAGTGTTGCAATACAATACTGTTGCTAGGCTATATCTCACTCTGTTTAATGTCCTCTTCACATTCACGTCACCATCTCTGTAATCTTAACTAAAGGTAATTAGATCACTTTGACTCGTACATTTATAGTAACAGCTCTCTGTACAAAGTAATTCATTATTTAAGTACACAAGAGATGCCTCCATGTATATGCAATGTTCCTCAAAGCACATGGTTTAATATTACAGTCAACAAATGTCCATTAAGGTGTCACCAGGCCATGCCAGAGAGATGGATGAGAATGGCTGTTAATATTAGACTGCCAAAAGCACCACTTCTATCAGATTATTATTCACACACAGCCCCCATTCAACACAGTATGGCTCGTATGACTGCTGACATGTACATAAAATGATAATGGAGATTTTATGGCACCTCGTGGATGTTGTCTAATAGAATGTTACTGCAATGTCTTTCCATTACGCCTTTAATAAATGAATGAACACATGAATTATGCATCTTCTGTGATTTACTGTATGCCCAACTCTTCAACAATGCAAATAATGTAAATACAAATACTGAGTAACTGAGTGATATTACTGAAGGACTGAGTAATAAACCATTAGCATTGTGCTGTCAAAATTATGTTGTAGTACCTGTCTGTTGATGATAGTATGTTTCCCCCTGGATACCATTATATGCTTCCCCCTGGATACCGTTATATGCTTCCCCCTGGATACCGTTGTTTGCTTCCCCCTGGATACCGTTGTATGCTTCCCCCTGGATACCGTTGTATGCTTCCCCCTGGATACCGTTGTATGCTTCCCCCTGGATACCGTTGTATGCTTCCCTCTAGATACTGTTATATGTTTCCCCCTGGATACCGTTTCCCCCTGGATACCGTTATATGTTTCCTCCTGGATACCGTTATATGTTTCCCCCTGGATACCGTTATATGTTTCTCCCTGGATACCGTTATATGTTTCCCCCTGGATACCGTTATATGTTTCCCCCTGGATACCGTTATATGTTTCCCCCTGGATACCGTTATATGTTTCTCCCTGGATACCGTTATATGTTTCCCCCTGGATACCGTTATATGTTTCCCCCTGGATACCGTTATATGTTTCCCCCTGGATACCGTTATATGTTTCCCCCTGGATACCGTTATATGTTTCTCCCTGGATACCGTTGTAATAATTCAAGTAATTCAATATTTCCTTACTGATAACTAGGGCTGTAGCAGTCACAACATTTTGTCAGCCGGTGATTGTCAAGCAAAGAACTGTCAGTCTCACGGTAATTGACCGTTAATTAACATAAGCACCTCTAGCATCTCCTGGGTTCCACACGTAGACTTTTTAAAATGGATTGTAGGCTAATAAATCCATGTAATATAGCCTACACCTTCACAATAAATCCATGTAATATAGCCTACACCTTCACAATAAATCCATGATTTATTTTAGACAGGTCTAAAGAAGCATGATATGAAGAAAATGTAGTCTATTTCAGAAGAACAGAATAGCATACTCAGTTGTCCTTATGTTAGGTCCTGATGTGGCTATGCCAAATGGCTGGGGGCTACACTAGTTAATTTAGCAGACAAGATTTGCTTATAATTCTGTGGCATTATTTTATATTATTTTATAGTATGAAGAATAATCAATCAATCAAATGTATTTATAAAGCCCTTCTTACATCAGCTGATATCACAAAGTGCTGTACAGGAACCCAGCCTAAAACCCTAAACAGCAGGCAATGCAGGTGTAGAAGCACGGTGGCTAGGAAAAACTCCCTAGAAAGGCCAGAACCTAGGAAGAAACCTAGAGAGGAACCAGGCTATGAGGGGTGGCCAGTCCTCTTCTGGCTGTGCCGGGTGGAGATTATAACAGAACATGGCCAAGATGTTCAAATGTTCAGCGGGGTCAAATAATAATAATCACAGTGGTTGCCGAGGGTGCAACAGGTCAGCACCTCAGGAGTAAATGTCAGTTGGCTTTTCATAGCCGATCATTCAGAGTATCTCTACCACTCCTGCTGTCTCTAGAGAGTTGAAAACAGCAGGTCTACAATACAATCAAACAAAGCTGAATAAATTATAAATATTGTCTCCAAACGATTTGGGGGAGTGTGCACATGCGGCTATTCTGTGTTCAGCAGTTAACAAAGAAATAGATACTCCTATATGCTTAATTTAGAGTTATTAATGTAACTTTAGTTGTGATACAAACGTTGGGCTGTATGTTTGGATGTTTAATACATTGTAAGGCTGCATGATGAGACTCTAATGATGATTTGAATAAAGTAACTCGAAAGACATGAGCTATGCTTTGTTTTTTTGTGCAGGCTGTACACACTCCAGTAGTCTGTCATTCACAATTTGACAAGCACTTGATAATGCCTCAAATTTCACCGCGGCATCCCCTTTGTGGCCGTCATGCACCCTAGAAAAATCCATGCCTTTTGCGACCTGGAGTGCTGCGTTGTGCCCTTCTCCCTGAGTGTGCTGCAATCCGAAGCGCCTCTCACTCACACTGCTCTCTGTCAGTGATTGGGTCTTTCTGTTAAGACAGACAGATCGGGGACGCAACTGCATGCGTCCTTATCCAATTCCGAGGAGCATATTGAAGATATTGGATGAACTGTCCACATTTACTTTAGTCAGCCAACAAGATGAGTACGCCTAACGTACAGCAAAAGCACTAGCCTATGTCAATCTAAACTCAGCAAAAAAAGAAACGTCCTCTCACTGTCAACTGCGTTTATTTTCAGCAAACTTAACGTGTAAATATTTGTATGAACATAAGATTCAACAACTGAGACATAAAGTGAACAAGTTTCACAGACATTTTACTACCAGAAATGGAATAAAGTATCCCTGAACAAAGGGGGGGTCAAAATCAAAAGTAACAGTCAGTATCTGGTGTGGCCACCAGCTGCATTAAGTACTGCAGTGCATCTCCTCCTCATGGACTGCACCAGATTTGCCAGTTCTTGCTGTGAGATGTTACCCCACTCTTCCACCAAGGCATCTGCAAGTTCCCAGACATTTCTGGGGGGAATGGCCCTAGCCCTCACCCTTGATTCAACAGGTCCCAGACGTGCTCAATGGGATTGAGATCCGGGCTCTTCGCTGGCCATGGCAGAACACTGACATTCATGTCTTGCAGGAAATCACGCACAGGACGAGCAGTATGACTGGTGGCATTGTCATGCTGGAGGGTCATGTCAGGATGAGCCTGCAGGAAGGGTACCACATGAGGGAAGAGGATGTCTTCCCTGTAATGCACAGCGTTGAAATTGCCTGCAATGACAACAAGCTCAGTACGATGATGCTGTGACACACCGCCCCAGACTATGACAGACCCTCCACCTCCAAATCGATCCCGCTCCAGAGTACAAGCCTCGGTGTAACGCTCATTCCTTCGACGATAAACGCGAATCCGACCATCAACCCTGGTGAGACAAAACTGCGACTCGTCAGTGAAGATCACTTTTTGCCAGTCCTGTCTGGTCCAGGAACGGTGGGTTTGTGCCCATAGGCGACGTTGTTGCCGGTGATGTCTGGTGAGGACCTGTCTTACAACAGGCCTACAAGCCCTCAGTCCAGCCTCTCTCAGCCTATTGAGGACAGTCTGAGCACTGATGGAGGAATTGTGCATTTCTGGTGTAACTCAGGCAGTTGTTGCCATCCTGTACCTGTCCCGCAGGTGTGATGTTCGGATGTATCAATCCTGTGCAGGTGTTGTTATACATGGTCTGCCACTGCGAGGACAATCAGCTGTCCATCCTGTCTCCCTTTAGCGCTGTCTTAGGCGTCTCACAGTACGGACATTGCAATTTATTGCCCTGGCCACATCTGCAGTCCTCATGCCTTCTTGCAGCATGCCTAAGGCACGTTCACGCAGATGAGCAGGGACCCTGGGCATCTTTCTTTTGGTGTTTTTCAGAGTCAGTAGAAAGGCCTCTTTAGTGTCCTAAGTTTTCATAACTGTGACCTTAATTGCCTACCGTGCACCTGTATCGAAACATGTCATCTATGCATTTAAATAGCGAATGGAGGACGCTTTTCCCCGTGGTTTATTTTCATGCCAGCCAGGTAGGCTATACTACTGTTGTAAAGATAAGCAATGTGCTTAATATTAGGAAGGTTGAGAAATAAATATAGTCGGCCTAGTCTATAGAAAGCTGATCCTCCTCTTTTTAATAGAGGCCATCACTCTGTTTTCTAGCGCAATTGCATAGCCTATAGAAATGTTGCGCAACAGGAGCTCATGGGCTCTCCTGAAGTGTTTGATTGGATTTTTGATTACATTTGCATTGATGTCATGCTGAGTACCAGGTAGTAAGCAAGTTTGGTAAGCTAGTAACGACCAGCAGCAGCATCAGAGCTTAGAGAAGCCTAATTACCATGACTAAACGTTCATGTGGAATTTTACTGGCTTCATGACTTGTGACCGCCAGTGTGGCGGTAATACGGTCACCGCAACAGCCCTGTTGATAACAAATCAGATCCCTACATATCTACATATCTATTGAAGATCAATCCCCAAAGTCTCTGTCCTCCCACCTCTATTAGGGGAATCAGCTGCAATCTGAGTATAAGATGTGATAGTAGACTAGAGCATGCTGGGAGTACTTACACTGGGCCGTACCACACTGAGAATGTCTGATCAAAGCCTCCGTCGTAACCCGGCTCCCAGGACACGTTGGCCGAGGTCACCGAGGGCAACACACGAATGTTGCCTGGAGCATGTGGGCTGGTGCCTGAGGGTCAGAGAAAAGAGACCATCATATTTAATACCAGAGCCATCTACAGTATACCTCTCTATATCTCTACTGTATATTGCTCTGGCCCACACTAAAGAGTGATAGCGCAATCTGTTAGGTCTATATGTACTGTACAGTGAAGGTTAGGATGACCATTATTCAATAACCACAGTATGAGTCAAGTGTGTTATTCCCATAACAGCTGTTTTGTCAATGTATAAAAAGCCTTCTCACTCAGAATGACTATCATTGTCCAAAAATGTGTCCTATTAAGTCAAATAATGTACATTGTGCTGTCATTACCATTCACAGTCCTCTACAGTATATAACTGTCTACAATGGCTGTGAATGGCCTATCTGATTGGCTAATGCCCTGTACTGTGAGGTGTTGACCAATGGTGAGGTAAAGGTGAGTGAAGGTCTATGGCTTGGCCAGACCATCATCATCCCAAGACCCAGCACCTTTTAACTGGGATTAAATGGAGACCTGCTGTCCTGACCACTACGGTCTAAACGTCAAAGCTGTCCTCTCCACACTCAGCACATCTGACATGTCACCTGTCACTCCAGTGAGGGGACACTTGGGAAGGTGCCAGCTAGGGTGTATGACTGTGAGAAGTCCTGAGGCACGCTTATTACTCATACGTACTGTAAATACGCAAGCAAGTCACTTGTCTAAGCAGTACTTCAGTATACATACAGTCCAGCTGGGACTAGGGTCATCATGAATGTCTAAGCAGTACTTCAGTATACATACAGTACAGCTGGGACTAGGGTCATCATGAATGGCTAAGCAGTAGTTCAGTATACATACAGTCCAGCTGGGACTAGGGTCATCATGAATGTCTAAGCAGTACTTCAGTATACATACAGTACAGCTGGGACTAGGGTCATCATGAATGGCTAAGCAGTACTTCAGTATACATACAGTCCAGCTGGGACTAGGGTCATCATGAATGTCTAAGCAGTACTTCAGTATACATGCAGTCCAGCTGGGACTAGGGTCATCATGAATGTCTAAGCAGTACTTCAGTCTACATACAGTCCAGCTGGGACTAGGGTCATCATGAATGTCTAAGTAGTACTTCAGTATACATACAGTCCAGCTGGGACTAGGGTCATCATGAATGTCTAAGCAGTACTTCAGTATACATACAGTCCAGCTGGGACTAGGGTCATCATGAATGTCTAAGCAGTACTTCAGTATACATACAGTCCAGCTGGGACTAGGGTCATCATGAATGTCTAAGCAGTACTTCAGTATACATACAGTCCAGCTGGGACTAGGGTCATCATGAATGTCTAAGCAGTACTTCAGTATACATACAGTACAGCTGGGACTAGGGTCATCATGAATGGGAACAGAAAGCTGCAGGGTTGCTGTCAAACTACTTCAATTAAGATTAACTGAAACTCTGAACCCTGAAGAGCTGAGAAAATACAGGGGGGACTGTACCGATGACTAGGATCATCAGACATGCATGGGGACAGAGGGTTATGAGGTCACAGGGGACGGTACCAATAACGAGGAGGCGCGTGCTGGCAGTGATGCTGGTGACCACATTGGTGGCCACACACTCCCATTCCCCATGATCCTCCTTGCTGAGGGACAGGAACTGTAAGCTGCCACTGGAAAGGATGTTGTGCTTACTCTTGCTGGGCTTCCCCACCTTGAACACATGCACACACATGCGCACACACACACAAGCACACACACAGTTCCCTGGTTGTTATATCAAAAAAGCAGTTTGAGTTTTCCATGTCTCTCTTCCCAGACTAGTCCCAGCTGTAGAGTGGTTTCATACCTTCCTCCAGGTGATGGTTGGTATCTCAGGGTCTCCCGAGGCAGCACAGGGGATGACCAGCTCTCTACCAGCCTCTTGGCGGTACTCCCCACCAGGCCTCACGTTAAAGTAGGGGGGATCCTGTGGGCCGGGCCAACACACACAATGTCACAGACCAAGTCTCACAACAAGTCTCACCAAAAGGGGGGAGAGAAGACTACACATATCACATTTGGTCAGAGGTTTCTTCCAGTACCAGTACCTTTAGCACCAGAATGGCTGGGTCGGACTGGCCCATAGTACCCAGGGCGTTGTAAGGCATACAGGTGTAGGTGCCGAGGGAGTCTTCTGTGGCCTCCGCCACCCGAATACTTCCATCCGGTGCCTGGCTCCAACCGGGGTACTGGGACAGGAGAGAGGAGGTACACTCAACATCACAGGGATGCAATATTCTCCACAACATGTCAGGGCCTGTATTCAAACAGCGTTAAAGGAGTGTTGATCTAGGATCCGCGTCCATATAAATCACATTCATTATGGTCTAAAAGGGAAAGATCTGCAATTCTACTCTGGGATACTTTGTGAACAGCTGTTATGGTGAATGAGGTGTAATCAGCATCAGTCCAGACAGACAGAGGCCCCCACAGATGGCAGACTGAGACTGACCTTCTCCACTCTGAGAGGGTAGCCATCTTTCTCCCACTTCACTGATATCACCGGCGGGTTGGCGTCCGCTGGGCAGCGGATGATCCCTGGCAGTTTCCGTGGGACGTATATGATGGAGGGCATGTTGAGCACGCGGGCAGGGTCTGAGGGTCAGAGGTTAGATGTCAGAGAGGACAGAGCACGAGGTTTTGTACAGATGGACAGGAGATGTTTTCAGTGAAAATAGACTGGAGCATGAAGTCTGAAACTGTTAAATCACAATTACAACTGCCAGGTACTTCTCCTGTAATAAGTTGGTCGATATGGAAGCCATTTAAGAAATAGTATTTTATAAGTGACTTTATGGCGGCCCAAGCTAGCTGCTAACTAATTGTCTTTAGCTATCAACTTGGATAGTACATAACAGGAAAAAGGACAATTGTGTAAGACTGTTGAATTTGGTTTTTCATTTCAGCGAGGGGCTCTGGTCACCCTCTGAAGCCAATCACAAAGACAGTCATGGTCAGCTGCTACTGTCTCTCTCTCGCTCTCTCTCTCTCTAAGAACACAGAAATCAATGACCAGCGACTCCAGAGGGAATTAGCATAGTAGCAAACACACTTAGACATCCGGCCTGGTGGCATTTTCCCCCCCCCCCCCCCCCCCCACATAGCAGATGAAATAAAAGGTCACCGTTTCAATTCAGTCCGGCACATTGAGGAGACCAAGACTCTTTCTCTAAGGGGAGACTGAGCAGCATGCTATGGGGTGAGACTAGCAGACTGTCTCTTTCAGTGTCTAGCAATGGAAGATAAACAACTCTACAGAGACTGGAATCATAGACGGGGAAAAAATGCTAAGAATATGGTGATGAGAGAGGCCCTGCCAAGATGATGAGCAGTAGGAATATCTAATCATTCCCTCGTCCCGACCTTTGACTCTGAAATTCAGCCAAGGGTGGAAAAGTTTCAGCAGGGCAATATGTATGGTAGTGCATCACCAATGACAATACATCAGCAGTGTTCTGGCTGCCATTATGCAGGTTGTGATACTGTTATTTCTCCTCCTGTTCCAGTACAGCCAGCCAGCCTTGTCTGCCCCTCCCCCTTTCCCTCCCTCCGTCACCATGGTAACACTCACACTGAACAGAGAGGTGTGCTGATGCTGACGGTGGAGTTCCGAGGCTGTTGCTTGGGCTGCAGGTGTATTTCCCAGCATCCTCTGGTTTCACCCGGAAGATGTGGAGGGTTCCATCGATGAGGATGCGGACTCGGTTTTTCAGGTCACTGCCGAGATGAAGCAGACAGTTATCGAATATGCCATAGCATAGAGACACACTCACACACTGGGGGCTGCATTAATGTAATTGCACAAGCTTGCCATGAGAGGGCAGCATTTGGTCAAACCCATCCAGGCTGAATAGGTTCCAAAAGATGAAGCAGTTGTATGTCAAATAAATCCCCTAATTTCCACAATCACCTGATGCTGCAGCCTTAGTGTTTTCTCTCGCACTGCCACTTTAAATGAAGTACCCTCATGAAGAGTACACTGGCAGATATTCTATTCCCGCTGTGTTTCAAACAAAGAACAAACACACCTCACACCATGTTCATTTGAGCAATATTTGAGAGGACATTATGCAAAAGAAATAGCAGAGGGAATATTTTAATCTAAACTATGAATATTTTTTAGTAAATAAATCGTATGATTAGACCAAAAATACCCTTTCGTGATAGACTGTTGCCTCCAAGGATAGACCAAACATTGTACGCAGCCCAACTAGGATAGTAGTGTCTTATCCTAGGGTTAATTATGCACAGCCTTTTTCTAGGCCTTTAGAAAACTATTTGAGATGGGCTCTTTCTAAGGGACTCTCTGATAGGTTGATTCTCCCAGACAGACACTTGGTCTCCCAGTCACTTGTTCTTTCTAAAACGTCTCCATCACTAAAATAAAGCGGTGCTTGGGGCGAGTCTGACACCTCCTGGCTACGCTTCAGATCATTACTACAGTATAAGAGGCACGTGGAATTGTCATCAGAGCATTCTAACCCGGCTGGCGTGCTCCAGACAGCCCCTGCTAGGCCCTCTCTTACTGCTGCCGGACCAGAGCAGGACAGGGCACCAGCACACACACACACATTCAAAGTCACTGAATCAAGACAGGGTCTGGAAAACTCAAATAATAATTATGCCAAGACACAGTACAAAATACTTTAAGGTCACAGGAGAGGACAAGATTCAAAAGCCTTTAGATGACAGGGTGAAAAAGACTCAAAGACCAAAGGGAAGGCACACAGACAATCAGACACATGATCTCGATTATAACTTTACTTCTTAGTGAAGTAGACGTTATCTTCCTCCCAAAACCAGGTGTAGGTCAGGTTGCCAGGATACGCCTCTGCTTGACAGGTGAAGCGTGCATTCTGGGATATGTTGACAGTGATGTTCTCTGGCGGTGACTTAATATACGGTGGCCCTAGAGGAAACAAACAAAGGCTTTTAGTGTACAACAAAACATACACTGAAAAAATATATAAACTCAACATGCAACAATTTCAAAGATTTTACTGATATAAAGTTCATATAAGGAAATCAGTCAATTAAAATGAATTCATTAGGCCCTAATCTATGGATTTCACATGACTGGGAATACAGATATGCATCTGTTGGTCACAGGAACTTTAAAAAAAGTTAGGGGCGTGGATCAGAAAACCAGTCAGTATTTGGTGTGGCCACCTTTTTCCTCATGCAGCATGACACATCTCCTTCACATAGAGTTGATCAGACTGTTGATTATGGCCTGTGGAATGTTGTCTCACTCCTCTTCAACGGCTGTGCGAAGTTGCTGGATATTGACGGAAACTGGAACACGCTGTCGTACACGTTGATCCAGAGCATCCCAAACATGCTCAATGGGTGACATGTCTGGTGAGTATGCAGGCCATGAACGAACTGGGGCACTTTCAGCTTTCAGGAATTGTGTAGAGCCTTGCGACATGGGGCCATGCTTTATCATGCTGAAGCATGAGGTGATGGATGTATGGCACAATGGGCCTCAGGATCTCGTCACGGTATCTCTGTGCATTGAAATTGCCATCGATAAAATGCAATTGTGTTCGTTGTCCATAGCTTATGCCTGCCCATCCCATAACCCCACCGCCACCATGGGGCACAACGTTGAGATCAGCAAACCGCTTGCCCACGATGCTATACATGCTGTCTGCCATCAGCCCGGTACAGTTGAAACCGGGATTCATCTGTGAAGAGCACACTTCTCCAGCGTGCCAGTGGCCATCGAAGTTGAGCATTTGCTCTCTGAAGTCAGTTATGATGCCAAACTGCAGTCAGGTCAAGACCCTGGTGAGGACAACGAGCACGCAGATGAGCTTCCCTGAGACGGTTTCTGACAGTTTGTGCATCAATTCTTCAGTTGTGCAAACCCACAGTTTCATCAGCTGTCCGGGTGATTGGTCTCGTACGATCCCACAGGTGAAGAAGCCAGATGTGGAGGTCCTGGGCTGGCGTGGTTACATGTGGTCTGCAGTTGTGAGGCCAGTTGGACGTACTGCAAAATTCTCAAAAATTATGTTGGAGGTGGCTTATGGTAGAGAAATGAACATTAAATTCTCTGGCAACAGCCATGGTGGACATTCCTGCAGTCAGCATGCCAATTGCACACTCCATCAAAACTGACATCTGTGACATTGTGTTGTTTGACAAAACTGCAAATTTTATAGTGGCCCCAGAAAAAGGTGCACCTGTGTAATGATCAAGCTGTTTAATCAGCTTCTTGATATGCCACACCTGTCAGGTGGATGGGTTAAATTGGCAAAGTAAAAATTCTCACTAACATGGATGTAAACAAATTTGTGCACATAATTTGAGAGAAATTAGAATTTTGTGTGGATGGAACATTTCTGGGAACTTTTATTTCGGCTCATGAAACATGGGACCAACACTTTACATGTTGCGTTTATATTTTTATTCAGTGTAGATAAGGATACTGAAATATTATCTTATGACCCATTCAGCATCTGTTTATTGTTAAATAGGTACAGTAGACCCCTGGCACAAGCTTCTCTCTAGTAGCCTATGAGATACAGTAAGCAGGGATATTGTAACTTGAACCACACACTTGGTTGCCAGACTTGCAGATGCCTCCACAGCATGAGCCCTCAGTGCCCTGAGGTTGATGCTCTGCTTTCTGTACTATATTACAGACAGTGAAACGTAAGCTGTCTTTTATAAGTGGGCCCAGCTACAAGCCTCCTGGTTATTTCCTTAATATACACTGAATAGCTTTATACATCAGGAGGGACTACTGAAAGAGTGGTTAAGTCACAGAACAAATAAAAACAGATCACTTTAGTGAGAATCACGACTCCTCCGATAGCTGCTTGTAATTGCTCAGAGAGCCTTAGACAACTTCATTGGCACATTTCCACAGAGCCTGCTTATGGATGGATACTCCTTAGTGAAAAACAAAAACAGGCTGCAATATTGCTGGTGTACAAAACTCATATGTATCATTATATCTCAGATTTATTCCAATTCACTCTGGATTTGTAAAAGCCTTATTCCAACCATCTAAGACATGTATGAGGTTTATGAGGATGTTTCAGTCAGACCAATTCATTTAAATCTTTCCCCTCACCTGTCAGCTGTTCTAGACAACCCTCCACTTCCTGTATTATCAGGCATGTGCATGCAGTGTGTGCGTGTGTTTAGAGGGGTCAGTAGACTAAACCTTCCTCAAAATCCAAGATGTAACCAATGACTTCTTGCCCATCCTCCATTTAGACATTGACTGAAATTGACACATCTTTACCCCACCATTAAACCTAACAAGCCTACCATAAAACCAACCTGCTCCATCGTCTAATGTACAGCCTGTTAACTCATCCAGTGCTTGTTTTGATAGAGAGAGAATGTGTGTGCGTGTGCGCGTGTGTTTGATGAAGACATAGAGGCAAAGGCAGGAAGTGGAGGAAGCCTGTATCAGATCCATCTATCTGAGCAGAGCAGAGCCCAGTTCTGTGTCTGTCTAGCCGAGAGAGAGCCTGGTTAATGGACCGAAGACAGACAGTGATGTATGCCTCAGACAGACAGTGATATGCACACACACACCAGCAGCAGCAGTAGCCACAGACTAGGTCAGGAGAGGATTTAAGATTATTGACTGATACCGACTAAACCATATTACCACACTGATAAAACCAAACACTAACCCTGCATACTGTGACAAAGGCAGGAAACAGAGACTTTTTAAGTAGATAGCGGCAGGACTTACTTTCTCTATCTTAAACACAATTCAGACACAGTACTGCATAGCTGTAGGCATGTAATAGATGTTTAATAGCAGGTGTAAGGTAAAAATAGTGTAAAGATTAACTGGTAAGGGAATTTTCACGAAGTCAGGACAAACTGTTCTTTCAGTATTCAGCCAGCAATTGTCCTAGGAATCTTCTCCTCAAAACTCATACTCAATAATCAGTGTGCACCTCAGTAGAGAAAAGTCAGGATTTCTCCCTCCCATCACCATAACAACCTTTGAAGTTACACCCATCTGTGACGTTACAGTGTGACTGTTGCCCTGTTACCTTGGACCAGCAGACGGGTAGTGTGGAGTACCTCTCCCTGGTCGCTGAAGGCTCGACACGTATACGCCCCTCTGTCGTCCCGAGTGATCCCCAGCACCGTCAGACTCCCATCATGCACCTGTGGTGGACATGTTTGTGCGAGACAGAGCAAACATACAGAAATGGTATTTATATGCATAACCTAGTGAAATGGCACACCAAAATCAAGGCAGGGTTGAGGTTCTGTCTTTGGTAGGAATGTATGTTTTATAGAGAGCATACAACCAATACTCTAAAGTCTAAACTCATCATCATGTAACTCTCTAATTAATCTAGTTCCCAGACACTTCCGCGCAAATACGCAAAGAGTCTGGTGGACCAATGTGTCAAACTTGGCCTTCGTGAGCCAATACAGAGAGCCGGGAGAAACTCCCGGCGCATAGGAATTGGCTTAATCGTCTTAATCTACCAACCAATCATCTCCCACAACACCTTCCCCCTAACTCTCCCGCATATGCTAGCAAACCACAAGCACAGAGCCACGCCTTGCAGGTCGTGTGATTCGCTAAAATTAAATGAAAAATAATTTACTCAGGTCACACCCATTGAATTCTATGGTCACTCCCACTAAGGAAAACGTTGAGTGGTTGATATGCCAGGATTATATGCGCAATAGCCTGGGGATGAGGTTATTCTCTAATTAACTTTGGTTGTGATGTGAAGCTAATCTCTCCAAGCGGTAACCTGGGAAACGTCTCACTGTGCGCCTGTATTTCCTCACCCCTCTGCCGAGGAGGATGCTGACAGGAACCAATAAGCAGGGAGGGAAGACATTAACCCAAACTAATACAAATACCCTCATAAATGATGCAGTAGGGTTGCTGGGTTCTGTCCATTCAGGTTACACACAGCTGTAGCCCTGTCCATTCAAGAAAATGGGAGGGAATCTGCTAAAGAAAACATGGGAGGGATTATACCTATTCATCAGTCTCTCAAACCTTTCAGCCAAGAGAGTTTAGCAGCCACTAGACACACCCACACAGTGGTCCATCCTACCTTGGGTCAGCCCAGCTGAAGTAGGACTCCCTGTTAATCCCACTCCACGGCAGGACAAACACACCTAGCTGGGCCACAGTTATGACACAGTAACCTACACTACACTTGCAGCAGTGTAGTCAGCAGGCCGCTTCTATAGCTATAGGGAAGAATGGGGAAGGGAGGATGAGGAGGGGAGGGTGGGAAGGGAAGGATGAGGAGACGAAGGTGGAGGAGGAGGATAATGACTTTCAGACACAACACATTGATTCATGTGTGGGACCTCAAACAGCAGGGGGTGCTGAGATGTTGACCATGATTCCTCCTCTTCACTGTCACATCCCTGCCATTCTCTAACAAGTCCTTATGGACACTAGTTATCCATGGAGCACAAACATTACCACCATCTCTTTACTACAATGGGAGTCCTGAAATGTCTAGACTATGGCTTGGTTTGGGTATATATATGTTTTTCCAGTTTCCTCTCACAGCAAACCAACCACATGGAAATCAAAAACAATTTGAGTGTTCAAACAAATCATACACATATTCCACCCTCACTACCAATACGCCTAAATGTTGTCTGAATCAAAGCATGGTTTAGAAGTGAGGCACTTGGCTCACTGTTGATATTCATGTTTAGTATAACATTCATATTAAGAGTAATGTAATATTGATGCAGTAGGATGAGGAAGTCCTCTGATCGTTTACTAAGGCAAGCATGTTAAAGCCCTGGGCTCGTCCACTCTGACCTTTGACGAGGCTGTGGTGTGGGAGCCTGAGAGGGGTGAGAGAGAGGGATGATAGAGGGGTGAGAGAGGGATGAGAGAGGGGTGAGAGAGGGAAGAGAGAGGTTAGCAAGAGGGATAAGAAAGGGGTTGAGGAAAGGAATGAGAGAGGGGTGAGAGAGCAAGGGGTGAGAGAGAGAGAGCGAGAGAGAGAGAGAGAGAGAGAAAGAGAGAGGGGCGAGAGAGAGAGGGGCGAGAGAGAGAGGGGTGAGCGAGAGAGGGGTGAGCGAGAGTGAGGGGTGAGAGAGAGAGGGATGAGCGATGGATAAGAGAGGGGTGAGAGAGATGGATGAAAGAAAGGTGTGAGAGAGAGGGTTAAGGGAGAGAGGGGTGAGAGAGTGAAGGATGAGAGAGTGAGGGATGAGAGAGTGAAGGATGAAAGAGAGAGGGATAAGAGGGGTGAGGGATGGATGAAAAAGAGGGGTGAAAGACGGATGAAAGAGAGGGGTGAAAGAGATGGATGAAAGAAAGGGGTGAGAGAGTGTGAGGTGAGAGAGAGGGGTGAGAATGGATAAGAGAGGGGTGAGAGAGATGGATGAAAGAGAAGAGTTAAAGAGATGGATGAAAGAGAAGGGTGAAAGAAGGATGAGAGAAGGGTGACTGGCTAAGAGAAGGATGACAAAGGGATGAGAGAGGGGTGAGAGAGGGACAAGACAGAGCGCCAGCTCGCTGAGTGACATAAACTATGACACAGGAATGAGGATAGCTGTCACTTCCTGTACATCACACATCATTTCCAAATGTTAGGTGCAGCCTTCAGCAAGCTCAGGGATTTACTCCATCTGAAATATCTCAGTGTAGGGGGGGCTGAGAGAGGGGTGAGAGAGGGGGTTGGCCATGGTTCACAGGGTTCCTTAAAGAGAACTGGAACACTAACGCAAAACATGACAAATGAGAGAGGGGGTGCAGCCGAGGCTTGACACGCCTGGACTGTTCTTCCTCCCCTCAGGGACCCGCCCTCTGCAGGCATTCTGCAGCCTGACTGACAGATGCTCCTGGCCAATCACAGACATGCAAGACAGTCCAATTAAGGGCTTCTCGATCTGCAATCTGGGAGCAGTGAAAAGTGCACAGACAGACAGCAGTCTCACATATACTCAGGCAGATGGTGGTGTGTGCTGAAGATTTCCTCCAGCACACACAACCACACCTATAGACTGCCTTCCTTGCTTGAACATTACTTATGAAACAGACTGTATAGACTTGTCTACAGCCAGTCTGAGTACCAAGATAGAGGAACATGCATGTTTTTATTTTTTTTAAATCATATATTTTCACAAAAAGTGTGTAGCATTCACAACTGTAAATTGTTGTCATTAGACTTGCCTAAACTGATCAATTCAAATCGATTTGTCACATGAGCCGAATACAACAGGTGTAGACCTTACCTTGAAATGCTTATTTTACCAACAATGCCGTTTTAAGAAAAATAAGAGTTAAGAACATTTTTACTAAATAAACTATAGAGAAAAAAAGAATGAGTTACACAATAAAATAATAATAACGAGGCTGTGCAGGGGTACAGGTTAGTCTAGGTAATTGAGGTAATATGTATATGTAGGTAAAGTAATTACGCATAGATAATAAACAGTGAGTAGCAGCAGTGTAATTATTATTATTTTTAAATAGGAGGGGGGGGGGGGTCAATGCAAATAGTCAGGTTGCCATTTGATTATTTTTTTAAATATTTTATTTCACCTTTATTGAACCAGGTAGGCAAGTTGAGAACAAGTTCTCATTTACAACTGCGACATGGCCAAGATAAAGCAAAGCAGTTTGACAAATACAACAACACAGAGTTACACATGGAGTAAAACAAACATATAGTCAATAATACAGTAGAAAAATAAGTCTATATACAATGTGAGCAAATGAGGTGAGATAAGGGAGGTAAAGGCAAAAAAAGGCCATGGTGGCGAAGTAAATACAATATAGCAAGTAAAACACTGGAATGGTAGATATGTAGTGGAAGAAAGTGCAAAGTAGAAATAGAAATAATGGGGTGCAAAGGAGCAAAATAAATAAATACAGTAGGGGAAGTGGTAGTTGTTTGGGCTAAATTATAGATGGGCTATGTACAGGTGCAGTAATCTGTGAGCTGCTCTGACAGCTGGTGCTTAAAGCTAGTGAGGGAGATAAGTGTTTCCAGTTTCAGAGATTTTTGTAGTTCGTTCCAGTCATTGGCAGCAGAGAACTGGAAGGAGAGGCGGCCGAAGGAGGAATTGGCTTTGGGGGTGACCAGTGAGATATACCTGCTGGAGCACGTGCTACACGTGGGTGCTGCTATGGTGACCAGCGAGCTGAGATAAGGGGGGACTTTACCTAGCAGGGTCTTCTAGATGACCTTGAGCCAGTGGGTTTGGCGACGAGTATGAAGCGAGGGCCAGCCAACGAGAGCGTACAGGTCGCAGTGGTGGGTAGTATATGGGGCTTTGGTGACAAAACGGATGGCACTGTCAGCAGTCTTATGACTTGTGGGTAGAAGCTGTTAAGGAGCCCTTTTCACTGGTGCAGCTGTAGAACTTTTTTAGGATCTGAGGACCCATCCCAAATGGGTCCTTTTCAGTCTCCTGAGGGGGAATAGGTGTTGTCGTGCCCTCTTCACGACAGTCTTGGTGTGTTTGGACCATGATAGGTCCTTAGTAATGTGGATGCCGAGGAACTTGAAGCACTTGACCTGCTCCACTACAGCACCGCCGATATGAATGAGGGTGTGTTTGGCCCTCCTTTTCCTGTAGTCCACGATCAGCTCCTTTGTCTAGATCACGTTAAGGGAGAGGTTGTGGTTCTGGCACCACACATTGTTTTGGAGTCTGTGAAAGCTTGTCTGTGAAAGGATATAGCCTAGCCATACTGTTCAGTTGTTCTGAATATTTCCATACTGTTCAGTTGTTCTGAATATTTCCATACAGTTCAGTTGTTCTGAATATTTCCATACTGTTCAGTGCTTACTGTACTTTGTTCCATAGCAACAACAAAAAACCATCAGGAGCAGTGACATCCTCAGGAGTGGGGTGGGGCTGGTGTTAAGCATGCAAGACAGGTATAATATCTAAGATTTCAACTTCACATCTGAATGACTCCAAGACCTTAAAGGGCTAAATTATCTGAAATCCATATACCTTCAAGGCTCATTTCCCTAAATATCAATGTCATGGCAGCCCAAGAATATGGACAAAGCTGCATGTTTTATTTCTACTGACCTAAAATAGAGTCACTTTCACAGGCCATTTCACTACTGATTCAAGGTTTAAAGGGCATGTATTTCTAGCCCGAGGTACAGTAAATTTGTTTGTCTTACCTTGTATTTTCCACTGGCTGCAAGCTCCTCCCCCTCCCTCAGCCAGCTGATGATGGGTTTGGGGTTTCCCTGGGCGGAGCAAGTCAGCAGTGTGCTTCCCCCCTCCTTGGCCTCCACATACTGTGGGGGCGTGGTCGTAAAAGTGGGAGGGGCTTTGGGAAAGAAAAAACAGCATTAGCATATTTTCTATCCACAGAGAATATCTTAATTTCTTGAAGGTATTAAAAAGTTGGGAATTTCAGGGATGTGGCATAGTCTTTAAATTAACAGCCTATCAAATGTCTATGCCCATGCATCTCTAACCAGCATTACACAGGGATGAGGAATGACTGTTAAAATGTCAAAACCAATTTTTTAAGTCAGTTAAGAACAAATTCTTATTTACAATGACGGCCTAGGAACAGTGGGTTAACTGTCTTGTTCAGGGGCAGAACGACAGATTTTTACCTTGTCAGCTCGGAGGTTCAATCTAGCAACCTTTCGGTTACTGGCCCAACGGTCTAACTACTAGGCTACCTGCTACCCCACATTGATAAATCCCTAAAATTTACTATAACAAATTTGTTCCCTCTTCAATTTAGGCAAAGATGACTTAATCTGCTCTATATGAACCCAGCAAAGAGCATAATATCACAACCATCTAACATAATACAGCCACTAATAAAACCAATCAGTACAGCATACTGCACAGCTGTTACTGGGTCTCGCTAGTATCCTTATGGGTTTATCATCTATTTCTAGCTAACTAGCTGCTACACTACAGTACCAATCAAAAGCTGTGACAGATCTACTCATTCCAGGATTTGTCTTTATTTTTATGTTGTACATTGTAGAATAGTAGTGAAGACATCAAAACTATGAAATAACACATATGGAATCATGTAGTAACCAAAAAAAGTGTTAAACAAATCAAAATATATTTTATATTTGAGATTCTTCAAAGTAGCCACCCTTTGCCTTGATGACTGCTTTGCACACTCTTGGCATTCTCTGCATTTGATATCGCAAGGTAACTCTGGTTCTAAACAGCAGCAGCAGCAGCATTGTGCCATCCAGGACATACATGCCAGGCGGTGTCTGAGAAAGGTCCCAAAAATTGCCAAAGACTCCAGCCACCCAAGACATGGACTGTTCTCCTTGCTCCCGTCTGGCAGACGGTATCGGGTTCTCAGACCAACAGACTCCTAAACAGCTTCTATCCCCTGGCCATAAGACTGTTAAATGGGTAATAACTACTGCTCCCCCTCACACCTACGCTGCTGCTAAAATTATTATTGATTAGATTTATTACTACCACTACGTTGCCTTTCATTGATTGCCGTTACCATTAGTATATATCTATTTATCCTAATACTAGTACTTCAGAAAGTATTCACACCCCTTATCTATTTATCCTAATACTAGTACTTCAGAAATTATTCACACCCCTTGACTTTTTCCACATTTTGTTGTGTTACAGCCTGAATTTAAAATGGATTAAATTTTGATTTTTTGGTCACTGGCCTACACACAATACCCCACAATGTCAAAGTGGAATTATGTTTTTTGACATTTTTGCCAATTAATAAAAAATGTAAAGCTGAAATTTATTCAACCCCTTTGTTATGGCAAGCCTAAATAAGTTCAGGACAAACATTTACTTTACAAGTCACATAATAAGTTGCATGGAGTCACTCCGTGTGCAATAATAGTATTTAACATGATTTTTGAATGACCACCTTATCTCTGTACCCCACATATACAGGTCCCTCAGTCCTGCAGTGAATTTCAAACACAGATTCAACCACAAAGACCAGGGAGGTTTTCCAATGCCTTGAAAAGAAGGGCACCTATTGGTAGATGGGTAAAACGTTTAAAAAGCAGACATTAAATATCCCTTTGAGCATGGTGAAGTTATTAATTACACTTTGGATGGTGTATCAATACACCCAGTCACTACAAAGATACAGGCGTCCTTCCTAACTCAGTTGCCGGAAAGGAAAGAAACCGCTCAGGGATTTCACCATGAGGCCAATGGTGACATTAAAACAGTTACAGAGTTTAATGGCTGTGATAGGAGAAAACTGAGGATGGATCACCAACGTTGTAGTTACTAACCTAATTGACAGAGTGAAAAGAAGGAGGCCTGTACAGAATAAATATATTCCAACACATGCATCCTGTTTGCAACAAGGTACTAAAGTAATACTGAAAAACATGTGGTAAAGTAATATACTTTTTGTCCTGAATACAAAGTGTTATGTTTGGTGCAAATACAATACTGATAAACGGAATGGAGCGAAGCACAGGCAAAATCCAATTGGAAAACCTGATTCAGTCTGCTTTCTACCAGACACTGGGAGATGAATTCCCCTGTCAGCAGGACAATAACCTAAAACACAAGGCCAAATCTACATTGGAGTTGCTTACCAAGAAGACAGTGAATGTTCCTGAGTGGCTGAGTTACAGTTTTGACTTAAATCTACTTGAAAATCTATGGCTTGAAGAATTTTGAAAATAATAATGGGCTAATGTTGCTCAGTTCAGGTGTGGAAAGCTCTTAGAGACGTATCGAGAAAGACTCACCGCTGTAATCGCTGCCAAATGTGATTTTACAAAGTAATGACTCAGGGGTATGAATAGTTATGCAAATGAGATATTTCTGCACTTCACTTTCAATAAGTTAGCAAAAAGAAAAAAAAAGTTTTTACTTGGTCATTATTGCGTATTATGTGTAGATTGGTGAGGGAAAAAAAAATATTTTATCCATTTTGAATTCAGGCTGTAACACAACAAAATGTGGAATAAGTCAAGGGGTAATACTTTCTTAAGGCACTGTATATATTACCACTAGTTAATACCATAAGTATTTATATATTCCTGTTAACAGCCATGTTTACATGTATATCCACCTATCACGCCTAATACTGACACTCTCACACACTCAAACACTTACACACACGCAAACAAACACCCACACCCACCCACCCACCTACCACTTATGCTGCTGCCATACTGTTTACTATTACAATTATTTATCCTGTTACCAGTCACTTTCTCCTAATCCCTGCCTACATGTACATATCTACCTCAAATTACTCCATTATCCCTGCACATTGTAAATGTGGTATTGGCATTGGCCCTCTGTGTGTAACTGGGGTGTGTAACTGGTGGCAGGGAAGTAAGACGCAGGAGAGTAGAACTTGGTAATAGCCGGAGCAGTTTAATAGTAAAACCAACGGCATAAGAAATACAAAAAAATGGGCATAATAACCCGACGCGCACCAGTCAAACAAATGTGCACAAGCACTTACAACAAACAATACCACACAAAGACATGGGGGGAACAGAGGGTTAAATACACAACACGTAATGAGGGAAATGAAAACCAGGTGTGTGGGAAAACAAGACAAAACAAATGGAAAATGAAAAATGGATCATCGATGGCTAGAAGACCGGCGACATCGACCGCCGAACACCGCCCGAACAAGGAGAGGCATCGACTTCGGCAGAAGTCGTGACACCCTCTATATAGCTTCTTCTCTTATTTCTCATGTTTTCTTAATTATATACAGTATATTTTTGTATTTTATTAGCTTTATTATTTTAGACATTGATTACTGCACTGTTGGGTTGAGCTCGCAAGTTAAGTATTTTACTGTACTTGTGCATGTTACAATAAAACTTGAACTAAACTTAGCTGAAGAGAGGATCACTCTCTCTCTACCCAAGTGGGTCATGGCTAGCCGATGGGAGTCTTGTCTTGACTTCTAACTGCACACACACACGGTGTGGAGTAAACAAACACAACAATTAGCATCTCTAGACATCTGCCTCCTTATCTTGGCCCCTCACTGCACAATGCTCCTGTATAGAGACTACCAGTGACTACCATTAAGGAACTTCTTAAAGTGATGTAATTTCAGCCAGTAGTTTTGAAAGTAGAGCTCACGTGCCAAAACAGCTCCCCGAAAATTGTGCACAACGTCCTCCATTTCCATTGATATGTTACGTCCTACTGAATCGTATAATATGATATGAATGTGCTTAAGATCCCATTCAATCTCTTTAACAGCTGTTCTAGGCATTCTCTCAATGACTGTCATTCTGCAAGTATTGTCATTCTTTATTGTCATTCTGTATTGTCATTCTGCAAGTATACTAGAATATATTCCTTTCTGCACATTTGTAAGCAACCCCCTCTGATTTTTGTAGTGATTTACAATGCAAGTGTGCTTTATCGGCAACAATTTTGTGGATGGTGGTGTAGATTATTTTCTATGAACAGGTCTACATCTTTGATTCACATCTATAATGTGGTTTAGATGACCTAACATTAATTTACACTAAGTAGGTGGCAAACAGGAGTTTGCATTTACTGTGAGTGGAATAGTTGACAGGGGAGTTCTTTCCACCCATCAGGTACAACACATCAGTACGTAAGTGTCATCAAGTGGGGAACTTGGGAGATGTTCTACAAAAAGCCAAGTCGAGCATCACAATCTCGCCTTACTTTCCTAATTTTCACGTCTCCTTTATTCCTGGATTCAGATGCTTCTGTTTTCACACCACTCCCATCTGTAGACCTTTCCACACGAGCAGATGGCCTCCTTAGAGCTCCATACCTGCTCACCGACATCTCTCCTTCTCTCCTTCTCTCTCCTCTCCTCCTCACTCTGATTCTCCGCCTTCCTCTCTTTCTCCCTCATTCTCGCCATCTCTCTTTCTCCCACTCCCTGGAAGACTGCTCTTTGGGGATGCACAGTTTTTTACACCGTTTTTCTTTGATTTCCCTTTATGAGCAGATTTCAGACAAAATGAACATTTACAGTACAGAGTCAGCCAGAGTGGGTGAGAGAGCGTATTTTCCCTGAGGACTACTACTTACAGCACAAAAGGATCATGATGCATTTTTATTGAATCGCAGCATATATTTAGCTCTTTACTGTTTACTGTACTCTACTTTCCATCCGCAACCCAACAACCATTTTCCCTCAAGGCAACAAGGGATCCCCTTCAGACTATTTGTCTCTGAAGTTACTGCAGCTGTGTGAGTTGACACGCACAATCTCTCACGCACTGTTTCTCTAACTGACGTATTCTCTCACTCTATCCAAAAGCTGCTGATTTATTAGCATACTGTTAACTGATACTAAACTAAGAAGAGAGGAGAGGGTGAGAGGAGGAGAGGCACCACAGTAGCCTCTCTGTCTTTCGGGCACAAGTTCTTGCCATCTGACACCTGCCACTGAGTGGGCATGAATCCTCTCTCCGTTTGGCAGGAAGTAGAGGGCAGCAAACAGGAAGTCAAAGCAGGGAGTGTATCATATGTAGATTCCACAGGCCCCAGGAAATGGCTGCCTTTAGTATCTGTGATGAAGCCTGGCCAGGAGAGCACCTGCCTTCCCAACAGAGGCCCTTTGAGGGGACATACAGCTATGATGAGGCCTCTGAATGTCAATTCAACACACAGATGTCTCAAAACAAGCACAAACACTGCCAGCCATTTTGCTGTGGCTCTTTCAGTAGACATGAGAGCTTGGCTTCAGGTTCAGCCCCAACAGTCCCCGATTGGGAAAACAAGGCATTACCCTTATGCCCTGCACCTTTGCTATTACACTGCTGTAAACAAAGTATGGGCAAACAAAATATTTTAGACTTGTTTTATATGAACTCAGACACCAAAACCTGGTTCCAACACACAGGATAAAGACACATCAAACATATTATCCAGACAACTCAGTGATAGTGTAAAGGACTGGGAGTAGGAGAGGTGGAGAGCATAGGCGAGTGAGTGAGTGAGTGAGTGAGTGAGTGAGTGAGTGAGTGAGTGAGTGAGTGAGTGAGTGAGTGAGTGAGTGAGTGAGTGAGTGAGTGAGTGAGTGAGTGAGTGAGTGAGTGAGTGAGTGAGTGAGTGAGTGAGTGAGTGAGTGAGTGAGTGAGTGAGTGAGTGAGTTGGTGAGTTGGTGAGTTGAGCGTGAACACTGATGAGGCCGGCCATAGAGATGCAGTGTGCCCGTCCGGCTTGCACAGGAAGCCATTCAAACCAAACACACACAGATGTTCACACACTCCCTCCCGCCCCCCTAGAGGCTGCGCAGGTGACACTCCCTGGCAGGGAACCGCGAGTGTAACTCAGCAGATAGAGAACTCATTTAGCCACAGCCAAACGCACATGTACCCTTACACACATGCAATGATCTCACACACAAATACACAGTGTGTAGATGCAAGCTTGCACACACTGACACATTGGTAGTCTCCCTCTTCATAATCTCTACCTTTTCAGTTTCATAGTGACCATTAGGTTTACAGTGAACATATGTTGAACCTCATCCAATGTCAAGTATACTGTATATGCATACTGTTAACAGTCAGTTACAGATTAGAAAGTTCCTGATGAGAATATGAATGAGCCTCACACAGACAGTGAGCATAAGTTCACACACCAAAAATATATTTTGAGTGTGTGAATCTGACAGTATAAACTGCAAACTGTCACATGAATAATATCTTCAGTCCTTGTGAGGTGTCTATCTGGAGGGGAAAAAACTGTTTAATGTTAAAAAAATGACTAACGAAACCACTGCATTTGGTCGAGCCCATTATTTTCAAATGCTTGCATCATATGGAGAAATAACTACCCACCTCTATCCATCCGGAGGACGGCCAAATGGGAGATGCATTGTATCTCAATAACACCAGCAGACCAAAATAATTGGAATGGACAGATATGCTGCAGCTACAATTTAGCATCCGCGGCCCTGCAAACTGAATTCAATATGGCAACGTGAAATTAAATTCCATTACATTTCTCTAAGACAAGTATATTTTATTGTCTATTATAAGATATGACAAAATGAATAACATTACATGGAGAATATTGAAATAATGCTTAAATATTTAAATAACGCTATGTAACTGAATGTCTACAATTAGAACATTATTCAACCTTCTAAAAGTCCCAACTCTATAAATACATGGTTCTGGTCTTGAACAATGTACTGGAACACATTACATAGATAGAAGCAGCTAGCTGCTAACCCAATGGGGCCTTCCTGGGAAGTGCAAACATGCAGATTATTTTCCCGTCTGGTCATTCATTTGATTGCTCCCAGACTATCCCAGACGTTCCCTGCCGGAACTGTGTCAAACAGGCCACAATCAATTCCCCTTCTCACTAGTCTCTCATCCCTTTATCCCCAAGGCAATCTGAAATGTGTCTGTCTGTGTGACGTTCTTGAAAAGGCATTATCTAAAAGAATACCTAATTGCCACTCATCATAGCTTTGGCATCTCAGAATAAACATAGACTGAGTGACTACAGGGAAATGGCCATAAATCATGAAAACAATTATTTGGGCGGACAAATGATTGTACAGTACCACATACAATCAGTAAAAAGCCAAACATCAGACTGGACAAGTGATAAAACAAATCAGCAGGCACACAGTAAATCTGAAATCTCAGACAGACAAGTCATTGCCACCTCTACTGTATCTGACTGGCGAGTCAGAGAATGAATGTTCTGACAAAATATTCAGAATGTAGTTAGCTATAGTAAAGCTATCTGAGGTAAAACAATGAAAACCGTGGCGGCTTGGAATGTTAGCAAGCTATGAGGTGAACATTGACATGAATCACTCGAGCACACACATCTGACGAGATTACACTGTAGAAACCCATTCCCCATATTGGGTCTCAATCCCAAACCACACTTACCACACTCCAATCTGTTGGTGCTGACAGTAAAGTAACAGTGAAGTGAAGCAAATGGCACCCTATTCCCTATATAGTGCACTACTTTTGACCAGAGCCGTATGGGCCCTGGTCAAAAGTTATGCAATACATAGGGAATAGGCTGCTATTTGGGATGCAGCCAGCGACTGACTCACCATTGACTGTGAGCTGCACCCAGCTGCCATTGTGGAAGGTGTTGTACTGCTGCTCCAACATCAGGACCCTACACTCGTACCAGCCCTGGTCTTCTGAGCGCACTGGGTCGATCTGAAGAGACGCCTTCCCATGCAGGCTGGCTCTACCTGGGTTAGGAGAGAAGAACACAGGTAGGGTCAGGAGTCAGGACCATAGAATTTGAGTTGATCCAAATGGTACACCCAACATGGCCGCCAGTGTACCCAAAGAGCACCATGAATCAGTGTGATGTGCATATCTAAACATGGATGACGCTTACACAGCTCTTTCATTATTCCACTGACTGTTCAATTCATTAATGACACTACAGTATCACACACCAGCATACTGACATAGCACTGACACAGACATCACACAGCTGGCAAATACGTAGCTGCTCTGCCAACAGCATCTTCTCTGTGTCTCTGAGCAGGTTCATTTGGTAAGCCAGTGGCCTTAGATTGTGCTGTTAGATACCCCCTAACCTATCCAGTTTGATTACAGATGGCTTCAATATAAAGAATGCTAATGACCAAGGTCAGGGAGATTTGATTTGACCCAAAATGAAAATGATTGGATTTGAATTTGAGCTGTTCCCAATCCATACTACTTCACAACCTCTCACAATAAACAAACTACCAACAGAACCTGGCCAGAAGAGAGCTGCCTTCCAGTATTAGGATTAATAGATAACATTACCTGGAGGGCAATATCTCTTGCTCTCTCTCGTCTAGAAGCTTCCCAGCTAAGGTTCTCCTCTCCTCTCCATCTCTTACTCTATATATATTTTCTTTCTCTTGCCCCCCACCCCACCCCACCCCCACCTCTCTCTGTCTCTCCCCAGCCAGTGTTGTCATGTTTGCAGTTTTCCCACCAAATTGGGCTACCTTGAAAACGATGTTGCAGTTGAAAATGTATTGGTCATGGTTTGCGGGTTTTGGGGCTATTTCTAACACGCTGACTAGACCGGGCCATTGCGCGCATGTTGATTTTACCCATCCACACCAGACGCGATCAGGACACGTAGGTTGAAATATCAAAACGAACTCTGAACCAACTATATTCATTTGGGGACAGATTATGGCAATTTAGCTAGTTTGCTTGCTAATTTGTCCTGGGATATAAACATTGGGTTGTTATTTTACCTGAAATGCACAAGGTCCCCTACTCTGACAATTAATCCACAGATAAAAGGGTAAACCGAGTTTGTTTGTAGTAATCTCTCCTCCTTCAGGCTTCTTCTTTGGACGTTATATGGAGGTTGACATGGTTGGGGAGTAACAGATTACATGTAACGGATTACAAAATATAACTGTAAACCGTTACATTACCAGCTCTTTTTTTTTAAGTAGATAATTACTTCTAGGATTACTTTCAAATTTAGAAGGGATGTTTTCGGAATATTTTTTTTCCTTTCATATTAACGTCAATCATATCATTAACTGAAAAAGTACCTCTTTGATCTTACCGCCTGAGCAACATACACGGTCACAAAAGAAAAGGGTATGGCGCGCCAACGCAGTGCATTACCCTAAACCAACGCAGTACATTTTTTGGATGGCATTTCAAAGAACAATGTGTTCAGAGAAGAAAAGGGCAGTAATGTAACAGTTCAATGCAAACTATGTTTGCCCACGGTAAAGCTGCTGTCGACATCCAGAGACTCGACTTCGAACCTGAAGAAACACTTGGACGTAAGGATGACGATTGGCAGGTGTGGATCATTATCTTGCTTAGCTAGCTAGTCTGTAGAGACAGACAGGTTATCTTCACAATGTTACCAATCTTACGGTATAGGTCGGAGATTTCAGAGAGTACTAGCTAGCTACTTAGTCAGATTTCTAGCTAGCTAGCCTGTTTAGTTTGCTAATTTGCTTGCCAACTCTCCTACACTATGTGGTATGCTGCTCACTATGTCGGTTGCTAGCTACTGTAGTTAGCAAGATATCATAGCAAGTATGCTATTGTGCTAATTTAACAATTTAATGAAATATATTTTAACTAAGACAAATCAGTTGTAGATAGTTGGGTGAAATTCACTGGGCTACATAGCCTAGCTAGCTAAATCAAAAGTACAAAAAAAAAATGTTTTGAAAGCTAACGTTAGTTGCACTCTGTAACCCAACATTACAAGATGCTCACTGTCAGGGTTGTTGCTAACTTAGTTAGCTAGCTAGCTATGGTTTCAGAGTACCATGCTACCCAACTCAATAAAGCCACACTGCAGTTTTCCTGCTGTTCAATTGTTTTTCAACCCAAATAAATATTTGAGTATTTCTATACAAACAATATAAACCACCATAGACATCATTGCATTCACAGCTTTGTCCATGTGTGAGTTGGTACATGTTCCAACCCCAGCCCTGTGTTTATGAGACAGGGGCAGGCTATAGAAAGTGAAACATAAGTTTCAAAAGGGTGGACAAAAGTTGGGTAAAGCTACAATCCTTAATTGAAACAATAACAAGGTTCTCACTCCACTGTTATTTTACTTATACTGTATTGTCATAGTTAAGTGATTACATGTAGTTTTTTCAGAGGATGCATAACAATCAATGGAAGACCCTGAGCAGGAAAAGGCAACCAGATGACATGGAGGAGTGGAGAGATTCACATCTGAAGCCCCCCCCCCCGCTTAAGGGCGCCAGGCTGCCTTGCATCACTCACTCCTATCATCTATTATGCACACCTGACTTCCCTCGTCACGCGCATCAGCGATATTGGACTCACCTGGACTCACTCATCTGTTTATTACCTCCTCTATATTTGTCAGTTCCCTTGCTCTGTTCCCCGCTGCTGCATTAATAGTTTTTTGTCTTTGTTTGCTGAAGCTGTTCCTGTCTCGTTCCATGTCCGTTATTTATTAAATGTTTTACTCCCCGTACCTGCTTCGTCTCTCCAGCGTCATTCCATGTGACAATGGGTTTTATAACTGACTCAAGTATTTTGGAGCTGATGTTTAGGCCGAGGTATATGTGTGTATATATATATTTAGATATATTTTTTGGGGGGTCTAGATGGAATTTGTATTCTTGGTCCTGGTAACTGGACCTTTTTTGGAACACCATTATTTTTGTTTTACTGAGATGTACTGTTAGGGCCCAGGTCTGACAGAATCTGTGCAGAAGATCTAGGTGCTGCTGTAGGCCCTCCTTGGTTGGGGACAAAAGCACCAGATCATCAGCAAACAGTAGACATTTGACTTCAGATTCTAGTAGGGTGAGGTCGGGTGCCTCAGACTGTTCTAGTGCCCTCGCCAATTCGTTGATATAAATGTTGAAGAGGGTGGGGCTTAAGCTGCATCCCTGTCTCACCCCCTAGCCCTGTGGAAAGAAATGTGTTTTTTGACAATTTTAACCGCACACTTGTTGGTTGTGTACATGGATTTTATGTTGTATGTTTTTTCCTCAACACCACTTTCCATCAATTTGAATAGCAGACCCTCAAGCCAAATTGAGTCTAAAGCTTTTTTTTAAATCAACAAAGCATGAGAAGACTTTGCCTTTGTTTTGTTTGTCAATTGGGGTGTGCAGGGTGAATACGTGGTCTGTCGTACGGTAATTTGGTAAAAAGCCAATTTGACATTTGCTCAGTACATTGTTTTCGCTGAGGAAACATACAAGTCTGCTGTTAATGATAATGCAGAGAATTTTCCCAAGGTTGCTGTTAACGCATATCCCCCGGTAGTTATTGGGATCAAATTTGTCTCCACTTTTCTGGATTGGGGTGATCAATCCTTGGTTCCAAATATTTGGGAAGACGCCAGAGCTGAGGATGATGTTAAAAAGTTTAATAGCCAATTGGAATTTGTAGTCTGTATATTTGATCATTTAATTTAAGATACCATCACCCCACAGACATTTTTGGGTTGGAGGGTTTGTATTTTGTCCTGTAGTTCATTCAATGTAATTGGAGAATCCCGTCGGGTCTGGTAGTCTTTAATAGTTGATTCTAAGATTTGTATTTGATCATGTATATATTTTTGCTGTTTGTTCTTTGTTTTTGAGCCAAAAAGATTGGAGAAGTGGTTTATCCATACATCTCCATTTTGGATAGATAACTCTTCGTGTTGTTTGTTTCGAGATTTCCAATTTTCCCAGAAGTGGTTAGAGTCTATGGATTCTTCAGTTACATTGAGTTGATTTCTGAAGTGCTATTCCTTC
The DNA here is from genome assembly GCF_965601325.2 of Salmo salar. Classification (NCBI taxonomy): domain Eukaryota; kingdom Metazoa; phylum Chordata; class Actinopteri; order Salmoniformes; family Salmonidae; genus Salmo; species Salmo salar. The sequence goes on from NC_138299.1 coordinate 137,799,460, forward strand.
TTTTTTCGTTGTGTACTTCTTCTATATTGTTTTAGTGATTCACCATGCGAAGGCGTAGGCTCAGGTTTTCTGGGTCTATGTTTTTAGTTGGATAGGTTTCTCAATTTCTTTCTTAGGTTTTTGCATTCTTCATCAAACCATTTGTCATTGTTGTTAATTTTCTTCCATTGTCTGCTTGACATTTTTAGATTTGATAGGGAAGCTGAGGTCAAATATACTGTTTAGGTTTTCTACTGCCAAGTTTACACCTTCACTATTACAGTGAAACCTTTTGTCCAGGAAATTGTCTAGAAGGGACTGAATTTGTTCTTGCCTAATTGTTTTTTGGGTAAATTACCACACAATTTTCCTTCCATTTCTTAATATTATTCAGTTCCTTTGGCTTTGATGTCTCATGATTTGAGCATAGCTCTGTTCAAGTAGAGTGTGATTTTGCTGTGATCTGATAGGGGTGTCAGTGTACTGACTGTGAATGCTCTAAGAGACTCTGGGTTGAGATCAGTGATAAAATAGTATACAGTACTACTGCCACGAGATGAGCTGTAGGTGTACCTACAATAGGAGTCCCCTCGAAGCCTACCAACTATGTACATACCCAGCGTCCGACAGAGCTGCAGGAGTTGTTGTGACCCATTTTTGTTGGTTATGTTGTCGTAGTTGTGTCTAGGGGGGCATATGGGGGAGGGAATGCTGTCAACTCCAGGTAGGTGATTGTCCCCGTGTGCTGAGGGTGTCTGGTTCTTGTCCAGTTCTGGCATTTAGGTCGCCACAGACCTAGTACATGTCCCTGAGCCTGGAAATTGTTGATCTCCGTCTCTAGGATGGAGAAGCTGTCATCATTAAAGTATGGAGATTCTATTGGGGGGGATATAGGTAGCACACATGAGGACATTTTTCTCTGTTGAGATAATTATTCATTTATTAATTTCTAGCCAGATGTAAAATGATCCTGTTTTGACTAATTTAATAGAGTTGGTTAGGTCTGCTGTATACTAAATTAGCATACCCCTGAGTCTCACCTATACTTCTAAAAACCAATGAGGAGATGGGACTTGGAACAAAGTTCTATTTAGCCTTTATTTAACGAGGCAAGTCAGTTAAGAACAAATTCTTATTTACAATGACAGCCTACCCCATCCAAACCCAGACGATGCCGGGCCAATTCTGCGCCACCCTATGGGACCAGATGTGATGCAGCTTGGATTCAAACCAGTGACTGCAGTGACGCCTCTTGCACTGAGATGCAATGCCTTAGACTGCTGCGCCACTCGGGAGCCCATTTTAGTCCCTTGCTACGCAAATGCTCGTTGACTTGTGCAAACAGTTTGGATGCAATGACTGAATAACATGTATGTGTACATTTATTTTGCAACGCGAGCAGCATGTCAGTTGTACCGCGGCTGCCATGGCATTTCTCTTTAAAAAAAATTGTATTTCCTTGTGACCTGCTATTGACTGTCAGGCAGTGAGACAGGCTGTTGCTGAGTGAGTGGTGGGGAGGGTCGGAGGTGTGTGTGTGTGTTGAGAGAGCGCTAAAGTTATTGGCTGAGTCACGGTGCATGTACACTAGATAGCGGTAAATTGCCGCGTGCCGCTTATGTGACTCGCTTGTGGGCGTGCTGGCAGCATATTCGATTGTGCGTCAATAATTCAACATAGCAAGTTTGTATAAAGGTCTGGTTATTAAATGGGTACATAGTTCAATAGTAATATCTTCTAAAACGCTCTGGTGACAAACACACTTTGCTGCCCTGTTTCCAATTGTCCACATGGCTTGGAGAACCTACTCAAGTAAGTAAATACATTTCAAAAATGTTAAAAAATAAAAAAATAAAGATGTATTATTACCTAACTAGCTACAGTACAGGCTAACTCAAATGATCTGCTAAATGAGCTAGCTAGTTTGCTATCTAGCCAACTTCACATACTGTATAGATAGCTAACCAAGTGAATTAAATATCACCAACTAACTAACTTCATATGAGCTAGTTATCTTGATGTATTTATCACTGTAAAAAATAAACTCCAAATGCATTTGTAGGTAGCTAGCTAACAGCCTTAGAGGAGGGTGAAAGAATAGCAGCCCCAACTGTCAAAGTTGCATCCCACTGTGAGAATGTGTTCTCAGTCAACTTACCTGGTAAAACAAATTATATATATAAAAAAGTGAGTTGGCTATTCTGGATAGGGCACATACTTTTGTGTAGTTCCTGTCCCTAGAAGTGAGGATGGAGATAATAGTAACATAATATTCAGTGCAGTGTAATTTGACTATAATTTAGTCTGTTTCTTGTAAAGTTTTCTGTCCTTTGATAAAGAGACATACGAAGAGGTCCCAATGAAGAGCAGTGGTTCTCAGTCCTGGTCCTGGGGACTCAAAGGGGTGCACATTTTTGTTTTTGCCTTAGCACTGCACAGCTGAGTCAAATTATCAACTCATCAAGCTTCAAGTGGTATTTATGTATTCATTTGTGATGCTATCCTTGATATGATCCTGTTATTGTCACATGCACATATGTGTGCATATGCATCTATCAATCATCCAATGTTATCATGATTTGTTATCAGGGATATTATACTTCAGTAATCCACAATGACCTGGTGATGTAAAAGGCTAATAATTACATTGTCTTCCACATTCCTACAGAAACCTTGTAACTGGAGATTCCTCCAAAACGATTGCCTACAGTTAACATGTAGGGCACTGCAAGGTTGGGTGACCAGGGCCATCTGGGACTGCCTCGTGGAGGAATTCAGGTGTGTGAAGGCTACCTGTGTCCTGCATAACTTCATGAGGATGGACACGAGGACCAGGAGGGGATCTGCAGCTTGCCGCCGTGTGCCAGAGGAGAAGTCTGCTGTTCTGCAGGATGTTTCAAGGATGGGGTCCAACAACGCAGCAAGAGGCAATCCATGTACGGGAGATCTTCACCTCCTACTTCTTCGAAGAGGGTGCTGTTCCCTGGCGACACCATAGACTACACTATGCACAACCAAAGGCTATTTTAAGAGCCATTTACATTGCAATTAGGGTATTCTTCCATTTACTTAGCTATGTCAACTGCAGTTATTAAATTCCCAGTTTCTCTCCCTTTGATTTCTATTTCTCAGGTGAGGGTGCTGTTTAAGTAAGGGTGTGATGTCTGTACAAAAACAAAACAGGCTATTTTAAATCACCCATATTGAAAAAATGTAGGACAATTAGACACCCTATAACCCACACCTACATACTCATGTATCAATCTGATTGATGGATTGTGTTGTGAAGTAAGCAGGCTCAGGTGTATAACTGTAGCGCCTTCCACCTTCAAGGAATAGGCAAGAGGACCAACCATGGAGAATAGTAAGACACTTCATTATTTATATAACTAGGCTATATTGTTTGTCCTGGTGTGCCCGTTCATGTTTTTCCAGCACAAAGTACTATGCAGCCACTTAGTGTGGTGTGGACAGCAGGTGAGGCCACAAACACAGAATCCTGTTAGAACACTGTCTCTTTAACTACCTTATTTTCTCAATAACAGTATCTCTCCTTCACTTCATCCCTCTCTCCTCTTCTCCCTAAATCCTCTAGGTTATATCAGCTATGTCGGTGAACCCCTCCCGCATCTGAACTGGCTACATAGAGGGCACAGCATGATCAGAGGTGAGAAGTCACTTGGTCAGGTAACAGGAAGTATTATTAAAGAGATGCTTTACATTGAAATATAGATCGAGATGCAGTAGTCCCAGAGTTAATGATCCAAGGTCAGTTTTGCATGTCACCTCCTGATGATTATGATGACTAACAATGTTAGAATAAAAATAAAAACAAGGCTTAAACATGCTCTTTCTCGCCATCTGTCTCTCATCTGCAGATATGTTTTGATGAGAGAGGATGCCAACCAGTCCCATCATCGCCACCTCACCCACTCTTAAGATAACCTTCAGGCCAACTAGAGACACTATTATGTAATTGTGATGAACCGAGAGAATATTTGGATAGCACTGATTCATTAATCATATTTATAAGGCATGTATTTATAACACTTTGATAATGAACTTCTTTCAATAAAGCGTTTCACATTCTCTACTGGTTGAAATTAAGTCATATCCTGTGTTTATCAGATCAATGCAGATGAAGGGCATTAGATATTGAGATGAACCGGTTTTAGAGTATTTGCATGATGCATAGGATTTGTAGTGTATGGTTTTTAAAATTCTATTTCTGTATATGAATTACAAATCAGCAATTAACTAGTTAAATCCTGTTTCTAGTCTATTAGTTACGTGTAACCATTGATGTCCCAGGATCAAGATTGGTAAACACTGTTGAAGTGTATAATTGTAATGCATACATGCAGACACAGCATCATTCAAAGACTGGAATTTGATACTCCTGGTACTGGATATGACTTGAAAAATAATCTCAAAGACATTCATACCTGAACTGCACCTTTATTTGCCAAGGTAGAGTACATGATCAGTGAATATATTAAATGTACAGGCTACAATGTGGGGTACTCATGCATGGTAATAACTTGTCTACGACTTGCATCCTTGGCACAAAGTTATATTATATTCTACTCAATCCATAGGCTTCATTAATGTTATTCAGACTGTTTTGAACTGGCTATGATAGCTAAGGTTCATAGCTAGGTTCTGAACTAATATGTATACCAAACGTTTGGGTCCATACACAGATCGGCTAGATAGCTAGCTACACATCCATAGGCACACAGGTATTTTTATCCTCCACTGCACAATAAGCAAGAACATAGCTAGCTACGTTATTTAATCTATCTGCATTGCATGGCAAATATCAGCAAGGCAAGCTTACAAAATTGTACATTCAATTTGCAGTAAATGCTTTAGCTAGCTAGATTCTTTACATCCACTGTTTCACAAGACGACAGCCTGGTTTGCTGGTTGTTTCAGGAGTCCCTAAAACAAACAACCAGAATTACAATTTCATACTCATGTCACAACACCCATAAAGCTAGCCAGCTAGCTGGTTAATGTTAGCTAGTCAGCTAGCTTGCTAAATCGAGATTTTCGTAAATTAACTTTATGGTAAAAAATATGCATACTCGTTTGTCTCTACATTAACTAACATATTCCTGTCAACTGTACATTCATTTTTTGCATGATTCGTTATGATGTTATAATCACTTACATTTGCTTCCATCATAGTATTTTGTCAGCCGTCTTTTCTGAAGAAAGTCTCCAGCCTTGGGTCGCATAGCATCAAATTCGTCATGGGAACCAATGGTAGAGCATGGTGTTTGCAACGCCAGGGTTGTGGGTTCGATTCCCACGGGGGGCCAGCACAGGAAAAAAATAAAAAATTGTATGAAATGTATGCATTCACTACTGTAAGTCGCTCTGGATAAGAGCGTCTGCTAAATGACTAAAATGTAAATGTAAAATGATTGGTATTCACCCAGCGGTCGCGCTGGTGATTTGCCTAAAGTTGGGAAAAGTTGATCTTTTTCACCGCCACCTTCGCTCCGCCCAAAGGTCCCACGCCCTCTCCGCTTCTCAGCGCTTTCCTTCCAATGACACGGCCGGATAAAAAACGTACCCGATTTAATCTGGTTACTACTCCTGCCCAGTAACTAGAATATGCATATAATTATTGGCTTTGGATAGGAAACACCCTAAAGTTTCTAAAACTGTTTGAATGGTGTCTGTGAGTATAACAGAACTCATATGGCAGGCAAAAACCTGAGAGGATTCTATATGGGAAGTGGCCTGTCTGACAAGTTGTTGTTCATCTGGGCTCTTTTTATTGAAGACTGAGGATCTTTGCTCTAACGTGACACTTCCTACGGCTCCCATAGGCTCTCAGAGCCCGGGAAAAAGCTGAACGATATCGAGGCAGCCTCTGGCTGAAACACATTATCGCTTTTGGCAAGTGGCCGATCAGAGTACTATGGGCTTAGGCGCGTGCCCGAGTCGACCCCATGCTTTATTTTCTTTCGTCTGTTTACCTAAATGCAGATTCCCGGTCGGAATATTATCGCTTTTTTACGAGAAAAATGGCATAAAAATGGATTTTAAACAGCGGTTGACATGCTTCGAAGTACGGTAATGGAATATTTCGAACATTTTTGTCACGAATTGCGCTATGCTCGTAACCCTTATTTACCCTTTCGGATAGTGTCTTGAACGCAGGAACAAAACGCCGCTGTTTGGATATAACTATGGATTATTTGGGACCAAACCAACATTTGTTATTGAAGTAGAAGTCCTGGGAGTGCATTCTGACGAAGAACACCAAAGGTAATAACATTTTTCTTATAGTAAATCTGACTTTGGTGAGTGCTAAACTTGCTGGGTGTCTAAATAGCTAGCCCTGTGATGCCGGGCTATCTACTGAGAATATTGCAAAATGTGCTTTCACCGAAAAGCTATTTTAAAATCGGACATATCGAGTGCATGGAGGAGTTCTGTATCTATAATTCTTAAAATAATTGTTATGCTTTTTGTGAACGTTTATCGTGAGTAATTTTGTAAATTTTTTGTAAATTCACCGGAAGTTTGTCCCGCCGGCCCTAGAGAAGTTTTAAGCACTGGAAAACTACTTTTCGGCTCACTAGAGTGCATTACATAAATCCGCTTGGAGGTGGTTTAAACTGCATTCTAATGTTGACTGCTTAAATATAACGGTATCAAGCGAAGTGCTTTGTGCATGCTCAATTCTTGGGTCTCGGGGTAGCCCGAGTGGAAATGTTATCCTCTCTGGGCTAGGCGGGACGAATTCGTCCCACCTACGCAACAGCCAGTCTAATCCAGTGGCGCGATTTTCAAATACCTTAGAAATGCTATTACTTCAATTTCTCAAACATATGACTATTTTACAGCTATTTAAAGACAAGACTCTCGTTAATCTAACCACACTGTCCGATTTCAAAAAGGCTTTACAACGAAAGCAAAACATTAGATTATGTCAGCAGAGTACCCAGCCAGAAATAATCAGACACCCATTTTTCATGCTAGCATATAATGTCACAAAAACCCAAACCACAGCTAAATGCAGCACTAACCTTTGATGATCTTCATCAGATGACAACCCTAGGACATTATGTTATACAATACATGCATGTTTTGTTCAATCAAGTTCATATTTATATCAAAAACCAGCTTTTTACATTGGCATGTGACGTTCAGAACTAGCATACCCCCCGCAAACTTCCGGGGAATTTACTAACAATTTACTAAATTACTCACGATAAACATTCACAAAAAGCATAACAATTATTTTAAGAATTATAGATACAGAACTCCTCTATGCACTCGATATGTCCGATTTTAAAATAGCTTTTTGGTGAAAGCACATTTTGCAATATTCTAAGTACATAGCCCAGCCATCACGGGCTAGCTATTTAGACACCCGGCAAGTTTAGCCTTCACCAAAATCAGATTTACTATTACAAAAGTTTGATTACCTTTTGTTGTCTTCGTCAGAATGCACTCCCAGGACTTCTACTTCAATAACAAATGTTGGTTTGGTCCAAAATAATCCATCGTTATATCCGAATAGCGGCGTTTTGTTCGTGCGTTCCAGACACTATCCGAAATGGTAAATAAGGGTCGTGCGCATGGCGCAATTCGTGACAAAAAAAAATCTAAATATTCCATTACCGTACTTCGAAGCATGTCAACCGCTGTTTAAAATCCATTTTTATGCCATTTTTCTCGTAAAAAAGCAATAATATTCCGACCGGGAATATCCTTTTAGGTAAACAGACAAAGGAAAAGAAAGCTTTCGGTCGACGCGGGCACGAGCCTGAGTCTCACAGTACTGTAACCAGCCACTACCCAAACGCGGTACTTTTTTTTCAGCCAGAGCCTGCAAAGCCACGATTCAGCATTTTGCTGCCTTCTGAGAGCCTATGGCAGCCGTAGGAAGTGTCACGTTATAGCTAAGATCCTCACTCTTCAATAAACAGAGACAAGAAGAACGACACCTTGTCAGATAGGCCACTTCCTGAATAAAATCTTCTCAGGTTTTGGCCTGCCATATGAGTTCTGTTATACTCACAGACACCATTCAAACAGTTTTAGAAACTTTAGGGTGTTTTCTATCCAAAGCCAATAATTATATGGATATTCTAGTTACTGGGCAGGAGTAGTAACCAGATTAAATCGGGTACGTTTTTTATCCAACCGTGTCAATACTGCCTCCTAGCCCTAACAGGTTAAATGGAAGTTATGAAACCCTCGCGTGGTTCTTTTTATGGGGAAAAGTACTCAATGAAACTAGGCTAAATGTGGAGAATTATACATTTGTCTCTGTTGGCCATCAAGTAGCCTATTAATATATATGCCATTGTAGGCTAACATTTGATCAAATAAATATATTGAAATTACGATATCACTGGAATCATTGCAAATCAATTTGTGCCACTTGTGTAGCTTACCTGGAGCTGGCAAACGAATTGAATAAAAAGCCTATATCTTCAGTTTGTTGTTGTAGCCTTGTGTTATTATGAACGCATTAGATTGACTTTAACAGTAGTCAGATTAGGCTGCAGGTAAAACAAATGTAAAAAATAAACACTGGCTGTTGTTGACGAGCATATTCAGTTCATATACCTATTATTCATATTTAATTCAGTGATTGAAATTATAACCCCATCCTCAGTAGCCTACTCCAGCAGGAAATTGAGGAAACAAGCATTTACTATTGCGAAATCGCCTCACTATTCATGTTGAATAAATCAGTCTGTTAATTTGAACTAAGCAAACTGCTAAATCGTTCAGTTTACATCTTGCCTACATCTTGTCTAGGCTACTGTAGCCTTATTGCTTAATCATACCAGTCAAGCGGGTTAAAACGACATCCATTGATGGAAAAAGATCTGACGAGTTTAATCAGGGAAAATTCTATTTTCTCTTGTCACATATTCAAATGTCTTTATTACGTCATGTCATAGATTGCAATAATTATTGAATTGTAATGGTCGTTCCAAGTTACTATGATATTCGTTCTTAATTGTCTCGATAACGTTATGGAAAAAAGTGTTTATTGTATAGATATGGCAACTCCTCGCTTGCTGTGAAAAAAAAATAAAAAATTGGCTAGTTTTCAGGCCTTTTGGGCGGGTTTTGATTGGTCATTGGGCAAGAATTTTTAGCTTGACCTGGCAACCCTGTTCCAAGCTCCCCACAGCTACCTGATGAAGCACAGGGCTTGGAAAGGGAAAGCACTTAGTGTCAATAGTGAAAAAGACTGACTTTTCTTTGAAGGCTTAGGAGATTAATAGGAAATCTAAAAGTAGAAAGTCATGTCACAGAGGATGAGAGAAGTTGAGTAAACCAGGCATGTTGAAATCTGTCTCACAGCTTCCAACCCACTGCATCCACACGGCTTCTGCTACAGCCCTGACAGTCGAGCCAGATAAACTGACTGAAACACTCTCTCCTCTGTTAGAGCCGTGCCCTGGGACAAAGATCCTTTTCCAAACATTGAGATGTATATACGGTATGTACTGTAAGTACTGTTGCTTGTTTGTTCATTTTGAACGTCAGGAAAACATATTGGCGTGGAGGGCGGGCTGGATTGCTCTTCCAGTAGCGCTGCATATAGATTCGATAGATAGCCTTTTACTGGGATGGCTGCCATAACTGACGAAGAAAACGGCAGGTTTTTGTTGAGCAGGAAATCGATAAGGCAAAGGGAAGAGGGTAGAGGAAAGAGGGAGACTGCAGTCTTGCAGTAAAAAGGCGAGGCTTTAAAAGTCAGGTCTATTTTAGCCTGGGTGATGAAGTGCTGAGTAGGGTAGGTGGTGGCGTGAAGGGTAGGGATCGACCTCAGGTTCAATCTGTCACCGAGTGAGAGGCGTGCTGTAAACAGAATTAACAATACTATGTACACATCAGGACCAGCCCTTCCAGGGCATTCACACACACTGTAATCTAACACTACTGCTGCCTACAGTGAATATTGCCCTCTGGGTTTATTAATATCACACATAGGCTTCGATCCATTGCACTGCTGCAATAGCTGTAGAGGGAGGAGAGGAGAGTAGAGCTAAAGAAAGCCATGCAGCTAAACGTTCAGTTCTTTAAAGACCATAATCCCTCTGCAGGCTTTTCCCTGGCTCTGATTGGAGGAGAGACTGGGAATTGGGTTTGGGTGAGATGTAAGACCAGCCTGTCCCCAAAAATCTTTAACTAAAAATGCACAAACTAAATATCATAGTGTCTGCATTATTGATTGTTTCTTTGCGTTAGTTGGTGCAAAACTAGCTGATTTTAAATGTTAGATTTGCATATCACCTTGGGCAATTGGCTAACACACTAGAGGAGCACTCCATTTCTGTCTAGCACGGATTAAGACACTTGCCAAAGGGTAATATTCAGTCGAACAGTAAAAGTCTGTATTTTCCTCCCTGCAAGAGAGAGGTGTGCCACTCCCAATCCACTTCAACATAAATACAACACATATGATGTGAACCATAACCCCATTATTTAACATAATCTAAGATAGAATCCCTTGTAAAAGATAAGGTCATAGTGGAATTACAAAATACACTTCAGTCTTCAGGTATGCCCATTTAAAGCTCACAGACATAGAGGCAGAGAGGCGTGAGAAGCTAGCTTACCCCCGCATACGAGCTCTGCTACTGTAAAAGGCCATCCAAAACCTCTTATCTTCAGCATGAATCCATTTAGACCCAGAAATATAGGATTAATATAGTACATTAAGACACAGAAATATAGGCTGAATACAGTACATTAACACCCAGAAATATAGCAGTACATTGACTGCCTTGCAGGACTAGCCAGTCTAACCGGGCAATGACAGTACATTTAATCTCTGTTCCACCCAGATGAATTATTTATTTGGTGAGAAATGGGAAATGGGGATTCATGAGAATAGCCAGCCAGGCAGATCTTATACAGTGTGCATGTGTGTGTGTGTGTGTGTGTGTGTGTGTGTGTGTGTGTGTGTGTGCATGCGTGTGTTAGGCAGCAGGCCACTCTGGCCTAGTGGGCCATGGTAATCTCCAGACACTCCAGCCACTCAGCTCCATGTAGACACAGAGAGGATATAGTCCCATAAAACACCCAGGGGAGGTTCTCATGAACCATGGCCCAGTCTCAACCATTATCACACTGTCACAGCTCTACTGTAACATGGCATCTGTCCCCACAATACACTTTAATCTGAGCTGCAATGTGCGTCAGCGTGTTAGTGCTGCCTCTGTTCTGTTCTTTTCTGTAATTTCATAGCATTGGAACCAGGCTACATGGCAAATGCTCACTAGATCCTTGGCTCTTACCGGTGTACTCTTGGTCAACATGGGGAGGTGGAAGGCTCTTACCGGTGTACTCTGGGTTGACATGAAGAGAGTGGAAGGCTTGGCTCTTACCGGTGTACTCTGGGTTGACATGAGGAGAGTGGTCGGCTTGGCTCTTACCGGTGTACTCTGGGTCGACATGAGGAGGATGGAAGCGGAAGCTGATGAAGAAGGGGATGGGCACTCCGAACTTGAACCACTCCACCACGTAGGGGGGCTGCTGGCCGTCCAGGGGAGGGGACACGTCACATCCCAGGATCACGCTCTCGCCAGCGCGCGCCGTCACAAACTGGGGCTCCTCTCTCACTCCGTGGGCAACTGGGGGGGTAAACAGGAGAGGTTATTTTAACCAAAGAGCTGAGGGTGCCTTAAAGAAGGAGGGAGGTCATGGTACAGTACATGTGCTGTACTGTTCTCGACTACTACAGCTGTGCTGACCAAGCAGAGAAGATATTGCTGCTTTGTTTCCCAATGCCTATAAAACACAAATTCCATTATAGCTACAGTGATTGAAAAAACAGGCCATGTAGCTCGTCAAAACTAAGATTGAACACCCCTGCCTACAGTGTTGGCCCCACTTATAGACCCTAGTAGGTACTTATATGGATCTAGTACAGGACAGTCTGGCTCTGTACAGTTCCCTTGTCGTCATCTCTCCTGGTGAGAGAGAATTCTGTCTGGTTGCCTACAGTACTGTAAATAAGTTACCAGCCCAGGCGGCTCTATTGATCAGAGCTGGCTGCTGCTCATATGGGCTTTACTATGAGCTGTACCAGGGGTGGGCTGGCGTTTAGCCATGGATGTTCAGGCACACTGCCGAGGGTTGACCTATCGGACGGCTGAAAGGTCGGCCTACCTGCCTCAGCAGAACGCTCACTCTGGGAATGGATTTTGTCCAGCTGCCTCCCCCGCTCTGCTCTCATTGAGTCAGCCTGGATCTCTGGATCTCCTCCATTAGACTGAGCATTGCCGCCCTTCCACCCTCCCTCACCCCCCCTCCCCTCGCCCCGGGGGGAACATCGCTTCAGGGATCAAGAGACATGCTGACGTTTCACTCTCCAGAAACACCGGCTGAATAACTTAGCGCTTTCATTAACACTATTACTTGCATTATGGCTACTAATGTTTTCAGGAAGTACAGCATCCAAGTACAGTAGTGGTAAAGAAAGGCTCCGCCTCAGGATGGGGAAAAGGTAGCAGTACGATTCTCTAGGTAGGTTTCTGTAATGGAACTCATGCCTTGTGTTGAGTGTGTAAACCATTGTCAGTGTTGTGTAAAATAGGAAGTGCTACGGTTGCCATTGTTCCTTTCCAATTAAACAGTCATGAAGCCTCTTTACCTCTATTTCAGGCTCCACCCCTGAAGGTCCTATGCATCAGTCAGTGATTGTGTTTACAATTTTAATCTGCTCTATCCGGTAGAAGAGTTAATCCACTTTATGTGATTTAGCCAGCACAGCTTTTGGACTGAAACAGAGCAGATTTAATCAAATTACACTTTTTGTTAAAGTGGAGCTGTGGTCTGCCAGTCACGGGCCTTACTTCTGAAATCTGCTCTGCCACTGTGTCTCTCTGGTAAGTAGTGCAAAAAAAGGCAGCATAAAAAAACATGGTTTAGAGTTAATGACTGACCCACTGGAACACATGTGCCATACGCCGAGTCACTGGACCCTGCACATGACCACAATTCAGCCTGTAACTAAGACCTAAAGCCGTAGCTAAACAAACCAGCAACACAGCCTACACAAGCATTATAAATATACTGAGGCTAAGTAGCCTATAAGTTAGACTCAAAGAGACCATTTACAGGGAAGGGAACGAGTTAAGAGCACCTATAATTGCAATCTAAAGCTAAATATGCATAGACTTATCATGCTTAATGAAAGTAAAGATTAGGCACTTTCAGTGTATATTCTAACTGATAATGGTGCAAAGCAGCAACGAACACACACTGATAAGATGCAGAAAATGGAAGGAGAACATCAGTAGCATCTGATTCGTCAGTGACAGAGAGGACTCAGTGAGAGGGGACGGAGTGGTGATGGCTGGAGGGCAGTAGACATGGAAGAGGGGACTGAGTGGTGATGGCTGGAGGATGGTAGACATGGTATAGGGGACTGAGTGGTGATGGCTGCAGGGTGGTAGACATGGTAGAGGGGACTGAGTGGTGATGGCCTTAACACCCCTATTTATTACACCTTCATAACATATTAGTTGTGCAGTATACTTTACGCACCCCATATTTCAATCTTAGACTATCTCCTCTCAGTTTTCACAGCACCCTTTTACAGTGTGTTGGAGCTGCCTAATGACTGGATCTATTTTCAGGAAACTAATCTATTCAGTTGGAGTCAGTCTGTAATAGACAACAAAGTATTTTTCTGTAGAAGACTTATCAGAGAATTTGATACTTCAAGAGGCTCAGTTTCCTGAAATCGTTCCCTCTTCTATCAATTTAACATATTTTTATTGACTCAACATGTGTCTTCCACACTAATAAAATAAAAGGGGTCTAGAGAGTTTAAAAGGTAATCATCAACTGCAACCCATGAGCAAGAGAAAAGCAATACATTATGTGAGCTACTTTACAAACACTGGTTAAGCTACATGAGCCACCCCTTTCATTTCACATTAGAATTCTTTGTTGTTGAACACTTCACATGTTTCATGTTATCACATTACTTTACATGTTGTCACATTTCATCACATTAACTTCACATGTGATCACATGAAAACATGAAATTCACATGGTCTATCCCTAAGGGACCAAGCAGGCCAAGTACTATCCACACAAGTTGAGGAATATAAAATATTATCCACATTGTTTGGCTTGAGAACTAAATGCTGTCACATTATAAAGCCTGCACTCTGGGCTTGGGGCACAGCAGTGCTGAAACCCATTGTTTCCCTGCAGACAGTTCAGGTTTCAGGAGTTCACGGATTCTGCCTAACATTATTTTTGGATCCTAGAGGAATTACCATAAAGACCCAGGATAATATACTGCCTGGCTAATAACTGCCCAATCGCTTTATGAGATCATCACAAGGGGACGATCAGCACAGGCCCAGTCACTGCTACCGCCGTTTTCATTTCCTTAATGGAGACACAGTGACCCGGCAGTGTTTATGGGAACTTTTTCAAGGGAACATATTTATGCTCTCAACAAGACATAAATGCCAGCTGTGCAAATCATGTTACAGGCCCTCCCTGTTCTAACCTCTGCTATATCTTCACAGGCTGAGCTTTTCTCAAAGACCAGGTGTCATCACTGAGGCACCAATACATCTAACAGAAAGATCACAAGTCAATATATTATAGCCTGCCCTATATTAGTTTAGTATTGTAACTAAGATAACAACCTTCTTAGGCATCCTTTTTATTAAATTTTTTATTTCACCTTTATTTAACCCGGTAGGCCAGTTGAGAACAAGTTCTCATTTACAACTGTGACCTGGCCAAGATAAAGCAAAGCAGTGCGACAAAAACAACACCACAGAGTTACACATAAACAAATGTACAGTCATTAACACAATAGAAAAATCTATGTACAGTGTGTGCAAATGTAGAAGATTAGGGAGGTAAGGCAATAAATAGGCCATAGAGGCAAAATAATTACAATTTAGCCTTAACACTAAGTGATAGATGTGCAGATGATGATGTGCAAATAGAGATACTGGGGTGCAAAAGAGCAAAAAGATAAATAACAATATGGGGATGCGGTAGTTGGATGTGCTATTTACAGATTGGCTGTGTACAGGTACAGTGATCGGTAAGCTGCTCTGACAGCTGATGCTTAAAGTTAGAGAGGGAGATATGAGTCTCCAGCTTCAGGGATTTTTGCAATTCGTTCCAGTCATTGGCAGCAGAGAACTGGAAGGAAAGGCGGCCAAAGTAGGTGATGGCTTTGGGGATGACCAGTGAAATACACCTGCTGGAGTGTGTGCTACGGGTGGGTGTTGCTATGGTGACCAGTGAGCTGAAATAAGGTGGGGCTTTACCTAGCAAAGACTTATAGATGACCTGGAGCCAGTGGGTTTGGCGATGAATATGTAGCGAAGGCCAGTCAACAAGAGCATACAGGTCGTAGTGGTGGGTAGTATATGGGGCTTTGGTGACAGAATGGATGGCAATGTGATAGACTACATCCAGTTTGCTCCGTAGAGTGTTGGAGGCTATTTTGTAAATTACATCACCGAAGTCAAGGATCGGTAAGATAGTCAGTTTTACGAGGGTATGTTTGGCAGCATGAGTCAAGGAGGCTTTGTTGCGAAATAGAAAGCTGAGTTTAGATTTCGTTTTGGATTGGAGATGCTTAATGTGAGTCTGGAAGGAGAGTTTACAGAGTCTAACCAGACACCTAGGTATTTGTAGTTGTCCACATATTCTAAGTCAGAACCATCCAGAGTAGTGATGCTAGTCGGGCATGCGGGTGCGTGCAGCAATCGGTTCAAGAGCATGCATTTAGTTTTACTTGCATTTAAAAGCAGTTGGAGGCCACGGAAGGAGTGTTGTATGGCATTGAAGCTCATTTGGAGGTTTGTTAACACAGTGTCCAAAGAAGGGCCAGATGTACACAGAATGATGTCGTCTGCGTAGAGGTGGATCAGAGAATCACCAGCAGCAAGAATGACATCATTGATGTATACAGAGAAAAGAGTCGGCCTGAGAATTGAACCCTGTGGCACCCCCATAGAGACTGCCAGAGGTCCGGACAACAGGCCCTCCGATTTGACACACTGAACTCTATCTGAGAAGTAGTTGGTGAACCAGGCGAGGTAATCATTTGAGAAACCAAGGCTATTGAGTCTGCTTATAAGAATGCGGTGATAGACAGAGTCAAAAGGCTTGGCCAGGTTGATGAAGGCGGCTGCACAGTACTATCTTTTATCGATGGCGGTTATGATATCGTTTAGGACCTTGAGCGTGGCTGAGGTGCACCCATGACCAGCTCGGAAACCAGATTACATAGTGGAGAAGGTATGGTGGGATTCGAAATGGTCGGTGATCTGTTTGTTAACTTGGCTTTCAAAGATTTTAGAAAAGCAGGGCAGGATGGATATAGGTCTATAACAGTTTGGGTCTAGAGTGTCTCCCCGTTTGAAAAGGGGGATGACCGCGGCAGATTTCCAATCTTTGGGGATCTCAGACAATACAAAAGAGAGGTTGAACAGGCTAGTAATAGGGGTTGCAACAATTAAAGCGGATAATTTTAGAAAGAGAGGGTTCAAATTGGACTGTTAGCTTAAGAGGCCCATCGGACAAATTCTTTGGCCACTGTACCTATTTTGCCAATTGGCCTGGACCCTTTCACCACATGGAGCCCTGCTGATCCACGATGACTGGTCTGCCGACGTTACAGCACGAGGGGGCTACAACTGACTTCTTCCGTCGCGACGTCCCTCTAAGGCCCTTCTGCTAGCTTGCTAGCCCCGGCCCACTAGCTGCCTGAATCGCCGTGTCTCCGGCCCGCCTGAGCCACTCACTGGACCCCTATGATCACTTGGCTACGCATGCCTCTCCCTAATGTCAATATGCCTTGTCCATTGAGGTTTTGGTTAGTAATTATTGCCTTATTTCACTGTAGAGCCTCTAGCCCTGCTCAACACACCTTAGTTAACCCTTTAATTCCACCTCCCACACATGCGGTGACCTCACCTGGTTTAAATTATGTTTCTTGAGACAATATCTCTCTCATCGTCACTCAATGCATAGGTTTACCTCAACTGTATTCACATCCTACCATACCTTTGTCTGTACATTATGCCTTGAATCTATTCTTCCACTCCCAGAAACCTGCTCCTTTTACTCTCTGTTCCGAACGTACTAGACGACCAGTTCTTATAGCCTTTAGCCGTATCCTTATCCTCCTCATCCTCTGGTATTGTAGAGGTTAATCCAGGTCCTGCAGTGCCTAGCTCCACTCCCACTCCCACTCCCCAGGCGCTCCCATTTGTAGACTTCTGTAACCGTAAAAGTCTTGGTTTCATAAATGTTTACATTAGAAGCCTCCTCCCTAAGTTTGTTTTATTCACTGCCTTAGCACACTCTGCCAACCCGGATGTCCTATCCGTGTCTGAATCCTGGCTTAGGAAGACCACCAAAACCCCTGAAATTTCCATCCCTAACTGTAACATTTTCCGACAAGATAGAACTGCCAAAGGGGGCGGAGTTGCAATCTAGCGGGCCGGGGCTAGCAGATGGGCCTTCGGCGACATCGCAACAGAAAAGCCTGTTGAAACCACCTCGGACAATTACGTCGGCAGACCAGTCGTGATGGATTGGCAGGGCTCTGTGTCGGCAATAAAGGGTCCAGGCCAATTGGCAAAAGAGGTATTGTAGCTGTCACGTCCTGGCCAGTATAAGGGTTAATTGTTATTGTAGTTTGGTCAGGACGTGGCAGAGGGTATTTGTTTTATGTGGTTCGAGGTGGTGTTTTGGTAAAAGGGCGTTTGATTTAGTATTTCCGGGTTTTTGGTTTATGATCTATGTTTATGTAATTCTATGTTTAGTCTAGGTAGTCTATTTCTATGTAGAGTTAATTGGGGTGGACTTCCAATTGAAGGCAGCTGTGTGGTGTTGCCTTTGATTGGAAGTCCTATATTAGTTGGGTGTGTTTGTCTGTTTAATTGTGGGAGATTGTTCTGTGTTTAGCCGTGTGCCTTGCAAGACTGTTATTTTGTCGTAGTGTTTCAGTGTACGTGTTTGTTGTTGTCAGTTTTCCTTCTTTATTTAATAAAGAGGATGAGTACACTCATTTCTGCTGCATTTTGGTCCTCCTTAACCGACGACAACCGTGACAGTAGCCCAAGAATTAGCTGGTAGACCTCTACCAGTTAGCTCAAGGCTAACTGGTTCTTGCTTCGGGACAAAGGCGCTAGCCAGCAGTAGCCACTCGAATTCAGCTAGCTAGCTGCGATGATCCAGTGTAATGGACCAGGGCTTGCGGCAGGAATCCGGTGATGAGGTAGAGAAAAAGCAGTCCGATATGCTCTGGGTTGTTATTGCGCTGTGCAGACTGGCAGGTATTTACATTTTAGTCATTTAGCAGACACTCTTATCCAGAGCAACTTACAGTAGTGAACGCATACATTTCATAATTTTTCTTTCTGTGCTGGCCCCCCGTGGTTATCGAACCCACAACCCTGGTGTTGCAAACACCATGCTCTACCAACTGAGCTACAGGGAAGGCCAGGTATTGACCGAGCTGAAGCTGGTTGGTGTCCGAGTTAACGGTGAAGACCGCTAGCAGTGGCTAACTGACTACTAGCTAGTAGCTAGTTAGCTGGCTAGCTTCTGTTGGGGGTTCCGATTCTAAAGTATAAAAATAGCAGATCCATACCACATTGGGTGAGGCTGGTTGCAGGAAAGTATATTCAGTTCGTAAATGGAAAGTGAGATTAGAATATACACTAAATATATACGGGGGAAAAACGAGGAAAACTAATATGTACACAGGACAAATACACGTCCAACTGCTACGCCATCTTGGAAAACATATAATTCAGCAACTACCTCATCTGTACAAGTATCCAACTCCTAACTGCAAGCAACAGTAGTGCTGATCCTGCTCATAACGAATTCCTGAAGGGACGACTTTATCCAGTACACTATGCTGCTGTCTGCATTTGCAGGTAAATTAGCTAAATCAGAGGCAGTCCATGTCCCAGAGCACAATGCAGGAGAATAATTCCAGATTATTTGGCACCAGTTAAATAGGCATGTTCACTACCAATACTAAAGCCAGTTACTCACTGCAAGCAGCCTCCTTCTGTTGCAGCTCACTTAATCAATAAAATTAATCTGTTCCGAGTCAATCAACATCTGTCCAGAGCAGAACATGAATGTTCACAGTAGAACAGCGGGGACAGTTAGGAGTTAAATCCGCTGGAGATTTCAACCAGCCTTTCGAGCTGCAGCAACGATAATGGCACTTGCATGAAAAGTACCCTTTACTGTACTTCCAATAATGATCACAGTTTTGTGTGTGTGGACTCTCCAGGCACTTTGCGCTGTAATTATGCAGCTAGAACAATAGCTGTGAAATATTTTGACATTATCGAAGTCCAATTTGAATAAATATAAATAATAAATGTACTACATTTGGAGACATTGTGGGGTTTTCATGTCACCCCAGGATGCCTAAATCCTCTTCCTGACACTGACTCAATCTGTGACAAATTTACCATCAGAACATTACAAGGGAGGGGATGGGGAACAGAAATGCTTTGGATCCTGGCAGTGCTACAGCACTACAACCCACTATCACAAATTATCCTGAAATAGACACCAATGACTTGGGAAATTCGTGACACACAAAAAGTAAAACAGTATACAGTCCATTTTAATCACAGATAAAGGCAGTAGGTTACTTAAGACAGAAACGATAGGAGGGAGGTTTGTTTGGGGAGGATGGGTGGGCGTATAACGTCAATGTCTAGCAACCCAAACGGTGCATGTTCAAATCACATGATGGACAACATTTTATCCACTTTGTAACTACTTACAATTGTTTTACTACTTAGATAGCATGTTAGCTAACCCTTTAACTACTTAGCTAGCATGTTACCTAACACTAACCTTAACCCCTAACGCTAACCTTAACCCATAATCCTAACCTTAACCCCTAGCCTAGCTAACGTTAGCCACCTAGCTAACGTTAGCCACAAAAAAATTGAATTAGTTATGAAGAAAATTGTGTACTGGATTATGAAGAAGAAACTTGTGTGGTGGACACAATTTTTTACAACTTTTTCATGTGCCTGTCACAAATGTCTATTTCACGATAATCTGTGATATGAAATCAGGTATTGAGCAAAGGTGAATATGACACTACAAGCACTTCAGTACCAGCACACATATGGTTATGGTGTATGTGATGCAAGGATATGAGCACAGATTAAACTGGACAGAACACACAATGTCCTGGATGTAATGGAATATAGACTAGACTAGAGAATGAATCTCAAGGACGTGCAGCGACTGGGCTGGATCGGCCACTGACAGGGTGGTAATTGAATGCCAGCCTGCATGTGCTGAAGGTCACATCAGAGAACAGGTGTGTGTGTGTGTGTGTGTGTGTGTGTGTGTGTGTGTGTGTGTGTGTGTGTGTGTGTGTGTGTGTGTGTGTGGCAATGAGGTGCAATGCAATGAGTGTAGTCAGGACACATGGATAGGAGTGCCTAATGCACTGCATAGTAGGCTGCACACAGAGAAACAGCATGGATAGCTAACATGGACACTTACATATAATTAATGACAGATGACCACCTCCTACACAGGCAGCGTGAGACAATGATATGAGTGAACCAACGTCATAGACTGACCAGAAGCTGTGTGACTCACTCTCAGTTACACCCACTGGCGCCACATGGAGTCTGTCAAACCCAAGCTCAGCGTAGTACTACCAGACAGTCAGCCACAGTAAAAATACTAGTGTTGAATATAAGTCATCCCAGAACACACTGACAACCTAACATCAAAGTGTGACATACAAGTACAAAAGCCAATCCTATCCTTGTTGAGCTACTTATCAAACAAACATTGTAATAGCTGCCCTATAAATAGCTTTCCTAAAAAAAATCTGGATTTGTGGCACTAATACAAAAACATAAACCATATGAAAAGACAAACACAGACTGCAATCGAGAGGAATACATTACAGTGATAGTGATGCAGGGTGAGGCGGAAGGCAGGAAAGACAGACGGTGACAGAGCAAATGGGAGAGGAGAGACTTAATCATGACCTTTATAAATGGTAACATTATGTATTTGATCATGCAGGATCCTGGGCACCACAGAGTGGTATTGTAGTTGAATAATGGAGAAGTCTAACTTCACTGAAAAATGAATGAACCTTTAACCACTCTTCACAGAGAGGGAGACATGAACAAAGATTAACAATAAGCACATATAGGTAACCGACAAAATAAAGGAAACACCTACATAAAGTGTTTTAATAGGGCGCTGGGCCACCACGAGCCAGAAAAGCTTCAATGCAACTTGGCATAGATTCTACAAGTGTCTGGAACTCTATTGGAGGGATGCGACGCCATTCTTCCATGAGAAATTCCATTATTTAGTGTTTTGATGATGGTGTTGGAAAACGCTCTGTCAGGCATCACTCCAGAATCTCCCATAAGTGTTTAATTGGGTTGAGATCTGGTGACTGAGACAGCCATGGCATATGGTTCACATTGTTTTCATGCACATCAAACCATTCAGTTACCACTCGTGCCCTTTGGATATCATCCTATGGGGGCATAGCTATGGTAGCCAAAATAATGGTCTGCCCACCATTTTTATACATGACCCTAAGAATGATAGAATGTTAATTGCTTAATTAACCCAAGAATTAACCCAGGAAGCACCCACTTTCAATATACTTTGTATCCCTCATTTACTCAAGTGTTTCCATTATTTTGGCAGTTACCTGTATGTCAAGTAGGTTACTTATCAACCTCTCCAAAATCTCCAACTGAGTACTGATAACATCTATACGTAAAAGTGATGACAACAGAGGAAAAAAATGCTCTTTCTTATTATCAGGAATACGGCTGCAGAATTCCAGGAACGTTCAATAGATTCCCTGGTTTTACCGAAATCCAGGTTGTAGGATTCCCCGGGAATCAGGAGGGAATAAGTAAGAATTCCAGAATTCTTCAACCTGGATTTCTGGAAAACAAGGGAATTTATAGAAAATGTGGGGAATTTTGCAACCCTAAGCTGGAATCATTGTCTGGAGAAGGCAACCTTAGATTTCGCAGCCTCTCTCTCTACATTATGATTCAAAAAATACCCTTCATGACAGGGAACACATTATGCAGATTTGAAATCCTATACTTTACCTTCTACTCGATGCCAGCTAGTGGGCCCTTCCTTCTATGCACAACATATGCTATTGAGCACAGCACACTACCCTACATGGAAAGCAGCCTCATGAACACTACATCCTACACAGGCTGCCCACTACTACACAACACAGACAAGAGGCCATGCCACCGCAGGCTAGCTGCCTACTATCTCTGAAACACCAGTGGCATTGAGCTGACAGACAGAGACCTGGGTGTCATATACCTTTAAAACACATCTCTAGCCTGACAGCCCAGTGTTGTGAGCCAGCACAGCCTAGTCAGTCTCTCTCCCCTCCACTCTCTGTGGCCCTCTGTAGCTGCATGTCCCCCTCAGACAAGCACAGACCAATTAAGGAAGGGCCCCAGCCCTCACTCAACAATGAGCTGACACCTGCTCTTGCCTGGGCACTGGGCACAGAGAGGGGGTGTGAAACGGGCCAGGCGTGCCAGAGGCCCAAAGGCCAGCTCAACACTGTGAAGCACTGCCAGAGGTGCACCTTACAGGAAATCAGGATATACGGCGGGTGGTACCTGCCCTGCCCTGTGCCAGCCAGGAGTTGTAAGTCACTGACATTTCCCCCATGCTAACACGGATCGAGTCACAGACTCAACTTCCTTCCTTTTTTAAACAAGTAGCAGATTCTTCAGCGATAATAACCTGATAGATGATTTGCATCAAGAAGCATGCTTATTAGCACTTTCATATGGCTTGTCTAATTGCAGTTGGTTATGGAAAATTATGTTTATTCAACATCGATAAATCAAAGAAATTGCACTGCCCTCAAGAACAAGTGTGAGTGATGGAATCTGCTCGATAAATGTCTCTCTGTCTCTACCCTCTCTCTCTGTCTACCCTCTCTCTCTCTCTGTCTCTACCCTCTCTCTCTGTCTCTACCCTCTCTCTCTCTGTCTCTACCCTCTCTCTCTCTGTCTCTACCCTCTCTCTCTCTGTCTCTACCCTCTCTCTCTCTACCCTCTCTCTCTCTCTCTGTCTCTACCCTCTCTCTCTCTCTCTGTCTCTACCCTCTCTCTCTGTCTCTACCCTCTCTCTCTCTGTCTCTACCCTCTCTCTCTCTACCCTCTCTCTCTCTCTCTGTCTCTACCCTCTCTCTCTCTCTCTGTCTCTACCCTCTCTCTCTGTCTCTACCCTCTCTCTCTGTCTCTACCCTCTCTCTCTCTCTCTCTCTCTGTCTCTACCCTCTCTCTCTGTCTCTACCCTCTCTCTCTCTCTCTGTCTCTACCCTCTCTCTCTGTCTCTGTCTCTACCCTCTCTCTCTGTCTCTACCCTCTCTCTCTCTCTCTGTCTCTACCCTCTCTCTCTCTGTCTCTACCCTCCCTCTCTCTCTCTCTCTCTCTCTGTCTCTACCCTCTCTGTCTCTGTCTCTACCCTCTCTCTCTCTCTGTCTCTACCCTCTCTCTCTCTCTGTCTCTACCCTCTCTCTCTCTCTGTCTACCCTCTCTCTCTCTGTCTCTACCCTCTCTCTCTCTCTCTGTCTCTACCCTCTCTCTCTCTCTGTCTACCCTCTCTCTCTCTGTCTCTACCCTCTCTCTCTGTCTCTACCCTCTCTCTCTGTCTCTACCCTCTCTCTCTGTCTCTACCCTCTCTCTCTCTGTCTCTACCCTCTCTCTCTCTCTGTCTCTACCCTCTCTCTCTCTCTGTCTACCCTCTCTCTCTGTCTCTACCCTCTCTCTCTGTCTCTACCCTCTCTGTCTCTGTCTCTACCCTCTCTCTCTCTCTGTCTCTACCCTCTCTCTCTGTCTCTACCCTCTCTCTCTGTCTCTACCCTCTCTCTCTCTGTCTCTACCCTCTCTCTCTCTGTCTCTACCCTCTCTCTCTCTCTGTCTACCCTCTCTCTCTCTGTCTCTACCCTCTCTCTCTCTCTGTCTCTACCCTCTCTCTCTGTCTCTACCCTCTCTCTCTCTCTGTCTACCCTCTCTCTCTCTGTCTCTACCCTCTCTGTCTCTGTCTCTACCCTCTCTCTCTCTCTGTCTCTACCCTCTCTCTCTGTCTCTACCCTCTCTCTCTCTGTCTCTACCCTCTCTCTCTCTACCCTCTCTCTCTCTCTCTGTCTCTACCCTCTCTCTCTCTCTCTGTCTCTACCCTCTCTCTCTGTCTCTACCCTCTCTCTCTCTCTCTCTGTCTCTACCCTCTCTGTCTCTGTCTCTACCCTCCCTCTCTGTCTCTACCCTCTCTCTCTCTCTCTGTCTCTACCCTCTCTCTCTCTCTGTCTACCCTCTCTCTCTCTGTCTCTACCCTCTCTCTCTGTCTCTACCCTCTCTCTCTCTGTCTCTACCCTCTCTCTCTCTGTCTCTACCCTCTCTCTCTCTCTGTCTACCCTCTCTCTCTCTGTCTCTACCCTCTCTCTCTCTGTCTCTACCCTCTCTCTCTCTGTCTCTACCCTCTCTCTCTGTCTCTACCCTCTCTCTCTCTCTGTCTCTACCCTCTCTCTCTGTCTCTACCCTCTCTCTCTCTGTCTCTACCCTCTCTCTCTGTCTACCCTCTCTCTCTCTCTGTCTCTACCCTCTCTCTCTCTCTGTCTACCCTCTCTCTCTCTGTCTCTACCCTCTCTCTCTCTCTGTCTCTACCCTCTCTCTCTGTCTCTACCCTCTCTCTCTCTGTCTCTACCCTCTCTCTCTCTGTCTCTACCCTCTCTACCCTCTCTCTCTCTGTCTCTACCCTCTCTCTCTCTCTCTCTGTCTCTACCCTCTCTCTCTGTCTCTACCCTCTCTCTCTCTCTCTCTGTCTCTACCCTCTCTCTCTCTGTCTCTACCCTCTCTACCCTCTCTCTCTCTGTCTCTACCCTCTCTCTCTCTCTCTCTGTCTCTACCCTCTCTCTCTCTGTCTCTACCCTCCCTCTCTGTCTCTACCCTCTCTCTCTCTCTGTCTCTACCCTCTCTCTCTGTCTCTACCCTCTCTCTCTCTGTCTCTACCCTCTCTCTCTGTCTACCCTCTCTCTCTGTCTACCCTCTCTCTCTCTCTGTCTCTACCCTCTCTCTCTGTCTACCCTCTCTCTCTCTCTCTCTGTCTCTACCCTCTCTCTCTCTCTCTCTGTCTCTACCCTCTCTCTCTGTCTCTACCCTCTCTCTCTGTCTCTACCCTCTCTCTCTGTCTCTGTCTCTACCCTCTCTCTGTCTCTACCCTCTCTCTCTCTCTGTCTCTACCCCCTCTCTCTCTCTCTCTCTCTCTGTCTCTACCCCCCCTCTCTCTCTCTCTCTCTGTCTCTACCCCCTCTCTCTCTGTCTCTGTCTCTACCCTCTCTCTGTCTCTACCCTCTCTCTCTCTCTCTCTGTCTCTACCCCCTCTCTCTCTGTCTCTACCCTCTCTCTCTCTCTGTCTCTACCCTCTCTCTCTCTCTGTCTACCCTCTCTCTCTCTGTCTCTACCCTCTCTCTCTCTCTGTCTCTACCCTCTCTCTCTCTCTGTCTACCCTCTCTCTCTCTGTCTCTACCCCCTCTCTCTCTCTCTCTCTCTGTCTCTACCCCCTCTCTCTCTGTCTCTGTCTCTACCCTCTCTCTGTCTCTACCCTCTCTCTCTCTCTCTCTCTGTCTCTACCCCCTCTCTCTCTGTCTCTACCCTCTCTCTCTCTCTGTCTCTACCCTCTCTCTCTCTCTGTCTACCCTCTCTCTCTCTGTCTCTACCCTCTCTCTCTCTCTGTCTCTACCCTCTCTCTCTCTCTGTCTACCCTCTCTCTCTCTGTCTCTACCCTCTCTCTCTCTGTCTCTACCCTCTCTCTCTCTGTCTCTGTCTCTACCCTCTCTCTCTCTCTACCCTCTCTCTCTCTCTCTCTCTACCCTCTCTCTCTCTACCCTCTCTACCCTCTCTCTCTCTACCCTCTCTCTCTCTCTACCCTCTCTCTCTCTCTACCCTCTCTCTCTCTCTCTCTCTCTGTGTCTCTGTACTCCCTCTCTCTCTGTCTCTACACTCCCTCTATCACTCTCTCTCCACCCTCTCTCTCTCTCTCTCTCTCTGTCTCCACCCTCTCTGTCTCTACCCTCTCTGTCTCTCTGTCTCTACACTCCCTCTCTCTCTGTCTCTACACTCCCTCTCTCTCTGTCCCTACACTCCCTCTCTCTCTGTCTCTACACTCCCTCTCTCTGTCTCTACACTCCCTCTATCACTCTCTCTCCACCCTCTCTCTCTCCACCCTCGCTCTCTCTCTCTCTCTACCCTCTCACTCTGCCACACTCAGTCTCACTCACTATGTCAATAACACTACATTACATCTCTTAAATTCTGCTGAGACGAATAATATGACTGTTATTTTTCCCTATTTAAATCTTTGGAACCTCCCTGTTCAATGATGGAATCAATTTTCCTCTTGACTGCCTGAGCAGTGCTTGCGGTTTTACTACTCCTGGGATTCTCGTGAGACCCTTCCCTTTTTCCACATTTTGTTACATTACAGCCTTATTACATGTATTTTTTCCCTTGTCAATCTACATAATACCCCATAATGGAATAGCGAAAACAGGTTGTTAGATTGATGAGGGAAAAAAACTATTTCATCCATTTTAGAATAAGGCTGTAATGTAACAAAATGTGGAAAAGGTCAAGGGGTCAGAATACTTTTTGAAGGCACTGTATATTTAAAATATATGGGGGATTGGAAATTATGCAGACAATTACATTGATAGAAGCCACAATCTATTTGCAATATTAAAGCTGATCCACCCCCTAAAAAAGAAAAAAGAAAAATAAGAAAAGAGGACTGGGGGCTTCAATCAGGCCTGTTCCTCATACTGGCTTTCCCAGAATGCTCCAGGCTTTGTTTGCAGGGAGATTCCACTGGGAGCGAACTGGCCGAGGCGAAAGGAGTGGTTGCAGCAGAAAGAGCTGGCACATGCACAGTGCTGTGCTGGCAGAAGTCTGCCTTCCACAGCTTGAGCACAGGGCTTTCTCTAGGCTGGGTTTACAAGCTTTACTCCCATGATTGGGAGAGTAAATAGAGCATATGCCTGACAGTGAATGAGTGAGGGTATAGGTTGTATGTCCGAGTGAATGTGGGCTCCCGAGTGGCACAGCGGTCTATGGCACTGCATCTTAGTGCTAGAGGCGTCACTACAGACACCCTGGTTTGAATCCAGGCTGTATCACAACCGGCCGTGATTGGGAGTCCCATAGGGCGCCTCACATTTGGCCCAACATCCCCCGGGTTTGGCCGGTGTAGGCCATCATTGTAAATAAGAATTTGTTCTTAACTGACTTGCCTAGTTAAATAAATGTTAAAAATGCATGTGAGTGAGGTATCTGTAGGTTAATGGGTGCTATAGACGAGTGAATGATTTCAGAGAACGGTTGAATGAATGAGTGAGAGAGAGAGAAGAGACTAGATGTGGGACTGACTGTATCCTTCTCTAAGGCAGAGGAAGGCAGTAATGGTACAGTAGGATGAAACACATAGTGCCAGGGACTGGGAATGGGGTCATTTCCATTTAAACTTGAGTCAATTCTGGAGATAAATTCAAATGTAATGAATGCCCATAGTCCAAGGATCATTTTTTCTGAATTAATTTTCTGAATTGATTGGAAATGGAAATGGATTGACCCCAACCTTGCTAGGGGCACTACCCTCTGCCCTGACATCTTACTTCATCTACCAACATGCCTAACGCAGAGATCGCAAAAGCAACAGCCAAAGGATGCAGACAGCCTTAGAAAGTATACCAATTGTATAAATATTTTTCCACAAAAGCTGTTTAAACTAATATTTACATAGGTTGTTTTCAGATTTGTACAATCACATTTCAGCGGTTGACATTTCTCTAAAACAGTTTTTATGCAATAATAAATCCTAACCATTGAGGCCTAAACCAACAGAGTAACAACAACATACATGGCGGGATTAAAAAGTAAAACCAACATTGTATAGCCACTGGTAATACCTATTTCAGGGATGGAACAGACAACCCTGAATGTGACCACTACATGAGAGACCAGGGCAGGTATTGAATTATCAAAGAAACAGCAAGAAAGGAAATAATAATGTATGTTTTGACTAACTAAAATCGAATTATGTTTCATTTAGAAAAAACTATTTATATTGTGTCGAACCCCTGGCCCTCACAAATCATACAAATTAACAATTCTAATCCTCAATTGTCAAATGAGACAGAAAGCAGAGTAATTTTAAACAGAGGATGAAGGGTCATTGAGCTCAGTCATCATCATGTGACAGCTCGAGAAAGCACTCCCCCATCTGGACACTATTGGAAGAGCAAGGTTAAATCAGTCCATGGGTCAACACAGTGTTTTCATTCAAATGTGAACAAACTTGCATAATTGATATTGTAAATGTTAAACATTCCTTGCTCCACTCCAGACCATTTGGTAAACACCTCTGATGGGCACTGCACCAGTCACAACGCCCCTATCCACATCGACTGGACCGCAGTGGAGAAAGTGAAAAGCTTCAAGTTCCTCGGCGTACACATCACCGATGATCTGAAATGGTCCACCCAGACAGACAGTGTGGTGAAGGAGGCTGAAGACATTTGGCTTGGCCCCTAAGACCCTCACAAACTTTTACAGATGCACAATTGAGAGCATCCTGTCGGGCTGTATCACTGCCTGGTATGGCAACTGCACTGCCCGCCACCACAGGGCTCTCCAGAGGGTGGTGCGGTCTGCCCAACGCATTTCCGGGGCACACTGCCTGCCCTCCAGGACACCTACACCACCCGATGTCACAGGAAGGCCAAAAAGATCATCAAGGACATCAACCACCTGAGCCACTGCCTGTTCACCCCGCTACCATCCAGAAGGCGAGGTCAGTACAGGTGCATCAAAGCTGGAACCGAGAGACTGAAAAACAGCTTCTATCTCAAGGCCATCTGACTGTTAAATAGCTATCACTAGCCAGGTACCACCCAGCTACTCAACCCTGCACCTTAGAGGCTACTGCCCAATATATAGAGACATGGAATCACTGGGCACTTTAATAATGGAACACTAGTCAATTTAATAAAGTGTACATACTGTTTACTCATTTCATATGTATATACTGTATTCTATTCTACTGTATTTAAGTCAAAGCCACTCCGACATTGCTCGTCTTAATATTTATATATTTTTTAACTCCCTTCTTTTACTGTAGATTTGTGTGTATTGTTGTGAATTGTTAGATATTACTGCACTGTTGGCGCTAGGAACACAAGCACTTCACTACACCCGCAATAACATATGCTAAATATGTGTATGTGACCAATACAATTTGATTAGATTTTATTTTATTTGTCAGTTACTGACACATCACACACAGCAGTTACATACCCTCTGAAATGGAATTTAAACAGACAAAATTCATAACATTAAATGAATACATTCATGCACATAGAAATTCCAATGTTATGTGACAATATTGCTGCATTTCGTGACGAGTTACTTTCCCATGCTGGAAACTAGTGTAGCGTCACACCCCTTTTGGCAAAATGATCACATTTGAGACTGCTGACACCTCTACTGATCATGACAGATTTTTTTCTAAAGCAAATAACAGAACAAAATGTATTTTTGGCCTTTTATCTGACACATCTGAAACACATGCTCCTGGCTGTATAGGCTACTATCACCGAGCATAGCACTATGTACTTACAGTAGAGACAGTAATATGCTCGTAGTATTTCTCTGCTCAAATAATGGAGCAATTTTTTTATACAGAATTATGCAATATTATGTCTCACATCTTTCCTTTCAAATGTGAGATTTTACTCTTTAGGCTGTATTACATAATTACATGATACGGAGTAGGCTAATATTTAAATAAATTATTTCGAAAAAAAACAATTAACCAAGGCACAACTTTCACGTGACTAGAGAAAATGCAGCCATTTAAATCAATGAAATACAGCTATTTCGTTTATCTACCAATATAGAATGAGCATGCTATGCAAACGCCAGCAGCAAACCCACATGCAGACGCTCAAAATCATATATTATGGGCGGCACAAAATATATTGCACTTCAACTCACCTTGAGCGGCCGTTCCTCTGGTGCTGAAAACACTTGCTATCAAAGTGGCCACATACCAAATCATAGTACTATTGCCGACCAGCTATTACCACGCAAAGTGCCCCGTTCAACGAATCTTTCATATTCGACATTGCACAGCGCGCGCTCTTATCGATGCCTTTTTATTCATATTCTATGCACTTTCCTCTCGGCGATTCCCTTCATCCCTTCCCTCCCCCGTCCTTCCGTCCGCATCCTCTCCCGAAGAGACAGAGCACCTGCACCGCCGCGATTGTAGTAGACGGAACTGTTTTACGAGCGCATAGTGAAACCAAGTGTGATATTTTAGCCAAAAGCTCCGCCTCTTCTTTCATTGGATTGGTTGCTGATAGAGGATTTGGGGCGTGTATTGGTTATTCTTCCGCCCCTTACTATGCGAATGACAGGAGAACATACGCGTACCAATTCAAGGTGAGTTGAAGCGTGCCGTAGTAGTGGAACCGCAGTATCATGCGCATTGACAGAGAGCAGAGTCCGCATCTTTAAACGCCTGCCTTGAAGTGTTCCTTATCAAGTGCCACCATCATTGTTAAATACTGACCAGTCTATTGAGAGCCTTTGAACATGCATTCATTATTCATGTCAATGTTGGCATATCTATTCATGCTGCGAGCTATGATGGTGATGCGCAAGAGCCATGATGTCTGTGCTGTGCCTGAGTCTCTCCTCTGTCTGTCGCTCATTCACAGCCTCGAGCAGTGGTCATGTCGCTGTCACCGGGTTAAAACGTTCCTTTTCTGCAACTACAACCTCAGCTAATGTGTTGGGTGTGGCGACAGATGCCAACATTGTTTTACCCCTGTTTCTTCGAGGACTGCAGGGAGGTTGCCTTGTCAGCTAATGCTCCCAATCCATCTGTAGCATAGCTACACATGGCATAGTGTTGAAACCGTATCAGCACGCTCATTTTACATCTCCATTCAGTGAAAATGTGGAGAGATATGAAGATACACTTTTTCCAAACACTGCACATGACATAAACAAATCAAAATGACAGAAATGTTTTTTTATATCCCTCAGAAAAATTATCTAGAATCTAATGTACTTCTCCATCAATTCAAAATTGTGTTATTTTCCTATCCATATATGGATAAAAGCAGTTTACTTGGTTTTCTGTATCTTTAAGGTACTTACTATGTCTTATTCCAGTGAATGATAGGCTTAATATTGCACATGCAGTTTCCTCAGTAAAATGATAGCAATTCAGAAAGTGTGGCTTTAAAGGTGTCAGCTCCTGCTTATCATGACACACAACGCAATTCTTTCACTGACTACTCCCCAGAATTATGGACAGATACAGTGCATTCAGAAAGTATTCAGATCCCTTGACTTTTTCCACATTTTGTTACGTTACAGCCTTATCCTGCCATCCAGGACCTCTATACCAGGCGGTGTCAGAGGAAGGCCCTAAAAATTGTTAAAGACTCCAGCCACCCTAGTCATAGACTGTTCTCTCTGCTACCGCACGGCAAGCGGTACCGGAGCGCCAATTCTAGGTCCAAGAGGCTCCTAAACAATTTCTACCCCCAAGCCTTAAGACTCCTGAACAGCTAATCAAGTGGCTACACAGACTATTTGCATTGCCCCCTCCCCCCACGTTCTGGAACTCTTCTGCTACTCTCTGTTATTATCTATACATAGTCACTTTAATAACTCTACCTACATGTACATATTACCTCAATTACCTCGACACGGTGGCCCCCACATTGACATTGTACTGGTGACCCCTGTATATATTGTTATTTACGGCTGCTCTTTAATTATTTGGTATTCTTATCTCTTACTTTTTTTTTGTATTTTCTTAAAACTGCATTGTTGGTTAAGGGCCTGTAAGTAAGCATTTCACCTGTTGTATTCGGCGTATGTGACAAATAAAATTTGATTTGATTCTAAAATGTATTAAACCGTTTTTTCCCATCATCAATCGACACACAATACACCATCATTACAAAGCAAAAACAGTTTTTTAGACATTTTTGCAAATGTGTATATATAAATAAAAAATTATAACTGCACTGTAAATACTCTATCTGAGAAATAAATAGCATTTTAGGGACAAAATTGAGACTAATGTTGATTGGACTGTATCCTATATCACCAACCATAAGCCATTCAGGAGTTTAGAAAGACATTACAAGGCAATGACAGGGACATTTTCCAGGCTTTGTAGAGAGAGTTGGGCTACAATACGGTAAACAACTCCAATTAGAAGTGATTAATTTGACGCCCTGTTGAGGCACATGCAATGCATTGGGTTGTGAAACTCAGAGCAATCAAAACAAGTTCACTGGGTACAGTTTGAGCTAACTGCTATCTGGTTCACAGCATTCATTATCCCCGCTGATGATTTTCTCATGGGCTCATCCTGTTGTCCTACCAGGGGAAACATTTAGCCACACAATAGACAACTGTGTATCCGGGACAATATGAAACATTGCCTGGAGGACCAGCAGTATTGTAATAGAGGTCTCTGCCCTGGAAGGGTGGTGAACTGGTGAATCTAAAATGCCAGTGCCAAACATATTTCTATGGTGCCAACACTCCACATACTTTCACGACTGGATGGATATCACGTTTGACTATGTTGGGAGCTTTGGGTAACACTGTTCTTTTTTAAACCATGGTCAGCGAAGCCATTTATTTTGTCACTCTTGATTAGGAGAAAGTGCCTTTGTAGAAGAGGAAACAGAGTTTTGGGCAGGAACAAGTGATGAAATCAAGGGATGACAGCGTGGAAATATCTATCCTCTGAATTCTTGTGTTCGTAAATGTTCTTAGAGATCGTCTGATGTCTGTGACAGAGAATTCTGACAAGTTAATACTCAGGGCTGGAAGATGTTGCTTGCTTTATCTTGCATGAGCCTCATTTGACAAGGTGACAGAAATATAATGTGGGTACATTTGTAAAATGGCAAACACCTTTTCCATGGCAAATTGCGAAATTAAAACATGTAAGAAAGTATGTTTTTTATTTGTCATTGATAGGTCCATTGAAATGGTCCTGGATGACAAAGCCATTTGTAGGGTGGAGCTGCCCACATTGTCCCAATTACTGTCATGGGACAGGTGCAGTAGTGCCCCCCCCCCCCCCCCCCCCCCCCTCGCACGCTCTCTGACTGCTGCATGGCAAACTGAGTACAATACAAGGTCATTTAATTTCTCACTCTCTCTCTTGCTCTCTCTCTCTCTCTCTCTCGCTCTCTCTCGCTCTCTCTCTCTCTGTCTCTCTCTATCTCTCTCTGTCTCTCGACCATGGCCTAAAGTTGCAGGAGTGCTGACACATCGCCTTTTCCTGACCAGAACATCTCATGACCCTCTGGGACTGTAAAAATGGATAAGTACTGTACAGGGTCTGTTTCCACGGCGACACCAACATGGCATGATGGTATTAGCCCAGCTTTATGAGGCAGTAGGAGACAGATAGATAGACAGACAGAAAGACTGTTTGGCCGGTCGAGACAGCAGCAGTGTGATGATTTCTTTTAGATTAGGGTGACAGACTCCGGCAGTTGAAAGTTGATGTAATCTCCTCTTATGCAACCAAAATTGTACATCTCTTCTTTAGAGCATCATTACTGTAACAGGTTGTTGCCAATATTGTGAGTTTTAGGAAAATCATGTTTTTATTATGAATAACTATAAGTTGTTACGATAGTATTAGCATGTTAGTACCTAGGCTAATGTGATGTTATTTTAAGTGCCATTATATGATGATATTGTCTGTTTGGCCAATAGTTATTCTCTAGTTATTTACTACACAGTATTAACAAAGCAGGTGTTAAGTATGTAGTTCTTAAATCCCAGTAAGTCTATGGAGACACATAGGCCTACTGTATGCCAATGGCTCCCATTGACAAATGGAACCGGATAAGAGTGCACATTTGTGTTAAGATCACACCATTTGTTGTCCTACAATCCCCCGACTTTTACATTGGTGTCAATAGAGGTTTATCAAAAGCCTAACATAGGCTAGTGTGGTTAGAGTGGCATACATTTTAGACTGTAGGTTTGTCATGCTAGTGGCCATGCAGAGATTACATGTTCTGGCTTTCTGCATCTAGACATCATCTGTCACAGTGAAAGTGCCAACCCACAATGGCACCAATGCATGCTAATCCTCACCCAGCCACACGTGATTCCTACAAGGGCAGCTTGAGTTGGGAATTAAACAGCCTTTCCCAAATGATTACAGTCACATTTCTCAAACATCTGTTGCCCTGAGTGGGGACATGCATGGCGGGAGAGCTCTCCAGGGGTGGAGTTGTATAGGACCTACTCATGGGGCCAAGGGAGTGACACCTGTCCGTTGCTCATTGTTTGAACAAATACTGTAGTAATCCAATCTATGCCAAATATGGCAAAAAGATCTGAACTCATAATATCTGGTTGTTTTATTAAGCTTGAGGTAATGTCATTTACCAGCCTGGTTTTATAGACTTGACGTAACAATAGTAAATGTAAATTGGAGCGCTACAATTAGTATGATATGTTACGTTTGGCATGGTTACATAAGACAGATGGTTACTTAAGACTAAAACGAAAATATAGTGGTTGGTTGGGGTGGATGGATGGGGGTATAATGCAAAGTTAATGTTAGCAAGCTAGCTAATGTTAACCACCTAGCATTTGTAACATATAATACGAATTGCAATCCGTAACATATCATACAAAATTGGCGATGGATATCCACAAATTAATACATACCATAAGAAACTTAACATATCATACTAAATGGAGTGTTCTCAGATTTACATACAGAATAATACGAAATGCTCTGAGACCAGGTTGCATTTACAGTAGCTTGAAATAGTTTTGTGAATGGGTACTCTTCTCTTAGTAATCATATGTTTTCTTGGCCTGGTATCCATCTGTTTGAACTTCAACCAGCGAACTTGTCTGACGTGTGTTCACTGTCATGCCATACAGTACCAAGTACTTGGCTAAAGCACAAACTTATCCGGCTACCAGACTTGAGTTTTCTTTCTCCTTATAGGCATGTATTGCCCTTTTTTGTCCTCAATCAGCAGTGTGTTTCCGTTATGTTTGAAGTAGAAAATTGTGTCCTTGGCATTGATGCAGGACAGCCAATAGGTGCCAGGAAAAGACTCATTCCCAGAAGCCACAACATGGCACACCAAATATGTTTAAGGCAGAATAGTGAGGACGGTTTCTCACAGTGTGTATGTGCTCTATGGCCAAAATATGGTGTTTGGCGTTGTGTGTAATTATATCCATGCTAATGTAGCGTGTAAGCTTGTTTTCATGTACACAGTTCAAGGGTAGTGACATTGCAGTGGAAACTCAGTCGTTGTCTCTTACATATGCATGGATTTTAAATTGTCATGGTAGAAATATTATTAAATCTGTATAGTGCCTTACAGTAATTTCCAATGTAGCTATAGTCTTGGTTGCTTAATCAGTTTAAACTGGTGAATGACATCTCACCACTGCAATTACCAATGTGTAGCAAGCACACAAGCTTAAAATGGCAGCTGTACATCACCTATAGTACGGTATTTGGGTGCTACACATTTAAGCAAGTTATCCCCTAAGAGCCCCTTATTATTTGCACAGACTCTCTTGCACTTGCTCTATGCACACTCACTGGAGTCTAGCCACACACTCACACATACTACATTGACACTCCACCCCTGTCATGACTTCCACCGAAGTTGTTCCCTCTCCTTGTTCGGGCGGTGTTCGACCGTCGACGTCACCGACCTTCTAGCCATCGCTGATCCATTTTTCATTTTCCATTGGTTTTGTCTTGTCTTCCGTCACACCTGGTTCCAATCCCATCAATTACATGTTGTGTATTTAACCCTCTGTTTCCCCTCATGTCCTTGTCGGAGATTGTTTATTGTAAGTGTTTGTGTACGTCTGTACTGGTGTGCGTCGGGTTATGTTACCCATTGATTTGTATTATTATGTTTTCCAGTGGAGGTTTTTGTAAATAAACTGCGCCGTTGGAAATACAGTTATTTCTCTCCTGCGTCTGACTTCTCTGCCGCCAGTTAAACACCCTTACAACCACAAACATACATCCTTCACACACTTCACATACGCTGCTGCTACTCTGTTTATTATCTATCCTGATTGCCTAGTCACTTTTACCTACATGTACGTTTTACCTCAACTACCTCGTACCCCTGCACATTGACTCAGTACCGGTACTCCTTGTATATAGCCTCATTACTGTTATTTCCTTTTACATTTTTAGCAATTTTTTTAACTTTTTAACTCTGCATTGTTGGGAAAGGGTTCGTAAGTAAGCATTTCACGGTAAAGTCTACACCTGTTCTATGACAAATAACATGTGACAAATAATATTTGTGTAAGAACAATGTAAGAAATCACACATTTTCAGACAAGCCCAATGTCTACCACATTGAACCTTGTCAACTCTCTCTCAAATGTTGTCACGTCCTGACCCTTGTAAGATGTCATTTTCTATAGTAGAGTAGGTCAGGGCGTGACAGGGGGTGTCTTTGGGTGGGTTTCTATGTTATCTATTTCTATGTGGTTATTCTAGGTTTCTATTTCTATGTTGGGGTTTTTGGGATGATCTCCAATTTAAGGCAGCCGGTCCTCGTTGTCTCTAATTGGAGATCATATTTAAGCAGGGTTTTTTTTTCCACTTGTGTTTGTGGGTTGTTATCTTTTGAGTAGTGTTTATTTCTCTCTGCGTCACGGTTTGTTGTTTTTCAAGTTATTTGTGTATTGCAACGTTTCACGGAAATAATAAATATGTGGAACTACAACCGTGCTGCACTTTGGTCCGATCCTTTAGACAACCGTGACAAATGTAGCTTACTCTGTCCTCTCTACCTCCCCAAGATCTTTAAGGAAAATATAGCTTTTTTTTAACCAAATCTCTATTTTTGTAAATGTAAATGGTATGTTATAGAAGAGTCCAGACACTTTTTGGGCAATTTCACTTGGTTTTGAGAAACTTACCACACCAGTGATAGACTTCCTCAGGCTCGCTCTGCAGTGCCAGGGCACAGAAAACTTTAACAAAGGCTACAAAAACACCCAAATGCGTAATTTTAAAAACGCCAACACTCTCAGTTTAGTGATGCTGTTCTTTTGATCTTGTACACATTTATATTTTACATTTATATATTTGTTTGTGTCGCACTGTTTTGCTTTATTTTAGCCAGGTCGCAGTTGTAAATGAGAACTTGTTCCCACCTAGCCTACCTGGTTATTAAATAAAGGTGAAATAAAATGACTTGAGCAATACTTTTCCGTGTGCGAGCATTCACGTGCTTTCTCTTCCAAATGAGGTGAAACAAGAAAGCACACGCATGCTCATACATGGAAAAGTATTGAAGTGTCTGGACTCTTTAACATGTATTTTGGTTCAAGCCCCTGGTCAAAAGTAGTGCACTATTTAGGGAATAGGGTACCATTTAGGATGTTGATGGAGTCTCTGCAGGACGCTGCCAGCTGTCACCACTTTAGTTGAATGGGTGATTCCCAGCACACTGGCCTGTTCTCCCTCTGAGGGCCAACACTCTAATGAGACACATTCGATAGGAAGGGATATCTAGAGGTCGGAGGGGATTGATGGAGACTGCATGGAGGAGAAATGTAGGTCTATAATAATCACCTAAACCAGTGAACCTTAGGAACTCAGTGATTTTGATCCCCCTCTTACTTCGTCACTTTTTCCTCCCTCTTTTCCTCTCGCCACACATCCTTCTTTTCCCCTCTCAGCATCTTCTCTTCTCCCTCTTTCTCCCACTAACACCAAATTAACTTGAAAAAGGAAGGTGTGGGTGTAGCGCGCCAAGGTTATCTCTAAATGTAATTACAGACCAACACAGATGTGACTGTGACTCATCAGATTAGTGTGTAGATCCCAGAGGACACACAGATATGATGATGCACCAGCCGGCCTGCATTGGCTGATACAGAACTGTAGGTGAATTCACCTACACTAGCAGCATAGAGGAGGTCATATTTGTTCAGTGTGATAGCTGATGCTGTGATCCTAGTAACACTGATCATAATAGCCACCTCAGTGCTAATCATCATTTGCTCAGGGATGTTAATAAACCAATTTCAGAATGAAGTAATATGCTTATACACATCCTAAAGCAAAAGTTGGTCTCATCAGCATTGTACAATCCTACTTGTCAATAAGAATGATTGTTCAAGAGAGTGTCAGTCAGAGCTGAGGAGCTGATGGAGACTGTGATGTCATGTCAGTTATCTATGGTGGTGATGGTGGTAGTGGTGGTGATGGATGGACTAGCAATGCCTCACTAACAGAAATACAGCTGAATGCTCCAAATTCAGAGAGAGTAAGACAAAGAGTGGCAGAGAGAGAGAGAGAAAGAGAGCGAGATCGCAGACAACCTACAGTGCCTTCCTCAATTCCCATGACCAGAGCCTTTGCTGAGCCGGCCAGCTCAGGAACGGCAGGCAGAAATAAATAGCTAAACAATCTGCTTATCATTACCCTGCCAAGAGTGTCTCAGGCAGCTATAATGGAACATTTGAATGAGAATCATTTGTATATTATTCACATGTGCTATTCTGCCTCCTTGCTTGGCTTGAAACAAGCACTTCAACTCCAAATCTTAGAGAGAAAGAGAGATGTGACAGGGAGAGTCAGATGGGAGAGAGAGCTAGAAAGAGGGAGAGAGAAAGTAGGAGAGGAAAGAGAGATGCATTAATTTCCCCCTGCTTATTTATCTGTGTGTGTGTGTGTGTGTGTGTGTGTGTGTGTGTGTGTGTGTGTGTGTGTGTGTGTGTGTGTGTGTGTGTGTGTGTGTGTGTGTGTGTGTGTGTGTGTGTGTGTCTAAAATATGAAAAGTCAAAGAATCCCTGACAAGATGCAAGTACTCCCCATTGTTCCATCAGTTCATATATTTTTAATCTCATCAAATCAAATCAAATTCTATTTGTCACATGCGCCGAATACAACCTTAGTGAAATGCTTAATCACAAGCCCTTAACCAACAATAATTAAGAAGTTAAGAAAAAAAAGTGTTAAGTAAAAAATAGATCAGTAGAAAATAGAAAATAAAAGTAACAAATAATTAAAAAGCAGCAGTAAAAAAACAGAGTCAATGTGCAGGGGCACCGGTTAGTTGAGGTAATTGAGGTAATATGAACTTGTAGGTAGAGTTAAAGTGACTATGCATAGATTATAAACAGAGAGTAGCAGCAGAGTAAAAGAGGGGTCTGGGTAGCCCTTTGATTAGCTGTTCAGGAGTCTTATGGCTTGGGGGTAGAAGCTGTTAAGAAGCCTTTTGGATCTAGAATTGGTGCTCCGGTACCGCTTCCGTGCGGTAGCAGAGAGAACAGTCTATGACTAGGGTGGCTGGAGTATTTAACAATTTTTAGGGCCTTCCTCTGACACCGCCTGATATAGAGGTCCTTATGGCACGAAACTCGGCTCCAGTGATGTACTGGGCTGTACGCACTATCCTCTGTAGTGGCTTGCGGTCGGAGGCCGAGCAGTTGCCAAACCAGGCAGTGATGCAACCAGT
Source organism: Salmo salar (assembly GCF_965601325.2). NCBI lineage: Eukaryota > Metazoa > Chordata > Actinopteri > Salmoniformes > Salmonidae > Salmo > Salmo salar. Next base: position 137,839,115 of record NC_138299.1, read on the forward strand.
CAGGATGCTCTCGATGGTGCAGCTGTATAACCTTTTGAGGATCTGAGGAACCATGCCAAATCTTTTCAGTCTTCTGATTGGGATAGGCTTTGTCGTGCCCTCTTCACGACTGTCTTAATGTGTTTGGACCATGATAGTTTGTTGGGGATGTGGACACCAAGGAACCTGAAGCTCTCAACCTGTTCCACTACAGCCCCGTCAATGAGAATGGGGGCATGCTCTGTCCTCCTTTTCCTGTAGTCCACAATCATCTCCTTTGTCTTGATCACCTTGAGGGAGAGGTTGTTGTCCTGGCACCACACGGCCAGGTCTCTGACCTCCTCCCTGTAGGCTGTCTCATCGTTGTCGGTGATCAGGCCTACCACTGTTGTGTCGTCAGCAAACTTAATGATGGTGTTGGAGTCGTGCCTGACCATACAGTCATGTGTGAACAGGGTGTACAGGAGGGGACTGAGCACGCACCACTGAGGGGCCCCCATGTTGAGGATCAGCGTGGCGGATGTGTTGTTCTCTACCCTTACCACCTGGAGGCGGCCCGTCAGGAAGCCCAGGATCCAGTTGCAGAGGGAGCTGTTTAGTCCCAGGGTCCATAGCTTAGTGATGAGCTTTGAAGGCACTATGATGTTGAACGCTGAGCTGTAGTCAATGAATAGCATTTTCATACAGGTGTTCCTTTTCTCCAGGTGGGAAAGGGCAGTGTTGAGTGCAATAAAGATTGCATCATCTGTGGATCTTTTGGGGCGGTATGCAAATTGGAGTGGGTCAGTGTTTCTGGGATAATGGTGTTGATGTGAGCCATGACCAGCCTTTCAAAGCACTTCATGGCTACAGACGTGAGTGCTACGAGTCTGTAGTCATTTAGGCAGGTTACCTTAGTGTTCTTGGGCACAGGGACTATGGTGGTCTGCTTGAAACATGTTGGTATTGTAGACTCAGTCAGGGACAGGTTGAAAATGTCAGTTAAGACACTTGCCAGTTGGTCAGCGTATGCTCGGAGTACACGTCCTGGTAATCCGCCTGGCCCTGCGGCCTTGTGAATGTTGACCTGTTTAAAGGTCTTACTCACATCGGCTATGGAGAGCGGGATCACACAGTCGTCTGGAACAGCGAAGCGAGCATAGAAGTAATGTAGCTCGTCTGATAGGTTTGTGTCACTGGGCAGCTCATGGCTGTGCTTCCCTTTGCAGTCTGTAATAGTTTACAAGCCCTGCCACATCTGACAAACATCGGTACTGGTGTAGTACAAGTCAATCTTAGTCCTGTATTGATGCTTTGCCTGTTTGATGGTTCGTCTGAGGCCATAGCGGAATTTCTTATAAGCTTCCGGGTTAGCGTTCCGCACCTTAAAAGCGGCAGCTCTACCCTTTATCTCAGTGTGGATGTTGCCTGTAATCCATGGCTTCTGGTTGGGGTATGTACATACGGTCACTGTGGGGACGACGTCATCGATGCACTAATTGATGAAACCAGTGACTGATGTGGTGTACTCCTCAATGCCATCGGAAGAATCCCAGAACATATTCCAGTCTAGTAAAACAGTGCTAGTGCTAGTAAAACAGTCCTGTAGCTTAGCATCTGCTTCATCTGACTACTTTCTTATTGACCGAGTCACTGGTGCTTCCTGCTTCAGTTTTTGCTTGTAAGCAGGAATCAGGAGGATAGAATTATGGTCAGATTTGCCAAATGGAGAGTGAGGGAGAGCTTTGTACGTGTCTCTGTGTGTGAAGTAAAGGTGGGCTAGAGTTTTTTTCCCTCTGGTTGCACATTTACTCTACCTTAGGTAAGCAAAACCTAGAGACTTCCTTAGATTTCGTGCACCAGCTGTTATTTACAAATATACATAGGCCGCCGCCCCTTTTACTTACCAGAGGCCGCTGCCGAAAAAGCTGAAAACCCGGCAGCTGTATGTTAATCATGTCGTCGTTCAGCCACAACTCAGTGAAACATAAGATATTACAGTTTTATTGTCCTGTTGGTAGGATATACGTGCTCGTAGTTCATCTATTTTATTATCGATTGATTTTACATTGGCTAATGGGACCGATGGTAAAGGTAGATTACCCTCTCGGTCGACGGATCCTTACAAGGCACCCGGAACGTCGTCCACGACATCTCCATCTTTTCCATCCTGCGAATGACGGGGATGAGAGCCTTGTCGGGTGTCTGGAGTAAATCCTTCCTGTCCGACTCGTTGAAGAAAAAGAAGAATTCCTCCAGTACGGGGTGAGTAATCGCTGCCCTGATATCAAGAAGCTCTTTTCGGTCATAAGACATGGTGGTAGAAACATTATGTGCAAAATAAGTTACAAATAACGTGAAAAAAACATACACAATAGCACAGTTGGTTACGGGATCGGAAAACGGCGGCCATCTCCTTCGGTGCCGTTAAGAACCAGGGACGCTCTTATCCAGATCGACTTACAAGTTAGTGCATTCATTTTAAGATAGCTAGCTGAGACTACCACATATCACAGTCATAGTAAGTACATTTTTACTCAATAAAGTAGTTATCAGCAAAGTCAGTGCTAGCAGTGTTAGTTCCATTTGTTTTCTTTCCCTGTGTAATGGTAGGAGCTGCCTCATAATGTCTCATTCCCTGCTTCACTGTCACTGTGTGAAAGTCTCTCTCTGCAGCAGCTGGCATCTGTATCGACACATCTAGTTAAACATAGTACAACAGTGCTGCCCATGTGATAAAATGTTTAGTTCAAGACTCAATCTAATTTCTCCTCACCAAGCATCCAAATGATTATCTCAATAGAATCCTGCTGGAGTAGAGCTTAAGGCCATGTGGTGATTCTGCTACACACTGCCTTTAATGATGTATGATTAAAGTGTTCTTCTATTGGTTGGATTGTAGATTTTCACACCATATGTACACCAACAGTACTGTATTGACTTGTCAAGGATGACGTTACGCACTTTTTTAACACACCTTGTTGAACCCAATTTAGCAGCTTGAAGCAGCACGTATGGTTGCCATGGTTTACAGGTCTTATGCAGGTGTAATGCTGATCCCTATCATGCTTCCATCAATAGGGCTGTTCATAGGTAGGTAAACTCCCGCATGTCCTTTATACTGTTGGCCACAGAATTAAACAGAACATCTCTATGGTGGCGGCTATTTACATAGGTTTGGAAAATTAGGGGAAAAGTCAAATGGAGGAACAAAACTCTGAAGCAATCAGAATCGAGAATGCCCTCTCATTTCAAAAGCATTACTTTCAAAATATCTGTAATGTACAGTTGAAATCAGAAGTTTACATACACCTTAGCCAAATACATTTAAACTCAGTTTTTCACAATTCCTGACAGTTAATCCAAGTAAAAATTCCCTGTCTTAGGTCAGTTAGGATCACCACTTTATTTTAAGAATGTGAAATATCAGAATAATAGTAGAGAGAATGATGTATTTCAGCTTTTATTTCTTTCATCACATTCCCAGTGGGTCAGAAGTTTCATACACTCAATTAGTATTTGGTAGCATTGCCTTTAAATTGTTTAACTTGGGTCAAACGTTTCGGATAGCCTTCCACAAGCTTCCCACAATAAGTTGGGTGAATTTTGGCCCATTCCTCCTGACAGAGCTGGTGTAACTGAATCAGGCTTTGTACCGGTTGTCGTCGGGAATGGAGGACCAAAACGCAGCAGGAATGTGGATGCTCATCTTGTATTTATTTTAAAATAAAGAGAACACCAAAATAACAAAAACGAAGAACTCACGAACAAAAAAAAAGTATTGTCAGGCTCACACATGCAAAACAAGAAACAAATCTCCCACAAACACTTAACCAAACACATACCCATATATAGGACTCTCAATCAGAGGCAACTAGAAAACACCTGCCTCCAATTGAGAGTCCAACCCCAATAAACTAGACATAGAAATACAAAAGACTAGAGACCACATAGAAATACAAAAACTAGAACATAACCCCAAAAACCCCGGAAATAATAAATCAAACACCCTACTACATAAAACACCACCCCGAACCACAAACAAAATACCCTCTGCCACGTCCTGACCAAACAACAATAACAAACAACTCTTATACTGGTCAGGACGTGACCAGTATAAGAGGAGGCTTGTAGGCTTATAGGCCTCCTTGCTTGCACACGCTTTTTCAGTTCTGCCCACAATTTTCTATAGTATGGAGGTCACGGCTTTGTGATGGCCACTCCAATACCATGACTTTGTTGTCCTTAAGCCATTTTGCCACAACTTTGGAAGTATGCTTGGGGTCATTGTCCATTTGGAAGACCCATTTGCAACCAAGCTTTAACTTCCTGATTGATGTCTTGAGATGTTGCTTCAATATATCCACATAATTTCCCCCCCTCATGATGCCATCTATTTTGTGAACTGCACCAGTCCATCCTGCAGCAAAGCACTCCCACAACATGATTCTGCCACCCCCGTGCTTCACGGTTGGGATGGTGCTCTTTGGCTTGCAAGCCTCCCCCTTTTTCCTCCAAACATAACGATGGTCATTATGGCCAAAGAGTTTTCATTTTGTTTCATCAGACCAGAGGACATTTCTCCAAAAAGTACGATCTTTGTCCCCATGTGCAGTTGCAAACCGTAGTCTGGCTTTTTTATGGTGGGTTTGGAGAAGTGGCTTCTTCCTTGCTGAGCGGCCTTTCAGGATATGTCGATATAGGACTTATTTTACTGTGGCTATAGATACTTTTGTACCTGTTTCCTCCAGCATCTTCATTTACATTTTACATTTAAGTCATTTAGCAGACGCTCTTATCCAGAGCGACTTACAAATTGGTGCATTCACCTTATAATATCCAGTGGAACAACCACTTTACAATAGTGCATCTAAATCTTTTAAGGGGGGGGGGGGGGGGTTAGAAGGATTACTTTATCCTATCCCAGGTATTCCTTAAAGAGGTGGGGTTTCAGGTGTCTCCGGAAGGTGGTGATTGACTCCGCTGTCCTGGCGTCGTGAGGGAGCTTGTTCCACCATTGGGGTGCCAGAGCAGCGAACAGTTTTGACTGGGCTGAGCGGGAACTGTGCTTCCTCAGAGGTAGGGAGGCGAGCAGGCCAGAGGTGGATGAACGCACTGCCCTTGTTTGGGTGTAGGGCCTGATCAGAGCCTGAAGGTACGGAGGTGCCGTTCCCCTCACAGCTCCGTAGGCAAGCACCAAGGTCCTTTGCTGTTGTTCTGGGATTGATTTGCACTTTTCGCACTGAAGTACGTTCATCTCTAGGAGACAGAACGAGTCTCCTTCCTGTGCGGTATGACAGCTGCGTTGTCCCATGGTGTTTATACTTGCGTACTATTGTTTGTACAGATGAACATGGAACCTTCAGGTGTTTGGGAATTGCTCCCAAGGATAAACCAGACTTGTGGAGGACTACAATTATTTTTCTGAGGTCTTGGATGATTTCTTTTGATTTTCCCATGATGTCAAGCAAAGAGGCACTGAGTTTGAAGGTAGGCCTTGAAATAAATCCACAGGTACACCTCCAATTGACTCAAATTATGTCAAATAGCCTATCAGAAGCTTCTAAAGCCATGACATAATTTTCTGTAATTTTCCAATCTGTTTAAAGGCACAGTCAACTTAGTGTATGTGAACTTCTGACCCACTGGAATTGTGATACAATGAATTATAAGTGAAATAATCTGTCTGTAAACAATTGTTGGAAAATGACTTGTGTCATGCTGTAAGGGTTGCGGAACTGGTGGCAGTGAAGTCAGATGCAGGAGAGCAGAGATAGGTAATAGCCAGAGCAGTTTAATTTCCAAAACCCACGGCAATCCAAAAATAACCTACATGGGTACAAAACCCAACACGCACCAGTAACATAGCGTACAAGCACTTACAAACAAACAATTCCACACAAGGACATGGGGTGAACAGAGGGTTAAATACACAACAATTAATGATGGAAATGGAAACCAGGTGTGTAAGAAAACAAAACAAAACAAATGGAAAATGAGAAGTGGATCGACGATGGCTAGAATACTGGTGACGCCGACCGCCGAACACCGCCCGAACAAGGAGAGGAAACGACTTAGGTGGAAGCCGTGACATATGCATAAAGTAGATGTCCTAACCGACTTGCCAGAACTACAGTTTGTTAACAAGAAATGTGTGGAGTGGTTGAAAAACGAGTTTTAATGACTCCAACCTAAGTGTATGTAAACTTCTGACTTCAACTGTATGTCATTCATATTAGTGAAGGGATACCATGGCTTCAGTCAGGATAATTACATCCATACATGTTCTCAAGTTGACTTTGGAATAAATGTGTGTCCTTATCTTATTTGATATCTAGGCCCATACTGGCTTTTTGAAATGACAGATATAGCCATGAACCCATTGCCCCATCTTGTAGAATGTTCACATGCTGAGGTGATCATACTGCTCTAGTCCACCTTAGAGCTGTTGCTAATATGTGTTGCTAGGCAATATTCTCCCTTATGGATCAGGGCCTTTGTGGTGTCTCCTTGGGAATCTGACGTTTTTACGGCCTGGCAGGAGTTCACAGATTGAATTGATGAAGTAAATATAACTATGAACAGTTTGTTTTTCTCAGAGAATACTGGGGGTCTGGGCCCATTCCTATTAACATTTCATGCCCCTCATTCAGATTTAAATGTCTTAGTCGAAAAATGCTATCCCTCTGATTGCATCGAGGAGATAATGACTCTCCTTGAGATCTACAGTAGGTTGTGGGACTCCATTTCAGTATCTCAGCTGTTCAGTCACATTTAGTCACAGCAAACACAAATTAGTACGACAAGTCCAGATGTTATATAATTTAGTTTAATTAAAAGTTTCTGTTACATTAATTATTTATGTAGAGAACTTATCAAGACTAGACCTATTCTCCAGTGTTTTGTGTGCTTTCATTTCTCTTGTATCAATGAAGGCACAGTGGCCATGACGCTTGAGCACAGTAGATGATTCATTGGAGGCAATGGCCTGCACACGATTTGTTTATTCTTCTTGCAGGAGTTTCATTAAGTATGCATTATAAAAGACTTCAGGAGGCTCTATTCCTTCTATTTTCTCCACATTAGTAAGAAAGAGCACGGCTGTGGACAACATAGATAACTGCATTATGTCTGACATAAAACATATTTGCCATGTTATAGAAACACACAATTTTCCTTCCAACAGGCTGTAAAACAGGATATCCAGGGAGAGATCATTTATCACAGATCAGAAAATCAGTCCCGGTGTCCTCAAGTTCCTCATAGAGGAAAATTCATTTCCCTTAGAAGTATGTCCCTGTGTTCTGCTGGGGGATTTATTATGTCTCTGTTTTGTCAGCCATTGCCAAATTTTCATGAAAATAATTCTTAACATACATATATTTTAGATACAGTATAGGTTCTTTACAGAGGGAATTCAAGAGTGGCTTCTTTAAACAAAAAGAAAAACATTTTTTTGTTGTTGTTGAAGGATCTAATATCATTGTTGCTTTTCTCCTCCCTGGCCTGCCCTATATCTGTCAGGTGACTGAGTGGCCTGTCATGGTCGTTGTCTTTGTTCCATCTGAGATCTATTCCAGATGAACGGCCCATGGATCAATGAACCCTCTGCACAGTCCAGCTTTCTTGACCTAACAGTATATAGATCTCCCGTTTATCACCTGGATTCCATTTCCTGAGTTTGAAATACAATCACTGGAATGAATCTGCTATTTTGGCAAGGTTGACAGGACAAGGTGATGAGAAGATAAGACAGTAAATCATCCTCATGATACTCTATAGGACTCTGGTTTACGTTTTACTATAGAATTCTTCCTGTGTCCAGACATACGCGCTACAACACTACCCTACTGCAGCAACCCTCAAAATGGTATACTTCGCAGGTGTAGAATGTATTTATGCATGCTGAAAAATGTAATATCTTATTAAAGTCAAAATTGTTGAATATATATTAGAGCTGGTAGACTGAGTTCAATCATAAGGACAAATTCTTTCATTTATTCAAATATCAGTGACACTGAATCCAGGTGAGATACAATGCAATTTAACTGCATATGAAAACCTGACACATTGAATTACTGATGAAATTTAATTTCAAATGACAAAAGTCCTCACCTTTGCATATATCCTTTGTGGAAGCAGGGTTTACTGGGAGTCTAATGAAGGAGTGAGGCCTTACACAGGCTAGAGAAAGGAGTAGACAGGGAACCAAGGCAACACTCAGATATACAGCCGAGGTACAGTACATCTGTCAGACAGACAGAGTGATTTGAGGCCCCTGAGTGATGGTAGGGTCTCTTGATTACTTAATAGAACAATTTTCTATGGTGTACAGGACAGGTATTTACAGTAGCTTTTTGTATATATTCAGGAATCAATATTGTGTGCACTGTGAAGCTTGATGGACAGCTACAGTATAACACTAGAGAGCAGCGTGCCCTGCAAAGATGTCTTGAAATGAATTGATGACAGCCATATCAGATCTCAGAGGGTTAGGTCCATTTGATCATTGCAATACTACGGCTCCATTTGATAACTTTGACCCCATTCAATTAATTTATAATGCCACTGAGTCTGGTGATGTGGCATAAAGGAGCCGTCAGGAACGACCCTTTAATTCCAAAGAGAACTTCCATTTCCCCTCCAGCCAATCTCCATACAGTATTTTTTTTCAGGTGAATATGTGAGACCTTTTTATAGCTCAGTAATTCTGTGACCTGGGTCCCCTGAACCTTCTCTTATTTATGAGGCTCATATGTCTTATCCTACATGAAAAGGCTTTTGTTTTTGTATTTGGCTAATAAAGAGAATATATACAGTACCAGTCAAAAGTTTGGACACACCAAGTCATTCAAGGGTTTATCTTTATTTTTACTATGTTCTACATTGTAGAATAATAGTGAAAACATCAAAACTATGAAATAACACATAGAATCACATAGTAAAAAAAACTTTGCCTTGATGACAGCTTTAAACACTCTTGGCATTCTATCAACCAGCTTCACCTGGAATGCTTTTCCAACAGCCTTGAAGGAGTTCACACATATGCTGAGCACATGTTGGCTGCTTTTCCTTCACTCTGCGGTCCAACGCATCCCAAACCATCTCAATTGGGCTGAGGTAGGGTGATTGTGGAGGCCAGGTCATCTGATGCAGCACTCCATCACTCTCCTTCTTGGTCAAATAGCCTTTACAAAACCTGGAGGTGTGTTGGGTCCTGTTGAAAAACAAATGATAGTCCCACTAGGCGCAAACCAGATGGGATGGCGTATCGCTGCAGAATGCTGAGGTAAGTGTGCCTTGAATTCTAAATAAATCACTGACAGTGTCACCAGCAAAGCACCCCCACACCATCACACCTCCTCCTCCATGTTTCACGTTGGGAACCACACATGCAGAGATCATCCATTCACCTACTCTGCGTCTCACAAAGACACGGCGGTTAGAACCAAAAATCTAAAATTTGGACTCAACAGACCAAAGGACAGATTTCCACCGGTCTAATGTCCATTGCTCATGTGTCTTGGCCCAAGCAAGTCTCTTCTTATTATTGGTGTCCTTTAGTAGTGGTTTCTTTGCAGCAATTTGACCATGACGGCGGCAGGTAGCCAAGTGGTTACAGCGTTGGACTAGTAACTGAAAGGTTGCAAGATTGAATCCCCGAGCTGACAAGGTAAAAATCTGTCATTCTGCCCCTGAACAAGATAGTTAAACCCACTGTTCCTAGGCTGTCATTGAAAATAAGAAAGTGTTCTTAACTGACTTGTCTAGTTAAAAATAAAATGAAAGCCTGATTCACACAGTCTCCTCTGAACAGTTGAGATGTGTCTCAAATTAAATCAGTTTATTTGTTTATTTGTCACGTGCACCGAATACAACAGGTGTAGACCTTACAGTGAAATGCTTATTTACAGGTATTAGGTGAACAATAGGTAAGTAAAGAAATAAAAAGACAGTGAAAAATAGTAGCGACGCTATATACAGTAACGAGGCTATAAAGGTAGCGAGGCTACATACAGACACCGGTTAGTCAGGCTGATTGAGGTAGTATGTACATGTAGATATGGTTAAAGTGACTATGCATATATGACGAACAGAGAGTAGCAGTAGCAATCTGTTACTTGAACTCTGTGAAGCATTTATTTGGGCTGCAATCTGAGGTGCAGTTAATTCTAATGAACTTATCCACTGCAACAGAGGTAACTCTGGGTCTTCCTTTCCTGTGGCGGTCCTCATGAGAGCCAGTTTCATCATAGCGCTTGATGGTTTTTGCAACTGCACTTGAAGAAACTTTCAAAGTTCTTGAAATTTTCTGGATTGACTGACTTCAAGTGATGACGGACTGTCATTTGTCTTTGCTTATTTGCGCTGTTCTTGCCATAATATGGACTTGGTCTATTACCAAATAGGGCTATCTTCTGTATACCACACCTACCTTGTCACAACACAACTGATTGGCTCAAACGCATTAAGAAGGAAAGAAATTCCACAAATTGACTTTTAACAAGGCACACCTGTTAATTGAAATGCCTTCCAGGTGACTACCGCATGAAGCTGGTTGAGAGAATGCCAAGAATGTGCAAAGCTGTCATCAAGGCAAAGGGTGGCTACTTTGAAGAATCTCAAATATAAAATATATTTTGTTACAACATGATTCCATATTTGCTATTTCATGGTTTTGATGTGTTCACTATTATTCTACAATGTAGAAAATAGTAAAAATAAAGAAAAACCCTGGAATGAGTAGGTGTGTCCAAACTTTTGACTGGTACTGTGTTTTTTTCTTTGTGATTTATTTTATGACATCCTGCATATGAGGGATATTCCCTCCTGAATAGTACATGCATAGGCTACTGTAGTTCCTGGTGGAAATGGTGGCTCAAAATGAATTGTTGGGGAAGTTTTCAAAGGAAAGGCTGACCTTACAGTATCCTAATTTTAAAGGCTTTGAAATTCCATTAAATAAGTTTAAACCAGGCTTCCAGACACTCATACATAATCACTTAAAAATGTATTTACTTTGACAGTCTCCTCTCTATATCTATATAAATATAATTTGCTGTTATCATTTAACGAAATACTGTATTTATTTATGCTCGATCTCAAGTAGTGATGACAGGGCTGCATGTGTCCTTTGAGTATCAATATCTCCAGTAGCATAGTAGCTGAATATGACATTCATTCCACTGCTCTGTATGCGAATGACCAGAATCCTGGGAAATCCTTTAAGAAAGTCATCATGGCTGATGCAAAATGCCTCTTCACATTTGCATCTTATGCATCTCTTTCCTCCGAGAATAGATCCCTTTGGTTCAAGAGTTAACATAACACTCTTGCACATGAAGTTACAAGTATTTTCTAATAGGCACATTGAAATGGCAGCTTGAAAGCATGAACCATTGTTGTTGCAGCCATTTACTCTACTGTAATGTATAGATAGAGGAAGCTAATCAGTATGCTTTGATGTGGTTATTTTTAAACTGAATTACATTACAAAACCCTGCCATCTGTTGAATCACCTCAGTATCACTACTGCTTTATATGCCTTCACTTCCCTTCTCAGGTGGAGGGTATGAATGTCAAATCCCACAACTTATGAATAGAATGTTAACCTGCCTGACTTTCTTTTTGCCATTCCATCTGTCACCGCCTAAAACGAACACCTCTTCTGAAGCTGATTTCCCCACAAAATTCTGCATTCAAAAGACAAAACAGCTCTGTTGGTAAAGCATAATTTATGTAATCAGTTACACCCAATTATAAAGTGGGTGGTTCGAGCCCTGAATTCTGATTGGATGAAAGCTGTGGTATATCAGACCATATACCACGGGTTTGACAAAACAATTATTTGTACTCCTCTAATTACGTTGGTAAGCAGTTTATAATAGAAATAAGGCACCTTGGGGGTTTGTGGTATATTGCCAATATACCACAGCTAAGGGCTGTATCCTGGCACTCGGTGTTGCGTCGTACATAAACACAGCCCTTGGCTGTGGTATATTGACCATATACCACACCCCCTCTGGGCTTATTGCTTAATTATAACTCCAGTAGCATGGTAATAAGACAGAGTTAGAATATCACAATGAACCTCCCATAATGAAACTCCCTATCCTGACTGTGGACGATATTAGAGAGGGGAGGCACAGCTGCTCAGGATAGGATGTTAGCAATGCCAAGACCCAACACCTGAAGGTACCACACTCATCTGTACAAACAATAGTGTCAGATGATCATCCTAATCAACGCCAGATCTCCTTTTATAGTCAGGGACTGAAAAAATGTCAGAAAGTGTTCTTAACTGACTTGTTAAGAACAACGCAGCCGTCATACTGCACAGAAAGGAGAAGCGTTCTGTCTCCTAGAGATGAACGTAATTTGGTGCGAAAAGTGCAAATCAATCCCAGAACAACAGCAAAGGACCTTGTGAAGATGCTGGAAGAAACAGGTACAAAAGTATCTATAGCCACAGTAAAATGATTCCTATATCGACATAACCTGAAAGGCCGCTCAGCAAGGAAGAAGCCACTGCACCAAAACCACCATAAAAAAAAGCCAGACTACGGTTTGCAACTGCACATGGGGACAAAGATCGTACTTTTTGGAGAAATGTCTTCTGGTCTGATGAAACAAAATTAAAACTGTTTGGCCATAATGACCATCATTATGTTTGGAGGAAAAAGGGGGAGGCTTGCAAGCCGAAGAGCACCATCCCAACCGTGAAGCACAGGGGTGGCAGCATCATGTTGTGGGGGTGCTTTACTGCAGGAGGGTCTGGTGCAGTTCACAAAATAGATGGCATCATGAGGGGGGGAAATTATGTGGATATATTGAAGCAACATCTCAAGACATCAGTCAGGAAGTTAAAGCTTGGTCGCAAATGGGTCTTCCAAATGGACAATGACCCCAAGCATACTTCCAAAGTTGTGGCAAAATGGCTTAAGGACAACAAAGTCAAGGTATTGGAGAGGCCATCACAAAGCCTTGACCTCAACCCTATAGAAAATTGTGGGCAGAACTGAAAAAGCGTGTGTGAACAAGGAGGCCTACAAACCTGACTCAGTTACACCAGCTCTGTCAAGAGGAATGGGCCAAAATTCACCCAACTTATTGTGGGAAGCTTGTGGAAGGCTACACGAAGCATTTGACCCAAGTTAAACAATTTAAAGACAATGCTACCAAATACTAATTGAGTGTATGTAAACTTCTGACCCACTGGGAATGTGATGAAAGAAATAAAAGCTGAAATAAATCATTCTCTCTACTATTATTCTGACATTTCACATTCTTAAAATAAAATGGTGATCCTAACTGACTTAAAACAGGGAATTTTAACTAGGATTAAATGTCAGGAATTGTGAAAAACTGAGTTTAAATGTATTTGGCTAAGGTGTATGTAAACTTCTGACTTCAGCTGTAGATTGATTGTTGAGAATAATGGGGAAGTCAGCGAGGCCTATCATCTGATGGATTTGCATATAGCCTATGAGTAAAGGGATATAAACCATCAACTAATCGCAACTATAAACCATAGGTCTACAATAACACTGTAAAAATCACGTATTAACCCTTAATAATATTATCTGACCTAAAGCCAATTCGCACAAGGGCAGATGATTCACTGGGTGTTGATTGGGACTACAGTACAGAGGAATTGTGCTGTATGTGGGGTCTGTTTGGAGTGACACATGACAGTTTAATAATTGAATGACAATCAGTGATGTTTGGTCACATACTGCCACCTGGTGGATTTATGAGAGAATGAAGACATGTGACCAGATTCTGGCAACAATACATTTTGCTTTCAAAGTCCACATTTATCTTTATTTTCAACCTGGTCTCATTGATTGGACGTAACATAGTAAATGTATGCGTTGGCATATTAAGCGAATGTCTAGCAACCCAAAGGTTGCCCGTTTGAATCTAATCACAGATAACTTTAGCATTTTAGCAACTTTGCAACTACTTACTAAATTTCAGTTACTTTGCAACTACTTAGCATGTTAGCTAACCCTTCCCCTAACTTTAACCCCTAACCCCCAGCCTAGCTAATGTTAGCCACCTAGTTAGCGTTAGCCACCTAGCTAATGTTAGCACAACAAATTGGAATTCGTAACATATCGTAAATCAGTGGAAGCTAGTGGGAGGAGCTATAGGAGGATTGGCTCATTGTAATGGCTGGAATGGAATGAAAGGAACAAAGTCAAACGTGGTTTTCTCAGGGGCACACAATTTTCACGCCATTTCGGTGCTATACATCACGGTGGGCGTAGATTTCAGCACGCATACGGGTGCACATAGTATCAAGAACAAGACTGGTGTCATGTAGAAAATGACAGCGGATCAGATATCCATATCATGGAATCTATTCAACACACAACTAAAGCCATAGAGCACAGTTTGACAATTTGGCCACGCCTAACTACAGTAATGGATGTTACTGTTTCATCAGGGAGACATAAAAGATGAAGTAAACAACTGTAATCAAGTTTGCTATTTCATGCAGCCACAGAATAGAGAGATGCTAAACAAATATTTTGTATTCAAATTTCGCATTGTTTAAAGTTGAGAAATGGCCTATTATCGTGAGACTGGGTGTGTATGTATGCCTCCAAAATAATATGGTAACATTGGCCTCGTGCATATGCCCTCAAACAAATAAATAAAACCAAGGTCATCCAAAATCCATCAGATTATGAGTTTTTTTTTATTAAACCAGCAACGCAAATAATTAATCTTAGTGATTGACACAATACTGATATTTGTATATGTTGACTAACTAATCGCATTGAAATTAGATTACATTTAGTCATGATCAGTTTCATATATTTCATTTAAGTACATTTTGTAGGTTGGCGTGATAGCGGCATTGACGTTGTTGGTTGGTTAGCAAACAAAACTTGACGTTACAAATTAACTTTGGGGGAAACTGGTCCAGCCACTTGGTAGCTAGCTATTGTTAGTTCAAATAAAGCAACATGATGTACTCATATTAAAGTGCAACTGTAAACTATAAACCCACCACAGTTAGATTTATGAATTACGTCCTAGGTGGAGGGTTCTCGGTTGAACGTGGACGCTCATCATCCGACAGTCCTAGCACTTTGAAACCCACGCCCACCGTGACGTACAGCACCATCCACCCGACGAAACGGCTTGAAAAGAGTGTGTACCGTTTCTCTCACCTTAACCTGTCATGTTCACAGAGAATGACATTTGCATTGATTAGTTATCGGGGTCAAAGCTGCGTATGGGATATATCAGAGAGAATTAAGGAGCATGAATCTTGTTTTGCACATGAATGAAATTGCATTATTGGACACCATCATTATAAAACAGATGTAAAGGCATTTCCGGTTTCGGGACTATGCCTTTTCCGCCCTGATGCCCTTGTAGCTATGGAAACGTCCACCAGCCTGTTCACCCCTTCAGACCAGGCACTGCGTGTGATGTAGCTAGGGAGATGGTTTATGTGTGCCAGAATTACCGATAAATCAGACGTTTCAAGATGGCGTTACAACGACTGATGTCTTTTTTCATCCTTTACTCGATTCTTGGTAAGTTATTTTCATTTCCACTAAGATAAGGTGTAGTTTAACGGTACGTGTTGTGCATCGCAAATGTATTAATTCGCAGACATGGCTATGCTTTGTTATGAAAATGATCGCGCTGACTAGTTAAAAGGTTTTCCTACTATCCTAGCATACTAGTAGTAGCTTGGCCGGGTGTAAACATGCTGAGGATGAGCCACACAATTATTAGATGGTAATTCATTTTCTTTATACATGCGTTATAATCACATTGAAACGCTCACACAATCCTCAGCAGTTTTTCGTTAATATTTAAATAAAGAGAGAACAGGTTGTGCACACTGCTTTTGTATCTTCTAACGTTGAGCTCTCTTCATCTGTCGCTCAAAATGTGATGATGATGTCAACCGTTATTTCCATCCAAGCTGTCAGGTAGGCCTACATTTCATTGTATGAATTATTTTATTCTGCTAAAGACTCCGCTACCGCACGGCAAGCGGTACCAATGCACCAAGTGTTGAACCAACAGGACCTTGAACAACTTCTACCCCTAAGCCAGAAGAATTCTAAACAAGTCTGCTAAATATCTAACCAAATGGCTACCCGGATTACCTGCATTGACTCTCTTGCACTGACTCTATACACATACACTACATGACCAAAAGAATGTGGACACCTGCTCGTCGAAGATCTCATTCCAAAATCATGGGCATTAATATGGAGTTGGTCCCCCCTTTGCTGCTATAACAGCCTCCACTCTTCTGGGAAGGCTTTCCACTAGAGGTTGGAACATTGCTGATGGGACTTGCTTCCATTCAGCCACAATTTCATTAGTGAGGTCGGGTTCTGACGTTGGGCAATTAGGCCTGGCTCGCAGTTGGCGTTCCAATTCATCCCAAAGGTGTTTGATGGGGTTAAGGTCAGTTCTCTGTGCAGGCCAGTCAAGTTCTTTCATACTGATCTCGAAAAACCATTGCTGTATGAGACTCGCTTTGTGCACGGGCACATTGTCATGCTGAAGTTGGAAGTTGCAAGCACAGAATAATCTAGAATGTCATTGTGTGCTGTAGCGCTAAGATTTTCCTGAATTGGAACTAAGGGGCTTAGCCATGAAAAACAACCCCAGACCATTATTCCTCCTCCACCAAATTTACGGTTGTCACTATGCATTGGGGCAGGAAGCCTTCTCCTGGCATCCGCCAAACCCAGATTAGTCCATCGGACTGCCAGATGGTGAAGCGTGATTCATCACTCCAGAGAACTTGTTTCCACTGCTCCAGAGTCCAATGGCGGCAAGCTTTCCACCACTCCAGTCGATGCTTGGCATTGAGCATGGTGCCAATGTTTGTCTATGGAGATTGAATAGCTGAGTGCTTGATTATATTCACCTGTCAGTAACGGCTGTGGCTGAAATAGCTGAATCCACTAATTTGAAGGGGTGTATACTTTTGTATGTATAGTATACACACAGACTCAGCACTGGCGCTCCCTGTATATAGCCATGTTCGTTTCTACTCCCTATATATAGCCATGCTATGTTTACTCATTCTTTTTATTTGTTATTCACTGTCACTATTTCAACAGCAAAAATTATTACATTTTTTGTATCTTTTTACTCATCCATAGGGGATCCGTAAGTAAGTATTTTACTGTCTACAAAGCATGTGACAAATACAATTTGATTTGGCTGCTTTTACAGTGGCTGTGTTATAATGTCTGGGAAATGGGTTTTGAAAAAAGATATAGATAGATGGATGGATGGATGCACTGGATCAACAGCTTGGGTCTTTTGAGAGAGAGAGAGAGAGAGAGATCCCTTTCTTTATGTAGGCTATACAGTGGAAAGCTTTCGGCTATGGAATGCTTTTATTCCAGGCACACAATAGCAATCAGCCATTGTCTTCTTAATTAACCACAGATTCTCTCCCACAGTCTGAAAACTGTCTGAGTCAACAAAGCCTCATGCAGGTGGGGGGATACAGTGAAGCTTGGACACTGTCTGCCTGTCTGTTTGTAGGCAGAAAAAAATGAGACGTAGTTTAAGCTATTTATAGACTAGTAGTTCATATTATTACATTTACATTTACATTTAAGTCATTTAGCAGACGCTCTTATCCAGAGCGACTTACAAATTGGTGCATTCACCTTATGATATCCAGTGGAACAACCACTTTACAATAGTGCATCTAAATCTTTTAGGGGGGGGGGGGGGGTTAGAAGGATTACTTTATCCTATCCTAGGTATTCCTTAAAGAGGTGGGGTTTCAGGTGTCTCCGGAAGGTGGTGATTGACTCCGCTGTCCTGGCGTCGTGTGGGAGCTTGTTCCACCATTGGGGTGCCAGAGCAGTGAACAGTTTTGACTGGGCTGAGCGGGAACTGTGCTTCCTCAGAGGTAGGGGGGCCAGCAGGCCAGAGGTGGATGAACGCAGTGCCCTTGTTTGGGTGTAGGGCCTGATCAGAGCCTGAAGCTATGGAGGTGCCGTTCTTATGTTCAGTCTAAGTACATTGTAAAGGAATTGAAGGTTAATGAGTGGTTTTACAGGGATAGGCTGTCCCTGCTCTGTTTACCAGAGGAAGATTTGCTGGACAAGCTCTTCTCGTATCTCTCAGGATGGCCAGTCACTTTTGTTGTAAAAATAGCTCATGATGTACAGGGGTTTGAAAGTCAGTCGCTGTGACGGAAGCTGAGAGTCAGATCTCATCAGCGCTCACAGCTGAGCTAATATGACTGAGTGCTCCACTTTGGCAGGATCCATGTTTTCTCCACTCTCAGGGCTGGCTGAAGCCTTTGAGGCAGTGATCAAACCCATCCTAAAAGCTTACACGTGTTCTCACAGTCTCTGAGAGGGACGTACAATAAAACTAGCCTATCCTCCACCAAACCGCCAGGTTATTGGAGTACAGGCCCATCTTGCATATGAGGGAATTGTCTTTCATGTGCATCATGAATTGATAACCAGAGACATTTTAAATCAGCCGCAGTGCTTTTATCTGTCTGGATTATACCTTGGAAGTGCTTAATACACTCAGATGAATTGTGCTCCAATACATTCCAGTCTTGATTTCACCCCTCATTAGGAGTCCTTAATATCGCTGGCGCCCACACAGAAGGAGGGACTGTTTTTATTACTCACTGTGTGTTATTTTAGTAACTCTTAAGCCTCCCTAAGTATATCTCCCAATTGTTTCATTTGAGAGTGTTTTGTAGAGTTAGGATAAGTGATGAAATGACACTAATACTGAGACTTGTGTTCCCCTTGAGATGTGCTCCGCCTGTCTCCACCTAGACATGAGAAATTATTCAGGAGAAATGGTTAATTTTGACCCTAAGGCTCTTTCTCACCCTCTCTGTAGCTATAGGCCTACACCTCCTGACCCTCTAATCATTTAGGCCTATCTGTTTAACGGGCATTGGCATTTAACGGGCATTTCTTGACTTTTACAGGCTACATTCCATCACTTGGGGTAATCCTCCGAACCACAGACAAGACTGTGTGGGCAAATGAATTTGAACGTAAGTCACTGAAACACTGACTAATTCTATCTGAATTATTTTTCTTCCATTGCCCGTCTGTCTGCCAGTCTCTTCTGTTGTCTGCCGGTGTTTTGACATCGTAGTATCACGGTTTTCTTTCCAGCTATTGAGTTGACCTGCTTGATAGAGTCCATCTCAACAAACAACCCCAGAATCGAATGGAAGAAAATCCAAAACGGCGTCCCTAGTTATGTGTACTTTCAAAATCAAATTTCGGGTAAGATTATTATTTTTTTAAGCCCCTCATCAACACCATATTGGCCTCAGAACTGTGTTATTATTCTCTGTAAGTGAATGAGAGGTTGGAGTGGGTTTTTGCCTCTCTATTAGGGGACTTGGAGCACAGAGCCCAGCTGATCCAGCCGGCTAACCTACTGATCCTCAACACCAGCCGTGCAGACACTGCAGAGTACCGCTGTGAGGTCGCTGCCATTGATGACCACAAACACTTTGATGAAATTCTAATCAGTCTTGCTGTCAGGGGTGAGGTCGTATTGTCATATTCCCGTGTCACTTAACCAATGCAGAGCTCCCACCTTGTCATTGGCCTGCGATATATGTGTGTCCGCTGGTCAATCTCAGTATAGGCCTAGTCAGTGTTAGGTGTGTTGTTGACCGATGTTTTAATCCTGTAGTAGAGTTTGCTGTGTTTTTTCAGTATTGTCTATTTCTAAGTAAAGACTGTGTTATGTGCTCACTCTCTCTCTAAAGAAAACTGTTCTTTGGGTGCCGCAGTATGACCTCTGCCCTTTGCCTATGTGTATGTGTGTCTTCCAGAGCAGTTGGGAAAAAGCAGAAGTTGAATTCCAGTCGGACCATTGTGTACAATTATTATTTATTTATTGTCTGTGCAGTAAAGCCTGTGGTGCCCAGGTGCAGTGTGCCTGTGGCGGTGACTGTTGGCACGTCCTCTGAGCTGCGCTGCCTGGAGAACGAGGGCTTCCCTGCTTCACAGTACCGCTGGTTCCGCAACAACGAGGAGCTTCCCCAGGACCCAAAGAGCAGCCCCAAGTTTATCAACTCCACCTACTCCATTAACGCTGACACGGGTGGTCTGGTAAGGAATTAATGGGACTGGGAGATTGAACGGAAACTAGATATATGAATATCATGTTTAATGAGACAGTAGATCCAACTGTTGGATGATGTTGGTACAAGAGAAAAGCCGTTGATTTTGGCATTTTTCCCTCCAGAAATTCCGCCGGATGAGGAAGGAGGATGCGGGGGAGTATTACTGCCAGGCAAAGAATGTAGCTGGACATGCACAGTGTCCCACACAGCTGATGGACGTCTGTGAGTAGGCCATGCTGCACTAAACACCCGACTGACATTCTTACTGCGACTATGTATTGTTTACATCCCCGTTACATCCCCGACATCCCCGTTATTTGCAAGAGGATGCGACGCAGGACAAAGAGCCGGATGTCTTGTCAGGACCCGGAGAAGGCGAGTGGGAAAGCTGCCATTACCGTCAATACTACTCGCCAACGTGCAATCATTGGACAATAAATTAGACGAGGTACGATCACGAATATCCTACCAACGGGACATCAAAAACTGTAACGGCTTATGTTTCACGGAATCGTGGCTGAATGACGACATGGATATTCAACTAGCGGGATATACGCTGCACCGGCAAGATAGAACAGCACACTCCGGTAAGACGAGGGGGGGCGGTCTGTGCATATTTGTAAATAACAGCGGGTGCACGAAATCTAAGGAAGTCTAGATTTTGCTCGCCTGAGGTAGAGTATATTGTGATAAATTGCAGGCCACACTACTTGCCTTGAGAGTTTTCAGCTATACTTCTCGTGGCTGTTTATTTACCACCACAGACAGATGCTGGCACTAAGACCGCACTCAGCCAGCTGTATAAGGAAATAAGCAAACAGGAAACCACTCACCCAGAGGCGGAGCTCCTAGTGGCCGGAGCTCTCCCTCGCCCTCCATTTTGTAAGTCCGACCACAATTCTATCCTCCTGATTCCTGCTTACAAGCAAAAATTAAAGCAGGAAGCACCAGTGACTCGGTCTATAAAAAAGTGGTCAGATGAAGCGGATGCTAAACTACAGGACTGTTTTGCTATCACAGACTGGAATATGTTCCGGGATTCTTCCGATGGCATTGAGGAGCACACCAAATCAGTCACTGGCTTTATCAATAAGTGCATCAAGGATGTCATCCCCACAGTGACCGTACGTACATACCCCAACCATGGATTACAGGCAACATTCGCACTGAGCTAAAGGGTAGAGCTGCCGCTTTCAAGGTGCGGGACTCTAACCCGGAAGCTTACAAGAAATCCTGCTATGCCCTGCGACGAACCATCAAACAGGCAAAGCGTCAATACAGGGCTAAGATTGAATCATACTACACCGGCTCCGACGCTCGTCTTATGTGGCAGGGCTTGCAAACTATTACAGGCTACAAAGGGAAGTACAGCCGCGAGCTGCCCAGTGACACGAGCCTACCAGACGAGCTAAATCACTTCTATGCTCGCTTTGAGGCAAGCAACACTGAGGCATGCATGAGAGCATCAGCTGTTCCGGATGACTGTGTGATCACGCTCTCTGTAGCCGACGTGAGTAAGACCTTTAAACAGGTCAACTTACACAAGGCTGCGGGGCCAGACGGATTACCAGGACGTGTGCTCCGGGCATGTGCTGACCAACTGGCAGGTGTCTTCACTGACATTTTCAACATGTCCCTGATTGAGTCTGTAATACCAACATGTTTCAAGCAGACCACCATAGTCCCTGTGCCCAAGAACACAAAGGTAACCTGCCTAAATGACTACAGACCCGTAGCCCTCATGTCCGTAGCCATGAAGTGCTTTGAAAGGCTGGTCATTATTCACATCAACACCATTATCCCAGAAACCCTAGACCCACTTCAATTTGCATAACACCCCAACAGACCCACAGAAGATGCAATCTCTATTGCACTCCACACTGCCCTTTCCCACCTGGACAAAAGGAACACTTATGTGAGAATGCTATCCATTGACTACAGCTCAGCGTTCAACACCATAGTACCCTCAAAGCTCATCACTAAGCTAAGGATCCTGGGACTGAACACCTCCCTCTGCAACTGGATCCTGGACTTCCTGACGGGCCGCCCCCAGGTGGTGAGGGTAGGTAGCAACACATCTGCCATGCTGATCCTCAACACTGGAGCTCCCCAGGGGTGCGTTCTCAGTCTCCTCCTGTACTCCCTGTTCACCCACGACTGCATGGCCAGGCACGACTCCAACACCATCATTAAGTTTGCAGACGACACAACAGTGGTAGGCCTGATCACCGACAACGACGAGGCAGACTATAGAGAGGAGGTCAGAGACCTGGCCGGGTGGTGCCAGAATAACAACCTATCCCTCAACATAACCAAGACTAAGGAGATGATTGTGGACTACGGGAAAAGGAGGACTGAGCACGCCCCTATTCTCATCGACGGGGCTGTAGTTGAGCAGGTTGAGAGCTTCAAGTTCCTTGGTGTCCAGATCAACAACAAACTAGAATGGTTCAAACACACCAAGACAATCATGAAGAGGTCACAACAAAGCCTATTCCCCCTCAGGAAACTAAAAAGATTCGGCATGGGTCCTGAGATCATTTTAAAGGTTCTACAGCTGCAACATCGAGAGCATCCAGACTGGTTACATCACTGCCTGGTACGGCAATTGCTCGGCATCTGACCGCAAGGCAGTACAGAGGGTAGTGCGTACGGCCCAGTACATCACTGGGGCTAAGCTGCCTGCCATCCATGACCTCTACACCAGGCGGTGTCAGAGGAAGGCCCTAAAAATTGTCAAAGACCCCAGCCACCCCAGTCATAGATTGTTCTCTCTACTACCGCATGGCAAGAGGTACCGGAGTGCCAAGTCTAGGACAAAAAGGCTTCTCAACAGTTTTTACCCCCAATCCATAAGACTCCTGAACAGGTAATCAAATGGCTGCCCAGACTATTTGCATTGTGTGCCCCCCCCCCCCTCCAACCCCTCTTACGCTGCTGCTACTCTCTGTTTATCATATATGCATCGTCACTTTAACTATACATTCATGTACATACTACTTCAATTGGCCCGACCAACCAGTGCTCCCGCACATTGGCTAACCGGGCTATCTGCATTGTGTCCCGCCACCTGCCAATCCCTCTTTTACGCTACTGCTACTCTCTGTTCATCATATATGCATAGTCACTTTAACCATATCTACATGTACATACTACCTCAATCAGCCTGACTAACCGGTGTCTGTATGTAGCCTCGCTACTTTTATAGCCTCGCTACTGTATATAGCCTGTCTTTTTACTGTTGTTTTATTTCTTTACTTACCTATTGTTCACCTAATACCCTTTTTGCACTATTGGTTAGAGCCTGTAAATAAGCATTTCACTGTAAGGTCTACACCTGTTGTATTCGGGCGCACATGACAAATAAACTTTGATTTGATTTAAATATGTCAGTGTGTCATACCGCTGCCACACTGAACATACTATTATGTGTTACCAAACCTGCAAGTGACTCACATGCATCTACTCTAGTGCACATTAATCATAGCGGTTGACATGGACATGTATTCCAAGGTCATTCCTTTAAGTCAGGGTTCCCAAACTGGTGGCCAGTGGGCTAAATTATTATGTTTTAGATTAATATTATATCTGATTGGGCTTCTTGCGGTCAATTTGCAGTCTACAAATTATTTGTAATTTTCCTTCGGCCCCCCTCCATCCTCTCACCCCCCAAAAATGTATTGTACCACGGCTGTAAGTTCTTTAAATTTGGGTTTATGTTACCCAGATCTCATCTCAAAATGCCCTGTTTGTATTTTCAGATGATGTCGACATTGTGTGGATTTTCCTGAAGGTGTTGGCGGCATTGGCTGGATTCATTGTTGTGATGGTGGGGGTTTGTCATGCACACAAACATCGCTGCTTCTCGTCCGGCAAGGATCTCACAGGAACCAAGTGAGTAGGGCTATGCAGTTTCAAATAGAGGTCGACCGATTAATCGGCATTGGCTGATTAATTAGGGCCAATTTCAAGTTTTCATAACAATCGTAATCGGCCTTTTTTAATGCCGATTATGGACAATTACATTGCAATCCACATGGAAACTGCGTGGCAGGCTGACCATTTATTACGCGAGTGCAGCGTCAAAAGGACCTTGTGGCTGCAAGAAGCCAAGGTAAGTTGCTAGCTAGCATTATACTTATCTTATAAAAAAACAATCAATCTTCACATAATCACTAGTTAACTATGGTTGATGATATTACTAGGTTAACTAGCTTGTCCTGCTTTGCATATGATCAATGCGGGGCCTGTTAATTTATCATCGAATCACAGCCTACTTCAACTTTGCCAAATGGGTGACGATTTAACAAAAGCGCATTCGACAAAAAAGCACAATCGTTGCACAAATGTACCTAACCATAAACATCAAAGCCTTTCTTAAAATCAATACACAGAAGTATATTTTTTTAAACCTGCACATTTAGTTAAAAGAAATTCATGTTAGCAGGCAATAATAACTAGGGAAATTGTGTCACTTCAACAGTTTGGGCCGCCTGGCTCGTTGCGAACTGTGTGAAGATCGTAATTAATTTGCCAGATTTTTACATAATTATGACATACCATTGAAGGTTGTGCAATGTAACATCAATATTTAGACTAAGGGTTGCCACCCGTTCGATAAAATACGGAACGGTTCTGTATTTCACTGAAATAATAAAAGTTTTGTTTTCTAAATGATAGTTTCCAGATTTGACCATATTAATGACCAAAGGCTCGTATTTCTGTGTTTATTATATTATGATTAAGTCTGATTTGATATTTGATAGAGCAGTCTGACTGAGCGGTGGTAGGCAGCAGCAGGCTCGTAAGCATTCATTCAAACATCACTTTACTGCGTTTGCCAGCAGCTCTTAGTAATGCTTGAAGCACAGCACTGTTTGACTTCAAGCCTATCAACTCCCGAGGTTAGGCTGACAATACTAAAGTGCCTGTAAGAACATCCAATAGTAAAAGGTATATGAAATACAAATGGTATAGAGAGAAATAGTCGACGCGTCATAATTCCTATAATAACTACAACCAAAAACTTCTGAACTGGGAATATTGAAGAACTGGGAATATTGAACCACCAGTTTTCATATGTTCTGAGCAAGGAACTTAAACGTTAGCTTTCTTACATGGCACATATTGCACTTTTACTTTCTTCTCCAACACTGTGTTTTTGCATTATTTAAACCAAATGGAACATGTTTCATTATTTATTTGAGACTAAATAGATTTTATTTGTGTATTATATTAAGTTAAAATAAAAGTGTTCATTGTTCATTCAGTATTGTTGTATTTGTCATCATTGTTGTAATTGTCATTATTTACCGATTAATCGGTATCGGCTCTTTTTTGGTCCTCCAATAATCGGTATCGGCGTTGAAAAGTCATAATCGGTCGACCTCTAGTTTCAATGTTTATCTGCCACGTGCACAGGATACAACAGGTGTAAAACAGTACAGGGAAATTCTTACCTTGAGAGCTCTTTCCAACAATGCAGTGAAAGTAATAGTAATATAGATAATAATAGAAAATGTAATTAAAAATAAAATGTAAAAATTAACCCAAAAAGTACGATATAGTATGAAAGGGAAAGGGGGATACCTAGTCAGTTGTGCAACAGAATGCATTCAACTGAAATGTGTCATCTGCATTTAACCCAAACCCTCTGAATCAGAGAGGTGCGGGGGACTGCCTTAATCGACATCCATTGTTCTGTACAGGGCTTTTAAAGCTAAATGGACCAGTTTAATAGTGACATATTATGTGCTGTGAATTGCTTAGTACGTCTTTGTGTGGAAATGAAGGATTTATTGTCTGTTTTAGCTACAAACTTCCAGCGCAGGATGATGGCGTTGACTATGCCGAAGCAGATGAGGTAAATAAAATTAACTTAATTGTGTTTTCTATATTATTATTATTGAGCTAAAGTGTAATCACAATGTATTATTAAAAATGACAAAGGAAAATAATTATCAACTGCAGGTGGATGTATTTTTTTGATCATTTATATTTCCATCAGGGTCACTTCCGTCACAAATCATCATTTATCATTTGACATCTGAGATAGAGGAGACACACTAAAGAGGAGACACACTGAAGAGGAGACACACTGAAGAGGAGACACACTGAAGAGGAGACACACTAAAGAGGAGACACACTGAAGAGGAGACACACTAAAGAGGAGACACACTGAAGAGGAGACACACTGAAGAGGAGACACACTGAAGAGGAGACACACTGAAGAGGAGACACACTAAAGAGGAGACACACTGAAGAGGAGACACACTGAAGAAGAGACACACTGAAGAGGAGACACACTGAAGAAGAGACACACTGAAGAGGAGACACACTGAAGAGGAGACACACTGAAGAGGAGACACACTGAAGAAGAGACACACTGAAGAGGAGACACACTGAAGAGGAGACACACTGAAGAGGAGACACACTGAAGAGGAGACACACTGAAGAAGAGACACACTGAAGAGGAGACACACTGAAGAGGAGACACACTGAAGAGGAGACACACTGAAGAGGAGACACACTGAAGAAGAGACACACTGAAGAGGAGACACACTGAAGAGGAGACACACTGAAGAGGAGACACACTGAAGAGGCGACACACTGAAGAGGAGACACTCTGAAGTCAAAAGAGTGTCAAATCCCATAATGGGGCTTCGTGTGAGAAATTTGAGCTGTAACATTGCACATGAACCTACAAGCTTGCCAAAGTTATCATAATGAAAAAGATCAATCATTATTTCAATTTTGCTTTCTGATAGGCAACTGCAACGTCATGTCCCTGTTAGTACACTGTTGACTTTTTTTGTAGCACAAATATGTTTCGTCCTCGGTCATTACTGTAACTAATTACAGTACAATTTTTTTAAAGCTGTGACTTTTGAACTTCCACCAGCATGTTCATCTTAACTGACGCTGGAACATTCCCCCATACTGTTTTTAGACAAACAAGGTTTTTTACTTCCTAAAATTTCTACAAAGTACAACAAACCTGTTTTAAAAAAAACAGTATTTCATTACCTCTGAATGCAAGCTGGACTAGTTTATGTTAATATGAAGGTAGGTTGTGTCAATAGTTTTATATACACTACCGTTCAAACGTTTGGGGTCACTTAGAAATGTCCTTGTTTTTGAAAGAAATCAAATTTTTTGGTCCATTAAAATAACATAAAATTTATCAGAAATACAGTGTAGACATTGTTCATGTTGTAAATGACTATTGCAGCTGGAAACAGCTGATTTTTAATGGGATATCTACATAGGCGTACAGAGGCCCATTATCACTAACCAACACTCCTGTGTTCCAATGGCACGTTGTGTTAGCTAATCCAAGTTTATCATTTTAAAAGGATAATTGATCATTAGAAAACCCTTTTGCAATTATGTTAGCACAGCTGAAAACTGTTGTTCTGATTAAAGAAGCGATAAAACTGGCCTTCTTTAGACTAGTTGAGTATCTGGAGCAACAGCATTTGTGGGTTCGATTACAGGCACAAAATGGCCAGAAACAAAGTACTTTCTTCTGAAACTCAGTCTATTGTTGTTCTGAGAAATGAAGTCTATTCCATGCGAGAAATTGCTGATAATTGGCCTCTGTACGCCTATGTAGATATTCCATTAAAAATCTGCCGTTTCCAGCTACAATAGTCATTTACAACATGAACAATGTCTACACTGTATTTCTGATCAATTTGATGTTATTTAAATGGACAAAAAAAAAGTGCATTCTTTCAAAAACAAGAACATTTCTAAGTGTCCTCAAACTTTTGAACAGTTGAATGCAGTATGTAGTACCAGTTTGGACACACTTACTCATTGAAGTGTTTTTCTATATTTTTTACTATTTTCTACATTGTAGAGTAATAGTGAATCATCGAAACTATTAAATAACACATATGGAATCATGTAATAACCAAAAAAGTGTTAAACAAATCAAAATATATTTTAGATTCTTCAAAGTAGCCACCCTTTGCCTTGATGACAGCTTTGCACACGCTTGGCATTCTCTCAACCAGCTTCACCTGGAATGCTTTTCCAACCGTCTTGAAGGAGTTCCCACATATGCTGAGCACTTGCTGCTTTTCCTTCACTCTGCGGTCCAACGCATCACAAACCATCTCAATTGGGCTGAGGTAGGGTGATTGTGGAGGCCAGGTCATCTGATGCAGCACTCCATCACTCTCCTTCTTGGTCAAATAGCCCTTACACACCCTGGAGGTGTGTTGGGTCATTGTCCTGTTGAAAAACAAATGATAGTGGGACTATGCACAAACCAGATGGGAAGGTTTATCGCTGCAGAATGCTGTGGTAGCCATGCTGGTTAAGTGTGCCTTGAATTCTAAATCCCTGACAGTGTCACCAGGAAAGCACCATCACACCTCCTCCATGTTTCACGGTGGGAACTACCTACACATGAGGAGATCATCCGTTCACCTACTCTGTGTCTCACAAAGACATGGTGGTTGGAATCAAAAATAAATAAATTGGACCCATCAGACCAAAGGACAGATTTCCACCGGTCTAATGTCCATTGCTGGTGTTTCTTGGCCCAAGCAAGTCTCTTCTTATTATTGGTGTCCTTTAGTAGTGGTTTCTTTGCAGCAATTCGACCATGAAGGCCTGATTCACACAGTCTCCTCTGAACAGTTGATGTTGAGACGTGTCTGTTACTTGAACTCTGTGAAGCATTTATTTGGGCTGCAATTTCTGAGTCTGGTAACTCTAATGAACTTATCCTCTGTAGCAGAGGTAACTCTGGGTCTTCCTTTCCTGTGGCGGTCCTCATAAGAGCCAGTTTCATCATAGCGCTTGATGGTTCTTGCGACTGCACTTGAAGAAACTTTCGAAGTTCTTCAAATGTTCCGTATTGACTGACCTTCATGTCTTAAAGTAATGATGGACTGTCGTTTCTCTCTCTTTGCTTATTTGAGCTGTTCTTGCAATAATATGGACTTGGTCTATTACCAAATAGGGCTGTCTTCTGTATACCACCCATACCGTGTCACAACACAACTGATTGGCTCAAATACATTAAGAAGGAAAGAAATTCCACTAATTAACTTTTAACAAGGCACACCTGTTAATTGAAATACATTCCAGGTGACTACCTCATGAAGCTGGTTGAGAGAATGCCAAGAGTTTGCAAAGCTGCCATGGAAGGCAAAGGGTGGCTACTTTGAAGAATCTCAAATATAAAATATATTTTGATTTGTAACCTTTTGGGTTACATGATTCCATGTGTGTTATTTCTTATTTTTGATGTCTTCACTATTATTCTACAATGTAGAAAATAGAAAAAATAAAAACCCTGTAATGAGTAAGTGTCCAAACTTTCGACTGGTAATACATACATACAGTGGGGCAAAAAAGTATTTAGTCAGCCACCAATTGTACAAGTTCTCCCACTTAAAAAGATGAGAGGCCTGTAGGTACATCATAGGTACACTTCAACTATGACAGACAAAATGAGAAAGAAAAATCCAGAAAAATCACATTGTAGGATTTTTTATGAATTTATTTGCAAATTATGGTGGAAAATAAGTATTTGGTCAATAACAAAAGTTTCTCAATACATTGTTATATACCCTTTGTTGGCAATGACACAGGTCAAACGTTTTCTGTAAGTCTTCACAAGGTTTTCACACACTGTTGCTGGTATTTTGGCCCATTCCTCCACGCAGATCTCCTCTAGAGCAGTGATGTTTTGGGGCTGTCGCTGGGCAACACGGACTTTCAACTCCCTCCAAAGATTTTCTATGGGGTTGAGATCTGGAGACTGGCTAGGCCACTCCAGGACCTTGAAATGCTTCTACGAAGCCACTCCGTCGTTGCCCGGGCGGTGTGTTTGGAATCATTGTCATGCTGAAAGACCCAGCCACGTTTCATCTTCAATGCCCTTGCTGATGGTAGGCTTTGTTACTTTGGTCCCAGCTCTCTGCAGGTCATTCACTAGGTCCCCCCGTGTGGTTCTGGGATTTTTGCTCACCGTTCTTGTGATCATTTTGACCCCACGGGGTGAGATCTTGCGTGGAGCCCCAGATCGAGGGAGATTATCAGTGGTCTTGTATGTCTTCCATTTCCTAATAATTGCTCCCACAGTTGATTTCTTCAAACCAAGCTGCTTACCTATTGCAGATTCAGTCTTCCCAGCCTGGTGCAGGTCTACAATTTTGTTTCTGGTGTCCTTTGACAGCTCTTTGGTCTTGGCCATAGTGGAGTTTGGAGTGTGACTGTTTGAGGTTGTGGACAGGTGTCTTTTATACTGATAACAAGTTCAAACAGGTGCCATTAATACAGGTAACGAGTGGAGGACAGAGGAGCCTCTTAAAGAAGAAGTTACAGGTCTGTGAGAGCCAGAAATCTTGCTTGTTTGTAGGTGTCCAAATACTTATTTTCCACCATAATTTGCAGATAAATTCATAAAAAATCCTACAATGTGATTTTCTGGATTTTTTTTCTTCTCATTTTGTCTGTCATAGTTGACGTGTACCTATGATGAAAATTACAGGCCTCTCTCATCTTTTTAAGTGGGAGATCTTGCACAATTGGTGGCTGACTAAATACTTTTTTGCCCCACTGTACATACATACAGTTGAAGTCGGAAGTTTACATACACTTAGGTTGGAGTCATTAAAACTCGTATTTCAACCACTCCACAAATTTCTTGTTAACAAACTATAGTTTTGGCAAGTCGTTTAGGACATCTACTTTGTGCATGACACAAGTAATTTTTCCAACAATTGTTTACAGACAGATTATTTCACTTATAATTCACTGTATCACAATTCCAATGGGTCAGAAGTTTTCATACACTAAGTTGACTGTGCCTTTGAACAGCTTGGAAAACTCCAGAAAATGTTGTCATGGCTTTAGAAGCTTCTGATAGGCTAATTTACATAATTTGAGTCAATTGGAGGTGTACTTCAAGGTTCTACCTTCAAACTCAGTGCCTCTTTGCTTGACATCATGGGAAAATCAAAAGAAATCAGCCAAGACCTCAGAAAAAAAATTGTAGACTTCCACTAGTCTGGTTCATCCTTGGGAGCAATTTCCAAATGCCTGAAGGTACCACATTCATCTGTACAAACAATAGTACGCAAGTATAAACACCATGGGACCACGCAGCCGTCATACCGCTCAGGAAGGAGACGCGTTCTGTCTCCTAGAGATGAACGTACTTTGGTGCAAATCAATCCCAGAACAACAGCAAAGGACCTTGTGAAGATGCTGGAGGAAACAGGGTACAAAAGTATCTATATCCACAGTAAAGCGAGTCCTATTTCGACATAACCTGAAAGGCCGCTCAGCAAGGAAGAAGCCGCTGCTCCAAAACCGCCATCAAAAAAGCCAGACTACGTTTTGCAACTGCACATGGGGACAAAGATCGTACTTTTTGGAGAAAAGTCCTCTGGTCTGATGAAACAAAAACCAAAATAGAACTGTTTGGCCATAGTGACCATCGTTATGTTTGGAGGAAAAAGGGGGAGGCTTGCAAGCCAAAGAACACCATCCCAACCGTGAAGCACAGGGGTGGCAGCATCATGTTGTGGGGGTGCTTTGCTGCAGGAGGGACTGGTGCACTTCACAAAATAGATGGCATCATGAGGTAGGAAAATTATGTGGATATATTGAAGCAACATCTCAAGACATGGACCCCAAGCATACTTCCAAAGTTGTGGCAAAATGGCTTAAGGACAACAAAGTCAAGGTATTGGAGTGGCCATCACAAAGCTCTGACCTCAATCCTATAGATAATTTGTGGGCAGAACTGAAAAGGCGTGTGCAAGCAAGTTGGCCTACAAACCTGACTCAGTTACACCAGCTCTGTCAGGAGGAATGGCCCAAAATTCACCCAACCTATTGTGGGAATCTTGTGGAAGGCTATCCGAAACGTTTGATCCAGGTAAAACAATTTAAAGGCAATGCTACCAAATACTAATTGAGTGTATGTAAACTTCTGACCCACTGGGAATGTGATGAAAGAAATACAATCTGAAATAAATCATTCTCTCTACTATTATTCTGACATTTCACATTCTTAAAATGAAGTGGTGATGCTAACTGACCTAAGACAGGGAATTTTTACTCGGATTAAATGTCAGGAATTGTGAAAAACTGAGTTTAAATGTATTTGGCGAAGGTGTATGTACACTTTCGACTTCAACTGTACATACATACATACATACATATAATGAGTGGGGCATGTTTAAAAAGCTGATGAACTCTTTTACATGCAGAGCTAAGGGGCGCAGTGAAACTGTCTGTTGTGCTTAAAAGCCAACTGACTTCATTCTCTGCGTTCAGAATAACAAAGAAACATATTACAGTTATACAGTATAATCCCATTATAATGCTGCAAGTTAAGATGTATTATTATGATTATATCAAGTAATTATGATTTTTTTTTTCAGAGTGCCGTGTCTGTGTATAAGTGACCTTCTTTGCTTACTAATTACGTACTTTATAAATATTGGACATATTGTCCAGTTTTGACTCACAATTAACTGTATTTTCTTTATGAACACAATATACAATATTAATGGATATACAGGAAATTGAACTTTTTTAGAAACAAATGTCTACACATACATGTTTATCAGTGACAATATATAAGTATGAAACAATGTTTCAAATTTAATTTGTTAAAAATGACTTTTTGAAACATGGTTATTTTGTTAAATAACACTACTCAGGAACTGTTGTAAAATGTAAAATGTTCGTTGTAGTGCAAGTAATGGATACTGTTATGCTTACATCATTTTGTCAATAAAGACAAATAACATTAGTAACTGTATTTATTGTATTGTTGGGACTTTTTATTCGCAAATGACTACAGAATAGTTAATCTTTTATTTTGAAAAATAATGCAGTCAACCAGACAACCCCGGAAGTGCAACAACATAGGAAGTTCGTTTGCAATATTATGCATTTTCAGGAAATATACAATTTAACGTGAATAACGTTCTAAAGGAAACAATCAAGACTCACTACATTGTTAATCGGTGTCTGAATGACGGATACATCTTGAGTTCGAGGGAAACGCAACATTCTTCAGTGTTTGTAGATATCACCATGCGACATGTTTTGTAGTATTTAGGCTATTTCATCGAAAGGGATATGAAGACATGGTGCTGTGTATAATTGAATTCAATTGAATTTGAGAAGAAATATAAAGGTAAAATAACGCTAACATTTGCATATTTATCCAGACCTTCCATCTGCATGTGCTGACTATAAGCAGAATTACTACGTTGTGATCATTGCTGGTAACAAACAAGTCGGTGTTTTTGCACTTTCCGTCATTTCGAATGAACGACAGAATTTACTTAAGTAAGAAATAGGTCACTGAAAGTGTCACCAAAATTGGTCTTAAAAGATCTGATCAGATCCGATCAATCTTAACCTTGTTCATAAAACGGGCCAGAAAATAACAAGCATGAGTTTCTTCAGTTTTGGCCAAAGTGCAGAAATTGATGTAGTTCTGACTGATGCTGAGACGAGAAAGAAGGCTGAACATAAGACTGAAGATGGGAAGAAGGACAAATATTTCCTATTTTATGATGGGGAGACTGTGGCAGGAAAGGTCAACGTTACACTGAAGAACCCTGGGAAAAGACTGGAACATCAAGGCATCAAAATCGAATTTGTAGGCCAGATTGGTGAGTGTTCTTAGTTTAATGCAGTGATATCTATTCCAAATGAATCATAATAAATGCAATGTCGCTTTATATTGGACTTTTTAGTCAACAACAGTTGTGTCGAATGTGCCAATAGGCCTAGATGCATTCCATGAGAGTGATTATTTTGCGATGTCTTTGAATGTCTGAAGTGTATACCTGTCCTTCCTTCACAGAGCTGTACTACGACAGAGGAAACCATCATGAGTTTGTCTCCCTGGTGAAAGATCTGGCAAGGCCTGGTGAGCTTACTCAGTCACAGACCTTCGACTTTGAGTTCACCCATGTTGAGAAGCCCTATGAGTCCTACACAGGCCAGAATGTGAAGCTACGGTAAGGAAACATTCGGCCTGAACATTCTCTGCCAAAATAACTATTACGTTATGGCTCACTTTTTAACCCGAGATCCCCTTTGACCCGACAGTCATGTGCCTAGCACTACATCCTCAGCAAGAGTAATGTTTGTGTGCTTCACATGCTCAATGTCTTGCATTACACACACAAATCATGATTAGTGGTTATGATAATGCCCATCTTTTATAGCCTCAGGATGCAATGAGGATATGTTGTTGGATGACATCTGTTGAGATTACAGCAGGTTTGCTCAGTGTCTGTTGGTTGTACTTGCAGGTATTTTCTGCGCGCTACGGTGAGCAGGAGACTGAATGACATCAGTAAAGAGATGGATATTGTGGTGCACACACTCAGCACGTACCCAGAGCTCAACTCGTCAATAAAAATGGAAGTTGGGATCGAAGACTGTCTCCACATTGAGTTTGAGTACAACAAATCCAAGTAAGGCTGAAAGAGACATTTTTTCAGTACCCTCAGTCACCTCAATTTTTTTGGTCAATTTACAAAATAACAAAATGCCACCACTCCTAGTCACAGGAACATGCAGAAATCATTGTAGCTTAGAACCTTTCCTTTGACTATTTGTCTTTGCGGCAGAGCAGTCCTGTGACAATCATTCCTGTCTTTCACAGGTACCACCTGAAAGATGTCATTGTGGGTAAAATCTACTTCCTGCTGGTGCGGATTAAAATCAAGCACATGGAGATTGACATCATCAAAAGGGAGACAACTGGCACCGGTCCTAGTGTGTACCATGAAAATGACACCATCGCCAAATATGAGATCATGGATGGAGCTCCTGTCCGAGGTAAAGGATATAGTGAAGATTGTATGCTTTTGAAAATTGCAATTCTCAAACTACCTATCAGGTCTAACTGGGTGTTTTAATTATGTTTAAGGAGAGTCAATTCCAATACGGTTGTTTCTGGCTGGCTATGAGATGACCCCTACCATGCGAGACATCAATAAGAAGTTCTCTGTGCGTTACTACCTTAATCTAGTGCTGATTGATGAGGAGGAGAGACGCTACTTCAAACAGCAGGTACAGAACAGTGGCTTCTGATGGGTGACTGTTAGCAGTGATCCCAGATTAAATTGTGTGCCCTTATAGAGGGAATTTATCAGGTGTCAGGTTCAACATGGTGTATCCATTGTTCACTGTGATGCACATTATATATTGCATTCCTACCTAGCAGTAAATGTGTCCCTATGGAAATGCTTTAGTGATTAAGACAATGAGCTCATGACCACTTCCTTCTCAATCAGGAAATCACACTGTGGAGGAAAGGGGATGTGGTGAGGAAGAGCATGTCGAGCCAGGCCACCATCGGAGCCCAGCGGTTTGAGGGCTCAGTCAGTTTAGAGAGTGCTCTGGAGAAGGCGGCGAGGGAGGACAGCGCCTAAAGCTGCCTCCACTCATTCTCCTCACAGAAGACTGGCAGTGTCTGTGGAAAAGTAGTGGGGGCACCTGTCAGCTCACATGATCACTGATAAAGTAGCCCTCTGTTTGTTAGGGCTGCTGAATTAAGGGATAAAGGAAGGATGAAGGGAAGTCTAGAGGTAAACACCTGAACAATGAAAAAGAAGCCTGCATGAGGCATTACAGCGGCCTAAAATTCCGCTGCAGGTGAACTCCATCAACACACATATCCAGTGAAAGTAAAGCCGGCCACTTATTTAGATCTCCCCTGTGCGTGATACCCTAAAAATTGAATATTATACCGTCATGTCATCTTCAATTTATCAACTTTCTTCGTCACAAAATATATTTCTAGCTTTATATAAATGGATTCTAACTCCGTATACAACACTGTATTGTCACAGGGAGTTAGTCATGAGTAACAGCAATGCATTTTGAAAACATTCCATACCCAGTCAAATGCATTCCTGACATTTTAATGTGGTCTGTCATAATGAAATCTGAAATTGTATCTTTGCACAGATATGTATCCGTTGCTTCTCCACATACACATTCTCCTCTCAGTCCTTGTGTAATGATTGCAGTGAGATCAATGGAAGGTTTCTACTGCATTGGAAGTGTCATCTAATTTCTTTGAGTGAGAGGGCTAGATAAAGTATTACTAACCCATTCATTTTAAAGTCCTGCAAATAAGAGCTATAGAACTCTCACCCTCTTATACCATCATGTACAGTGAATAGCATACAGACGGTGTCAAAATATGACCATTACATTCACATGCTTTACCTAAGCATTCCAATAGTGTTAGGCAGGGATTTTAAGTGCTTGTATTTGAGGTCTGATATTAAGTCTTCTGTTTCGTCCAAGTTAGACTTGAAATGTCGTGCCTAAGTGTATCTAGCAAATTAAATCCTGTTGCCTCATTACATTTAACGCACTTCTTTTAGCCTGAAATTTCTGTATTTTTTTGTGCTCTGCAAATGACTAATTATAGCCCCTTCCCCAAAACTGAAATAAATTGATGCCATATGCATTGTTATCCACAGACTCATTTTGGTATAGAAATAAGTTGCTTGCACCTGAAATATTTCAATGGACTGATGATTGATTACCTTGGAAATGAAAATGTTGCATGTTTAGACTGAAATGATCCCCTTTATAGACAGTGAAGGCAAACACATGAACTGTCTTAATATAAACATATTTAATATTAGAAATAAACTCCAGGGTGTCTGACAAACACAGAAACCTTGAGACAATTTTCATTCAATACAAGCACAATGGTTCAATAGACAGTAAACATATTAGCATCATCATCATCTTGTCCAAATCTTCACAGTGGGTCTTTGTCCTCCAAACTCACTTTAATTTGTTTTTAATATATGATTTTACTTAGACAAAAGCTTTGTAAACTATGATGAGGTGGAGATTTGACAACCATATTACTCAGTGTCACTGATCTCCACGTACCTCTGGTGAGGGGCTGGACAGACACCCTGGTGAAGAGAGCCATGCCATTCAGGGGCCTGCCTTGTGCTGCAGGTGGGTCTTCTTCAACTCAGACAGAGGAATGAAGTGATTCAACATCCTCTCAAACTGGACACCAACCTGACAGTCAAACATGAAAC
Organism: Salmo salar; assembly: GCF_965601325.2. Lineage (NCBI taxonomy): Eukaryota > Metazoa > Chordata > Actinopteri > Salmoniformes > Salmonidae > Salmo > Salmo salar. The sequence continues at coordinate 137,876,294 of NC_138299.1, forward strand.
AAGCCAGCAGAGTACTAGTACAGTAAATTGGATTGTGATTTTTAAAAAGCCTGTTACATATCAGTGATGTATCTTGATCTCAAGCCATTTGGAACGCAAACAAATGTAAACATGAAATCATTCCATACTCTATCTGGGGTTGTCTGCCTTGCTGGAGGTGTCGTAATGGACATCTTTCTTGTAAAACTGGTCCACATAGGACTCCTTTACAATCTGGAAAAGAGAAAGCAGGTGAGAGGCACCATACCTGAAACACAACCAACAGAAATAGGAACAGGTAGAGGCTCACCTTCATAACTCCAGATATTCCAGGCTCCTTGCAGTTACTGTGCTAGAAGAATACTTGCTGCCCCGCTTTCATGTCTCGCATGAAGTTACAGGCCCGGTAGTTCCAAACAACATCCCAACACCCAATTTGGTTGGGAAGAGTCTTCAAATCCTTGATCCCAAACTGGCATAGTAAATAAGTAAGCCTTGACGACCCATAGGGCAATAGCCTATCTCCTGTTTCTGTATATCGTTAGGCAGCTTGATGTAAAAGTATACTCCCTAGACAGGATGCTAGTCTGCCTCAGGGCCTTGCCCCCAATCCATTTCCTTAGTGCTGAAAGCCAAGCAGATCCATCAGGTCACATTTGAGTCTTTGGTATAACTTGACTGGGGGATTGAACCCCCAACCTTCCAATCTAAGGGAAGACACATTAACCACAAAGCCTGACATGGAATAGCCATAGATGACACCATCCTATTATTATTAAGGAGAACAGAATATCTTGACATTTATGCCATTTTCAAAGCATATGTCTGGCTCTGTGACAGTACTGTGGGGGTGGGTATAATTGGAACGTTTCAACAGGAATCTGTGCCAAAAACTTTGTAAAGTACAAGGTTGCCAAAAACAACGCATACAAAGTAGCACGAAAATAGCCATTCGAAAATCAAATCATAGTGCTAGTAAAGTGATTGTGCAACAGTTTCAGGGACGTTGACAAACCTTGCAATGTCATGTATTGTACAGAAATGTGAATGCTTTTACTTACTGGATTGTAGTGTTCCACGGGTTTCATTAAAATCAGTTAATTATGCAAAGGATTACATTGTTACTTACTGGTATGTTATAAAGATGCGAATCGAAGTGGTCCCGTCAGTACGCTGCAAAAGGAAGGACTCAGAATAATGAATAACTCCCGCGCTAGTGACGTAGTTCAAAGGCACGTGATGTAGAAACAGTTCGCTTTAGTTTGATTTCTCTGTTTAGGACTCCTTAATGTCTATGGTTTAAGCAAGCAATTGACCTTAGGGTATTTCTCGGTGGTTAATGAAATTACGAGAAAAATTAGGCTTTTCCTGAAAAAGGATCGAAGAAAACTAACCAGGAGCTGCACAATAAAAATAAGAACTACACTTATCTTATGTAATGGAACTACATTTCCCTACAGCATCAGCGTGACATAACCAGTGACCAACATGGCGGCTGTTGGAACGTTCTCTAGAGTTGCCAGACTGAGTTTATGCATTGGCAGAAGATGTCGTTTAATATCGAACAGCGCACAGAGACGAGGAATAGCTTCATGCATTGACCGTAAGTTCCATGAGCATTTTGGGGTTTAAATCGTTGGTAGAGTAATGCGGACTTGCACTGCTAGTCATCTGACGTGTTAACATTAGTTGGGATGAGCAGAATTGCTCGCTAAACTAGTTAGCTGACTAACGTTAGTAGGTAACTGACTGCATAAAGTGTCTTGTTTTTCATTGCTAAGTGTGCATTTTCCAGAAATGCATTGCTACTTATGTACTACTTAGTCATATTGACCTCTGTTGGTAACGTTCTACTGTACTACCTAACGAGCTATGTAACAACCTCTGGTGGTCAAGTGATACTCAATCGTTATTTTGCAGCTAAAGTAGTCGTGTTGATGCATTGTAACTGTATGAATTTTAAGAATTATTTATTTATTTTTTATTTCACCTTTATTTAACCAGGTAGGCAAGTTGAGAACAAGTTCTCATTTAAAATTTCGAACTGGTCAAGATAAAGCAAAGCAGTTTGACACATACAACAACACAGAGTTACACATGGAGTAAAACAAACCTACAGTCAATAATATAGTAGAAAAATAAGTCTATATACAAAGTGAGCAAATGAGGTGAGATAAGGGAGGTAAAGGCAAAAAAGGCCATGGTGGTGAAGTAAATACAATATAGCAAGTAAAACACTGGAATGGTAGATTTGCAGTGGAAGAAAGTAGAAATAGAAATAATGGGGTGCAAAGGAGCAAAATAAATAAATACAGTAGGGGAAGAGGTAGTTGTTTGGGCTAAATGTATAGATGGGCTATGTACAGGTGCAGTAATCTGTGAGCTGCTCTGACAGCTGGTGCTTAAGGCTAGTGAGGGAGATAAGTGTTTCCAGTTTCAGAGATTTTTGTAGTTCGTTCCAGTCATTGGCAGCAGAGAACTGGAAGGAGAGGCGGCCGAAGGAGGGATTGGCTTTGGGGGTGACCAGAGAGATACACCTGCTAGAGCGCGTGCTACAGGTGGGTGCTGCTATGGTGACCAGCGAGCTGAGATAAAGGGGAACTTTACCCAGCAGGGTCTTTTAGATGACCTGGAGCCAGTGGGTTTGGCGACAAGTATGAAGCGAGGGCCAGCCAACGAGAGCGTACAGGTCGCAGTGGTGGGTAGTATATGGGGCTTTGGTGACAAAACAGATGGCACTGTGATAGACTGCATCTAATTTATTGAGTAGGGTATTTTAGGCTATTTTGTAAATGACGTTGCCGAAGTCGAGGATCGGTAGGATGGTCAGTTTTACGAGGGTATGTTTGGCAGCATGAGTGAAGGATGCTTTGTTGTGAAATAGGAAGCCAATTCTAGATTTAACTTTAGATTGGAGATGTTTGATGTGAGTCTGGAAGGAGAGTTTACAGTCTAACCAGACACCTAGGTATTTGTAGTTGTCCACATATTCTAAGTAAGAACCGTCCAGAGTAGTGATGCTGGACGGGCGGGCAGGTGCAGGCAGCGATCGGTTGAAGAGCATGCATTTAGTTTCTTGCATTTAAGAGCAGTTGGAGGCCACGGAAGGAGAGTTGTATGGCATTGAAGCTCGTCTGGAGGGTAGTTAACAGTGTCCAAAGAAGGGCCAGAAGTATACAGAATGGTGTCGTCTGTGTAGAGGTGGATCGAGACTCACCAGCAGCAAGAGCGACATCATTGATGTATACAGAGAAAAGAGTCGGCCCAAGAATTGAACCCTGTGGCACCCCCATAGACTGCCAGAGGCCCGGACAACAGGCCCTCCGATTTGACACACTAAACTCTATCAGAGAAGTAGTTGGCGAACCAGGCGAGGCAATCATTTTAGAAACCAAGGCTATTGAGTCTGCCGATGAGGATGTGGTGATTGACAGAGTCGAAAGCCTTGGCCAGGTCAATGAATACGGCTGCACAGTATTGTTTCTTATCGATGGTGGTTATGATATCATTTAGGACCTTGAGCGTGGCTGTGGTGCACCCATGACCAGCTCTGAAACCAGATTGCATAGCGGAGAAGGTGCGGTGGGATTCGAAATGGTCGGTAATCTGTTTGTTGACTTGGCTTTCGAAGACTTTAGAAAGGCTGTGTATGCTGTGCAGTGCAGTGCTGATATATGTCTGTAGCAGTTTGGGTCAAGAGTGTCCCCCCCTTTGAAGAGGGGGATGACCGCAGCTGCTTTCCAATCTTTGGGAATCTCAGATGACACAAAAGAGAGGTTGAACAGGCTAGTAATAGGGGTTGCAACAATTTCGGCAGATCATTTTAGAAAGTGTCCAGATTGTCTAGCCCGGCTGATTTGTAGGGGTCCAGATTTTGCAGCTCTTTCAGAACATCAGCTTACTGGATTTGGGAGAAGGAGAAATGGGGAAGGCTTGGGTGAGTTGCTGTGGGGGGTGCAGTGCTGTTGACTGGGGTAGGGGTAGCCAGGTGAAAAGCATGGCCAGCCGTAGAAAAATGCTTATTGAAATTCTCAATTATAGTGGATTTATCGGTGGTGAGAGTTTCCTATCCTCAGTGCAGTGGGCAGCTGAGAGGATGTGCTCTTATTCTCCAAGGACTTTAGTGTCCCAGAACTTTTTTGAGTTTGTGTTGCAGGAAGTACATTTCTGCTTGAAAAAGCTAGCCTTTGCTTTTCTAACTGCCTGTGTATATTGGTTTCTAACTTCCCTGAAAAGTTGCATATCACGGGGGCTGTTCGATGCTAATGCAGAACGCCACAGGATGTTTTTGTGTTGGTTAAGGGCAGTCAGGTCTGGAGAGAACCAAGGGCTATATCTGTTCCTGGTTCTACATTTCTTGAATGGGGCATGCTTATTTAAGATGGTGAGGAAGGCATTTAAAAAAATAACCGGGCATCCTCTACTGAAGGGATGAGGTCAATATCCTTCCAGGATACCGGGGCCAGGTCGATTAGAAAGGCCTGGTCGCTGAAGTGTTTCAGGAAGCGTTTGACAGTGATGAGTGGCGGTCGTTTGACCGCTGACCCTTTACGGATGCAGGCAATGTGGCAGTGATCGCTGAGATCTTGGTTGAAAACAGCAGAGGTGTATTTAGAGGGCAAGTTGGTTAGGATGATATCTATGAGGGTGCCCGTGTTTACGGCTTTGGGGTGGTACCTGGTAGGTTCATTGATAATTTGTGTGAGATTGAGGGCATCAAGCTTAGATTGTAGGGTGGCTGGAGTGTTAAGCATGCATGGTGGTGTACAGACAGTCTTACTTGAGGAAAGCCACTTGATTCCTATTGGTCAGCCATGTCTCCTTTCCACCTCTCAAATCAAATTGTATTGGTCACATACACATGGTTATCAGATGTTAATGCGAATGTAGCGAAATGCTTCTGAGGCAGAGGTGTGTGTGTTCTACGACCCTGCCTTGGGGTGGGCTTCTGTCCTGATCTACGTTGACTTGACAGATGTGATGTAAGGGCAAGTGTGATGTGTGTGATGTTCAATGGTTTTTCAACTATTTCTCTTCAAGTAAAAATGTTTAAAACGATTCTGGTAATTATGCCGCACTCAACAGTACTGCCATTGTCTAACACTGCTAGACTTTATGCAGTATGTGCCCTTCGTGACTATTCTTAACACCGCTAGACTTTATGCATTATGTGCCCTGCGTGACGCTATTCTTAACACTGCTAGACTTTATGCAGTATGTGCCCTGTGTAACCGGTGCTGTACTGCGCCGCTGTAACTCTGCGTTGTGTGTGGTTGATTGAGACTATAGATGTGGACTTTGGAGATCAGGTTGTTTTAATTAAGCAGAATTCACTCTCTGCATCCTGCATCTGCATCCAAAAGAAAATAAAACATTTGTAGAGCACATATGTTCTGCGAATCGTCGCCTCTTTCTACAACAGATGCACAATACAAGGGACTGGGGTCATTCGAGGAGCTAGCCATCGTTCACACATACAATAGCCTGCTAATACCTTAGATAACTATTAACCACATGTTGAATTCAGAATGTTAATATCATCCTAAAAACTACAGTTACAAGTGCATCTTAACAATACACTTATGAGTAACCTCTAAATATACAACATTATTCATGAACAAAACACTGTGTGTGTGTGTGTGACTTTGTGCTTAAAATAATCAAACTTTTCTGAAGACGACAGAAAAAGCATGCCTACCTCTCATAGTTCATCAAAATGATTTGAGCACAAAGGGCAAAATGCAAGTACACACTCCCCTACTCCCAAGATGCAGGCATGCATAATAACAAATCAACATGCCATATTCATATATGAACCTGGTGAAATTCACACAGTCTTTTAACAACTGTTACACCTGCATGACTCTATTCTTAACTCCCTCCTTGCAGCTGCTCATGGCCTCAGTGATGAACAGAAAGAGTTTCAGAAGATGGCCTTTGACTTTGCAGCAAATGAAATGTCTCCACACATGGCTGAGTGGGATGAAAAGGTATTACTGTGAAGTGCAGTTTGTTTAGCTATTCCCTTTCAGCCCATACATGTCAATGGAATAAAAGGAACCGTATCAAACATATGGAAACTACCTGTTTGACTCCTTTCCATGAATGCCATTCCAGCCATTAGCTTCTCCCACCAGCCTCCTCTGCAATCACTAAACCCCTTTTTTTATGAGAGGGCATTTGTATGAAGGTAAAAAGCAACTTTCGTTGTTCAGGAAATCTTCCCGGTGGAGACCATGCGTAAGGCTGCCCAGCTGGGGTTTGGGGGGATCTATGTCCAGCCGGAGGTGGGGGGATCTGGCTTGTCTCGTCTGGACACCTCGCTCATCTTTGAGGCCTTATCGACAGGCTGCGTTAGCACCACAGCCTACATCAGCATTCACAAGTAAGGCATGGCCAATGCCAGCAATCACCACAACCTCTCAAAAGTGTCTGCTCAAGAGATTCACCAAACATCACATATAGATGATGGACTAATATTAATTGAAAGCAGGGGTAAGTATGGGGTGTTCATTAATAGATGCTCATTTCTGTGCAGCATGTGTAACTGGATGATTGACACCTTTGGCAACACTGAGCAGAGGGAGAAGTACTGCCCTGAGCTTTGTACGATGGACAAGTTTGCCTCTTATTGTCTCACTGAGCCAGGTTGGTTTTTTTGTCCTCATCTTTCTATTATGTGATGGTGTCATGCATTGACACCATGAACCTGTATAGTGTGGCTATCCTTTCTGTCTTATTGAATCTCATTTCCCATTCATGTTTCAGGCAGTGGCAGTGATGCTGCTTCGTTACTCACTACTGCAAAGTTGGAAGGAGACCATTATGTTCTCAATGGGTCCAAGGTACTGTTTTTATTCATCGCCTTACTGTAGCTGATATGAAAGAATAAATTGTGATGTAAAGTGGAGGTATCACTCTCACTGTGTTTGTCCTGCTGCAGGCCTTCATCAGTGGAGGAGGAGACACAGATGTGTACATTGTAATGTGTCGGACGGGAGGGAAAGGTCCCAAGGGGATCTCCTGTGTGGTGGTGGAGAAAGACACTCCAGGACTCAGCTTTGGCAAGAAGGAGAAGAAGGTAGCTGGCCTTTGATTGATGTTGATAGTCTTAAATTGGTCATTTTGAATACAATCCTTATGTCTAATAAACTGTAAAGCAGGAGCCTACAAACTTACATGGTCTATAGTTAATTTCTACATGTCTAAGTGAAGCCATGCCCACCAGGGGGCATAGTTGTGTTGAAGCCCTGAGGGATGCAGTGATTCTCCAACGGAGGCCTCTGTTCTCTCTCTCTACAGGTGGGATGGAACTCTCAGCCAACCAGAGCAGTGATCTTAGAGGACTGCCACGTCCCAGTGACCAGTCGGCTGGGTCAGGAGGGACAGGGCTTTAACATCGCTATGAGAGGCCTGAATGGCGGCAGGATCAATATTGGTGAGGTGGCAACAGGTTTACCTTTTTGTTTCAATGGTTTGTTATTTGAGATATATATATACCTTAGCCAAATACATTTAAACTCAGTTTTTCACAATTCCTGACGTTTAGTCCTAGAAAAAATTCCATGTCTTAGGTCAGTTAGGATCACCACTTGATTTTAAGAATGTGAAATGTCAGAATAATAGAGAATGCTTTTTTTTTCAGCTTTTATTTCTTTCATCACATTCTCAGTGGGTCAGAAGTTTACATACTCATTTAGTATTTGGTAGCATCGCCTTTAAATTGTTTAACCTGGGTCAAACGTTTCGGGTAGCCTTCCACAAGCTTCCCACAATAAGTTGGGTGAATTTTGGCCCATTCCTCCTGACAGAGTGTTTTGTAGGCCTCCTTGCTCGCACAAGCTTTTTCAGTTCTGCCCACAAATGATCTATAGGATTGAGGTCAGAGCTTTGTGATGGCCACTCCAATACCTTGACTTTGTTGTCCTTAAGCCATTTTGCCACAACTTTGGAAGTATGCTTGGGGTCAGTGTCCATTTGGAAGACCCATTTGCGACTAAGCTTAAACTTCCTGACTGATGTCTTGAGATGTTGCTTCAATATATCCACTTCATTTTCCTACCTCATGATGCCATCTATTTTGTGAAGTGCACCAGTCCCTCCTGCAGCAAAGCACTCCCACAACATGATTCTGCCACCCCCCTACTTCACGGTTGGGATGGTGTTCTTTGGCTTGCAAGCCTCCCCCTTTTCCTCCAAACATAACGATGGTCATTATGGCCAAACAGTTCTATTTTTGTTTCATCAGACCAGAGGACTTTTCTCCAAAAAGTACGGTCTTTGTCCCCATGTGCAGTTGCAAACCGTAGTCAGGCTTTTTCATGGCGGTTTTGGAGCGGTGGCTTCTTCCTTGCTGAGCGGCCTTTCAGGTTATGTCGATATAGGACTTGTTTTACTGTGGATATAGATACTTTTGTACCCGTTTCCTCCAGCATCTTCACAAGGTCCTTTGCTGCTGTTCTGGGATTGATTTGCACTTTTTGCACCAAAGTACGCTCATCTCTAGGAGACAGAACGTGTCTCCTTCCTGAGAGGTATGACGGCTGCGTGGTCCCATGGTGTTTATACTTGCATACTATTGTTTGTACAGATGAACGTGGTACCTTCAGGCATTTGGAAATTGCTCCCAAGGATGAACCAGACTTGCGGAGGTCTACAATTCTTTTTCTGAGGTCTTGGCTGATTTCTTTTGATTTTCCCATGATGTCAAGCAAAGAGGCACTGAGTTTGAAGTTAGGCCTTGAAATACATCCACAGGTACACCTCCAATTGTCTCAAATTATGTCAATTAGCCTATCAGAAGCTTCTAAAGCCATGACATCATTTTCTGGAATTTTCCAAGCTGTTTAAAGGCACAGTCAACTTGGTGTACAGTATGTAAACTTCTGACCCACTGGAATTGTGATACAGTGAAATAATCTGTCTCTAAACAATTGTTGGAAAATGACTTGTGTCATGCACAAAGTAGATGTCCTGACCGACTTGCCAAAACTATAGTTTGTTAACAAGAAATTTGTGGAGTGGTTGAAAAACGAGTTTTAATGACTCCAACCTAAGTATGTAAACTTCCGACTTTAGCTTTATCTGTGTTTATTATTATTTTTTTCTGAAGTCGGTTTTCCTTAACCCATTTACTTCACATTTTGAAAACACAACCAAGGCTCAGGTGTCTGCTACATTAACTTACTGTGCATTATCTGCCTGCAGCCTCTTGTTCTCTTGGGGCGGCCCATGCATGTGTACAGCTGGCGAGAGATCACCTGTTAGTACGCAAGCAGTTTGGAGATACCCTCTCAAGCAACCAGGTAAGCGTTCCATCAGGTCTACAGCTCTGAATTGGGAAAGACCTTTAGTGATACTGTGTTTGACGGTTTCTCTCTGGGTTTCTTTTGTAGTTCCTGCAGTTTAAGTTGGCAGAGATGGCCACCAAGCTAGTGGCGTCGCGTCTGTTGGTGCGTGAGGCTGCCTTGGCACTGCAGGAGGGCAGGTCTGACGCTGTGTCCCTCTGCTCCATGGCCAAACTCTTTGTCACTGACGAGTGCTTCAACGTGAGTCAATTCGTTTTTCCTCTTTAAAATGGTTCTTAGGGATACTGTGTTATTTTAGTATTTACTGTAAAACTTCCATTAGCTAGCTATTAGCCTGGAAGTGTATTTGTTTTAACTGCAGCAGACTTGTGTTTTGACATGCAGGGATCAGTCATTCAACGCAAGGTAGAGGTGCAGTGAAATTCCACTGCAGCATAATGACACTTTTTGGGGGGGACCCAGAGCTTATTGTAGGCCAGTGTTTCTTTGCTAAAATGTGAAACGATGCCCAACCATTAAAATGGACCAGTGCATGTTGGAGACTCAACGTTTTACAGTAAGTGGTCTCCTCTTACGCACTGGTAATGATGTAGAAGTCTATTAGATGTAGCTGCACATCGGTATCTTTGCCCTCTCTCAACAGATCTGTAACCAGGCACTCCAGATGCATGGTGGATACGGTTACCTCAAAGACTACGCTGTTCAGCAGTTTGTCCGGGATATCAGAGTACACCAGATACTGGAGGGTATGTATGCACCGCTCTTACTATGACAAAGCTGTCCTTGTGAAATTGTGCTTTTTAACATAATGGTTCAGTATTTTAATGGCAATGCACACATCTTTATAAACTTGATCACTAGCCACTGTTGCATTGACAAATTACTGATTTACCCTTTTATATTTTCTCTCTTTCAGGAACAAATGAAGTGATGCGGATGATAATTGCCAGAAGTTTACTGTCAGAGTCTGGATAAATATAATGCCATGGGCTGGCCAAAAATGGACTTTCTCCTGTCTTGAAGGGATGGTGTGGTGGCAGGCTTGTTGTTTGACTGTATCCCTCAAGTGTCTTGGAACGCCCCTCTTTTAAAGGGGGAATACTATAGGCTAAAGCTGTAATTAGGTCTTTTTCTGTTTGTGTGGAATGAAATAACAGCTGCTCATTGAGGGATATGGAAGTGGAACCATATTAGATGTCATATTTGTCCATGCTGTATTTTGTGGATCAGTATTGGGGTGAAGGTTTTTGGTTATCTATATCAGATTAGTTCGATGACATCACGGTTTCTCCTGCACATTCAGATATGGTGGCAACATTTGAAACATGAGCAAGTTTGGTTCTCATGATTCAGTTTAATCATAAAACAATATTAAATGTATCATCCAGGTGGGTTGGATGACTGAGGTTTTATATAATACACTGCTCAAAAAAAATAAAGGGAACACTAAAATAACACATCCTAGATCTGAATGAATGAAATAATCTTATTAAATACTTTTCTTTACATAGTTGAATGTGCTGTCAACAAAATAATCAATGGAAATCCAATTTTATCAACCCATGGAGGTCTGGATTTGGAGTCACACTCAAAATTAAAGTGGAAAACCACACTACAGGCTGATCCAACTTTGATGTAATGTCCTTAAAACAAGTCAAAATGAGGCTCAGTAGTGTGTGTGGCCTCCACGTGCCTGTATGACCTCCCTACAACGCCTGGGCATGCTCCTGATGAGGTGGCGGATGGTCTCCTGAGGGATCTCCTCCCAGACCTGGACTAAAGCATCTGCCAACTCCTGGACAGTCTGTGGTGCAACGTGGCGTTGGTGGATGGAGAGAGACATGATGTCCCAGATGTGCTCAATTGGATTCAGGTCTGGGGAACGGGCGGGCCTGTCCATAGCATCAATTCCTTCCTCTTGCAGGAACTGCTGACACACTCCAGCCACATGAGGTCTAGCATTGTCTTGCATTAGGAGGAACCCAGGGCCAACCGCACCAGCATATGGTCTCACAAGGGGTCTGAGGATCTCATCTCGGTACCTAATGGCAGTCAGGCTACCTATGGAGGGCTGTGCGGCCCCACAACGAAATGCCACCCCACACCATGACTGACCCACCGACAAACCAGTCATGCTGGAGGATGTTGCAGGCAGAACGTTCTCCACGGCGTCTCCAGACTGTCACGTCTGTCACATGTGCTCAGTGTGAACCTGCTTTCATCTGTGAAGAGCACAGGGTGTCAGTGCCGAATTTGCCAATCTTGGTGTTCTCTGGCAAATGCCAAATGTCCTGCACGGTGTTGGGCTGTAAGCACAACCCCCACCTGTGGACGTCGGGCCCTCATACCACCCTCATGAAGTCTGTTTCTGACCGTTTGAGCAGACACCTGCGCATATGTGGCCTGCTAGAGGTCATTTTGCAGGGCTCTGGCAGTGCTCCTCCTGCTCCTCCTTGCACAAAGGCGGAGGTAGCGGTCCTGCTGCCGGGTTGTTGCCCTCCTACGGCCTCCTCCACGTCTCCTGATGTACTGGCCTGTCTCCTGGTAGCGCCTCCATGCTCTGGACACTACGCTGACAGACACAGCAAACCTTCTTGCCACAGCTCGCATTGATGTGCCATCCTGGATGAGCTGCACTACCTGAGCCACTTGTGTGGGTTGTAGACTCCGTCTCATGCTACCACTAGAGTGAAAGCACCGCCAGCATTCAAAAGTGACCAAAACATCAGCCAGGAAGCATAGAAACTGAGAAGTGGTCTGTGGTTACCACCTGCAGAACCACTCCTTTATTGGGGGTGTCTTGCTAATTGCCTATAATTTCCACCTGTTGTCTATTCCATTTGCACAACAGCATGTGAAATGTATTGTCAATCAGTGTTGCTTCCTAAGTGGACAGTTTGATTTCACAGAAGTGTGAATAACTTGGAGTTACATTGTGTTGTTTAAGTGTTCCCTTTATTTTTTTGAGCAGTATATTTGGTACTGCATTATAAGAACCATGTTTTAAAGGTCCAATGCAGCTGTTTCTCTATCAAATCATTTCTGGATAACAATGATGTTGGCAAAATTTTTATTGAAAACAATGACCAAATTCTCAAGCAGCTCTTACACTAAATGGCCATTATAATTTCACAGTATTCCAACCTCAAAACACAGGTAATCACAATTGACTGCACTAGACCTTTAAGAACCTTTTGCCGTTAAGGGAAGAATATTTAAAACCCAGATATCTCAGTCATTGACAAATTATACATTCCAGCTACCTAATTGAGATTAGTAATATATTCTCTGTGTACATAAATGTAATAAAACTACAAATATTCTTATTAGATACAAGTATGGGTCAACGCTTTCTTGTCTTTAAACATTTCCAGTATTGAAATTCTATTAAATGGGCTGTTCACAACTCAACATGAACAGTTGGCCTGAGAAGAACGCTTTACATCTCTGAGCAGTAATGTGCTTAGTGTCAACATGATGGTGAGAGTTGATGAGCATACATTCTCTCCAGGCAAACCCTCGTCAATTGTTGTAACTGGCGTATATAGTCATGGCCAAAAGTTGAGAATGACACATTCATTTTAACAAGGTCTGCATGATGGCAATTTGCATATACTCCAGAATGTTATGAAGAATGATCAGATGAATTGCAAAGTCCCTCTTTGCCATGCAAATGAACTGATTCCCCCAAAAACATTTCCAATGCATTTCAGCCCTGCCACAAAAGGACCAGCTGACATGTCAGTGATTCTCTCGTTAACACAGGTGTAAGTGTTGACGAGGACAAGGCTGGAGATCACGCATGCTGATTGAGTTCGAATAACAGACTGGAAGCTTCAAAAGGAGGGTGGTGCTTGGAATCATTGTTCTTCCTCTGTCAACCATGGTTACCTGCAAGGAAACACGTGCCATCATCATTGCTTTGCACAAAAAGGGCATCACAGGCAAGGATATTGTTGCCAGTAAGATTGCACCTAAATCAACCATTTATCGGATCACCAAGAACTTCAAGGAGAGCGGTTCAATTGTAAAGAAGGCTTCAGGGCGCCCAAGAAAGTCCAGCAAGTGCCAGGACCGTCTCCTAAAGTTGATTCAGCTGCGGGATCGGGGCACCACCTGTACAGAGCTTGCTCTGGAATGGCAGCAGGCAGGTGTGAGTGCGGCTAAGACTTTGAGGATGGCCTGGTGTCAAGAAGGGCAGCAAAGAAGCCACTTCTCTCCAGGAAAAACATCAGGGACAGACTGATATTCTGCAAAAGGTACAGGGATTGGACTGCTGAGGACTGGGGTAAAGTCATTTTCTCTGAATCCCCTTTCCAATAGTTTGGGGCATCCGGGAAAAAAGCTTGGCCGGAGAAGACAAGGTGAGCGCTACCATCAGTCCTGTGTCATGCCAACAGTAAAGCATCCTGAGACCATTCATGTGTGGGGTTGCTTCTCAGCCAAGGGAGTGGGCTCACTCACAATTTTGCCTAAGAACACAGCCATGAATAAAGAATGGTACCAACACATCCTCCGAGAGCAACTTCTCCCAACCATCCAGGAACAGTTTGGTGACGAACAATGCCTTTTCCAGCATGATGGAGCACCTTGCCATAAGGAAAGTGATAACTAAGTGGCTCGGGGAACAAAACATTGATATTGTGGGTCCATGGCCAGGAAACTCCCCAGACCTTAATCCCATTGAGAGCTTGTGGTCAATCCTCAAGATGCGGGTGGACAAACAAAAACCCACAAATTCTGACAAACTCCAAGCATTGATTATGCAATAATGGGCTGCCATCACTCAGGATGTGGCCCAGAAGTTAATTAGCAGCATGCCAGGGCGGATTGCAGAGGTCTTGAAAAAGAAGGGTCAACACTGCAAATATTGACTCTTTGCATCAACTTCATGTAATTGTCAATAAAAGCCTTTGACACTTATGAAATGCTTGTAATTATACTTCAGTATTCCATAGTAACATCTAAAGACACTGAAGCAGCAAACTTTGTGGAAATTAATATTTGTGTCATTCAACTTTTGGCCACGACTAAGTCAAAACTGTCAAATATATGGATTCACAAACAACTTGTTCCAACAAAATGTTTTAGAGAATAGGCCTTGTTTTAACCTTAAAGAATCTGTCTGATCATGGCATTTGAAAACAGCAAAAAGAATAAAACAAGTCTTTGAACTTGTGCAGACTTGAATACAGTAGATTCCACAAGTGTCATATTTTCTCATTTGTCTTCTTTAGCATGAGTTCTTCATTCTACTTTGAACTGCAATAAAAGTGATTTTAATTTGTAGCAAATCCTTCTCTCCTCTATACAGTCTTCCTTTGAGAAAGTCTTTCCATTTGCATCAGTTTGTGTTCAAAAGTAAAACGTGAGACACTCCAGTGGGCTATACCAGTGATCCAGCCTGGCTCTGAGCGGGCACCAAGATGGGCACAGCACCTATCCGGGCCAGGGTGGTGGAGCTGATTGGCGAGGTGAGAGGGCGTGGCACCTGGGGCTGGGCCCCCTCAGTCTTGTCGGGCTCTGTGACCATGTGGCCAGGTGGGGAATGGGGTGGGGCACCGTTGAAACTGGAGGTTCTGCTGTGTCCATAGTGAGGCATGCTACTGATGCTGGGAGGTCGGCTATGGTTGGAACTGGGGGGTCGACTGTGCTTGGAACTGGGAGGTCGACTGTGCCTGTGTGGAGCGCTACCGCCAATGTGGTTTGAGCTTGGTGGTCTGCAGTGCCCATGTGGAGAGGGGGCACCAATATTGTTAGAACTTGGGGGTTGACTGTTCCCATGTGGGGAGGGGGTACCAATGTTAGAACTAGGGGGTCTGCTGTGCACATGTGGAGAGGTGACACCAACATGGTTAGGACTGGGGGGTTGACTGAACCCATGGGGAGGGGTGTCAACAATGATACTAGTGCTGAGGGGCCGGGTGTGGCCAGGGGGTAGAGTCCCACTGATGTGGTTAGAACTGGGGGGTCGACTGTGCCTGTGTGGAGAGGTGGCATCAATGTTGTTTGCAACACAGAGGGGTCTGGTGTGCCTGGGTGGAGGTGTGCCACTGATGTACCCTGGGAGGCCCTGCAGGGGGTTGAGCTCTCCAGGCCGAAGGCGGTAGGCGTTGAGCACAGAGCCTGTGTCAGAGGCCGGAGCAGTGGGGTAGGGGAAGTTGTTGGGCTGCTGGGGGTCTCGTAGATGTGGGCTCGTGGCTATGGAGGACAGCGTGCCATTTTTGGAGAGGATGTCTGAGCCTGTGCCGCTCTTTGCCCAGGAAACACGCTTGGGTGCCTGGGCATCCTCCCTGTAATGGATAGACAGACAGACAGCCAATGAGAGAACACAAACCAAGATCATATCACATGCTACACACATTCTCCAATCACCAACCTGCAGAAACTGAATTAGAACACTGTCCATGGAGTACTAGTAGTTGTACATCCTGTGACGTTTAACAACTGCACCTGTCTTTCCAATGACAAAGTCTCACTTGATATCATTGGCTAGCTCCTCCTCTTCGTGGTCTCTCCTCCTCAGTATGAAGATGAGGAAGAGTATGATGGCTACCAGTGCCACGATGGACCCCAGAGTAGCAGCAACAATCGCTCCAGCATTAGAGGCTGTGGAAGAGGACGCCACAGAGAGGATTAGAACAGGAAACAAGAGCAGTCTGTATATACTAGTATGAGATTGTGTGTTTACTTCCTATACATACAGGTGAAGACCTCCAGGTTGATAGAGCAAGTGTCAGAGCCGGCAGTGTTGCTAGCTCGGCACACATATTTCCCTGACATGCTCTTGGTGAGGTTACTCAGCCTGAGGGTGCCTTGCCTCTCATCTGAAAGAGAAAGACAGAGTTACACACTCTTACCTCTACATCATGAACATATTCATGTACTGTACAGTGCACAGAATGTTATACACAATCTCCATCTACAGTAATGTTGAGTTACACTAGGTAACACGGGTAGCTACAGTATCTATGCAAACAGACTACACACTCTAGTAAGTACAATACTCTCTTGGTTCCGAAGCTATAAGTATTGAAGGGTATCCTGGTCCTAGGGAGTCAAATCCCACTGGGCGCAGATGTCAATTCAATGTCTATTCCACATGGAAACAATGTCGATTCAACCAGTTTTTGCCCAGTGGGATGGGCTGTTGGTTCTCTTTATACCAGTGCGGATCCTCTTTGATATCACCCCTTTCTGTCCCAGGCATAAATAATGAGGTTATATGGAGAGACCTCACTAGCAAATGGTTAAACACCAGACAAGGAGTCTCCACAATGATGAATCAGAACCTGTGGCTTTTCACAGCTGGACTTCATCAGTTGACATAATCCTAGTTGCTGTGGTCCACTTGTCATAGCTGGCGTGGGGATGCTCTATTGTAAGTGTGTAGCACTGGGGGCACTAGAGAATAATAAACATGTGAAGCAGCTCTTATCAAGCAAATCCCCTCAAAATCCGATTGGAAACGTCATGAGAGAATATTTTCATCAGATGTTTTCAAATTAAATCACATTTTATTCATCACATGCGTCATAAACAACAGGTGTAGACTAACAGTGAAATGATTACTTACGGGCCCTTTCCAACAATGCAAAGAGAAATGTATTAATAATATAAAGATAACACAAGGAAAAAATACACAATGAGTAACGCTAACTTTATACACGGGGTACCAGTACTGAGTCAATGTGCAGGGGTATGAGGTAATTGAGGTAGAATGTACATATAGGTAGGGGTAAAGTGAATAGGCAACAGGATAGATAAGCAGTAGCAGCATAATATGTGGTGAGTCAAAATAGGCTAACTATTTAGCAGTCTTATGCCTAGAAGCTGTTCAGGGTCCTGTTGGTTCCAGACTTGGTGCATCGGTACCGCTTGCTGTGCGGTGGCAGAGAGAACAGTCTATGACTTGGGTGGCTGGGGCCTCTACCCATATATACCAATATAAAGGATCAAGGGGGAAAACAAATAGTTATATCTTCATCATATATTCTGAGGCATATCATAAATGGAGAATCAAACAACCCAGTGACTCAACCAGCTCAACTCAAGTAGAGAAGCTAAAGTTCACAATATGATGTCAGTACCTTTACTAATAACCAGACTAGAAAATCCTATAAATAAACTATGGCGAATGATGTCCTCTGTCCTAAATTTTTATTGTGACAAACAGCTGTTTGTCCCTGTCCCAAAGTCTAGGAATGAACTGCTGGCTGGGATGCTTGTTTGATAACCTCAGCATGCACCATCTGCTGTTCTCTCTGGGAGGGTGGGGGGAAATCATTAGGCACGCAAAGCACACAAACTCCGCAACGCAATGGTGCTACTGCCAACTCATACTTACTTTACTTTCAGAATAAACAAAACCTCTTGGAGAAGATATCATTTGCAGATGGACGTGCCTATAGGTGTGTACAATTGGCACCTGACATTAGTAACCCAGAGGAGCCAGACAGAATTGCTACAGATTAACGACAGATCAACCCATTCTTAAATTTGGCAGATTTTCTGAATTGCACTGGAATCAAGATCCAAAGACATCACCAATCTCTATATACCAAGAAAGTATTGTACTGATCAAAATACACTGAAATCAAACCATGAAATAACTAACTACAGTACTAACTACAGTAGCAAGTGACTATCACAAACATTTCTACTGGAAAGATCTAAGAACGCAAGAACACAAACAAACTCACAGTATTTGTGCCAACTGTTAATTGTGCACCTTCATGTTTCATACATATCAAGAATGTTAAGACACAATCTTAGTCTACGTACAAGACAAAAACAAAACACTTATTTTGGATTAAATCAAAACTCAATGACCTCAGCAAACGCAGCAGAGTGGACCTTGCAATCATAGTTTTGATTTAATCATTGAATGTCTGTCATTTGATGCAATGGACCAATGACAGCCATTGTGAGAAAGTCCAGGCTTTCTCTTTCTCTATGGCCTTGATACGTAGCCTACCTTTACATTCACTACTTGACTTTACTGTTGCCTTTACAGTCATTTACCATTTATTTTCTATTAGCATATTGATTACTGTGGACTTTCGTACTTTTATATTGTGTTATTTGAGCATGTTATGAAGAGGTTAACCTACAGTATAGTGGTTGCTATGTTATGTAGTTTCATCTTCAGGCCAGATGTCTAAGGGTCAAGGGCTCATATCAGTTGATCCATACCAAAGGAAACATTTTCTATCACGCAAGTCTAACCAGCCTGGTCAAAGACATGTAATCTCAGATTGACTGAGTTTATAAAGGGCAATGCAGATGTATTCAAGGCAAAATCATTTGTGAGGATTAATAAAGACATGCCTTTGGATGAATAACATATACAATTCTTCTAAAGGTTCAACTTTATAGCTGTGTCTGTCCAGTGGTGGGTCAGGGGAGTTTACCTGGGGATGGGGGGTTGGGGTGACACCAGCAAGATTATAGAGCGCAATAGAGTCTTTTTGTAGGCACAAACTCTGCCATGACTCATTGGCCAATGCCTATGGAGGGATGAATGGGTTTTTTGGTGGGTTTTTGGATAAACGCCAAAAAATAAGGTCTGTGGTAAACTCAGGCTCAGGATATTTGATACAGTTTGTTCTATGAGATAAACTTTGTCAGCTAATGCCACTATTGTGAATGTTGAAGCACTTAATGCACATAAAACACGCACTTAATGCACATAAAGGCTTCATAATTAATAAAGGCCATGTTAACTGACTGATATTATCTCATAGAACAAAACCTATAAGATCTCCTAAGCCTGTGTTTACCTCAGACATTATTTTTGGCATTTATCCCAAAACCCCATTCCTTCCTCATTAATTCCCCTATAGGAATGGCTGAACAAACCAGAGGTAACTCATTTCCGTTTTTTAGGCTGTGGGGCTCTACAGGCTTCTGAGTCCTAAAGGGGTTGTGGTGGGTTGAGGATGTATGTGTGAAACCCTTACCCATGAACCCTAGAACAAGCAAGGGCGAGGGGCAGGCTCTCCATTCTGTGGTCATGCAGGAGAGAAAAGTGGCAGAGATAGTGACTGAGAGAAGAAGGGCTGGTGCAGAGAGTGATTAGGGAAGAGAGACATCAACCCCTAGCCCTTAGAAGGGAGTTGTAAGGTGTTGATAGCTGCAAAAGTTTGCAAGAAAAGAGTGATGAGAGAGGCAGGAGAAAAGTAGAGACCGGGAACAATAGAAACACAGCATCTTAGAATGAAGCGAGAGAGACATGCTGATTGTCAATAAAGCGAGCTTCCCTCAATCAAACTAAAATAGCTCATGGGGTGTGTCAGAAAATATTGTTTCCATTTTCACGGCGGGATGAAATACCTGGAGGTGTCGTAAAAGGGCTGGCTTTTGATGAATGAAGAAGTTGTAGGTGTGGCAAAGGCTTGACCAATCAATAGCTAATATGTGGTGGCTTCAAGTCATGCACGGTCTTTGACGTTGTGTGTTGTCATGCACTCCAATTCAGTGGGAGGGCATGAATGTTCATCTTAGTCTATTGTGATTTGTGGAGTATAGTTTTTTTTCAAAACCAACAGTGACCTAATAGGCCATAATAGCAATAACAAAAATGTATCTAGTTTTTTGGTAAATATGTAAAAAATGTATGCAGTCTACATTGTAAGTAGGTAATTGGCTTCAATATGGAATTATCTTACACAGCACTTTCATAAGCAGAAAATACCTTACATAGGCTACATTAGGCTAAATTGCGTTGCATCATATGCGAGCCATGTATGGACATGTCAAATGTTAAATAAGCAAGATTACATTTTCAGTTAGGTTGGTATAGCATTACGAAAGAGAATAATTTACATAAGCTTGGTTTTTAATCAAATCAAATAAAAACGAAGACAAATTTTATTACAACAACTTCAATGTTTCTACAGTAGGTAGGCTCAGGTCACATGGTGTTGTAAATCACATCTCTTGTTCCATACGGGTAATTTAGGCTAAGCAATGTGCTACCACTGACAAAGTTACTACCATAAACAACTCAAACTTGCCAAATGTTTCAGTACCAGAAAATAATTAGCCTGCTGCTGCTGGACCAAAACAATTAAAATGAACACTTGAGTTTGATAATACCAAGCCCTTACGCTCAGTCGAAAGTAGTGCCCTTTAGAAAGCCAGTAGAACACAGGGGTGGAGGCTCTGTCACAGAGAGCATGTGCCAGGTCAAAGAGAAAAATACACAGGATCAGAGTGTTCTAGAGATTTTGCAGGTTTGTCGGTGTGTGTTTGGTGGCGCATTCAAACCCACAGTCCTGGACATTGAGTCAATAAGGCAGTGAAACAGATGAAGTGTATTATTTGCTGGGTAATCTATAGAAGAAGCAAGGGGATCAGAGATCAGAGGAGGAGCTATTCCAATACTTGGTCAACCAGTGTAAGCCTCATTGTTGCTCAGAAACAGCTGGTGCTTTCACAATAATTGTTTCCACTGTATTTTCACATCTTCACAAAATAATACAATATAAAAGGCATATGTGCAGTAAAGTAAGAAAAATAAACCTTGATTTAATATTTTTCTCTCGCTCTCTCTCTCTGCAAGTCTGACATAAGCATGCAGAGTGTACATTGTGAACGTTTCCCATTCTTTAAAGAGGATTAAGTGATGCATGTTGTGGCATTTCAAAGAAAAAAACTCAGTCACCAGAGAGAAAAAAAGAGAGAAATTAGAATCTGCAATCTCATCGCCAACACACCACACATTTGTCCTCAACATTTAGCCCGACTCACAGAGTTAACAAGCGAACCCCTGGCAATACATTCCAGAGGAGAAGGTTAGGAGAGATAACACCATATGGGAGAATGCATCCTGAATGGGTTTTCTGAACAGATCTACCAGTAAAAACATGGAAGATACTATGGCTGTGTTCACACAGTCAGCCCAATTATATTTCTATTGGCAAAGGAGCGGATCTGATTGGTCAAAAGACCAATTAGTGGAGAAAAAAAATATCAGAATTATAGGCTGAATCTCTGAAACTATATATTTGTTATTCATTTGGAATCATCTCCATCTTATGTCAATGGCTATTTAGAAGCTAGGTATTACTTAGAGTCTATCAATGTATCTATTTTAGCTCTCATTTTGACAATCTTAGTGACAGGCAGGGCTCCTTACTACAATAACCCATATAAAGCTGCTGTGAAGAGGACAATGACAGTTTGCATTGACTAAAATGATATTGCACCCATCCACAGTAGTGGCAGGTGTTTTCAGTGCTGGTTAGTAGTGGTTACTCTGCATCACATGGTTGAGTGCTATACATCGGCGATGGATGGAGGTGAGCTATCCTTTGTAATCCTTATATCATACAGTACAGTACATACACTGAGTGTACAAAACATTAGGAACTCTTTCCATGACATATACTGACCAGGTGAATCCAGGTGAAAGCTATGATCCTTTATTGTTGTCACCTGAGACAATTGAGACGATTGAAACATGAATTGTGTACCATTCAGAGGGTGAATGGGTAAGACAAAAGTTTGAAGTGCCTTTGAACGAGTTATGGTAGTAGGTTCCAGACGCACCGGTTTGAGTGTGTCAAGAACTGCAACGCTGCTGGATTTTTCATGCTCAAACGTTTCCTGTGTGTATCAAAAATGGTCCACCACCCAAAGGACATCCAGCCAACTTGACACAACTGTGGGAAGCATTGGAGTCAACATGGGCCAGCATCCCTGTGGAACGCTTTTCGACACCTTGTTGAGTCCATGCCCCGACGAATTCTGATGGCAAATATTGGTGCAACTCAATATTAGGAAGGTGTTTAATGTTTTGTACTCTGTGTATATTCAATAAGGAATCAATCCATTCTGATGGGGACTACTCGTATTATCATAAAACTTAACTGAGGCAGTGAGGTAATGTGATTGGCTAACATTATTGGTACAGATATTAAGGAGTACTCACTCTGCATGGGGGAAAAGAAGACCTCTGACATGGGGGCATTCTTGGTCCACTTGTACTGAGGGATGGGTTTGCCCGAGCTGGACTTACAGCTCAGTGTCACGTTGCCGTTCAGCACAGATGACCCAGTCATCAAGCACACTGGAGGCGAGGGAGGGACTGAGTGAGGGAGAACAGATAGTTAGAAACAACAGAAGAGCTATGAGAGAAACAAATTAAAGGATTTGGTCTACTACAATTGACCCCAATTGACCTCCTGAAGTATCGTATTAATCCATTTCAATTGAACAGGGTACTGTATTTCCAAGAATGCTGGCTACACTGCACAAGGTAATGGAAATGTGCCAACACACTCCATCTGTTGAAGCTGAAGGAAAATATTATAGAGACAGCCCAGTGCATATGTACAAACTGCAGTACAGTTTACACTTTTGTGATTCCATCTCTGAGTGTTGGCCCAAAAAACAGTCAAGTATTTTTGGAAAGTGCCAGAAACGAGGCGTCCGGTCCAGATGGTACCTTTGACATTAAGGCGCATTTCTCCAGAGAGTCCGGCGGCTCCAGGGATGATGACATTGCAGAGGTATCGTCCTGAGTCTGACTCCTGGGTGTTGTTGATGTAGATGGAGAGATTGGCCGAAGGCATGGACAGGCTGAACCCAACACGCTTCCTGAACTCAGGACTACCTATCCCTGGCTCACCGTTACTGTAGGAGATGACCTGCACATACAGACAGACAAGGGAAATACTTCACAAGGGAAATACTTCACAATAGGGAACGCTACGGTAGATTGTGTTCCTTTTCGCAGTTCAGGAACCAAATGTACTGTCAGCAATGATAGGATTTTACCCGGATGAGCACTCCATTCCATAGAAGCCCTCTATTTGCGCCAGCATACTGTATATAAACTCTACATATTGTTAGCCTTTTTCAAGCCAGAATTTGTGTTGCTTGTCGAGGAGAGAGACTAGCATTTTTGCAACACTGCACGAGAGGATTTGTTGTAATGAAAACCAATGCAAGTAACTACAGAAATACAGGTTCTCTAAATATACAATACTGATATTGAGCTGAAATACAATTTTCGGTGCTATCTATAGCCACACAATTGTACCGTATAACAGAAGTCAATGTCCTTCAGATAATCCTGATATGTATGTACAGATGGGAGTTAGAATTTTTAGACTGATTTTCTGTTAAAGATAAGCTCACAGGCCAGTGAAACTACTGAGATTATCGTAATCACTGAAGAAGCCACGCACACACCCATCGAGAGGTTTTCTAAACATACAGGAGATACATGCAACACAACCACACCGTTAGTGACGTATGGTTACCACCACAGGAGGTTGGTGGCAAGCACATTAATTGGGGAGGACGGGCTTGTGGTAATGGCTGGAGCGGAGTAGGTAGAATGGCATCAAATACATGGTTTGATGCCAATCCATTGGCTCTGTTCAAGCCTTTATTATTAGCCGTTCTCCCCTGAGCAGCCTCCACTGGTTACCACATATTTCGTCTGTATCTATAAAACTAAAGAGCCATCAGGATGGTTGTTGAGAATAATCCTAATACACAGTCTCACAAAACTACATGCATAGGCGGTAAACTAACCTCATCCCCAGGCTCAAATTTCTGGCACATAGAGCATAGTAACATTGTGCCACAAAGTGGGGACTTGAAAGCGAGCCTGCTACAGCTCTATTAGATGGGTCATAAAAATGGCTAAAAATCGCCTTTTCAAAATGAATGTTATTTCACATTGACCATATTATTTTTGGGAAGCCCAATTGAGTCGGAGTTCGGGCATATAACGTTTATATCAATAATTCCCAACCAAATTTATGGAGCCTGAGACATTTTGACAAAAACAATGGATATATGTTGCCCTAAGAGTTGTGCAAAGTTAGTAGAATCTTAATGAAAATTATTCACAGCTGTAATGGCTGCCAAAGGAGCTTCCACCAACTATTAACTTAGGGGGGTGGAGACTTATCCAATTATGATACTTCAGTTCTTTTTTTTCTTAATTTGGAAAATGTTATATAACTTTCTTTCACTTTGAAAATGTGGAGTAGGTTGTCTGGATGTATAGGAAAGAAATCTAATTGATTTCCTTTTTAGATTTCATTTTAAGGCAGTAAAATGTGAAAAAAGTTCAAGGGGGTGTAGAATTTCTATAGGCACTGTACATGCCATTAAGATTAAGATTACTTTATTGTCCTCCAAAAAAACAGACATACCGGTTTTTGAGAGGTGCAGGGGGCTGCCACACTAGGCACCTGTTGTTGTAGGGGGTTAAATGCTTTGCTCAGGGCACAACTGCAGGCAATGGCATCCAGGATTTGATACCAGCAACCCTCTAGTTGACAGCTCATTTCCAACCAGCTTTTTCCAGTCGGACACGGGATTCAAACTGGCATCCCTCGGGTTGCTGGCTCGCCCCTCTAACCACTAGGCTACCTGCCGCATAGCTGAAATACCTGTGAGATGTGGCATTACTAGAAGGAGATTGGATTACTGAGAATGGGAGGTTGGTCCGGTACAAAGTAAAATTGTCTGAAACCTGAGCAAAGCAGCTCCCAGCCCTGAAATGATCAAACAGCTTCTTCAACAGTTTATCAACAGCTTGAACACAAGTCTATTCCTTCAGACCGCACACCAACTAGAGGGACATAACACTTCAGAGAAAAGTTCATGACAAAAGATCCAGCAACACTGGTTTCTGTGGAAACTAGAGGTCGACCAATCACAATTTTTCAACGCCGATACCGATATATATACAGCTGTATGTATGTATATACAGCTATATGTATGTATGTGTATATATATGTATGTGTGTGTGTATGTATGTGTATATATATATATACACATATATACACACATACGCATATATATATATATACACACATATATGCATATATATATACACATATATACACACATACGCATATATACACACACATATATACACACATACGCATATATACACACACATATATATATATATATATACACATATATACACACATACGCATATATACACACACACACATATATATATATATATATATATATATATATATATATATATATATATATATATATATGCACACATACATACATACATACATACATACACATACACACACACATATATATATACACACACATATATATACACAAACACACACACACACAAACACACATATATATACATACACACATATACTGCTCAAAAAAAATAAAGGGAACACTTAAACAACACATCCTAGATCTGAATGAAATAAATAATCTTATTAAATACTTTTTTCTTTACATAGTTGAATGTGCTGACAACAAAATCACACAAGAATAATCAATGGAAATCCAATTTATCAACCCATGGAGGTCTGGATTTGGAGTCACACTCAAAATTAAAGTGGAAATCCACACTACAGGCTCATCCAACTTTGATGTAATGTCCTTAAAACAAGTCAAAATGAGGCTCAGTAGTGTGTGTGGCCTCCACGTGCCTGTATGACCTCCCTACAACGCCTGGGCATGCTCCTGATGAGGTGGCGGATGGTCTCCTGAGGGATCTCCTCCCAGACCTGGACTAAAGCATCCGCCAACTCCTGGACAGTCTGTGGTGCAACGTGGCGTTGGTGGATGGAGTGAGACATGATATCCCAGATGTGCTCAATTGGATTCAGGTCTGGGGAACGGGCGGGCCAGTCCATAGCATCAATGCCTTCCTCTTGCAGGAACTGCTGACACACTCCAGCCACATGAGGTCTAGCATTGTCTTGCATTAGGAGGAACCCAGGGCCAACCGCACCAGCATATGGTCTCACAAGGGGTCTGAGGATCTCATCTCGGTACCTAATGGCAGTCAGGCTACCTCTGGCGAGCACATGGAGGGCTGTGCGGCCCCCCAAAGAAATGCCACCCCACACCATGACTGACCCACCGCCAAACCGGTCATGCTGGAGGATGTTGCAGGCAGCATAACGTTCTCCACTGTGTCTCCAGACTCTGTCACGTCTGTCACGTGCTCAGTGTGAACCTGCTTTCATCTGTGAAGAGCACAGGGCGCCAGTGGCGAATTTGCCAATCTTGGTGTTCTCTGGCAAATGCCAAACGTCCTGCACGGTGTTGGGCTGTAAGCACAACCCCCACCTGTGGACGTCGGGCCCTCATACCACCCTCATGGAGTCTGTTTCTGACCGTTTGAGCAGACACATGCACATTTGTGGCCTGCTGGAGGTCATTTTGCAGGGCTCTGGCAGTGCTTCTCCTGCTCCTCCTTGCACAAAGGCGGAGGTAGCGGTCCTGCTGCTGGGTTGTTGCCCTCCTACGGCCTCCTCCACGTCTCCTGATGTACTGGCCTGTCTCCTGGTAGCGCCTCCATGCTCTGGACACTACGCTGACAGACACAGCAAACCTTCTTGCCACAGCTCGCATTGATGTGCCATCCTGGATGAGCTGCACTACCTGAGCCACTTGTGTGGGTTGTAGACTCCGTCTCATGCTACCACTAGAGTGAAAGCACCGCCAGCATTCAAAAGTGACCAAAACATCAGCCAGGAAGCATAGGAACTGAGAAGTGGTCTGTGGTCCCCACTTGCAGAACCACTCCTTTATTGGGGGTGTCTTGCTAATTGCCTATAATTTCCACCTGTTGTCTATTCCATTTGCACAACAGCATGTGAAATTTATTGTCAATCAGTGTTGCTTCCTAAGTGGACAGTTTGATTTCACAGAAGTGTGATTGACTTGGAGTTACATTGTGTTGTTTAAGTGTTCCCTTTATTTTTTGGAGCAGTATATATATATATATATAAAGTCGGAGGTTTACATACACCTTAGCCAAATACATTTAAACTCAAGATTTTCACAATTCCTGACATTTAACCTCTCTGGGGTATGTGGGTTGCTAGCGTCCCACCCGCGGGACACACTATTCAACAGCCAGGGAAATAGCAGGGCGGCAAATTCAAAACAACAAAAATCTCATAATTCAAATTTTTAAAACATGCAACCATTATATCCCATTTTAAAGATACACTTCTCGTTAATCCACATTGTCCAATTTCAAAAAGGCTTTACGGCGAAAGCATAACATTAGATTATGTAAGGACAGCGCTGAGACAAGAAAAACCACACAGCCATTTACCAAGCAAGGAGAAGCATCACAAAACCAGAAATACAGCTAAAATTAATCACTAACCTTTGACGATCTTCATCAGATGACACTCCCAGGACTCAATGTTACACAATACATGTATGTTCTGTTCGATAAAGTTCATATTTATTACCAAAAACTCCATTTTACATTGGCGCGTGATGTTCAGAAAATGTTTTGCCTCCAAAACTTCCGGTGAATGAGCACATCAATTTACAAAAATACTCATCATAAACGTTGATAAAATGTACAACAGTTATTGAAAGAATTATAGATACACTTCTCCTTAATGCAACCGCTGTGTCAGATTTCAAAATAGCTTTTCGGCGAAAGCACATTGTTCAATATTCTGAGTACAGAGCTCAGCCATCAAAGCAAGCTATACAGTTACCTGCCAAGTTCTGGAGTCAACAAAACTCAGAAATAGTATTATAAATCTTCACTTACCTTTGCAGATCTTCGTCGGAATGCACTCCCAGGACTCCCACAAGAAATGTTCGTTAAACTCCATATTTATGTCCAAATACCTCCGTTTTGTTGTCACGTTCAGATCACTATTCCAAAGGCACAATGCGCGAGCGCAAAACCCTAGACGAAAAGTCAAAAAGTTCCATTACCGTTCATAGAAACATGTCAAACGATGTTTACAATCAAACCTTAGGGTCTTTTTATCATAAATATTTGATAATATTCCAACTGGACAATAGCGTATTCATTACAGAGGAAAAAGAAAAAACGGCGCGGACTGCGCAGTAAACAACTCATTGGCCTCAGGAAGTCCACTTGTTGAGTCAGCTCTTATTCTCTCCCCAGTAACAGTAGAAGCATGAAACAAGGTTCTAAAGACTGCTGAGATCTAGTGGAAGCCTTAGGAAGTGCAAAATGAAACCTAAGTCACTGTATACTGTATAGGCAATCACTTGAAAAACTACAAACCTCAGATTTCCACACTTCTCAGGTTTTTTCCTGCCATATGAGTTCTGTTATACTCAAACATCATTCAAACAGTTTTAGAAACTTCAGTGTTTTCTATCCAAATCTACTAATAATATGCATATCCTACCTTCTGAGGTGTTTATACTTGCATACTATTGTTTGTACAGATGAACGTGGTACCTTCAGGCGTTTGGAAATTGCTCCCAAGGATGAACCAGACTAGTGGAAGTCTACAATTTGTTTTCTGAGGTCTTGACTGATTTCTTTTGATTTTCCCATGATGTCAAGCAAAGAGGCACTGAGTTTGAAGGTAGGCCTTGAAATACATCCACAAGTACACATCCAATTGACTCAAATGATGTCAATTAGCCTATCAGAAGCTTCTAAAGCCCTGACATCATTTTCTGGAATTTCCCTAGCTGTTTAAAGACAGTCAAGTTAGTGTATGTAAACTTCTGACCCATTGGAATTGTGATATAGTGAATTATAAGTGAAATAATCTGTCTGTTAACAATTGTTGGAAAAATGTATTTGTGTCATGCACAAAGTAGTTGTCCTAACCGACTTGCCAAAACTATAGTTTGCTAACAAGAAATTTGTGGAGTGGTGGAAAAACGAGTTTTAATGACTCTAACCTAAGTGTATGTAAACTTCCGACTTCAACTGTATGTATGTATGTATGTATGTATGTATGTATGTATGTATGTATATTATTTTGTAAAAATGACAATTACAACACTACTGAATGAACAATGAACACTTATTTTAACTTAATATAATACATAAATAAAATCTATTTTGTCTCAAATAAATAATGAAACATGTTCAATTTGGTTTAAATAATGTAAAACACAGTGTTGGAGAAGAAAGTAAAAGTGCAATATGTACCATGTAAAAAAGCTAACGTTTAAGTTCCTTGCTCAGAACATGGGAACATATGAAAACTGGTGGTTCAATATTCCCAGTTCTTCAATATTCCCAGTTAAGACGTTTTAGGATGTAGTTATTATAGGAATTATGATGCGTCAACTATTTCTCTCTATACCATTTGTATTTCATATACCTTTCACTATTGGATGTTCTTATAGGCACTTTAGTATTGCCAGCCGAATCTCAGGAGTTGATAGGCTTCAAGTTATAAACAGCGCTGTGCTTCAAGCATAACTAAGAGCTGCTGGCAAACGCAGTAAAGTGCTGTTTGAATGAATGCTTACGAGCCTACTGCTGCCTACCACCGCTCAATCAGACTGCTCTATCAAATATCAAATCAGACTTAATCATAATATAATAAACACAGAAATACGAGCCTTTGGTCATTAATATGGTCAAATCCGGAAACTATCATTTTGAAAACAAAACTTTATTCTTTCAGTGAAATACGGAACCGTTCCATATTTTATCGAACGGGTGGCAACCCTAAGTCAAAATATTGTTGTTACATTGCACAACCTTCAATGTTATGTCATAATTATGTAAAATTCTGGCAAATTAATTACGGTCTTCACACAGTTCGCAACGAGCCAGGCGGCCCAAACTGTTGCATATACCCTGACTCTGGCACTGAACGCAAGAGAAGTAACACAATTTCCCTAGTTAATATTGCCTGCTAACATTAATTTATTTTAACTAAATATGCAGGTTTAAAAAAATATACTTCTGTGTATTGATATTTAGAAAGGCACTGATGTTTATGGTTAGGTACATTTGTGCAACGATTTTACTTTTTCGCGAATGCGCTTTTGTTAAATCACCACCCATTTGGCGAAGTTGAAGTAGGCTGTGATTCGATGATAAATTAACAGGCAACGCATTGATTGTATGCACCGCAGGACAAGCTAGTTAACCTAGTAATATCAACCATGTGTAGTTAACTAGTGATTATGTGAAGATTGATTGTTTTTTAGAAGTTTAATGCTAGCTAGCAACTTACCTTGGCTTCTTGCAGCCACAAGGTCCTTTTGACGCTGCACTTGTGTAAAAGGTGGTCAGCCTGCCACAGTTTCCTCGTGGATTGCAATGTAATCCGCGTCCAAAAAGGCCGATTACCGATTGTTATGAAAACTTGAAAATCGGCCATGCCGATTAATCGGTCGATCTCTAGTGGAAACCATGCATGATGTCTGAGGAAGAGGAGATGGCTTACATACCTGCTTGGAGTCGTTGGCCATGAAGTTCCAGATGACACTGTTCCTGCCGATATCAGATGTGGGGCTGTACCAGGCCTGCAGGACCACCATCTGACCCTTCACCACCTCCATCTCTCTCCTGGGCATCTCCACCCGCTGGGAGTCACCTTGACAGAGCAAACACACAGAGACAAAGTCACTAAAACTCACCTGACACAGCACCAACGCACAGCCATTTCCAATACACTCCCTACCCTCTTCGTGCTAACCCTTCAGTGTTTGCAGATGTGAAGTCTCTGGATAGGTATAAGCGATTTAGTTGTGAAGCTTCGACCATATTGCTTCCACAGATCTGCCAACATTGAAGGGTTATAGGAAGGGGTAGGGAGCGAATTGCAGTCAACAAAACTCTTCCAATCTAAATCAGTCCACTAGGGCTGTGACGGTCATGGAATTTTGGATGATGGTTATTGGTCAGCCAAATAACTGTGGTCACCGTACTAACAGTTTGAAAAAATAAAACAATTTAAGGCGCACATTTTGTTCTTTCCTATTTTCCTGACTGCAGGTGCTACTGCTGCAAGGAGGGGGGCACTGCCTCGACAACTGATGACTTGTTTGCTACAACACTTTTCAGCAAGGTGCAACAAACGTTTCACCACGTTGTAGAGTCCATGTTACAACAAAGACAGACTCAACCACACGAATGCCTGGCCGTCCCGTCTTCAGTCAGCTGTTCATTCCACAATAAAAATACATTTTATTTTCATGATGGTCTTCATCCATAACCGTTGGTTACACGGTAATTATGCCAGCCCTACTTGTCACAGAGTGCTTCACATAATGGCCAAGCCTTGAAGCCCATTCAGGTCTTCCTTGACATCTTCTTGACAACTGCATAGCCCTCTCTTGCAATCTGTTTGTTTTCACCCATCATAATTCAACACCGATACTGGTAATCCCCCTAACACTACAAACACTGGCCAGATGTAAACCTGCAAAGCCCAGATGAGATCAATGGAAGGGGAAGACGGAGCACATTAGAAAAATGAGATCAAAAGCAGAATAATGACAGTGCCTTGATTAATATTGGATAAAGAGCTGTCATCCCCCACAGCTGTTTGAGAGGGCTTTTACGTAACCTGGGCAACATTCAGCTGGACTCGGCTCCACAAAGTTTCTGACAGACCAAAATGGAGATAACAGATCTCACAAATCAATAATTTACCCACATTTGGGATGTTGTACTTGGTTACCAGAGTTATGTTTGTTCCTACTGTATGTGGTCAGACAACCCTGAATTGTTTGCAGTAAACTTGAACTGTAACATAGTTATACTGCTGATATAGCCAACAACCTCAAACAAAATTACACTTTTCAGAAAAAAACATTCATAAGCTTACCTTGAGCGTTTGAGCCATTTGGGATATCCATAAAAAACATAAGGTAAAATCAAACATTTGAGTTGAGTGAACTTTCTAAGGAGACATTCGCTAATGTCAAGCATTAGAAATGATTGGAATATCTGGATATGCATAAAATAATCTCAAGCATTTAGTTGATTGAACTGTCTGAGGATTTAAGTGCTTACTAGTTCACATTTAATGACCAGGTCTAACCCATATCTCCTCCTACACAATATCAAGACTACACGTCAAGAAATAACCCATATAACTACACTTAGGATAATCATAAAGACATAAGGCAGAGCAATAAAACCTAAAGTGTCATCCAGCAGCCTACAACCAAAGCATTGAAAGAGGTTGAGGAAGAAGAGGCAGATTATAAAATTAAGGTGTAGAGGAGCATGAAAGTTGGAATGAGAGAGATCGGATGATGAGAATTGAATGAATGGATGAGAATGAAATGAGAGAGATAAGAGAAGGAGAAAAAGAGGAGAATTTGAATTAGAGTATGGTGGTGGGCAGGCTCACTCACAGGGTGCCGGCCAGTCCCCTGAGCTGGTCAGCTGAAGATGGATCATCTGATCCCAGCAATCGTAGTCCTCGCCCTCCGCCATCTTGGCGCTAGGTCCCACGCACACACACACACAACCCCTCTCCACACACACACACACACAGAATAACCCCTCTCCACACACACACACAGACAACCCCCTCAGCGTGACGTGACGAGGGTCTCAAATCCCTAGTCCGCAAAAACACTAGCCCTATAAGAGGAGGGTCTTAACCCCCAATCCCAATAAACACAAACATTCAGCAAGACGGTCAAGTCCGTACACACACATACATCTAGCTAGGCCAGGGGCTGGTCAACAGCTGCAGTGTGACAGCACATCGGTTACTTTCTTTCTGGAATTAAACTGTATTCAGCTGGGTGAATTAGAGAGAGAATGAGAGCAAGAGTGAGAGGGGGA
This sequence comes from Salmo salar, assembly GCF_965601325.2. Taxonomy (NCBI): domain Eukaryota; kingdom Metazoa; phylum Chordata; class Actinopteri; order Salmoniformes; family Salmonidae; genus Salmo; species Salmo salar. The sequence continues at coordinate 137,909,123 of NC_138299.1, forward strand.
GTGAGAGCGAGCAACTGGCATCTGTCTGGCGTCAGGACTGGCATGTTGTTCTTGGATTATAGTCGCAGTGACTCTATGCTTTCTTATTGCCCCTGGTATCATGTGACCCCATTGCTATGGTTTCCCTTGTTTAGCTCCTATTGACTAATCCCTAAACAATCCCTGGCTCAATCCTTCAACCCTGACTCTGACTCTTGCTTCACGTGACCCAAGTACAGCAGCTCGGCTGGACACAGATGAGGTAGGCTAACACATGGTCACTTTGACAACTGTCTCTGTGCTGACTGTTGTTATGACTGGCTTCTCATTCTCATATTTGTAGCTCAATCACTTCTCTTTGCCTGCATAGGTTTTCAAAACATATACTAACAGAAACGGATAGGCCTAAATAAAACTACTTGATGCATGTCCTGAACTTGAACTTGCATTGAACTTACAAGTTTATTCGAGATTGTTGTTCCACAGAAATTACTAAGGCAAATGAGAACCAATGCACCAATGGAAAATGCAACATCTACTCTTGTGCCAATGAAAGTCCAACTTGCCAAAACAGTAATCACAGCTGATTCTGTCAGACTGACTGAAGTGGATTTAATAGCATCATCATTGTATTAGCCATTCTGTTATTCCACAACATAGACCCTGGATTGGTTCTCTGATTTGGCTTGCAATTTGTCTCTCTAATCCTGTTAGGGATAGAAACTCATTTTTCTGCTTGAGAAGGAAAATTTAAAAGGTGGGCTATTGGGCTATTCCATTAGTGGGAAGTCAATGGGGGCATCATCTTTACTGAGAAATTATGAGTGTGTTTGAAAAGAGCAATGCTACACTCTTAGAAAAAAAGGAGCTATCTAGAACCTAAAAGGGTTCTTTGGCTGTCCCCATAGGAGAACTCTGAATAACCCTTTTTGGTTCCATGTAGAACCCTTTTGTGTTATATGTAGAACAATTTCCACAGAGGACTCTACAAGGAACCCCAAAACATTTCTAAGAGTATATAGATGGAGATGAGGAATATATAACTGTTCTTCCTACTATGGGATATAGATAGTATATAGATGCAGATGAGGAATATAGAACCGTTCTTCCTACTATGGGAAAACCGATGTAGGATGTGAATGGATTAGGTTGATTGCGTCACTTTGAAAAAAGTAATTTAGAGTGATACTTTATGACCCTGAATTTTTATCATAGCCTACATACCTATGGGAAACATTCAATACAACTATGTGCAGCTAAGTCTAAGCCCTCCAGACTTTTAGGGATAATAATTCAGTGTATCCTAATGCGAAGGAGTATTGGACTGTGTTGTAGATTAGAATGATGAATGGGAATGGTTCTTTTAAAATGATACACTGCGCCTTAATGCACAATAATGCTCTATATTCCCGTGACTATTCTTACCGCTTTTTCTTGGGCTAGGTTTATCCTCCGAACTGTGCCATTCAATTGTTTATTAAATGAAGGAAAATCTTCCCTAATCCCTGGCTCTGTCTCCACTCTCCATCTGGGTTGTGTGTTGCTGCAGACAGATGAGACACACTGGAAGGTGTGGATATGGGTATCATTAATCTACATCTATCAACAGATAAACCCTTGAAAAGCTGCCACTGTAGAACACAATGTAGGCCGGGCATCACTGTCAACTGGATTGTTTAATAACTACCATGTTTTTACATGAACAATGTGGGTGTTTAAAAAAAAAAAGATACATCTTGCCTTTGAAATACAACTAGACTCATCTGTTCCCCAAAAATGTATGATAGACATTAGTATAGTGGGCCTTTTTGGAGAGTTCTAAAATCTATGGAAAAAAATATCTCAGCAAAAACTGTCATGGCCATGCCAAGCTGTTGGCCTGATCCATCAGGATGGTTGAATGAGGCTACTAAGCTGGTGCTCAAAATAGAGCACACTGAGAATATGTCAGTTACCATGAGCAGCCAAGAGGGGGCAGCAAATCTTTATGAGAATCACCAACTAAGCAACAGACTAGAATCACATGGATGTAGTGGAGTCATTTAAAATCAATGGCCAATGTTTAGTAGCCTGATGACTCATACTGAATTTAATTCCAAATGCTCCACCTATCGCTAGACTGCAATGATATAAGTCATTTTCTGCTGACGTCAAAGTGAGGGGAGTTGTACAAAACAAGTCATCAGCGATTGGATCGTCTCTAATCAATTAGAGTATCAAAGCCAATGACTACTTCCGAAACAAAGCTCTACCTATGTGTGTTCAGGTTCTGGCCCAACCCATAGGTTTCAGGGACCAATCAAAACGGTTTGAATGTGTTCGCATTCGAGAAGTTTTCGGGGAGGAGATCAAATCCAGATTCATCGTGGAGAAGAAACGTTAGTGGGCGTGGCATTTGGCCGGAGCGATGTGGATGGGTAGCCAGGCAAAATGTTTAGTCCCTCCATTTTTAGATGATCAATAACCCATAATAATCCATGATAGTAATTAAATGATATCAAAGCAAGTATGTTAAAATATAGGCTTAACACCTGAAATCCACAATGAAAAACAACAAATGGAAATTCCCTACGTTTTAAACACCACCAGTACAACACAGGCTCCTTGAAAAATACAAATTGCTTATAAGACATTCAAATGATTCCAGTCCCCAGCTGAAACACACAACCATGCCCACCCTCCAGCCTTCAAGCCTCGGGCAGAAGATAAACCAACTCTCATTAAACAGAACCACTTATCTTTCACTATAATCTCTCGTTTCACCGTAGTCTTTATCTCCTGAGGGTCCTGTGTTCAAGCTACAGCACAGCCCCCACTATCTCTCCTGTGCTGACTGAGAAAGCCTTCAAATGAACCACTAATCTGAAGCTGCTGGAGAAAGTTGCAGCAGCACGCTCCGGAGGGGCTGAAGGTCTTCACAGGAAAAAGGGAAGGATTCACAGGGCAATGACTAGGAAAGACTGTCTGAGTGGCAGGGGGGCTACAGTTTACAAATGGGCCGTGACCGATGTAGCATCACAGACAGAGTGGCATTCAATGATGGGAAAATATGAGGCTTCATTACAAAACGTGTCCTGACACAGTACCCAGTCCACAAAGCTAAGCCTGTGTTTGGCTATGTAAAAAGAGGATTAAGGTAAAGTGAGGATATGGAGGGTATATGAGGAGTGAGTTGGGTTCTGGATGGTGCAGAGGCAGTTAGTGATGTAGGACAATGAGATAGCCCTCTTTGTGGAAGACTTTGTGCATATACTGTTTGTGGCTGACCCCTGGGGCTTCAAACAGATGGTGCTTAAATAATAAATATTTGGAGGAGGCTCCTTTAAATTGGATTACATTAGCGTAATCTCTGAAGCTATTTTAAACCATTTTGAGTATGCCATCGCAGCACAGGAGCTTTAATTCCTCTAAAGTTTGACTGTGTTCAAATTGATTCTGTATGCAAACATGGGCTCTAATTCCCACACCCCGTCTCTCCACCACATACAGTACTGGTATGGTCTCTCCCTCTCTCACACCTAGTCCCTCTCTCACACCTAGTCCCTCTCTCACACCTAGTCCCTCTCTCACACCTAGTCTCTCATCACATTATAAATTGATCAATGGAAAAAACCTTAAGAGCACTTCAGAGAGAAAAACATATTTGACCAGCTAAGCTGATTTTAGATCACTATTTTTCAGGTCTTTAACCGTGTACATTGGCGAGGTTGGATACAGGCATTGAGGTTGTACGAGAGGAAAAGGTAATGGAATACAGCATTACAGGGACATCACCAGGACCTGGCTTTTGGGTCAGCCCTGAATCTTTTGAGCTGCTGTGATGGTGTGACAAATATTCAATGGTTTTTGTTTTCTTTCTACAAATCTGTCTAACTTTTGAACGGTAGAAGCTAACAGATCTTCTCTACAGACACAGAACTGGTGCATTTCTGTCACTTAGCATATCATAGACTCCCATACATATACAGGTGTGAAAAACATAGAAAGCGGGTATCATATCAATTTGTTCATGAGAATGGGGAGAATACGATAAGACTTAAACCTTTGCCACCCCAAAGTGGACACATTATTCCGCTGGCCCATGTGGGGAGATGCATGATTGATGTCAAAATAGTCCTCTATGGCTTCAGAGACTCTATGAAGCTATGAAACCACATTGGGCAATTCTATATAGAGGGCCATCAATCAGAGCAGTCCTTTTAAACACTAAATTGGACTGAAAAACGAACACTCTAAATCTCCTCACTGCCTGTGGCACTAGGACAAAGTCCCCCTCCCTATATCACCATTACACCCCCCCCCACCCCCCCCACCCCACACACACACACACACACACACACACACACACACACACAGGCAGATGGATTGGACTTGAATAATGCATTTTGGCTAATCCAAATAAGAGAGAGTGTTAGGCCCAGTCAACATGAAAGAAAGGAGCTTCCCCTCGATCACTAATGAACATTACCTCATGACCGTTACATCATCATTAACGACCAGATCATGACCACTACAATAGTTAATATTCATATCTCCATTGATCACTGTCATAAACCATAAGCCATGACCTACTTACACTGATAAAGAGAGAGTGACTTGTAGAACATAGTGGATAGGGCTTGAATTAAGACAGTAATTAATAACAGACAGTGATCCTTCATCCTTCACACATCAAGAGAGATCCTGTAGGCTGAAGACAGAGGTCAGTTTTGACTGATGGTATTCTACTATGGTGCCTTTTGGAGGGTAACTTGTCTGCTCCACTCTACAGGACTGAGGCTGTCCAACAGTCAGAACTGTGTTTGGACTAGGGCCCAGTGCAGTTCATGGGTGTCTAATCTTTGCACGATGCTGCTCCTGTTTGCTTAGTGCCTTGTCTTTTCAGCGTTGTTTACATGAATATTTCTGCTTGGAAACAGACTGCCTGCATGCCTTTTTGTGTGTGCATCGCTGAATGGACTGTCAGTCTTGGAAGCTTTGACATCTAACATGGAACATTTATCACACTTTCCCAGCTGAGAAAGACATGAGACAGAGGAGAGGAAAGGAAGGCACACACACACACACACACTGAGCACAGAGGTGGAAAAGGATGGATATATTGAAGCTTTGATCAGTGTACACTACATTTCAAAAGTTTGGGGTCACTTAGAAATGTCCTTGTTTTTGAAAGAAAAGCAATTTTTTTGTCCATTAAAATAACAAATTGATCAGAAATACAGTGTAGACATTGTTAATGTTGTAAATGACTATTGTAGCTGGAAATGGCAGATTTGTTATGGAATATCTACATATGCGTACAGAGGCAAATTATTAACAACCATCACTCCTGTGTTTCAATGGCACGTTGTGTTAGCTAATCCAAGTTGATCATTTTAAGGCTAATTGATCATTAGAAAACCCGTTTGCAATTATGTTAAACACAGCTGAAAACTGTTGTTCTGATTAAAGAAGCAATAAAACTGGCCTCACAAGTCCTCAACTGGCAGCTTCATTAAATAGTACCCGCAAAACACCAGTCTCAATGTCAACAGTGAAGAGGCAACTCCAGGATGCTGGCCTTCCTCTGTCCAGTGTCTGTGTTCCTTTGCCCATCTTAATATTTTATTTTTATTGGCCAGTCAGATATGGCTTTTTCTTTGCAACTCTGCCTAGAAGGTTAGCATCCCGGAGTCGCCTCTCAATGTTGACGTTGAGACTGGTGTTTGCGGATACTATTTAATGAAGCTGCCAGTTGAGGACTTGTGAGGCGTCTGTTTCTCAAACTAGACACTAATGTACTTGTCCTCTTGCTTAGTTGTGCACCGGGGCCTCCCACTCCTCTTTCTATTCTGGTTAGAGCCAGTTTGCGCTGTTCTGTGAAGGGAGTAGTACACAGCGTTGTACGAGATCTTCAGTTTCTTGGCAATTTCTCGCATGGAATAGCCTTCATTTCTCAGAACAAGAATAGACTGACGAGTTTTAGAAGAAAGTTATTTGTTTCTGGCCATTTTGAGCCTGTAATCAAACCCACAAATGCTGATGCTCCAGATACTCAACTAGTCTAAAGAAGGACAGTTTTATTGCTTCTTTAATCAGAACAACAGTTTTCAGCTGTGCTAACATAATTGCAAAAGGGTTTTCTAATGATCAATTAGCCTTTTAAAATTATAAACTTGGATTAGCTAACACAACGTGCCATTGGAACACAGGAGTGATAGTTGCAGATAATGGGCCTCTGTACGCCTATGTAGATTTGTATTAAACATCAGCCGTTTCCAGCTACAATAGTCATTTACAACATTAACAATGTCTACACTTTATTTCTGATCAATTTGATGATATTTTAATGGAAAATTGGTTTTCTTTCAAAAACAAGGACATTTCTAAGTGACCCCAAACTTTTGAACAGTAGTGTAGATTCCTTACCAGGGATATGGCAGGGATATGAGACATTTTGATGTAAACAGATACACTACAATACAGCAGCCATGCCCTCTGATAAGAGCTTTACACCATTGTGACAACAACATTGAAGGCAAAGCTGAATAAATAATCATTTGCAATGGGAAAATGCATCATGCGTGTGTGTAAATCCTTTAATGTGTGTAAACAAAAACAGGTGCAGCTGTTTAACACCATAGTGTGCAAGTCAAGACTACTAGTTTAATGGAAGTGGAGGGTTGGGCGATATGGCCAAAATAGCATATTACTATATTAAAAAAAAGAATGGGCGGTTTTTGATGTTTTTATATAATAAAAGTTATACATTTGCATTATGAGTATTGTGTGACCCTTGGGGGGCAACACATACATTCTAAGTTATTCCAATGGGTCTTTCTCCATTCTGATTGTTTTATACCGTTAAATTAAAATCCAAAATAATTTTCATCAATTTCAGGCATTTTCTGCACTCATTTGAGACCATTTTCACACGGCCATGTATGGCTGCACAATATGGGCCTTATTTTTAATCAAACGTTGCAATTGCGATTTGACTTGTGATTTGGAGCAAAACACTTGGGTGAACTGTTGCAATCATGGAAATAGAATGGTTGTCCTATAGTTAAAATATAATAGTGGGCACTGAATAAAGTGTTGTTTGACATGACAATGAATGAAAATGCCAGGGAGGAGTTATTGTGACAGGGTAGGAACCAAAGTGTTTCCTGGGGGAACTATAATCTTTGGCTACATTAAATGTTTTCTCTTAGGGACTTTATGTACATAACATATTCTTCCTTTGCATATTCCTCTTTGATTTAGATGATACTGTTGAAAAAACAACATGCTGATTTATGTCCACACCATAACTTGTATTATCAGGCTGTATAGCTAATTACGTTTGTGCTGACTCAGTACATTTATTCTCTAGCTAGTGATTAGCATTAGCAGCTAACAAGATTTAGGCCCAACTTGCTAGGAAAAGACAAACTAGCTGTTTGCAGATATAAGAAACACAAACTGATAGTGTAATTATAGAACGGTAGTGGATTTATATTAAGAATCAAAGAGAAAACAGCTTCGTTATCAACATTGTTGCATGTGCTGCATTGATCATGCAGATCGAATGCAAGTGTCTCGTGGTCGAGGAACAACAAATGCGCTCCTTGAATGACAGGGGGTGGGACTAGGTCTGTGTGGAAAGCGCATAGAAATAGCAGGGAGAGATGACTCAAGTAGCGAAGTAAACTTGAAAAATTGACATTACACACGATGTATCACATTTAACAAACCAAACATTCAAATATCGTTATAGAAGGTAAAGCAAAAACCCAAACCGGTCTGTGCATCAATACCGGTATATCATAAAATACGCTATACCGCCCAGCAGTCTTGTCCCATGTCAGTGGCCTCATCAGAACAGCTGTCCATCATCTAACAGCCCACACTGGCCTGGGTCTGGCTCTCCCTGGCAGGAATGATGGCAGGACATGAAAGGAAGGCTGTGGACCTAAATGGCTCTGGCCTGCACTGTTACACCACCAGAGCAGCAGGCAGCCCACCATCTTGGGCTCTGAAGGAGATATTTATAAGTCATTAGTGTAGCGGGGGGTGGGAAATCAGGAGGGTACGGGTTGGCCCTTTTATATCCAAGAGAGAGGGCCGCGGTGCTGACAGGCTGACTAGTGACAGAGAGTCAGTGCTGGCTGGGGGAGTCTGTCTCTGCCTAAGTGCCTATCGCACCGTGGAGCCCTGATGAGCCCAGCACAGGTTAATGCAGGCCTGTAATTAAGAAGATGTGATCTGATTTCAGATTTCCGCTGAGCTCTTATCTGAGAGGAATTACAGGGCCCATCATACAATACTCGAAAGCCTCTCAAGCATAGAAAACAGATATTTGCATGCATGTCACAATGTTTTACAATATTACAGAAATCTTGAAGATGAAAGAGATGTTTCCTTTGAAGGGGTTAGTGTGCTGATGGGGAAGCAAACACTCCACCACAACGTCTTAGAACCTGCCAGGGAACAACCTTTCTCCTCAGTGACGGTAAGCGGCAGCTTCATCTCCATTGTTCAGGCAGGGTGGGTCAGGAAACCATCAGGAGAGGAGAAGGTCAGGAGGTAGGAGCAGGAATAAAAGGCCGACAGCCAGGCAGCTGCCTCCATAGAGTTATGGCTTCCTCTGGATGACTATGTTTCTCCAGACGGGGAGGTGTGTGTACCTTCAGCCCTTGAACACAATAGAGTGGCCTTTCAGAACCTCAAGAACATGACTTATGGCAGCAGGAAAAATATTGACTTTGCTTATGAGTCTAACCTAGAGAGGTGGTGGATGGCAAATCTAAACACAGGAATCTTGTCCCGAGTTCCACCTACACGCTCAATCCACAAAGACATTCATATAGATTTGTAACGCCCTGGCCATAGAGAGGGGTTTTTTGTTCTTTATTTTGGTTAGGCCAGGGTGTTACATTGGGTGGGCGTTCTATGCTCGTTTTCTAGGTTTTTTGTATTTCTTTGTTTTGGGCCGTGTGTGGCTCCCAATCAGGCACAGCTGAAGTTCGTTGTTGCTGATTGGGAGTCACACATAAGGAGCATGTTTTTCCCTTTGGGTTTTGTGGGTAATTGTTTCTGTTGTGTGGTTTGCACCTGACAGGACTGTTTGGCTGTCGGTTTTCTTGTTTTGTATAGTGTTCTTTCTGTTATAAAATTCAATGATGACCACTAACTCCGCTGCGCCTTGGTCTACTCTCTCTCCCGACAGCCGTTACAGAATTACCCACCACAAAAAGACCAAGCAGCGGAGAAGAGGGCAGATGGAAGTCAAGGAGGACTATTGGAAGCAGCGCACTCGGGAGGAGATGGCATCCTTGTCGCTGGAGGTGTTGGAGTCAAGGATTGACTGGACATGGGAGCAATTGCGGGACCACTGTGACAACCTGCCTGGGAGGCAGGTAGAGCCCGAGAGGCAGCCCCCCAAAAATTTCTTGGGGGGGGCACACGGGGAGTGTGGCAGAGTCAGGTTGGAGACCTGAGCCAGCTCCCTGTGCTTACAGGAGGCAACGTAGTACTGGTCAGGCACCGTGTTATGCAGTAAAGCGCACGGTGTCCCCAGTACGCGTGGAGAGCCCGGTGCGTTACATCCCAGCTCCTAACATCTGCCAGGGGAGATTGGGCATCGAGCCAGGACGGGTTGTGCAGGACGGGTTGTGCAGGCCGTGCACTCTAGACCTCCAGAGGGTCTTCAGGACCCGGTCTATCCTGTGCCTGCGCCCAGAACCAGGCCTCCTGCATGTCTCCCCAGCCTGGTGAATCCTGTGCCGCCTCCACGGACCAGGCCTCCAGTGGGTCTCCCCATCCTGGTCAGTCCTGTGCCTGCTCCACGGACCAGGCCTCCAGTGGGTCTCCCCATCCTGGTCTCTCCTGTGTCGCCTCCACGGACCAGGTCTCCAGTGGGTCTCCCCATCCTGGTTAAGCCTGTGCCGCCTCCTCGGACCAGGCCTCCAGTGGGTCTCCCCATCCTGGTCCGTCCTGTGCCGCCTCCTAGGACTAGGCCTCCAGTGGGTCTCGCCAGTCCGGAGCCACCAGAGCCGCCCGCCAGTCCGGAGCCGCCAGAGCCGCCCGCCAGTCCGGAGCCGCCAGAGCCGCCCGCCCGGAGCCGCCAGAGCCGCCCGCCAGTCCGGAGCCGCCAGAGCCGCCCGCCAGCCCAGTGAGTTCTGTGTCTGCGCCTAGGGCCAGGCCTCTTACATGTCTCCTCAGCCTGGTGAATCCTGGGTCAGTGCCGCCAGGGACGCCCGCCAGCCGGGCGCAGCCAGGGACGCCCACCAGCCGAGCGCAACCAGGGTCGCCCGCCAGCCGGGCGCAGCCATCGCCGCCCGCCAGCCGGGCGCAGCCGTCGCCGCCGCCCGCCCGCCCGCAGGGCGCAGCCGTCGCCGCCGCCCACCCGCAGGGTGCAGCTATCACCGCCCGCCAGCCGGGCGCAGTCAGGGTCGCCCACCAGACCTTCGGCGCGGCCAGGTGCGCCACCTAAGAGGGCGACGCCGAGGGTGGAGGGGGGGGGGTACTGTAACGCCCTGGCCATAGAGGGGTTTTTTGTTCTTTATTTTGGTTAGGCCAGGGTGTTACATTGGGTGGGCGTTCTATGTTCGTTTTCTAGGTTTTTTGTATTTCTTTGTTTTGGGCCGTGTGTGGCTCCCAATCAGGCACAGCTGAAGTTCGTTGTTGCTGACTGGGAGTCACACATAAGGAGCTTGTTTTTCCTTTGGATTTTGTGGGTAATTGTTTCTGTTGTGTGGTTTGCACCTGACAGGACTGTTTGGCTGTCGGTTCTTGTTTTGTATAGTGTTCTTTCTGTTATTAATTTCAATGATGAACACTAACTCCGCTGCGCCTTGGTCTACTCTCTCTCCCGACAGCTGTTACAAGATTTGTATTAATGGTTAATCCTGTCCATATGAATGGCATTGTGGATACTAAGAATTTCATAGTATTCTTACTAATCTATGCCAGGCCAAGGGATAAACCTTCAGCTGATACTTTAGAAGGATCCTCATTGATTATTCCTGGAATTTCACCAACTGTGTGTATCAGATCTTCTGTTAGGAATTCTAACCTAAATATTCCAGTATTTTGGATTTGAGCAAATACAGTAGGCCTCAACGGTCAATATGTTTACTATAAGGGACTACTTTTGGCTATGTGGGCACAAGCTACTATCAGAATTCAGGACAGTGTCAGTTTGACAAGAATACATGTTCCCTGCAGCTCAAGTCATGTTCATGACTCCATGTCTCCAGTCCACGGAAATTAGGTCATAAAGAATTAACACTGTACTGTGAAAGCTAGGGATTATACACACTGAGTATACCAAACATTAGGAACACCTTCCTAATATTGAGTTGCACCCCCCTTTTTTGCACTCAGAACAGTCAATTAATAGGGGCATGAACTCTACAAGGTTCAAAAGCGTTCCACAAGGATTCTGGCCCATGTTCACTCCACAGTTGTGTCAAATCGGCTGGATGTCCTTTGGGTGGTGGACCATTCTTGATACACACGGGAAACTGTTGAGCGTGAAAAACCCAGCACCTACTACCACATGCCGTTCAAAGGCACTTCAACTTTTGTCTTGCCCATTCACCCTCTGAATGGCACACACGCACAATCCATGTCTCAATTGTTTCGAGGTTTAAATAAGTCGAACAAGGCAGTCCTCATTAGATACATGGTAAACATCGCACATCACCGATAGAGATAAAGACCGATATTGTGGTGGCGTTTGAGTGAGGATAGCTAGAGTGTGGGTTGAGGAACGGTTTGAGTGTACGTATGTGAATCATGGTGAGAGACGCAAGAGGTGTGATGATTTAATGCTATCTAGATAAAAGACTGTGTGATGAAAGTCCTGAAGAGACAGGCATCCCAGCTAACAACAATTGTTCCCACAACTTTAAAGAGTCTCATTTGGTCATTAACTTAACGTTTTCATAAGAATGTTCCTGTGATGTGCAAGGAATGTTTCCAAGAGACCGTTCCATTAATGTCAAATAGAACTTACCCAGAATGTGGTTACCAAGTTCTTATAACTTAAAATATGAATGTTCTACACACGTTTCATGGGAATGATGCAAGAACATTCATGTGTCAAGTTCTGTGGGTTAGGAGAATATTCCATCAATGTCCCACCAAAAAAAAAAAAATAACAGGACATGGTTGCCATCTTCTCAGAATATAAGATAATGTTCTAGACACGTTTCATGGGAAGGTTGCAATAACAAGTGTCCAAATAATTAATTACACATCACATATTCTTACTGTAGCCGAGCCAATCAAGGTCTTGATTGGTGAACCACTGATCCATTCATAGCTCTTTGACTGTTGGCAAGGTTAGGGATACTCACAAACACAGTGCTTTTGACATAGCGTTTTCCACTTACAGTGCCTTCAGAAAGTATTCATAACCCTTGACTTATTCCACATTTTGTTTTGTTACAACCCGAATTCAAAATTGATTTTTTTTTTTTTAAATACCTCACCCATTACACACAATACCCCCTAATGACAAAGTGAAAACATGTTTTTAGAGTATTGAAAATGAAATATAAGATACCTAATTTACATAAGTATTCACACCCCTTTGCTATGACACTCAAAGTTGAGCTCAGGTGCATCCAATTTTCTTTGGTCATTCTTAAGATGTCACAACAAATTGGAGTCCACCTGTGGCCAATTCAATTATTTGTTAATGATTTAGAAAGAAACACACCTGTCTTTATAAAGGTCCCACAGTTGACAGTGCATGTCAGAGCAGAAACTATACCATGAATTTCAAGGAACTGTCCCTCGATCTTTGACTTAGAATTGTGATGAGGCATTTGTATCTGGGGAAGGGTATATAAAACAATTTGAGTGTTCCTCTCTAGGTTTCTTCCTAGGTTTTGGCCTTTCTAGGGAGTTTTTCCTAGCCACCGTGCTTCTACACCTGCATTACTTGCTGTTTGGGGTTTAAGGCTGGGTTTCTCTACAGCACTTTGAGATATCAGCTGATGTAAGAAGGGCTATATAAATACATTTGATTTGATTCATTGGGAAATTTAAAAAATATGGACACGAGAGCTGGCCATCCAGCCAAACTGAGCAACCGGGCAAGAAGGACCTTGGTCAGGGAGGTGAACAATAACCCAATTACCACTCTGACAGAACTACAGAGTTCCTTGACTGAGATGGAAGAACCTGCCAGAAGGACATCGGTCTCTACAGCATTTCATCAATCTGGGCTTAATGAGAGAGTGGCCAGATGGAAGCCACTCCTGAGAAAAAGGCACATGACAACACGCCTTGAGTTTGCAAAAAGGCACTTGAAAGACTCAGAGCATAAGGCAAAATATTCTGTGGTCTGACGAGACAAAAATCGAACTCTTTGGTCTGAATGCAAAGCGCTATGTCTGGAGAAAACCAAGCACAGCTCATCACCCGTCTAACACCATCCTACCATGAAGCATGGTGGTGGTGGCAGCATCATGCTATGGGGATGCTTTCAGCGGTAGGAACTAGAAGACTGGTTAGGATAGAGGGAACATTGAAGGGAGCCAAATACATGCAAATCGTTGAAGAGAACCTGCTAAAGATTGCAAACTACCTTAGACTGGGGTGAAGATTTACATTCCACCAGGACAATGACCCCAAAAACTCTGGAATAGCTACAGAACAAGAATGTGACAGTCCTTGAGTGGCCCAGCCAAAAGCCTAGACGATAGCCTACAGCATGAATTCTGTTAGCATGAGACAAAAGGCTTTAAAAAATATATATACAGTGCATCTGGAAAGTATTCAGACCCCTTGACTTTTTCCACATTTTGTTACAGCCTTATTCTAAAATGGCTTAAATTAAATCTATCAAATCTACACACAATACCCCAATGACAAAGCAATTTTTTTCTAATAAAATAACAAATACTTTAATTATATAAATATTCAGACCCTTTACTATGAAACTTGAAATTGAGCTCAGGTGCATCCTGTTTCCATTGATCATCCTTGTAGAAACAGCTAAACTTGATTCCTAAATAAGATGGCGCGGGAGAACAAGGCTATCGTTTTACGTATTCCTAACCAATTGTATTTTTTGTTCATAACTTCTTTTTTTAAATGATTTTGTACATAACGTTGCTGCTACAGTCTCTTATGATCGAAAATACGGCCCAGTACATCACTGGGGCTAAGCTTCCTGCCATCCAGGACCTCTACACCCGGCGGTGTCAGAGGAAGGCCCTAAAAATTGTCAAAGACCCCAGCCACCCCAGTCATAGACTGTTCTCTCTACTACCGCATGGCAAGCGGTACCAGAGTGCCAAGTCTAGGACAAAAAGGCTTCTCAGCAGTTTTTACCCCCAAGCCATAAGACTCCTGAACAGGTAATCAAATGGCTACCCGGACTATTTGCATTGTGTGCCCCCCCCCCCCAACCCCTCTTTTAAACTGCTGCTACTCTCTGTTTATCATATATGCACAGACACTTTAACTATTCATGGACATATGGACATATGTACATACTACCTCAATTGGCCCGACCAACCAGTGCTCCCGCACATTGGCTAACCGGGCTATCTGCATTGTGTCCCACCACCCGCCAATCCCTCTTTACGCCACTGCTACTCTCTGTTCATCATATATGCATAGTCACTTTAACCATATCTACATGTACATACTACCTCAATCAGCCTGACTAACCGGTGTCTGTATGTAGCCTCGGTACTTTTATAGCCTCGATACTGTTTTTCATTGTCTTTTTACTGTTGTGTTTATTTCTTTACTTACCCATTGTTCACCTAATACCTTTTTTGCACTATTGGTTACAGCCTGTAAGTAAGCATTTCACTGTATGGTCTACACCTGTTGTATTCGGCGCACGTGACAAATAAACTTTGATTTGAAATAACTTCTGGTTATCAGAACTGCAATTACTCACCACGGACTGGCAGAATCCTTTTTTCCATTAACAAGTCCGATGAGCCCGACATTGAATTATATATTGCTTCCCGGGAACAGGCCCAGATCTCCGTCATTTGCGTGAAGAAAAGGCAGAGAAAAAGCAGCAAGGGGGCGGGCTGCCATCTGAGAATTCATAGGCGATCGAATAAACCCCCATTTCCTTCCATTCTGCTAGCAAACGTGCAATCTTTGTAAAATTAAATCGATGACCTATGCGGAAGATTAATCTACCAAAGGGACATTCAAAACGAATATCTTATGCTTCACTGAGTTGTGGCTGAACGACGACATTACCAACATACAGCTGGCTGGATACACACTGTATCGGCAGGACAGAACAGTGGCGTCTGGTAAGACAAGGGGTGATGGACTATGTATTTTGTAAATAACAGCTGGTGCACCATATCTAAGGAAGTCTTTTGCTCGCCTGATGTAGAGCATCTAATGATAAGCTGTAGACCACACTATCTACCGAGAGAATTTTCATCTGTGTTTTCATAGCTGTCTACATGCCACCACAGACTGATGCTGGCACTAAGACCGCACTGAATGAGCTGTATTCCGCTATAATCAAACAGGAAAACCCTCTCCCAGAGGCGGCACTCCTAGTAGCCAGGGACTTTAATGCAGGGAAACTTAAATCCATCTTACCAAATTTCTATCAATCAACATGTTAAATGTGCAACCAGAGAGAAAAAAAAAAAACTCTGGACTACCTTTACTCAACACACAGAGATGAATACAACGCTCTCCCTCGCCCTCCATTTGGCAAATCTGACCATAATTCTATCCTCCTGACTCCTGCTTGCAAGCAAAAATTAAAGCAGGAAGCACCAGTGACTCGATAAATAAAAAAGTGGTCAGATGAAGCAGATGCTAAACTACAGGACTGTTTTACTAGCGCAGACTGGAATATGTTCCGGGATTCCTCCGATTGCATTGAGGAGTACACCACATCAGTCATTGGCTTCATCAGTAAGTGCATCGATGACGTCGTCCTCACATACCCCAACCAGAAGCCATGGATTACAGGCAACATCCACACTGAACTAAAGGCTAGAGCTGCCGCTTTCAAGGGGCGGGACTCTAACCCGGAAGCTTATAAGAAATCCCCCTATGCCCTCCGACGAACCATCAAACAGGCAAAGCATCAATACAGGACTAAGATTGAATCGTACTACACCGGCTCTGACGCTCATCGGATGTGGAAGGGCTTGCAAACCATTAAGCTACAAAGGGAAGCACAGCCGAGAGCTGCCCAGTGACACAACCCTACCAGATGAGCTAAACTACTTCTATGCTCGCTTCAAGGCAAATAACACAAACATGTATGAGAGCACCAGCTGTTCCAGAAGACTGTGACCACACTCGCCACAGACGACGCGAGTAAGACCTTTAAACAGGTCAACATTCACAAGACCGCAGGGCCAGACAGATTACAAGGACGTGCACTGCGAGCATGCGCTGACTAACTGGCAAGTGTCTTCACTGACATTTTCAACCTCTCCCTGTCAGTCTGTAATACCAACATGTTTTAAGCAGACCACCATAGTCCCTGTGCCCAAGAACACTAAGGTAACCTGCCTAAATGACTACCGACCCGTAGCACTCACGTCTGTAGCCATGAAGTGCTTTGAAAGGCTGGTCATGGTTCACATCAACACCATTATCCCAGAAACCCTAGACCCACTCCAATCTGCATACTGCCCTAACAGAGCTACCGATGATGCAATCTCTATTGCACCCCACACTGCCCTTCCCACCTGGACAAAAGGAACACCTATTTGAGAATGCTTTTCATTGACTACAGCTCAGCGTTCAACACCATAGTGCCCTCAAAGCTCATCGCTAAGCTAAGGACCCTGGGACTGAACACCTCCCTCTGTAACTGGATCCTGGACTTCCTGACGGGCCGCCCCCAGGTGATAAGGGTAGGTAACAACACATCCGCCATGCTAATCCTCAACACAGGGGCCCCTCAGAGGTGCGTGCTCAGTCCCCTCCTGTACTCCCTGTTCACTCATGACTGCACGGCCAGGCACAACTCCAACACCATCATTAAGTTTTCAGATGACACAGTGGTAGGCCTGATCACCGACAAGACAGCCTATAGGGAGGAGGTCAGAGACCTGGCCGTGTGGTGCCAGGACAACAACCTCTCCCACAACGTAATCAAGACAAAGGAGATGATTGTGGACTACAGGAAAAAGAGGACCGAGCCCACCCCCATTCTCATCGATGGGGCTGTAGTGGAGCAGGTTGAGAGCTTCACGTTCCTTGGTGTCCACATCGCCAACAAACTAAACATGGTCCAAGCACACCAAGACAGCCGTGAAGAGGGCACAACAAAACCGATTCCCTCTCAGGAGACTGAAAAGATTGAGGATCTGAGGACCCATGCCCAAAAGGTTATACAGCTGCACCATCGAGAGCATCCTGACTGGTTGCATCAGTGCCTGGTATGGCAACTGCGCAGCCTCCGACCGCAAGGCACTACAGAGGGTAGTTCGTATGGCCCAGTACATCGCTGGGGCCAAGCTTCCTGCCATCCAGGACCTATATACAAGGCAGTGTCAGAGGAAGGCCCTAAAAAAATTGTTAAAGACTTCAGCCACCCTAGTCATAGACTGTTCTTTCTGCTACCGCACGGCAAGCAGTACCAGAGCGTCAAGTCTAGGTCCAAGGGTCTTCTAAACAGCTTCTACCCCAAGCCATAAGACTGCTGAACATCTAATCAAATGGTTACCCAGACTATTTGCATTGCCCCCTCCCTCTTTTACACCGCTGCTACTGTGTTATCATCTATATATAGTCCCTTTAATAACTCTACCTACATGTACATATTACCTCAACTAACCAGTGCCCCCCACCTTGACTCTGTACTGGTACCCCCCCCCCCCTTGTATAGTCTCACTATTGTTATTTTACTGCTGCTCTTTAATTACTTGTATCTCTTATTCTTACTCATTTTTTTTAAACTGCATTGTTGGTTAAGGGCACGTAAGTAAGCATTACACTGTAAGGTCTACACCTGTTGTATTCGACGCATGTGACTTATAACATTTGATTTGAATCCAACTGTGTTAAATTCAATTGATTGGACATGATTTGGAAAGGCACACACCTGTCTATAGAAAGGTCATGTCAGAGCATGTCAGAGCAAAAACCAAGCAATGAGGTCGAAGAAACATTTCTGCAGCATTGAAGGTCCCCAAAAACATTTCTGCAGCATTGAAGGTCCCCAAAAACATTTCTGCAGCATTGAAGGCTCCAAAAACACTGTGGCCTCCATCATTCTTAAATGGAAGAAGTTTGGAACCACCAAGACTCTTCCTACAGCTGGCCGCCCGGCCATACTGAGCAATCGGGGGAGAAGGACCTTGGTCAGGGAGGTGACCAAGAACCTGATGGTCACTCTGACAGAGATCTATAGTTCCTCTATGGAGGACAACCATCTCTGCAGCACTCCATCAATCAGGCCTTTATGGTAGTGGCCAGACGAAAGCCACTCCTCAGCCTGCTTGCAGTTTACCAAAATGCACCTAAAGACTCTCAGACCACTAGAAACAAGATTCTGAATTCACGTCTGGAGGAAACCTGGCACCATCCCTACGGTGAAGCATGGTGGTGGCAGCATCATGCTGTGGGGATGTTTTTCAGCGGCAGGGACTGGGAGACTAGTCAGGATTGAGGGAAAGATGAATGGCGCAAAGTACAGAGAGATCCTTGATGAAAACCTGCTCCAGAGTGCTCGGGACCTTAGACTGGGGCGAAGGTTCACCTTCCAACAGGACAGCGACCCTAAGCACACACCCAAGACAATGCAGGAGTGGCTTCGGGGCAAGTACATTTTAGAATAAGGCTGTATTTTCAATAAATGTGCAAAAGTTTCAAAAAACCTGTTTTTGCTTCGTCATTATGGGTATTGTGTGTTTAGACGGATTAGGGGGGGGGGGGGGGGGAACGATTTAATCCATTTTAGCATGAGGCTGTAACGTAACAAAATGTGGAAAAGTCCAGGTGTCTGAATACTTCCCAAATGCAATGTATATACACAGTCAGAGATATGGGTTTCTTGAAAAAGTACATGTAATAATATTACAATATTTGAAGTCAGTAACTTGTTATATTACTCTGTTACTCATAAAAGTAATAGATTAATGTAAGTAACACATTACCCCCAACACTGGTCCCAAGTGACTGTTGCAATTTGTTTATTTTCCCACATTAAAAAGTTGGAGATGGAACTCTATGTTGTGTATTGTTTTGGCTATAACTGGCATCATCATTGCTTAAATGTCAAATGTGAGAAAGTACAGATATACTTCTGATATTCTGAGAATATGGCAACCATATTCTGGGTATAGTTCTATGAGAAGCAACATTACCGCTTGGGCCATGTTTTGGCCACAAATTAGGAATAACACAGATAGAGATGCAATGGCGAGAGCTGATGTGATTGCTGAACAGAGACATGTTTGTTCTACATGGTATATGTGGTGTAGATTGCAAAAAGACGATAGAGTTCTCTTTGAGATGCTCAGCTATCTAGAATTATACCGATTCCCATGTTTCAATGAGAAACATTTTTATTAGATCAGGTAGGTATGTGTGTTGTAGTTATTGCCAAATACTGACATTAACATTGTTGTGGAAATTTGAGATTGTAGATTCTTCAAACAACTTTATTAGACTTCCAAAAATGGAACAATCCCTCACTCAAATAGTTCAGAGTTGAAAGCCCAACAAACAGAGTTGGCTCTCTCCTTTTATAGAACGTACATCTGCTGATCTATGTGAGTTAGCAGATGTGCAGAAACAGAGCCGGGGAACAGAATTGTAAAAAGTAATCTGTGCAGATCAAGATAGAGAATGGTGGAGATATCAGCTGTTCCTCCCTGCAATTCCCATATAGCCAATTTCCTGACAATTGGAAATACAGGAGGCCACATACTGCGGTCGCACCAAAACGGCTCATAAATCTGTACTCTCAGATTTATGACTAAGTCACACAAGACAAGTTTGTATCAGTAAAAAATACTAGCATATAACAATGGACAATTCTTTAAGTAAAAACAGCATATGTCTGATTAAACAGCATAGTATGTAATTAAATGAATTCCCGCCACAACATACATTCAGTCACCAGTTTATTAGGTACACCACCCCGTTCACGAAAATGGCTCGCTCCTACAGACACTAAGTCACGTGGTCTGCTATATAAAGCAGGCAGACATTCATTGAGGCATTCAGTTACTGTTCAATTGAGGAGTGGAAAAACATTGCGTGGTGCGATGAATCTCAATTCCTGTGCTGACGGCAGAGTCAGGATTTGGCATAAGCAGCATGAGTCCATGGCCCCATCCTGCCTGGTGTCAACTGTACAGGCTGGTGGCGGTGGTGTATTGGTGCGGGGAATGTTTTCCTTGCACACAGTAGGTCCCTTAATACCAATTTAGCAACGTTTCAATGCCCCAAAGAATTCAGGCTGTATTGGAGGCAAATTGAGGTCTGACCCGATACTAAACTGGCCACTAAGTGTATATTACTACGAATGTGAGAGTAGATTGACTCCTCTAGTGGGTCTCAAACCCAGGAAATCAGCACCAACATCAAACACCCTAACCACTGTCCCAATAAACATATCTCTAAAGCATGTGAATATTGGGCCAGTATGCATAGGCTATGTCCAGAAGAAGCCCTAACCCCTCCTCCATAGGCACTTTGATCTAAAACAACTTGATAGGTGTAAGCAATAGGATTAATTCACTTTGAAGTCAATCTCAGCTCTGTTAAAAGTACACTCAAGAAAAACATATTTGTATTTATTAGGGATCCCCATTAGCTGCTGCCAAGGGAGCTACTCTTCCTGGTGTCCAAACATATTAAAGCACTTGTATTACATAAAACGAAAGATAAAACAGTACATCATAACATTATTACACCACTACATATCTACAGTACAAAATGTTTGATACCACCACACAACGATATCACAATGCATGTGTATGCATGTGTCTGTACCTTTGCGTCTCTTCAGTCACCGTTTTTCCACAAGGTGTATTTATACCTTCTTTTTTTATCTGATTCTACTGCTTGCATCAGTTACCCGATGTGGAATAGAGTTCCAAGTAGTCATGTCTCTATGTAGTACTGTGCGGTTGCCATAGTCTGTTCTGGACTTGAGGACTGTGAAGAGACCTCTGGTGGCATGTCTTGTGGGGTATGGATGGTGTCTGAGCTGTGTGCAAGTATTTTAAAAACAGACAGCTTGGTACATTCAGCTTGTGAACACCTCTTACAAAAACAAGTCGCGATGAAGTCAATCTCTTCCACTTTGAACCATGAGATTGACATGGATATCATTAATGTTAGCTCCATGTACTTTTAAGGGCCAGCCGTGCTGCTCTGTTCTGAGCCAACTGCAATTTTCCTAAATCCCTCTTTGTGCCACCTTACCACACTACTGAACAGTAGTCTAGGTGTGACAAAACTAGGGCCTGTAGGACTTGCCTTGTTGATAGTGTTGTTAAGGCAGAACAGTGCTTTATTATGGACAGACTTTTCCCCAATTTAACTACTGTTGTGTCAATGTGTTTTGACCATGACAGTTTACAATTCAGGGTTACTCCAAGCAGTTTAGTCACCTCAACTTGCTCAATTCCACATTATTCATTACGAGATGTAGTTGAGGTTTAGGGTTTAGTGAATGATCTGTCCCAAATACAGTGCTTGCTTTTAGTTTTGGAAATACTTAGGACTAACTTATTCCTTGCTACCCATTCCCGAAACTAACTGCAGCTCTTTGTTAAGTGCTGGAGTCATTTCAGTTGCTGTAGTGGCTGACGTGTATAGTGTTGAGTCATCCGCATACATAGACACACTGGCTTTACTCAATGCCAGTGGCATGTCATTAGTAAAGACTGAAAAAAGTAAGGGACCTAAACAGGTACCCGAGGGATTTCCTGATTCTACATGGATTTTGTTTGAGAGGCTTCCATTAAAAGAACACCCTCTGTGTTCTGTTAGACAAGTAACTCTTTATCCACATCATAGCAGGGGATGTAAAGCCATAACACATACGTTTTTCCAGCAGCAGACTATGATCAATAATGTAAAAAGCTGCACTGAAGTCTAACAAGACAGCCCCCATAATAATTGTATAAATTTCTCTTAGCCAATCGTCAGTCATTTGTGTAAGTGCTGTGCTTGTTGAGTGTTCTTCCCTATAAGCGTGTTGAAAGTCTGTTGTCAATTTGTTTACCGTGAAATAACATTGTATATGGTCAAACACCATTTTTTCCAGAAGTTTACTAAGGGTTGGTAACAGGCTGATTACTGGCTCAAATAGCCGACCAAAGGGGGCTTTACTATTCTTGGATAGCAGAAAGACTTAAGCTTCCCTCCAGGCCTGAGGGCTCACACTTTCTAGTAGGCTTAAATTGAAGATGTGGCAATATCATCTGCTATTATCCTCAGTAAATTTTCGATCCAGATTGTCAGAACCCGGTGGCTTGTCATTGTTGATAGACAACAATAATGTTCCACCTCTTCCACACGGACTTTACAGAACTCAAAAGTACAATTCTTGTCTTTCATAATTTGGTCAGATATACTTGGATGTGTAGTGCCAGCATTTGTTGCTGGCATGTCATCCCTAAGTTTGGCAAAATAAGCAAAGAAAAAGTAATTAAAGTAGTTGGCAATATCAGTGGGTTTTGTGATGAATGAGCCATCTGATTCAATGAATGATGGAGCCAAGTTAACCTTTTTTCCCAAAATGTCATTTAAGGTGCTCCAAAGCTTTTTTTACTATCATTCTTTATATCATTTATTTTTGTTTCATAGTATAGTTTATTTTTTCTTTAGTTTAGTAACATGATTTCTTAATTTGCAGTATGTTTACTAATCAGTTGGGCTGCCAGACTTATTTGCCATACCTTTTGCCTCATTCCTCTCAACCATACAATCTTTCAATTCCTCAACAAGGGGATTTAACAGTTTTTACTGTCATTTTCTTAATATTGATCAAAGTGATTCAGGAGTATCACTAAAATAGGTTAATATGCCCCACCAACATTAGACAACTATAAAGAAAGCCCTTAAATTGTTTAAATAACTCAATTAAATCAATGATGAGAGAATAGTCAAATTAACTGATACCTGACAGACATGGTGGCATAGCAGGAAGATCTGAATGGTGTGAACTAAGAGGTTGTGAGTTCAAATCCCAGGTGAGGACATGGTGAATAATAATTACTGTATAAATGAACATGGACAATGTAATCCGGCATCTCAAAGTGTGTCAAATATGTCCGTTGAAAACACTATGCTAGAAGCACTGTGTCTGAATATCCCTAACATTGCCAACAGACAAAAAGAGCTGTGAATGGATGTGTGGTTCACCAATCAAGGTCTTGATGGGCTTGGCAACAGTAACAAGGTGGAATGACATTTTTAAGGGTGGGAGAACATTTCTATGGGACCGTCAGGTGACTTCTTGACAACTGCTACACAGAAATGTTCTTGCAACTTTCCCATGAAACGTGTCTAGAACATTAATATTGTATATTCTGAGAACATGGCAACCATGTTCTGTGTATGCTTGATGTGACGTTGATGGAATATTCTCCTAACCCTCAGAAAACTGGACACATGAATGTTCTTGCAAAGTCCCATAAATCACTTCTAAAACATTAATATTGTATATTCTGAGAAAATTGTAACCACCTTCAAGATTAGTTCTGCTTGACATGAAGGGAATGTTCTACCATCATCAACATATGCTAAAATGGTTCTCAAAAGTTGTTTTCTAACATAGATAGTTAGGGGAAGATTCTAATGGAAAACTGGACACGTAAACATCAAAAACATTCTCTCTCCCTAGAATTGTTATCTGGGATGCAGCAAAACCCTAGGACCAGGGCTCAGGTGGCCCTGCACCATGGTCAGTGCCAAGCCAGTGTACGCACACACACACACACACAGCGAGATCAATGCCAAGCCAGAACTCAAATCCAGTAGACAAACACACAACCAAATATGTGTGTCCATAATGTGTACCCCACAGTGGAGTTTGGCCAGCGCTGAGAGACATAACACAGCGCTTAGCCTAGTACTTAGAAAACACTGGAAATACTTTGTCAGTCATGGCTCCACCTGAGCCCTGCAGCCTGATAACACCAGACTGCTGCTGCTACCCTGTTCCCAGGCAGTTTTCAAAGCACAGTTTTGTATTTGTTTTGTAGTGTTTAATATTGAAATAAACAAACATGGCGAGGTCCTAATTATAGATCAATGGAATATGTGATAAGAACATTAAATCAAAAGATGATTAAAGAGGACCTTTGCTCGGTCTGTCAACCTCTAGGAACATACTGTAGAGGGATAATCAATGGGGTTGGTAAGGAGGGACATCACCAAGGACTGTCACTCACTGATTATACAGCTCATTGGAGAGACCCAAGAATCCATAGGGGCCACTTTACATGTAAATGGCACTGGGGATAATTCTATATCGAAGATTGAAGCGAGGTCTAATCCTGCACTTGATGTTTGATATAACAAGTTTGCATACTATTTTACAAAGGTGCATGATAAAGTCACAGTATGTTGTATGCACATTGGCACAGCCCATGACTGCACATTATCACAGTTAAATCAAGGAGGTAAACAAACAAGACGGCTAATAATAATAATCCGTAATAGCCTTTCAAACTAAATTTAGGGGGGGGGGGATGTAAATCGTTGTGGTGAGAGGAGTGTAATCTGTATAGATTTTGTCACAGCCTAAATGGATTCAAATGTTTTGTTACCACACCCTGTCACAATAGATGAACAGAGACAGGCTTTTAAAGCCTCTTGGGTCTCACACTGTCTAACTGTGGCTAGGCTAACAAAATCAAAGGTCTGACTGCACGGAGATGCTTGGGAATATTGTCACTATGGGGGACCATGTTGTGGTTGTTTCAGGGGAAGGGGGTATATCTGACCATCATCTAGGACGAGACAATGGTTAATCAAATCTCCACATTTTTTTGCTCAGTTTTGCAGGCCTTCTCATACAGCTGCAACTGTGTTTGCATTCGTAAATCAAGACCTTTTTTGAGTTGGGCTCTGGGATGGTGCAACTGTTGAGAATCTATGGTTGTTGTGGGGGAAAGGGGTTGAGTGTGTATGAGTGTGTGTGTCCCACAACTGTTGGAGTAAAAGATGTTAGGGACAATATAGGATGACTCACAATAATTGTTTGCTAATATAATAATTTCTTGCCATAATGTAATTTTGGTAATGGCGAGAGGTAAAAATCCTTTGCATAAATTACTACAAATATGAATAACTAATTATGGAAAAAGATACAGATATTTGAATGGCTATATATAATACAAATCGAGGTGAGGGCGATGGAAATGCATTTGGTGGTTGATCTGCTTCTGTTCTGTGGGTGGCACCGTGTGCTCTTTTCGAAGAATGGGTCCAAGTCTCTCCGGTGCTATGGGATCGGTCTGCCGGGCATTGGGATGACAACCCAACTCGGGATGAGGAGGGGTTTTAGCGGGTGGAATAGTGGGGACCAATTGGAGGTTTACTTAGTAGCAATGCAAATATCATGGTACAGCCACATAGACACTCAATCATCTTACTTTTTAATGGTATGTTTACAAACATATATTTTGATAAATAGAATTTAAACTTGTGTGTCTCATTATGTTAAGTGGTGAAATAAGTATAGCCAGTTATAATTGTAATGGCTTAGCAGATAAGAAAAGACAATCAGTACCTGGCTAAACAAGAACGAATATAATAGCTATTGTTTACAGGAAACTCATTCAACATTTTTAGATGAAGTTGTGTGGAAAAAGGACTGGGGGGGGGGTGAAATATATATTTCTCCCATGGTCAAAGACATTCAAAAGGTGTGATGATATTAATTAACAGTAATTTTGATCCAAATGTGCAAATTGTCCAAACAGATCAAGGTAGATGGATTATTTTAAATATGTTATTCGAAAAACATATGGCTTATTAACCTATACGGTCCAAATAATGATGATCCAAGCTTCTTTGAAAATATATAAGAATTTATCAACTCTACAAGCAACACCCAGCTCTTATTATGGTGGGAGATTTTAATACGGTCTTAAATACCTCTATGGACCGTAAAGGAAATCACACTACAAACTATCACCCTCAGGCACTTAAGGAAATCATGAATGTCATAGATATATTGGAATTAGTGGATATATGGAGGCTTACATACCCTGACCTAGTGAGATATACATGGCGGAGGCTTAATCAAGCTAGTCGTCTTGATTACTTATGTCATTCTCTCTGGCACCAAAAGTTTACTAAATTTATAATAATAAAAATAAAAAGTGTTGATAGGGGACAGAATGCGGTCACACTTGTGCGGTCACACTTAAATGTGAGGCCATGCAATTCAGTGCTCATCTATAAAACAAAAGCTATTTAGATCAAAAGAGTCCATATTAACAAAGGAAATTGAAGGACCAACAGTACAGTTAGATAGCAATAAAAACTGTACCATAGAGGCACAGAATAAGTTAGAGGAAAAACAAAAAGAAATGGAGGAACTTATTCAAGAAAGATCCAGTGTAGTACATTATAAAAATAAAGCGAACCGGATGGAATATTGGGGGGGGGGGGGGGGAGAGATTGGTGGTGGACGGAATCTACAGAAACGCTACCAATTTTTTTATTGAAACTTCTTACAAATGGAGTCATGCATGATTCACTGAATTACATTTTGAAAGAGGAAGTACTTTAAGAATGTCTGTTTCTTTGAAAATATATAAGAATTTATCAACTCTACAAGCAACACCCAGCTCTTATTATGGTGGGAGATTTTAATACGGTCTTAAATACCTCTATGGACCGTAAATGAAATCACACTACAAACTATCACCCTCAGGCACTTAAGGAAATCATGAATGTCATAGATATATTGGAATTAGTGGATATATGGAGGCTTACATACCCTGACCTAGAGAGATATACATGGCGGAGGCTTAATCAAGCTAGTCGTCTTGATTACTTATGTCATTCTCTCTGGCACCAAAAGTTTACTAAATTTATAATAATAAAAATAAAAAGTGTTGATAGGGGACAGAATGCGGTCAGATCATCACATAATTGGCATATATATTACTCTTACAGAATTTCCATGTGGGCGAGGATATTGGAAATGTAATCAAAGCCTACTGGATGATAACATGTTTATAACTAGAACAGAATAATTTCTAGCTGACTTTTTCCGACATAACATAGGTACAGCAGATCCCCCTTATTGTATGGGACACTTAAATGTGAGGCCATGCAATTCAGTGCTCATCTATAAAACAAAAGCTATTTAGATCAAAAGAGTCCATATTAACAAAGGAAATTGAAGGACCAACAGTACAGTTAGATAGCAATAAAAACTGTACCATAGAGGCACAGAATAAGTTAGAGGAAAAACAAAAAGAAATGGAGGAACTTATTCAAGAAAGATCCAGTGTAGTACATTATAAAAATAAAGCGAACCGGATGGAATATTGGGGGGGGGGGGGGGGGGAGAGAGAGATTGGTGGTGGACGGAATCTACAGAAACGCTACCAATTTTTTTTATTGAAACTTCTTACAAATGGAGTCATGCATGATTCACTGAATTATATTTTGAAAGAGGAAGTACTTTAAGAATGTCTGTTTCTAAGTCTCCATCACCACTAACTGAAGCTAATTGTATGGATTTCTTTCCTATTAATAATGTAAAATTAACATCTGCACAGAAAGACTAATGTGAAGGCCAAATTACAGAGGAGGAACTTCTTTATGCAATTAAAGCCTTTAAGGCTGGAAAAACTCCAGGGCTGGATGGCATACCAGTCGAAGTATACCAAACCTTTTTGATATACTCAGAGGACCATTATTAGCATGTTTTAACCACTCCTATATAAACTGCAGATTATTGGACACGCAACAAGACTGATTTCATTATTACTGAAACAGGATCCAAGTAGTATATATAAAGATCCGGTCCATTTATTGTCAGTTATTATTCATCCTAATCAGACCGTTTTTTTTTTTTTTACATGGACGATACATTGGAGATAATATAAAGACAAGTATTGAAAACAATAGAATACTATGAAATATCGGGGAAACCAGGCCTGGTTTTCAAAGCAGATTTTGAAAACAATTTTGATAAAGTTCGACTGGAGTTTATATATAAATGCCTAGAATATTTCGTTTTTGGAGAATCTCTTATAAAATGGGTCGAAGTTATGTATAGTATCCCTAGGTGTAAAATAGTAAATAATGGCTACAAGAGGAGTAAAACAAGGTTGTCCACTATCGGCATATCTATTTATTATTGCCATAAAAATGTTAAAATTAGATCCAACAAAAATAGTAAGGGATTAGAAATCCGTGGCTTAAAAACAATGGTGTCATTGTACGCTGATGATTCATGTTTTCTTTTAAAACCACAATTAGGATCCCTCCACAGCCTCAGAGGATCAAGATATTTTGCTAACCTCTCTGGATTAAAAACAAATTATGATAAGTGTACTTACTATATTATGTATTGGATCACAAAAAAATGCAGCTTTCACATTACCGTGTAGTTTACCAATAAAATGGTCTGATGGAGATGTGGACATACTCTGTATACAAGTCCCGAAATAAATGATCTCACTCCAATAAATTTTCTATAAAGTTAGCAAAAATAGATAAGATCTTGCTACCATGGAAAGGAAAATACCTGTCTATTTGTGATTTAAAAAAATAAATAAAACCACCCTAATTAACTCTTTAGTCATATCACAGTTTACCTATTTGCTTATGGTCTTTCATACACCTAGCGACCTGTTTTCTAAATTATATGAGCAAAAATATATTCCATTTTATTTGGAATGGCAAGCCAGACAAAATTAAAAGAGCGTATAATGAATATGAATTCGGAGGGCAGAAATTATTAAATATTAAAGCATTAGACCTCTCACTAAAGGCATCAGTCATACTTAAATCTGAAATGGTTCTCTAGTAAATTAGTAAGAATGTCTCACCCATGTTCAAGAATGGCCTTTTCCACTTTATTCAGATTTCAAACAACCTAAAGTGAGCAGTTGTAAACGAAATCTCCAAAATATCATTATTTCTTAAACAAGCCTTAGAAAGTTGGTTGCAATTGCAGTTTAATCCATCTGAAAAGACAGAACAAGGTGGTTAAACTCAAATATACTAATTGATTAAAAAAGGGTATCATTTTTGTAAATGATATAAATAGGACTGGTGGAGTTGTGTCACACATGCAGCTAACACAGACATATGGATATGTCTGCTCTACACAAAATTCCAACCAACTAATTGCAGCCTTACCATGAAAATGGAAGAGGCAAGTAGAAAGGGGAAAAAGTAAGCAACTTGTCTGTCGGCCCTGCATTAAAAGACCATAAATGGTTAAAGAAAATGATGATAAATAAAAATATACCAATTACATTTAAGAAGCAAAAAAATTGACAGCTGTGCCATAGAAATTGCAAAATAGTTGGGAAGAGTTGATGTACCGATTCCATGGTACATTGTTTATGAATTGACACGCAAAACACCAGATTCAAAATTTCAAATATTTCAATTTAAATTATACAAAATTCTTGCAACCAATAGAATGTGTCCCATTGATTGATTGGGACAATCAATCAATCAATCAACAATCTTCCCAGCTCTGCAGATTTTGCTGCGAGGAGGCAGAGTCATTAGATAATTTATTTATTTTGGTACTGTCCATATGTAGCTCGTTTTTGGTCACAGGTCCAGGAATGGATGAAGAATTGCAACATTTACCTGAGAACTAACACTGCAGATAGCAATTACTGGGTGATTTGAAAAGTCCTAGTCAATCAATCAATAATATAATTATTTTAGCAAAAATGTTCCTTTAAATTTACAATCTGTAGAAGCTATGAGAATATAAAGGTTCAGTACTTTTGTGAAGCATCACAGCACAGTTAAAAATATATGGCAAATAGAAATCCAAAATGGATGGCATTAAGAGATCGATGGGAGGGGTTGAATGGAGATGAAGGGTGGGACTAATAACAAGATAACCAATGTAAAACATACGGGGTCTTTAAAATGTATATAGGTTCAGAAATTTTGCGAAATAGCACAGTTACAAATAAAAATCTAACTGGATGGACATCAGAAATAGAGGAAGGCCTAAAAACAAACAAAATATAACTATTGTAAAATAGATTGTCTGTAAAATGTGTTTAATATGTCTGAACTGAAGGTAGAAGCCTTAAGCGTTACTGTTTAGTTTACTCCAATTGGGGGAGGGTTTGCGGGGAATAATAAAGGTATATTCTAAAGAATGTGGGTGTCCCAAAAATATATGGGGGATTGGAAATGATGCAGACAAATTACATTGATGGAAGCAACAATCCATCCCTTAAAAAAAAAGAAAAAAAGCCCAGGCTCATCAGTAGGTATGAGTACACGTGGGCCATACAGGGAGTCTCCCAGCTCCCATTACTCATACTGCTCTCTTTAACATGTTGATAGAAATTAGGTAAAACTGATTTGACGTTTCCCTACATTAAAGTCACCAGCCACTAGGAACGCCGCCTCTGGATGAGCGTTTTCCTGTTTGCTTATGGCGAAATACAGCTCCTTTAGTGCGGTTTTAGTTACATACCACCACAGAGCGAGGTTGGAAGACAGATACGAAAAATACAGATGAAAACTCTGGGTAAATAGTGGTCTACAGCTTATCATAAGATACTCAACCTCAGGCGAGCAAAACCTTGAGACTTCCTTCGATATCATGCACCAGCTGTTTACATAAATGCATAGGCCCCTGCCCCGTGTCTTACCAGAGGCTGCTGTTCTATCCTGCCGATACAGTGTATAACCGCCAGCTGTATGTTCTTATTGTTGTCGTTCAGCCACGACTCGGTGAAGCATAACATATTACAGTTTTTAATGTCCCGTTGGTAGGATATACGTGCTTTCAGTTCATTCCATTTATTTTCTAGCGATTTAATGTTAGGTAGAACAGAGGGCAAGGGCAGATTAGCCACTCGTCGCCTGGTCCTCACAAGGTACCCTGTTTCCTTCTCCAGCGAATCATGGGGATCGGGGTCTGGTGTCAACAGTATATCCCTCGCGTCTAACTCATGATTCAAAGGGGTTTCCTTTGGTAATTGCTTCACTAGTCTAAACCATTTCAAATGCACGCAACACATTCTATTTCACCACTGTAGTAGTAAATGACAAAAAGTGAAAATTGTTGCGTATTTTTGTATCTTCCTCTACAAACTGCTGAAGATAGCAGCTGTGCCCTTAGAAATAAACACATGATTTTCACATTTTCCTAAAAGACTTTAATCTGTTCACGTGATCTTATGTGAAGTTAATGTGATAACATGTGACAACGTGTAAAGCAACATGTGATAACATGAAACTACACTTGTGGAAACCTGGTCACATGCAAAGTGTTCCAAAAACACATTTTCACATGTGAAATTGTGTCATTTTCCAAATGTGAAATCATTAGGTATTTCTGTAAGGGCGGGTACAGATAGGTAGGACAACATTCAAAACTTTAACATATGATACCAGAAGGGGAAAGTGCCACATATAGCAGTGGTTTAATCGATCAACGGGCTGTTCTATAACAGTGTCAGCCGAGGAATGGAGACAAAACTCAGTTCTGTCAGGAGATGAGATGCAGCCACCCAATAAACAAAATAATGTTAGCATTCATATATATGCATGCTGACAAGCTATACATTACCATATACATATGCATATATCATTTTTTGAAACATGTACTTTGCACAAAAAAAATGTTTTACATTTAGAGACAAGCTTGCAAGTTGTCGACAAGACCAACAACCGAGAGAAGAATAAAGCAACAGCATTGCCTACCTATCTGATATAGAAAATATTATCTATAGACTATAAGAGGCTATTATCATAACATGTGTTCAAACATCTAATATCCCTCTCTACAAGTGGCACTGAATATATTGCAGGTGTACTGGGTAGGCAGCCATTATTGACGGTCAGCCGTCTGTCCATCCAACTCCAGAGCTGGAGACACACAGGCACATGGGATTTACAGGTCAATAGGCCACCACTGAGGAGAGAGGAGTTAATTAGTCACATGAACAGTGTCACAGATGTTATTGCAGAGTACAGTGACATTCTTAATTGCTGTGCTACAACAGTGCAGGTCAAAAAGAGAAGTGAATGAAACAATAATAAATACATATTTGCAACAGTAACAAAATAAATGTCCATTGGGGGGTGGGGGTAGGAAGTCAAGGGGGCAGGGGAGCCTAGTGGTGGCTATTCAGCTGCCTGATGGTTAGAAGTTTTTTTTTTTTTTTTTTTTTAACAGGTGTGATGGACAGACCCCACACACACACACACACACACACACACACACACACACCTGGAACACAATCCATCACTCGACACAGGGTCATATGAGGGTAATCTAACAGCAGAGTGCACACATACATAAAACAAAAGCTACTGTACAGTGTGCTGTAGTTTCACTATCCCTTACTACACAGAGGGGACTTTCTGTATGCATATACAGTTGAAGTGGGAAGTTTACATACACCTTAGCCAACTACACTGAACCTCAGTTTCACAATTCCTGACATTTAATCCCAGTAAAAATTAACTGTCTTCGGTCAGTTAGGTCACCACTATTTTAAGAATGTGAAATGTCAGAATAATAGTAGAGATAATGATTAATTTCAGCTTTTATTTCTTTCATCACATTCCCAGTGAGTCAGCAGTTTACAGACACTCAATTAGTATTTGGTAGCATTGTCTTTAAATTGTTTAACTTGAGTCAAACGTTGCAGGTAGCCTTCCACAAGCTGGGTGAAGTTGGGTGAATTTTGGCCCAATCCTCCTGACAGAGCTGGTGTGTAGGCCTCCTTGCTCGCACACGCTTTTTCAGTTCTGCCCACAAATGTTCTATAGGATTGGAGGTCAGGGCTTTGAGATGACCACTCCAATACCTTGACTTTGTTGTCCTTAAGCCATTTTGCCACAACTTTGGAAGTATGCTTGGGGTCAATGTCCATTTGGAAGACCCATTTGCGACTAAGCTTTAAACTTCCCGACTGAGGTCGAGATGTTCCTTAAATATATCCACAATTTTCCTACCTCATGATGCCATCTATTTTGTGAAGAGCACCAGTCCCTCCTGCAGAAAAGCACCTCCACAACATGATGCTGCCACCCCCGTGCTTCACGGTTGGGATGGTGTTCTTTCGACTTGCAAGCCTCCCCCTTTTTCCTCCAAACATAACGATGGTCATATTGACCAAACAGTTCCATTTTGGTTTCATCAGACCAGAGGACTTTTCTCCAAAAAGTACCATCTCTGTCCCCATATGCAGTTGCAAACCGTAGTCTGGCTTTTTTTTTTAATGCCGATTTTGGGGCAGTGGTTTCTTCCTTGCTGAGCGGCCTTTTAGGTTATGTCGATATGACTCGTTTTACTGTGGATATAGATACTTTTGTACCCTGTTTCCTCCAGCATCTTCACAAGGTCCTTTGCTGTTTTTCTGGGATTGATTTGCACTTTTCGCACCAAAGTACGTTCATCTCTAGGAGACAGAACGCGTCTCCTTCCTGAGCGGTATGACGGCTGCGTGGTCCCATGCAGTTTATACTTGTGTACTCGTTTGTACAGATGGACGTGGTACCTTCAGGCATTTGGAAATTGCTCCCAAGGATGAACCAGACTTGTTCATCCTCTACAATGTTTTTCTGAGGTCTTGGCTGATTTTTGATTTTCCCATGATGTCAAGCAAGGAGGCACTGAGTTTGAAGGTAGGCCTTGAAATACATCCACAGGTACACCTCCAATTGACATCAATTAGCCTATCAGAAGCTTCTAAATCCTTGACATTTTCTGGAATTTTCCAAGCTGTTTATAGGCACAGTCAACTTAGTGTATGTAAACTGACCAACTGGAATTGTGATAGTGAATAAGTGAAATAATCTGTCTGTAAACAATTGTTGGAAAAATGACTTGTGTCAAGCACAAAGTAGATGTCCTA
Organism: Salmo salar; assembly: GCF_965601325.2. Lineage (NCBI taxonomy): Eukaryota > Metazoa > Chordata > Actinopteri > Salmoniformes > Salmonidae > Salmo > Salmo salar. The sequence goes on from NC_138299.1 coordinate 137,943,112, forward strand.
ACCGACTTGCCAAAACTATAGTTTGTTAACAAGAAATTTGTGAAGTGGTTAAAAAACGAGTTTTATTGACTCCAACCTAAGTGTATGTAAACTTCCGACTTCAGCTGTCAGAGTGAACATGCATGCACCTGGCATAACCAAAGAGACGAGTTACAGTGTAGTTTACTGTAAACACTAATTTACTCTGTCGTCTCGATAAAGCTTGCTGATGACATTTATTAAAAACATCCCATTACTGACAGCTTGTGTGACAATAGTCTGACAGTTGCCGGTAGAGGGGTTAAGTCTTTAATTCTCCCACAGTTTAACGGGGCAGATAAGTTTGAAACCTGTCGTGTTGGGGGTAAATTCACTGTGTGTGTGTGATAATTCATAGAGATTAGTGGGAGTGTTTGTGTGTGTCAAGTGTGTGAATGCATATAATCTGTGAGTATGTGGGATAGTTTGTGTGAGGTGTGTCTGAAGAAGTCTATGCTGTGCACCTAAACACACGTGTCCATACAGTGTGTTTACATATGGTTTGGTTGGGCGGTGTCCAGATTTTCATATCCTCATTATCGTCCTTCTCTCACACCAGGATTTACAGCATTACCGGCTTAGTACACAAGGTGGCAAAAATCCCATTGGGCGTCTATTTAAATCAAATGAAATTGTATTTGTCACATGCGCCATGTATAGACCTTACAGTTAAGTGCATACTTACAAGCCCTTAACCAACAATGCAGTTAACACTTACTTTTCTTAAGTATTTGCTAAAATAAACTGAAGTAAAAAAATAAAGCAGATAAAGAAAAATAACAAATAAGGAGCAAAAATAAAATAACAGTAGCGAGGCTATATACAGGGGGTACCGGGACAGAGTCAGGGGGTACCGGTACAAGGTGAGGGGGCACAGGTTAGTCGAGGCAATTGAGGTATGTCCATGTAGGTAGCGGTAAAGTGACTACGCATGGATAATAAACAGTAGCAGCAGTGTAAAAAAATGGGGGAACGCTAACAAAATGAGCATAAGTAATAACGAATTTTAATAGGGGCGTCGCTAAATATGCTAACGAGAGCAAACGAAAATGAACAAATTGCGAAGACCAACAATCCAGCTCATAAAGTTATACATGTATAAGTAGGAAAGGAAACATATGGTACCTAGTCAGTTGTACAACTCAATGCCTTGGAGCTACCGAATGTCATTTTTGGTGAGTTTGGACATTTACAAGGAAATGTGAACGAGAGACATTGTGCAAACGAACAAAGTTTTGACATGCTTGTCTGAAGAAAGAACAGTACTGTGTACACACGGTCTGTGTGGAGTCTGGGAGTTGCTAGGGCAACAGGTCTGCCCTGCTCTGCTTGGAGAAGGAGCAGATGGGCCCAGAATGGAGAGGAGAAAAAAACACAAGGAAATCAAGCTGCAGTTGCAGCTGTACAGATAACTTTCTGTGAGAAGTCATAACCCTTTTTGATGAGTTAACACAATATGATGCCCCGTGACCGTACTAATTCAGTCACTTACTTATATAACTAGTAAGTTAAACTCAGAGGTCGCCCTAACAGAAATTCTGTTTTTCCCAAGCAAGGAAAATATATATTTTTTTAAAAGCACAACAAATACCTTGCTGTAAAAGTAAACGCAGATCTAAAATGCTTCTTATTGTAATTTCGGGTCAGCAAATAAATTGTGCTTCAGTTACACCTCTCCACTTGGATGAGAATTCACGAACGGGCATTCTATCAAAAGTCAGAGTGCTGACTGATGTACCTGGAGAAAAGCTACACTTTAGTGTGTACAGCCTACTTTTTCCAGTAAAATGCTAGATTAACTTTAAGCAAAACATTAGGAAATGTAGCTGGTTACATTCCTTCTATGATAAACATTAGAAATATGACGGCCATGCATCGTTTTTGCAAAAAAGACCTTGCTTTTTCATATTTGGCTGACAGCCAAATAGTGTTTCACTTCTGTTGTCATCTGATGACAACGAAGCAATTTTCTGCCGAATGTGATGCACTAATGTATTTTCTGTGAAAGAAGACTATAGTTGCACATCCCTGATCACTCTATTGAAGCAAAAACAAAAATGGGACTTTCAATATAAAACGCGACCACTGTCAATACACAGCTGGACTCTGGACCTGCTCCCGCTTTCTCCTGTTGTGCCATTTACACTGAACAAAAATAAATGCAACATGTAAATGTTGGTCGCATGTTTCATGAGCTGAAATAAAAGACCCCAGAAATGTTCCATATGCACAAAAACCGGATTATTTTCTGCACGAATCTGTTAACGTCCCTGTTAGTTAGCATTTCTTCTTTGCCAAGATAATACATCCAGCCGATAGGTGTGGGATATCAAGAAGCTGATTAAAACAGCATGATCATTACACAGGTGCACGTTGTGCTGACACAATAAAAAGGCCACTAAAATGTGCCGTTTTGTCACAAAACACAATGCCACAGATGTCTCATGTTTTCAGGGAGCGTGCAATTGGCATGCTGATAGCAGGAATGTCCACCAGAGAATTTAATGTTAATTTCTCTACTATAAGCCGCCTTCCACGTCATTTTAGAGAATCTGGCAGTACGTCCAACCGGCCTCACAACCACAGACCACGTGTATAAGTGTTGTGTGGGCGAGCGGTTTGGTTTGCTGATGTCAACGTTGACACTGCATGTAAGAACAAAAACCAAGCCATGTGGTTGAAGGAATTGTCCGTAGAGCTCCGAGACAGGATTGTGTCGAGGCACAAATCTGGGGAAGGCTACCAAAAAAATGTTTGCAGCATTGACATTTCCCAAGAACACAGTGGCCTCCATCATTCTTAAATGGAAGAAGTTTAGAACCACCAAGACTCTTCCTAAAAGCTGGTCGCCCGGCCAAACGGGGAAGAAGGGCATTGGTCAGTGTTGAGATAACGGCATAATGCCAATCCTGAGATGGCGCTAGTGGGGGCACCCATCTAGGATAGCTAAACAGGTGCATTATGATTGTCTGATTAGGATGTTGTGATAGGTAACACCTGAGTAAAGGATTATGCTTGCATCTCTAACTCTCCGACGAGAGTTATTCACATTAACATGGTGTCAGAGAAACGAACCCCCAAAGCCAAGCGCTACGGAAAAGAGGATAAGGTATGAGGACGATGTAATCGCTGTCGGATAAACGCAAACAATTTGAACAAATGAGCAAGGACGGAAAGCCTGCAACGTCTCTTCAGTCAAATTCCGGTGCCAGGCGCCATACATGAAATTAATATGAAAAATATATGCAGAGCAAGTGAAAGGACGAAGATCCAATTAAAAAAAGATTAGCACTGTCCCTGAGCAGGCAGAATCTGTCAATTATACCACTCAGAACAAATACCAAGCTTGTAGCCTCATACTCAGAAGACTCACAGCTGTAATTGCTGCCAAAGGTGCTTCAACAAAGTACTGATTAAAGGGTCTGAATACTTATGGAAATGTGATATTTATTAAAAATAAACTGTGCCAACATTTCCAAAAACCTGTTTTTACTTTGTCATTATGGGGTATTGTGTGTAGATTGATGGGGGGGTGGGGGGGGGGCGACATTTAATCAATTTCACAATAAGGCTGTAACGTAATAAAATGTGAAAAGTGAAGGGGTCTGAATACTTTCCAAACGCACAGAATGCTGTAGCGTTAAGATTTCCCTTCACTGGAACTAAGGGGCCTAGCTCGAACCATGAAAATCAGCCCCAGACCATTATTCCTCCTCCAAACTTTACAGTTGGCACTACGCACCAGGCAGGTAGTGTTCCTGGCATCTGCCAAATCCAGATTTATCCATCAGACTGCCAGATGGTGAAGCGTAATTCATCACTCCAGAGAACACGTTTTCATTGCTCCAGAGTCCAATGGTGGCGAACTTTACACCACTCCAGCCGACGCTTGGCATTGCGCATGGTGATCAGGCTTGTGTGCGGCTGCTCGTCCATGGAAACTTATTTCATGAAGCTCCCCTGACGAACAGTTCTTGTGCTGACTTTGCTACCAGAGGCAGTTTGGAACTTGGTAGGGAGTGTTGCAACCGAGGACAGACGATTTTAAAGCACTACACGCTTCAGCACTCGGCCGTCCCGCTCTGTGAGCTTGTGTGGCCTACAACTTCGCGGCTGAGCCGTTGTTGCTCCTAGACGTTTCCACTTCACAATAACAGCACTTACAGTTGACCGGGGCAGCTCTAGCAGGGCAGAAATTTGGCGAACTGACTTGTTGGAAGACGATGCCACGTTGAAAGTCCCTGAGCTCTTCAGTAAGGCCATTCTATTGCCAATGTTTGTCTATGGAGATCGCATGGCTGGGTGCTTGATTTTATACACCTGGTCAGCAACGATGTGGCTGAAATAGCCGAATCCAGTAACTTGAAGGGGTGTCTACATACTTTTGTATAGATAGTGCAGGGTTCCCCAAACTTGTTCCGCCAGCAATATTATTTGGCCCCCCAAAGCCCCCAAAATTAATACTCATTTAAAAATAGACCATTTTCATTCATGAGGAGAGAGAATGCCGGGGAGAGTCAACTAATAAAGCAGGCAGCGGACCATTTTGTGGTGCTGAAACGTAAAGCCGCAACCGCAGCGCAATCAATAGGAGGTGAACAGTGCCTGGTGCGGAGAATATAGCTAACTGGTTATGCAAGTGTTGCACAGCAACAGATGGGAGAAAAAAAAAAAAACTTAACTATACCAGTCAAGTAATTCACCAGTCTATTTCTTCCGAGCCTAAGCCTATATAAAATAATTTAACTGGCTATGCGGCTTAACAGCATCTTTCACAAGAAAAAAAATGTACCTAATAGAAGTGGGATTTTTAGGCCTACTTACAATTGCCTGTCGTTTCAGTGTGCTGAAGTTCAGTAGTCTTTCAGATGACAAGTCCAAATCTAACAACTCAAGTTTTCGCCATGTCCAGGACTGTTTTCCCTCTTCCTTGGAACTGGAGATTTAACCCGTTTAAGTGAAAGAATGTCAGCCAAAAAAGCCATGTGTGTAGCTTGCAGTTACAACATCTTAAGGATCGTATCCTTTTAAAAAAAAGGAATTTTTTAAATTTAGCCTAAAATGACATACCCAAATCTAACTGCCTGTAGCTCAGGACCTGAAGCAAGGATATGCATATTCTTGATACCATTTGAAAGGAAACACTGAAGTTTGTGGAAATGTGAAATTAATGTAGGAAAATAACACAGATCTGGTAAAAGACAATACAAACAAAAAAAACATATGCTTTCTATTTTCTTTGTGCCAAATTGGTCAATTGATATATTCAAGTGCATCACTAGAGAACACACAAAAACGATATGGTAATAGCTTCCCTGAAACTTCTATTTTCATTATCCACCTTTCTTTAGATACTTTGAGAGTGACATTCTCTTGCCATCAAGATAATTGTTCTGAATGAATGTTGACATAAAAAAAAAAAGTAGTGTAGCCTACAGTAGGCTACGTAGACCCGTTTCTCACCAATCAATGCACAGAGAAATAGAAAAAAAATATTTGAATAGAGACATGGCGATTATATGAGAGTAACCAGATCGAAAGTATTATGTTATGGTCACTGAATTTCTTATGTACTAATCATATGTGTTAAAAATGATTTATTTGTAGTGTAGGTCAATTAAATGATACTAATATCATATACTACTTATGTTCTGGCCTGCTGACTATTAGCTCAAAAAGAAATGTGGCCCGAGGCCAAACCTAGTTGATGAACCCTGATAGTGTTGTCTCTTGTCGTGTTGTGTTTTGTCCTATATTTCTTAATTTATTTATTTTTAATCCCAGCCCCCATCCCCGCAGGAGGCCTTTTGGTAGGCCGTCATTGTAAATAAGAATTTGTTCTTAACTGACTTGCCTAGTTAAATAGAAAAGGTGAAATAAAAAAAGATGGTGTATATAGTGAAAGAGCAGCGTGAAATGTCCCTTTAAAACACACTGCTAACCTTATGCCTAACCCTAAATTAAGATCAAAAAGCACATTTTTACAATAGACCATTTTGACTTTGTGGCTGTGCTATCTAGTGGAAACCGTATTTGGTGGGTAAGTAGGCAGGAGCTATACCACATTCGATAAATACAGTCTAGCACAGCACGGGTTAGCCCACACCAAGCTCCCACCAAGCCCAGCACGGGCCAGCCCCCACCGAGCCCAACACGGGCCATGAATGAAAAACACTTTCTCCTAACATATTGCACAAGTTGACTGCCGGTATTTATACTGAACAAAAATATTTCAAAGATTTTACCAAGTTACAGTTCATATGAGGAAATCAGTCAATTTAAATAAATTCATTAGGCCCTAATCTATGCATTTCACATGACTGGGAATACAGATATGCATCTGTTGGTCACAGATAATAATAATTTAAAAAAAATGGGCCTCAGGATCTGTGCATTCAAATTGCCATCAATAAAATGCAATTATGTTTGTTGTCTGTAGCTTGTGCCTGCCCATACCATAGCCCCACCATGGGGCACTCCGTTCACAACATGGACATCAGTAAACCGCTCGCCCACAACGCCATGAACGTGGTCTGCGGTTGTGAGGTCAGTTGGACGTACTGCCAGATTCCCTAAAACAATGTTGGTGCCGGCTTATGATAATTGAATGTTAATTTCTCCATCTGGCAACAGCTCTGGTGGACATTCCTACAGTCAGCATTCCAATTGCACACTCCCTCAAAACATCTGTGGCAGTGTGTTGTGTGACAAAACTGCACATTTTAGAGTGGCCTTTTATTGTCCCCAGCACAAGGTGCACCTGTGTAATGATCATGCTTTTTGATATGCCACACCTGTCAGGTGGATGGATTATGTTGGCAAAGGAGAAATGCTCACTAACAGGGATGTAAACTAATTTGTGCACAAGAGAGAAATAGGCTTTTTGTGCATATGTAACATTTCTGAGATCTTTTATTTTGATCTCATGAAACCAAGACATTACATTTTGTGTTTATATTTTTGTACAGGGTACTTAAAAAAAAGAAAGAAAAAGTAGCTACAAATATAAAAATGTATTGAAAAATGAAATCTCTATAGCTATACAGTTTAAACGGTACTGAACAAACATCATGTGTCTATTTCCAAATACCCCACTGTACGGTATATCGCCCAAGCCTACATTCGCATATGCTTGTATGTAAAGGCTGAGTAGAGGGGTTTACTGCTCTTAACCCCAACTCCATCTCTGAGCCAACCCATCCCCAGCCAGTCTGCTTCATCCTATGCCACTCAGAGATGAGGGATGGCTGATGTATCTTAGTCCAGGTCGCTAATCTGTCTCTCCACACTAATCTTATTTTCAGCCCAAGCTGGCTTTAAGGGAGAGGCAGGGAGTTTGGGACAAGCTGATCCCAACTGTATAGAGAACACGTCTTAATCTGGCCACTGCGCTGCGCATTGATTCCCAACAGTTGCATTAGGCAACGGGACCTGGCTGGCTGCGTGGGTGGGTGGGTGGATACCCTTTTCATAAGCTATTACCAATGTTTTACTTCATGTAATCTCCGCTATTCATGGTTTACCTTGGAGAAAGCAGCCCCCATTCAAATAACATCAGCTTGGAACCTTCAAGTCCAAATGCATTCAAGTTCATACAAAATTAACTATTGTAGTCCATAAAAGACAATTTGATTTGGTTGGGATACAATACAAATATATAGTATTAGTGGGAAATGCGAACAGATCATGTGACAACCTTCCAAGGCATAGTGTGTACACACAGTGTACCTTGTGCCATTACTAATTTGATTAAACTTGCCTGTCTATCAATCCCTTGTAGCAAATTCAAGGAAAAGGCGGTTATAATTAGTTCTGAGAAACTAAATGGAACAGTTCTATCCATGCCTCCAAAACAACCCATGTTTTTTTTAACGGTCTCTAAATTGGGGCTGTGCAATATAGCGTAACAAAAATAAATTTCTTCCAATTCATGGTCGATTAACGATATAAATGCAGCAAAAAAAGAAACGTCCTCTGTTAACTGCGTTTATTATAGGCAAACTTAACATGTTTAATCTTATTTTCATACTAATATTGACAACTGAGACATAAACGGAACAAGTTCCACAGACATGTGACTAACAGAAATGGAATAATGTGTCCCTACATTATTCTGGTGTGGCCACCAGCTGCATTAAGTACTGCAGTGCATCTCCTCCTCATGGACTGCACCAGATTTGCCAGATATTGCTGTGAGAGGTTACCCCACTCTTCCACCAAGGCACCTGCAAGTTCCTGGACATTTCTAGTGGGGGGGATCCCAGGCATGCTCAATGGGATGAGATCCGGGCTCTTCGCTGGCCATGGCAGACCACTGACATTCCTGTCTTGCAGGAAACCACACACAAAATGAGCAGTATGGCTGGTGGCACTGTGATGCTGGAGGGTCATGTCAGAATGAGCCTGCAGGAAGGGTACCACATTAGGGAGGAGGATGTCTTCCCTGTAAAGCACAGTGTTGAGATTGCATGCAATGACAAGCTCAGTCCGATGCTGTGACACACCGCCCCAGACCATGACGGACCCTCCACCTCGATCCCGCTCCAGAGTACAGGCCTCGGTGTAATGCTCATTCCTTCGACGATAAACGCGAATCTGACCATCCCCCCTGGTGACACAAAACCGCAACCCGTCATTGAAGAGCACTTTTTGCCAATCCTGTCTGGTCCAGCGATGGTGGGTTTGTGCCCCTAGGCGACGTTGTTGCCGGTGATGTCTGGTGAGGACCTGTCTTACAACAGGCCTACAAGCCCTCAGTCCAGCCTCTCTCAGCCTATTGCAGACAGTCTGAGCACTGATGGAGGGATTGTGCGTTCCTGGTGTAACTCGGGCAGTTGGTGTTGCCATCCTGTACCTGTCCCGCAGGTGTGATGTTCGGATGTACCGATCCTGTGCAGGTGTTGTTACACATGGTCTGCCACTGCGAGGACGAACAGCTGTCCGTCCGGTCTCCCTGTAGCACTGTCTTAGGCGTCTCAGTACGGACATTGCAATTTATTGCCCTGGCCACATCTGCAGTCCTCATGCCTCCTTGCAGGATGCCTAAGGCACGTTCACGCAGATGAGCAGGGTCCCTGGGCATCTTTCTTTTGGTGTTTTCCTGAGTCAGTAGAAAGGCCTCTTTAGTGTCCTAAGTTTTCATAACTGTGACCTTAATTGCCTACCGTCTGTAAGCTGGTAGTGTCTTAACGACCATTCCACAGGTGCATGTTCATTGTACACGTATGGGAAACAGTGTTTAAACCCTTTACAATGAAGATCTGTGAAGTTATTTGGATTTTTACGAATTATCTTTGAAAGACAGGGTCCTGAAAAAGGGCTGAGTTTGGATGACTCACCACCTGGATTCGGTCTAATGAAGCAACATTTGAAGTTGTGTTTTTTACATTATATAAAAAGTAGAGACTCAGAACAGCTACAAAATGGTATATCATACACTGTATTTGAGGAACAATGGGAAAGTAATTCTGCTTTGAAAGTTGATCAATTTGTAAACACAATTTTGAGAAAATTGCCTTTGAATGTTTTGCTATCTAGTGAAGAGCTTGTCTACCTACACCCATTCAGCATTGTTCACACCTTCACCCTAAGCTTTAGCCTCACCCATCTCGTGTCGCTCTCGAAGCGCACACTTGACGCTCTGGCCGATTATTTGTTTAAACTGGATAATATGAAAACAGCTTAACCAGCTCTGCTGGCAACGATTTCATTACGCTGTTTTGCAGAAGTTTACTGACACCAGCCATATTCAACGGGTGTTGTACACACATCACGCAACGTTAGCTAGTTAAACAATAAACAGTGACAATGTCACAGTGCAGAGAGCTAACTAACCATGTTCAATGTTAGCTAGCTAACATTAGGCTCTAACTAGAACAGCACACGGCTCTGGGAAACAAATGATGTCAGATAGGGAGCCAGCCAGCTAACACACTTTAGCTTAAGACCTATAGCTTGCTAGCTAGGTAAACAATGTACCGACAGTTGAAGTCAGAAGTTTACATACACCTTAGCCAAATACATTTAAACGCCGTTTTTCACAATTCCTGACATTTAATCCTAGTAAAAATTCCTCGTCTTAGGTCAGCTAGGATCACCACTTTATTTTAAGAATGTAAAATGTCAGAATAATAGTACAGAGAATTATTTATTTCTTTCATCACATTCCCAGTGGGTCAGAAGTTTACAAACTCAATTAGTATTTGGTAGCATTGCCTTTAAATTGTTTAACTTGGGTCAAATATTTCAAGTAGCCTTCCACAAGCTTCCCACAATAAGTTGAGTGAATTTTAGCCTATTCCTCCTGACAGAGTTGGTGTAACAGTCAGGTTTGTAGGCCTCCTTGCTCGCACACACTTTTTCAGTTCTGCCCAAAAATGTTCTATGGGATTGAGGTCAGGGCTTTGTGATGGCCACTCCAATACCTTGACTTTGTTGTCCTTAAGCCATTTTGCCACAACTTTGGAAGTATGCTTGGGGTCATTGTCCATTTGGAAGACCCATTTGCGACCAAGCTTTAACTTCCTGACTGATGTCTTGAGATGTTGCTTCAATATATCCACATAATTTTCCTACATCATGATGCCATCTATTTTGTGAAGTGCACCAGTCCCTCCTGGAGCAAAGCACCCCCACAACATGTTGCTGCCACCCCGTGCTTTACGGTTGGGATGGTGTTCTTCGGCTTGCAAGCCTCCCCTTTTTCCTCCAAACATAAAATGGTCATTATGGCCAAACAGTTCTATTTTTGTTTCATCAGACCAGAGTACGATCTTTGTCCCCATGTGCAGTTGCAAACCGTAGTCTGGCTTTTTTTATGCCAGTTTTGGAGCAGTGGCTTCTTCCTTGCTGAGCGGCCTTTCAGGTTATGTCAATATAGGACTAATTTTACTGTGGCTATAGATACTTTTGTACCAGTTCCCTCCAGCATATTCACAAGGTACTTTGCAAATACTCTGGGTAGCCATTTCATTAGCTGTTCAGGAGTCTTACGGCTTGGGGGTAGAAGCTGTTAAGAAGCCTTTTGGACCTAGCTTGGCGCTTGCCGTGCAGTAGTAGATAGACTGTTCTATGATTAGGGTGGCTGGAGTCTTTGGCAATTGTTTGGGCCTTCCTGCCTGGTATAGAGGTCCTGGATGGCAGCAAGCTTGGTCTCAATGATGTACTGGGTCGTATGCAACTACCCTCTGTAGTGCCTTGCGGTCGGAGGCCGAGCAGTTGCCATACCAGGCAGTATGCGCTCGATGCACCAGTATAAAACTTTGAGGATCTCAGGACCCCATCCCAAATCTTTTCAGTCTCCTGGAGGGGGACTAGGCATTGTCGTGCCCTCTTCACGGCTGTCTTAGTGTGTTTGGACCATGATAGCTTGTTGGTGATGTGGACACCAAGGAACTTGAAGCTCTCAACCTGCTCCACTACAGCCCTGTCGATGAGAATGGGCGCATGCTCGGTCCTCCTTTTTCTGTAGTCCACAATCATCTCCTTAATCTTGATCATGTTGAGGGTGCGGTTATCCTGGTACCACACTGCCAGGTCTCTGACCTCCTCCCTATAGGCTGTCTCGTCGTTGTCAGGCCTACCACTGTTGTGTAGTCAGCAAACTTAATGATGGCGTTGGAGTTGTGCTTGGCCATGCAGTCATGGGTGAACAGGGAGTACAGGAGGGGACTGAGCAAAACACCCCTGAGGGGCCCCTGTGTTGAGGATCAGCATGGCAGATGTGTTACCTACCCTTACCACCTGGGAGGGCGGCCCGTCAGGAATTATAGGATCCAGTTGCAGAGGGAGGTGTTTAGTCCCAGGGTCCTTAGCTTAGTGATGAGCTTTGAGGGTACTATGGTGAACGCTGAGCTGTAGTCACTGAATAGCATTCTCACGTAGGTGTTCCTTTTGTCCAGGTGGGAAAGGGCAGTGTGGAGTGCAATAGAGATTGCATCATCTGTGGATCTGTTGGGGTGGTATGTAAATTGGAGTGGGTGTAGGGTTTCTGCGATAATGGTGTTGATGTGAGCCTTTATCAGCCTTTCAAATCACTTCATGGTTACAGACGTGAGTGCCATGGGTCGGTAGTCATTTAGGCAGGTTGCCATAGTGTTCTTGGGCACAGGAACTATGGTGGTCTGCTTGAAACATGTTGGTATTACAGACTCAGTCAGGGAAAAGTTGAAAATGTCAGTGAAGACACTTGCCTATTGGTCAGCGCATGCTCAGAGTACACGTCCTGGTAATCAGTCTGGCCCTGAGGCCTTGTGAACGTTGACCCGTTTAAAGGTCTTACTCACGTCGACTATGGAGAGCGTGATCACACAGTCATCCGGAACAGCTAAAGCTCTCATTCATGCTTCAGTGTTATTTGCCTCGAAGCAAGCATAGAAGTTATTTAGCGAGTCTGGTAGGCTCATGTCACTGGACAGCTCTCGGCTGTGCTTCCCTTTGTAGTCCGTAAATAGTTTGCAAGCCCTGCCACATCTAACGAGTGTCGGAGCCAGTGTAGTACGATTCAATTTTAGTCCTGTATTGACGCTTTGCCTGTTTGATGGTTCGTAGGAGGGCATAGCAGGATTTCTTATAATGGTCTGGGTTATAGTCCCCTCCTTCTGGTCAGAGCTCATCCTTTTTTTTATTCAATGATTGCACTTGGCTAATAGTACTGATGGTAGAGGGGGATTACTCACTCGCCGTCGGATCCTTACAAGGCACCACGACCTACATCCCCGATATCTCGGTCTGCGAATGACAGGGATTTGGGCCTTGTCAGGTGTCTGAAGTAAGTCCTTCACATCCGACTCGTTAAAAGAAAAAAATAATCTTCATCCATTACAATGTGAGAATCGCTGTCCTGAAATCCAGAAGCACTTTTCAGTCACAAGAGACCGTGACAGAAATATTATTTACAATTTATGCACAAAAAAAAATACAAAATAAAATACTAAGAAAAAAAAAAAAACACAATAGCACAATTGGTTAGGAGCCCATAAAATGGCAGCCCTCTCCTCCGGCACCCTTCTCTCTTTCCCACGATTTCATCAAAATAGTTTAACCTGCTTTTGTTTAACAATAAATCACTCATCTGGCTTTCAAGTCAATAAAAAAAAAAGGCCTTTTTGTAAAAGAAATGACCAGAACCACACACATCCACTAATAATGGTCAATGTCTTGTAGCAGGTATAGAAAATGAACAGGTCTCAAACAAGCTCTCAAGCTTTTACGTAGCCAGCTAATCTTTATATTTCAAGTCTAGCCAACTATTTGCTAGGTAACAAAGTAGAACTGATGAAAACCTTCCTGTCGGTCTTCAACTGTTTGAACAGCATACTAGCCTGTCCACTTTGTTAATAAGATGCTTCAAGTGGCCTACTGTACCTGTATAATAATGTTTATTTCTTAGAATAAGAACAAGTTGCCAATAAAATGTGCATTCATTTTTTTATACACAGACAGCCGGCACATAACATTCTGTGGCTAAAATGCTGCCATGCACGACAGAAATTGAGATTACATTTGCCAGAATTGATACTCCCGCTTTAGTAGGGTCTGCTCTCCATCAATTTTGAGAGTGGAGACATAAAAATTGTATCGTTTACGGTTTGAAAACGGCCCTAATAAAGCGTTTAAATTAGAACGTAATGCCTGTACTGTAACATGCTGTACACAAAGCTCCGATTCTGCACTTCACAGCTCCGTATGGGTTTGACTGACAGCCATTCTGAACTTAAGCACCATGCGCAGTAAGTTGGCCCTATCTCTCCTGGTAATTGTGCAACTTTTGCTAATGTTGTCTGAGTAAGGGAAACGCTGTAAATAAAGAGGACTAAATGTATTTTTAAAAATGAGACTGAGGATTATAATAAAACAGCGCAAGTAAGCCAAACACCAGTGAATGCACGCATCTGAATGCACTCATGACTCCATTCTATGCGCACCAACAATACAATGTGTTTTTCTCAATTGCCTTAATGCCTAACATTAAGATTGTATTTTATAATTTAGCTAGTCATGTTGACAATAGGACAAGCTTTCAAATCATGCCCACCTGACCCAGATTGCGATTTATAAATGAACCGTTTTTTTGGCTTGAGTAAACAGTAATTGTGTGATGGCTGGGGATGCAAGGTTGTGTTCCAAATACACCAGTTAGTCCTGACTCAAACCCTTGTAATTCTTTGGTCTGATGTTGCACTGACCCCACACTTTTCAGGAATAGTCTTATTATGTTACTGAACGTATTGTGGCAGCCTAGGGGAGTCACGAGGTGAAACCCCCAATTAATAAGACAGCGGGAAACCGTTTTGTGATGCTCAAACAAAAGTTTCTTTAATAAAGGTTGGGGAGAAATACAACTGAAAGGCCTCAGGTAACGGGTGAGTCACTGTCTGGCGTGGCGGCTCCTTGGACCCCTGGTGTTAATGAACAAAACAGAGAGTGATGAGTCCGGCGTTTCAATACTTGCGCCAGGGGTGTGCTGCCCCGGGAATGGGTCCTCTTCCATTGGCCCAAAGAAAAGGGAGAGCGAGAGACAGATGAGTCAAACATTGCCTAGTATCTTCTTTGGTGTCTGATCGAGGTGCCCATCATACGCACTCTAGTTCTTCTGAAGTCTAAGCTTACCCTCTGCCTGTCTTCCCAAGAGTAACTGCACCTCTACTTATATCCATTTGGAGTAACGGGGGACAGGTGAGACCAATTTCAGGTGACAATTGATTGGAGCACCTGGACTGGGTAGTATTGGTGTTGACACCAGCCCCAGTTGGTGCCTGTAGAGCTGTCCATGGTGCCGACTTCCCTTGGCCTCTCTAGCACTCTGGAGCTAACCAAGGTCCTTCTTCTTTTGTAGCTCCCTGCTGCCCCCCGGGTTGCCACACACCTCAAGCTCATAGCCTTCTGGTGGGCTGTCGATCAACAATCAAATTTTATTGGTCACATACACATGGTTAGCAGATGTTAATGCGGGTGTAGCGAAATGCTTGTGCTTCTAGTTCCGACAGTGCAGTAATATCTAACAAGTAATCTTTCACAACAACTACCTTATACACAACTGTAAGGGGATGAATAAGAATATGTACATATAAATATACTGCTCAAAAAAATAAAGGGAACACTTAAACAACACATCCTAGATCTGAATGAAAGAAATAATCTTCAATATTTTTTTCTTTACATAGTTGAATGTGCTGACAACAAAATCACACAAAAATAATCAATGGAAATCCAATTTATCAACCCATGGAGGTCTGGATTTGGAGTCACACTCAAAATTAAAGTGGAAAACCACACTACAGGCTGATCCAACTTTGACGTAATGTCCTTAAAACAAGTCAAAATGAGGCTCAGTAGTGTGTGTGGCCTCCACGTGCCTGTATGACCTCCATACAATGCCTGGGCATGCTCCTGATGAGGTGGCGGATGGTCTCCTGAGAGATCTCCTCCCAGACCTGGACTAAAGCATCCGCCAACTCCTGGACAGTCTGTGGTGCAACGTGGCGTTGGTGGATGGAGCGAGACATGATGTCCCAGATGTGCTCAATTGGATTCAGGTCTGGGGAACGGGCGGGCCAGTCCATAGCATCAATGCCTTCCTCTTGCAGGAACTGCTGACACACTCCAGCCACATGAGGTCTAGCATTGTCTTGCATTAGGAGGAACCCAGGGCCAACCGCACCAGCATATGGTCTCACAAGGGGTCTGAGGATCTCATCTCGGTACCGAAAGGCAGTCAGGCTACCTCTGGCGAGCACATGGAGGGCTGTGCGGCCCCCCCAAAGAAATGCCACCCCACACCATGACTGACCCACCCCCAAACCGGTCATGCTGGAGGATGTTGCAGGCAGCAGAACGTTCTCCACGGCGTCTTCAGACTCTGTCACGTCTGTCACGTGCTCAGTGTGAACCTGCTTTCATCTGTGAAGAGCATAGGGTGCCAGTGGCGAATTTGCCAATCTTGGTGTTCTCTGGCAAATGCCAAACGTCCTGCACGGTGTTGGGCTGTAAGCACAACCCCCACCTGTGGACGTCGGGCCCTCATACCACCCTCATGGAGTCTGTTTCTGACCGTTTGAGCAGACACATGCACATTTGTGGCCTGCTGGAGGTCATTTTGCAGGGCTCTGGCAGTGCTTCTCCTGCTCCTCCTTGCACAAAGGTGGAGGTAGCGGTCCTGCTGCTGGGTTGTTGCCCTCCTACGGCCTCCTCCACGTCTCCTGATGTACTGGCCTGTCTCCTGGTAGCGCCTCCATGCTCTGGACACTACGCTGACAGACACAGCAAACCTTCTTGCCACAGTTCGCATTGATGTGCCATCCTGGATGAGCTGCACTACCTGAGCCACTTGTGTGGGTTGTAGACTCCGTCTCATTCTACCACTAGAGTGAAAGCACCGCCAGCATTCAAAAGTGACCAAAACATCAGCCAGGAAGCATAGGAACTGAGAAGTGGTCTGTGGTCCCCACCTGCAGAACCACTCCTTTATTGGGGGTGTCTTGCTAATTGCCTATAATTTCCATCTGTTGTCTATTCCATTTGCACAACAGCATGTGAAATTTATTGTCAATCAGTGTTGCTTCCTAAGTGGACAGTTTGATTTCACAGAAGTGTGATTGACTTGGAGTTACATTGTGTTGTTTAAGTGTTTTGAGCAGTGTATATGGATGAGCGATGGCCGTGCGGCATAGGCAAGATGCATTAGATGGTATAGAGTACAGTATATACATGAGTAATTTAGGGCATTATATAAAGTGACTAGTGATACATTTATTACATCCAATTATTAAAGTAGCTAGAGATTTGAGTCTGTATGTTGGCAGCAGCCACTCAATGTTAGTGATGGCTGTTTAGCAGTCTGATGGCCTTGAGATAGAAGCTGTTTTTCAGTCTCTCGGTTCCAGCTTTGATGCACCTGTACTGACCTCGCCTTCTGGATGATAGCGGGGTGAACAAGCAGTGGCTTGAGTGGTTGTACTTGATCTTTTTGGCCTTCCTGTGAAATCGGGTGGTGTAGGTGTCCTGGAGGGCAGGTAGTTTGCCCCCGGTGATGTGTTGTGCAGACCGCACTACCCTCTGGAGAGCCTTACGGTTGTGGGTGGAGCAGTTGCCGTACCAGGCAGTGATACAGCCCGGCAGGAGACTCTCGATTGTGCATCTGTAAAAGTTTGTGGGTTTTTGGTGACAAGCCAAATTTCTTCAGCCACCTGAGGTTGAAGAGGCGCTGTTGTGCCTTCTTCACCACGCTGTCTTTGTGGGTGGACCACCATTTCAGTTTGTCCATGATGTGTACACCGAGGAGGTTAACTTTTCACCTTCACTACTGTCCTGTGGATGGGGGGGGGGGGGGGGGGGGGCGCCTCTGCTGTTTCCTGAACGCCACAATCATCTCCTTTGTTTTGTTGACGTTGACTGTGAGGTTATTTTCCTGACACCACACTCCGAGGGCTCTCACCTCCTCCCTGTAGGCCGTTGTTGGTAATCAAGCCTACCATTGTAGTGTCATCTGCAAACTTGATGATTGAGTTGGAGGCATGCATGGCCACGCAGTCATGGGTGAACAGGGAGTACAGGAGAGGGCTGAGAACGCACCCTTGTGGGGCCCCAGTGTTGAGGATCAGCGGGGTGGAGATGTTTCCTACCCTCACCACCTGGGGGTGGCCTGTCAGAAAGTCCAGGACCCAGTTGCACAGGGTGGGGGGTCGGGACCCAGGGTCTCGAGTACTACGTGTTAAATGCTGAGCTGTAGTCAATGAACAGAATTCTTACATAGGTATTACTCTTGTCCAGATGGGATAGGACAGTGTGATTGCGTCGTCTGTGGACCTATTGCGGCGGTAAGCAAATTGGAGTGGGTCTAGGGTGGAGGTGATATGATCCTTGACTAGTCTCTCAAAGCACTTTATGATGACAGAAGTGAGTGCTACGGGGCGATAGTCATTTAGCTCAGTTACCTTGGCTTTCTTGGGAACAGGAACAAGGGTGGCCCATTGCATCCCTCCTGGACAGGGCATCGGCATTCCAATGGGATTTCCCGGACCTGTGCTCCACGATAAAGTTAGGCTTGCAACTCCAAAAAACATCTAGTGACGTGGGCATTACCATTGTTGGCTGTGGCCATCCATTTGAGGTGGGCATGATCTGTCACTAAGGTAAATTTCCTCCCCAGTACATAGTACTTGAGCTTCATTAAGGCCCATTTTATAGCCAGACAATTTTTCTAGGGTCGAATAGTTTCTCATTTTTGAGTAACTTACAGCTGATGTATGTCACGGGATGCTCCTTGCCCTCTCGAATCTGAGACAGCACAGCGCCAAGGCCCACCTCTGAGGCATTGGTACAGACCACAAAGGGCTCCTGAAAGTTGGGGGTGACAAGTACCAGTTCCACACAGAGCCTGCTGCAGGGTCAAGAAAGCCTGGTCCGAGTGACGTGGTGGGGCAGGTGTTGTCTGGTCATGTCATGGAGAGGGGCAGCAGTTGTGGCAAACCGGGGAATAAACCATTGATAATACTCCACCAACCAAAGGAAAGTTTACCTGCTTCTTTGTGGTGGGCTTTGGCCAGGTTGAAATACCCTCCACCTTTCGCTGCGGAGGTTTGATGCTCCGCCGGCCAATCGTGTAGCCCAGATATTCAGCCTCATTTAGGCCAAGCCTGTATTTTCTGGGGTTGGCCATCAAGCTGGCCTCTTGTAGGGCCCTCAAGACAACATCCAGCCATGATAGATGGGTGGTCCATTCTGAACTATGAATGATTATGTCAGCCAGTTAGGCTGCTGCATACTCATGGAGCTCTGTGTCCCCCCCGAACAGAAGGACGCAATAGTAGAATAATCCCTCTGGGTTGGAGAAGGCCAACATTTCTTTGGCAGCTTCCGTCAGGGGTATCTGCCAGTACCCCTTGGTCAGATCTCATGTGGAGATAGTGGGCAGGCCCTAATCTCTCAATTAGTTTGTCTACTCTTGGTATGGGGTAAGCATCAAATCGCATTTAACGATGATGTCGTGCTGAGCCACTGTGGTTCTTCCTGGTATCGCTGAGAAGACATGCGGTTATTGGCTGATCAGCTCCTGGAGATCGTTTCGTTGGCTGAGGCCCAGCAGCACCTCGGAGCGGGGGTTACACCAGATAGGGCAGTCAATGTTTCCCAGGGAGAGGCATGCCACTGCTTAGCAGGTTCACGTGATATAACCGAGTAGGTTTGCGTCTCCCTAGTTGCTTTACTTTGTAGTTCACCGCATTCACTCGTGCTACAATCTCATACCACTTGGCCAGGAATTTGCAATTGTTGGGGATGAGTACTAAGACCAGTTCTAAGACCAGCATGCCCCTGGGCCGTGTGTCGTACAGGCGTTGGAAGGGTGAGACCTCTGATGGAGAACAGAACAAAGGGTATTAGCTGGTCTCAGTTACAGCCTTATTCTAAAATGGATTAAATAAAAATAATCCTTATGAAGCTACACACAATACCCCATAATGACAAAGCAAAAAGAGGTTTAGAAATGTTTGCACATTCATCAAAAAATAAAAAAATAACACACACACACCTTATTTACATAAGTATTCAGACCCCTTGCTATGAGACTCCTGTTTCTATTAATCATCCTTGAGATGTTTCAACAAATTGATTGGAGTCCACCTGTAGTAACTTCAATTAATTGGACATGATTTGGAAAAGCACACACCTGTCTATATATGGTCCCATAGTTGACAGTGCATGTCACAGCAAAAACCAAGCCATGAGGTCGAAGGAATTGTCCATAGAGCTCCGAGACAGGATTGTGTAGAGGCACAGATCTGGGGAAGGGTACCAAAAAACATCTGCAGCATTGAAGGTCCCCAAGAACAGTAGTTTGGAACCACCAAGACTCTTCCTAGAGCGGGCTGCCAGGCCGAACTGAGCAATTGGGGAGAAGGGCCTTGGTCAGGGAGGTGACCAAGAACCTGATGGTCACCATTTCTCTAGAGCTCTGTCAGAGGTCGACCGATTATGATTTTTCAACGCCGATACCGATTGGAGGACCAAAAAAAGCCGATACCGATTAAATCTGAAAATTTTTTTTTAATGTATTTGTAATGACAATTACAAC
This sequence comes from Salmo salar, assembly GCF_965601325.2. Classification (NCBI taxonomy): domain Eukaryota; kingdom Metazoa; phylum Chordata; class Actinopteri; order Salmoniformes; family Salmonidae; genus Salmo; species Salmo salar. The sequence goes on from NC_138299.1 coordinate 137,963,201, forward strand.
AATACTGAATGAACACTTATTTTAACTTAATAATACATCAAATCAATTTAGCCTCAAATAAATAATGGAAACACGTTCAATTTAGTTTAAATAATGCAAAAACAAAAAGTGTTGGAGAAGAAAGTAAAAGTGCAATATGTGCCATGTAAAAAAAACTAACGTTTAAGTTCCTTGCTCAGAACATATGAAAGCTGGTGGTTCCTTTTAACATGAGTCTTCAATATTCCCAGGTAAGAAGTTTTAGGTTATTATAGGTCTATTTCTCTATACCATTTGTATTTCATATACCTTTGACTATTGGATGTTCTTATAGGCATTTTAGTATTGACAACGTAACAGTATAGCTTCCGTCCCTCTCCTCGCCCCTACCTGGGCTCGAACCAGGAACACATCGACAACAGCCACCCTCGAAGCATCGTTACCCATCGCTCCACAAAAGCCGTGGCCCTTGCAGAGCAAGAGGAACAACTACTCCAAGTCTCAACTTGAAGCATTGCGAAGAGCTGCTGGCAAACGCACGAAAGTGCTGTTTGAATGAATGCTTACGAGCCTGCTGCTGCCTACCACCGCTCAGTCAGACTGCTCTATCAAATCATAGACTTAATTATAACATAACACACAGAAATACGAGCCTTAGGTCATTAATATGGTCGAATCCGGAAACGATCATTTCGAAAACAAAACGTATATTCTTTCAGTGAAATACGGAACCGTTCCATATTTTATCTAACGGGTGGCATCCCTAAGTCTAAATATTGCCGTTACATTGTACAACCTTCAATGTTGTCATAATTATGTACAATTCTGGCAAATTACGGTCTTTGTTTGGAATAAATGGCCTTCACACAGTTCGCAACGAGCCAGGCGGCCCAAACTGCTGCATATACCCTGACCGCTTGCACGGAACGCAAGAGTAGTGACACAATTTCCCTAATTATAAGAAATTCATGTAAGCTGGCAATATTAACTAAATATGCAGGTTTAAAAATATATACTTGTGTATTGATGTTTAGGTTTGGTGCAACGACAGTGCTAAATCGTCACCCGTTTGGCGAAGTAGGCTGTGATTCGATGAGAAATTAACAGGCACCGCATCGATTATATGCAACGCAGGACACGCTAGATAAACTAGTAATATCATCAACCATGTGTAGTTAACTAGTGATTATGTGAAGCTTGATTGATTTTTATAAGTTTAATGCTAGCTAGCAACTTACCTTGGCTTCTTGCTGCCCTCACGTAACAGGTAGTCAGCCTGCCACGCAGGCTCCTCGTGGAGTGCAAAGTAAGGCAGGTGGTTAGAGCGTTGGACTAGTAACCAGAAGGTTGCAAAAACGAATCCCCGAACTGACAAGGTAAAAATCTGTCGTTCTGCCCCTGAACAAGGCAGTTAACCCACCGTTCCTAGGCTGTCATTGAAAATGTGTTAACTGACTTGCCTAGTTAAATATAAGGTGGGGGAAAAAAAAAAAAATTGGCCAGATACCGATTGTTATGAAATTGGCCCTAATTAAATCGGCCATTCCGATTAATCGGTTGACCTCTACTAGAGATCCTCTGTGGAGATGGTTGTCCTTCTGGAAGGTTCTCCCATCTCTGCAGCACTCCACCAAATCAGGTCTTTATGGTAGAGTGGCCAGACGGAAGCCGCTCCTCAGTAAAAGGCACATGACAGCTCACTTGGAGTTTGCCAAAAGGCACCGAAAGAGCTCTCAGACCATGAAATACAAGATTCTCTGGTCTGATGAAACCAAGATTGAACTCTTTGACCTGAATGCCAAGCATCACATCTGGAGGAAACCTGGCACCTTTCCTCACTAATGCTTGTGGCTGAATGGAAGCAAGTCCCCGCAGCAATGTTCCAACATGTAGTGGAAAGCCTTCCCAGAAGAGTGGAGGCTTTTATAGCAGCAGGGGTAGGGGGGGGGGGGGATAAACTCCCTATTAATGCCCATGATTTTGGAATGAGATGTTTGATGAGCAGGTGTCCACATACTTTTGGACACCAGTGTGTGTGCATATTCAGTGCAAAAAAGGGTGGGGGGGGGGTAGAAGCTGAAGGTTCTGTTGGTTCCAGACTTGGCGCACTGGTACCACCGACCGTGTGGTAGCAGAGAGAACAGTCTAGGATTAGGGTGGCTGTAGTCTGACCATTTTTTGGGGCCTTCCTCTGACACTGCCTGGTATAGAGGTCCTGGATGGCAGGGAGCACGGCCCCAGTGCGGTCGGGTGCCTTAGAACTGAGGGCCCATGCCAAATATTTTCAGCCTCCTGAGGGGGAATAGGCATTGTCGTGCCCTCTTCATGACTGTCTTGGTGTGTTTGGACCATGATAGTTTGTTGGTGATGTGGACACCAAGGAACTTGAAGCTCTCAACCTGCTCCACTACAGCCCTGTCAATGAGAATGGGGGCGTGCTCGGGCCTCCTTTTCCTGTAGTACACCATCTCCTTAGTCTTGGTTTCGTTGAGGGATAGGCTGTTATTTACCAAATTGGTGGCAAGTGAAAGCTTTGTACGCGTCTGTGTGTGGAGTACAGGTGATCTAGAATAAAAAAAATTAAAAAAAATCCCTCCGATTTTGCATTTAACATGTTGATAGCGATTAGGTCAAACTGATTAAGTTTCTCTGCATTAAAGTCGCCGGCCACTAGGAGCTCCGCCTCTGGGTGAGTGGTTTCCTGTTTGCTTATTTCCTTATACAGCTGACTGAGTGCGGTCTTAGTGCCAGCATCCGTCTGTGGTGGTAAATAAACAGCCACGAAAAGTATAGATGAAACTGTAGACCAAACGATTTGCCAAGAGTTATAAAATACTCTACTTCAGGTGAGCAAATTCTAGAGACTTCCTTAGATTTTGTGCACCAGCTGTTTGCAAATATGCACAGACCCCCCCCGCTCGTCTTACCGGAGTGTGCTGTTGCATCTAGCCGGTGCAGCGTATCCTGCTAGCTGAATATCCATATCATCATTCAGCCACAATTCCGTGAAACATAAGCCGTTACAGTTTTTGATGTCCCGTTGGTAGGATATTCGTAATTGTACCTTGTCTAATTTATTGTCCAATGATTGTACGTTGGCGAGTAATATTGACGGTAACTGCAGCTTTCCCACTCGCCTTCTGCGTATCCTTACGAGGCACCCCACTCCGTCCTATGTACCAGAGTCTCTCTTGCCAATAACGGGGATGTTGGCCTTGTCGGGTGTTAACAGTATGTCCTACTTGTTGAAGAAATAAATCTTTGTCTAATCCGAGGTGAGTGATCGCTGTCCTGATACGGTGGCAGAAACATTTTGTACAAAATAAGTTACAAATAATGTACAAAAAAAACACATACTAGCACAATTGGTTAGGCACCCGTAAAACTGCTGCCATTTCTTCCGGCGACATTTTAAAGTTTGGCGCAATTTTAAAACAACCTCATTGATGGGGCTCTAGTGGAGCAGGTCGAGAGCTTCAAGTTCCTCTGCGTTAACATGGTCCACACACACACAGTTGTAAAGAGGGTACGTCAGCACCTCTTCCCCCTAAGGGAACTAAAAAGATTTGGCATGGGTCCTCAAAAGGTTCCACAGCGGCAACTGCTCGGCCTCCGACCGCAAGGCACTACAGAGGGTAGTGCGTACGGCCCAGTATATCACTGGGGCTAAGCTGCCTGCCATCCAGGACCTCTATACCAGGCGGTGTCAGAGGAAGGCCCTAAAAATTGTCAGACCCCAGCCACCCCAGTCATAGACTGTTCTCTCTACTACTGCATGACAAGCGGTACCGGAGCACCAAGTCTAAGACCAAAAGGCTTCACAACAGCTTTTACCCCCAAGCCATAAGACTCCTGAACAGGTAATCAAATAGCTACCCGAACTATTTGCATTGTCCCCCCCAACCCCTCTTTTACGCTATCATATATGCATAGTCACTTGAACCATACCTACATGTACATGCTACCTCAATTAGTCCGACTAACCGGTGCATATAAATATAAAACCTCGCTGTCATTTCTGGGGTTTTTTTCTTCACTTATCTATTGTTCAACCAATACTAATTTTTTTATTAAAAATTACACTGTTGGTTAGTAAGCATGTCACCTGTACATGACAAATAAACTTTGAATTGATTTGTTGTCCTGCCACCACACTGCCAGGTTGCATAGTGCTTTTAACTCATGTTCATTTATACAGTAATTAACACTCAACATGTGGAATTTGAACTCGCAACCGTTTAGTTCACGGCATTCCAATCTTCCTGCTACGCCACCATGTCTGTGTTAATAACTGATTTCACTTCAAAAGTAATCCGATCTTTTAAAATAACTCAAGAAAACTAAACTATTGTATTTATCATAGCAATTATGGAGTAACATTAAAACAGTAATATGCCCCACCAAAATCAGACAATACAGAAAAACCTACAATTGCTGAAATAAGTAAATCAAAGAATAGATTAACTGATAATTGACAGACACTGTGGTGTAGCAGGAAGATCTGAATGCCATGATGCAAGAGCCTGTGAGTTCAAATCCCAGGTGAGCACGTTAATTACTGTAGGAAATGAACATGCAATGTAATAATCTGGCAACGTGTCAATATGTAACTTGAATTTTTTTTAAGTGTAGAAGCACTGTAACTAGCTTCCCTTTTCTAGTTGAACGACCATATGAGTCAAGTTGAGCAAACACATTTTAAGTTGAGAAAACGTAGGCACAAATTCAGTCAAGTTGGAGCTAAGTTTGGGCCAACCAAAAAAGGCTGTGGAATCAGTTTATTATTATTATTATCATCATCATCATCATCATCTTTGTCAGTGTATGGTGAACGAAGCTTGTTGAATCATGACTCTTTCCAGTTTTCAGTTGATCATTCTCCGGTAGGGGGTCCTGCGTGCTCTGGGCATTACTAACTAACTAAAATGAGTTGAAAGAATTTTTTTTGACTGAACGAGTCAAAAAGATCAGAGTCAGTCAAATTTGCCAATCTTCATGTCGCTATTTCTGCTCAAGGAGGTGTCCACGCCTCAGTGACGCTGATGGAAGAGAGGGAGGGTGCAGCTTTCCCATTTGACATCAGAAGATGGACCAATAAAATCGTCAAATAGAAAGGCTGCATTTTCAGAATGTGATTTTTATACGGGGCCCAAAATATTTTGGGGGTGTGAACATTCCACTACTGCTGATATGGAGATTTTGTGAAATTACAATGCAAAAATATATGACAATGCTCTCCTTTAAGTTCTCTATTACAGAGAAATATTGTCTCAATGTCTTTCGGTGTCCAAATGACTGATTATATTGGACAAAACCTCAAATGCAAACAGAGTTAAAACTTTCATCTTTGTTGTTTTGAGTGGCAGGAGGAGGAGAGGTTTGGTGTATGTGTAGGAAGGTGTACACAGAACAGAAGGAGTGAAGGAGACAAGACCAGAAAGACAACTGGAATAGCTTCAGTGGATTGCAGCAAGGGAATGGTCATCTAGGATTGCGGGCTGCCTCGGATATGGAAGGTTTGAGATGGAAGTTACTTGAAGACTTTCTGCTGTGGATAGGTACTCCAGGTGTGAAATTAGAACGTAAATAAAGAATTTCATTAACCTTTTAAATTCCAATGTGACTTTTCGAAGAGTGAGAAGAAACTGGTTGAAAGTTATGAGACAGAAAGTGACAACCTTAGATACAATTTTCAGAATCCATTGCTGCAGAGAATTCTGACCAACTTTCTGTGGCTTGAGACCAATTCAGTCATTTCCAATAGGTCCAGACATCCTAGTATAGCACTGCACATGGCTGCACTGATGAATATGGTAGTGATCACCACTGAAGTATGAGAAATTCTATGAATGCCTAACCACAATCTGTATCTGCTTTCAGACAATTGCTCCATTTATACGGTGGATGAATACTCCAATAAATACTGACATGCTCAGTGAGTGCAATTGTTTGTGTGACTGCACCCTTGAAAGAATACAGGGGGGCTTCAAACACCAGTCACAGAGGTGGACTCATGTTTATGCAGATCAAGAGCCTCTAGACCTGGGGCATGTTCAGCAGGACACACTGTTTTGGAACGTTCAGATGGAAATATGTTATGTAGAACAAACATCTCTTTCCGACATGCAGAACAAGGTATCATGTCGGCTTTGTTCACGGCATTTCTATCTGCAATGTTTGGCAACTGAACGTGGCACTGGTTTTACAGTATATGGCCTAAACCTGCCTGTCTGAAGATGTCACTGACTATGATACAGAACCTAAAGATCTCAGTGTCAGGCCTGATTGGCCACAGACATTTAGAACCAGTAAATCAATTCCCCACAACCCTTAAATTGTCTATTTTACACATAAGACTCTGTATGCATCTGAATCATCAAACCCCCAAATGTACATTTGGTGATCCATGTCTGACAAAGGCAACGTCTGCTACTCTGAGTACATGATGCCTTATTCTGTATTGAAAACATGGACTAATAGTAGTGCTGCATTAGAAATAGCATCAGAGAGCAGAATACCCACAGATAATTATTTTAGAAGTAAAGCCATTTAGAAGAATTGCAGCCTGTTAAATAACAGAATGATTTGTGACAACTGAACAGAAAAATGGCGTCAGTTTCAGATTTGAAACTATCAAACAATCAAATATGTCCCTATATTTTCAGAATGAATTCCATATTTTAGGGACCTGAGGTATGGTAGATGCCAAACCACGTGAATGGAGTGCATACTAGGACTTCATCTTAGCACCTGAACCGGAAAATACTTTAAGGGAGCCTGAGCAAGCCTGAAAATGCCAATGGTTACTGGGCTTATCAGGTCGAAGCAGGTTTCTGAGAAGCAGCCCTGCGCACATTTAGAGAGCCAACCAGCCAACCTCAGGGCTTGAAATAGAAATGAGAAAAGCTCAAAAGTTCCACTCCCAAGAACATCTAATAAAAATCATTCTGTATATTTTCCCCCGATATGTAACCTAATTTCTCCTGTTATCATATAAATAAATAAAAAAAACTCTGATGAAAAGTTACTAGGAGCCAATGACAGCGCAGGGCAAATAAATGTATTTGGTTTGATTAGACATTCTCCATTCAGCCAATAAGGTTGTGTTGCACATCCATAAAGGCAATATAATCTACCAGGACTTCCAAGGCTCTTAGCAATGTCAAATGTCTTGACTCAGGGGGACTTAAAACCTGGTAATTCCAATAGCCAACGGTAATTGCCAAAGCAGGTTGCCTGGAATGGCACTTAAATCTATTGGTCTGATTTCCTTGATTACGTACCGCTGGAGACAGGATAATTGAAGAGCAAGTTGTATCCAATTCCCTGATCTGAGATCTAACATGTTCATATTCTGTAATTCCTTATTGACTTAGAGAATATTGTTAGGGAGGGAGTCAGTCCAACTAGGAAATAAGGGGTCTTTATTAAGAGGTAAATTGAAACTGCAGCCGACTAATGAAAAGCCTATTGTGGAAGAAAGCGGCATCCCACTTAAAACTGTACACAACGATTGGCATGTGTTTTTCTGTTGATCATTAGAAAAACAAGATTTCAGTCGGAGCTGTATTTCCTGACCGATTGTGCGTTTGGTTAATTATGTTTTCCCCCCCACGAGGCACTATAGAAGCCTATTTCCATTTCTCAAAATCCCCAGATTGAATCTAAAATAAAATTACAGATTTCTTGAGTTGATGTTTTTGCAGAGGATGTTTTCGTTGTACAATTTTAACATTAAGTAAGGTGTTTGGAGCAGTATTTCTCAAGTAAGACATATCTTATGTAAACAAATTCAGAGCTGCTGGGCAGGTCTGTCTCACTGTCTATGCTACTGGACAGAGTGCAATCATTGTAGCTGTTCACCCCATGTTAGTTGGCAAATGGACATCGTTAAATCAAAACCCAACCTTCAGTTACCCATTGTGACGCACGGATGTTCCAAACTCAGTTTAATTGAGGATACCCTAGGATAGGGGGCGCCACAGCGCATTTTGAAAAAAATGTGTTCCCATTTTCAACGGCCTACTAATCAAACTCAGAAGCTAGGACATGCATATACTTATTATATATGGATAGAAAACACCCTAAAGTTTCTAAAACTGTTTGAATGGTGTCTGTGAGTATAACAGAACTCAAGTGGCAGTCAAAACCCCGAGACCGATTGAACCAGGAAGTGGAATTCTGAATTGTGGACTCGACTTCTCATCTTTCCCTATTAATCACACCGTGAGCAATGGTTCAGTGAGCACTTCCTATTGCTTCCACTAGATGTCGCCAGTCTTTTCACAGTGGTTTGAGCCTTATACAGTCGAAACTCAGTGAATGACACGCATTGGAAATTGGTCACAGGGGATGGGCCATCACCATTATGACGCCGGCGGCCCTGTCTACCCCCACCTTTGGAAACGTTTCAAAACACTCTACAACCGTCCCCGTCGAATCTGATTGGCTCTCTTGGTGTTACAGGCCCTGAAGATTAATGTTTTACAACGTTTGACATGTTTGAACGAACCTAAATGGGAAAAAAATGTTTTATTTCGAAACGGCTGTGCCGCGCCCGGCAGAGTATTTGGATACAGCATTCAGACGCGCTAACAACAGAAAGCTAATGGAACATAAATGATGGACTTTTTCGACCGAAAATACATCTGTTGTGGACCTGGGATCCCTGGAAGTGCTTTCTGATGAAGACAACTAAAGGTAGGCGATTATTGACAATATTATACAAGATGAGATGTGACATGCGATTGTTCCAAGATATCGCCGAGCTCGGTTTATTAGCTCATTTTCTGTGTATCGCATCTCCTTTTATCGCAAAGTGTGATTACCCAGTAAAGCTAATTTAAAATCTGGTATGACAGGTGTTCAAGAGATATTCATCTATAAATGTTAGATTGACAATATAAATTTAAAAAATCGTTTGCGAATAGTAATAAATTGGAATTATGCGCTGTTTCCCGGGACGTATTTGAGGGGAAAATAGTCAGTCAACGTTACGCGCCGATGTAAAATGCTGTTTTTATATATAAATATGACCTTTATTGAACAAAAGAATGCATGCATTGTATAACATGATGTCCTAGGTGTGTCATCTGATGAAGTTTGTAAAAGGTTAGTGCTGCATTTAGCTGTTTTTTGGTTATTTGTAATGCAAGTGGTTGGTCGGAAAATGGCTATGTTGCTGCTTTTTACGATGGACTCATCTAACATAATCTAATGATTTGCTTTTCCTGTAAAACCTTTTTGAAATCGGACGACGTGGGTCGATTCAGGAGAGGTGTATCTCTAAAAAAAAAAAAAAAAAAAAAAAAGTATAATTTTTTTTTTTTTTAATTAAGATTTTTTTTTTAATGCTAATTGGCGATATGATTTTTCGCTGGATTTTGATCCCGCTAACGGGATCAGACGCTGAAGAGGTTTAAGCCGAGACTGACTTTATGACCAAAATTATCCTATTTACATGTTGTAGTCAATTTTGACCCCAGAATAACAGTTTGCCACGAAGTCTCACACATGAGAGAGAAGCATACTTAGCTGGCTGTAATCAGTGTTGGACAACAGCCATACCCTGTGCTGATCAATCCCCTGCAGTAGCCTCCTTAGAAGGTCCTTAGCCTCACAAAACCTGGCTTGTAAGGTCTAAAGCCTGACAGCACCTTCTAAGACCAGGTCACACCCCTCCTGATTTACCCAATCCACCTGGCCCGAGGCCTGCAGCCAGCAGAGGATACAGCATGCCTCGATCTCACTCCTCAATGAATACTAATCTCTCATCTCCCCACAGCCAAAACCATCAATCTCCCTCCTCCGTTCCAACACAGCCATCTTCTGCCCTTTTCCCCTGACAAAGCCATCTAGCTTTACTCTGCAAGCCCATCATCCATCATTACAGAGCAAACCAATCTCCAACAGCTCTCTACCACAGACCCATCCTCTGCCATTACACCCCGGATCACATCTCTACAATCACACACAAACTAATCTTCCACTCGCTCACTACAAAACTCTTCACTTCGACCCGGTAACCCGTCTCCTACTTGCACAACAAAGCCGACAGAATAAAGGCAGGCTTTACGGACAGACCACTTTCCACACCTTTATACCCTGCCTCGGAAATCAATGGCAAGCCATTTTAAAATGTCAATGAAAGATGCTTTTAGAGGTTTTGGTACATAAGAGGTGGAATAACAGTTCTACAGCTGAGACTAGACCACCACAGCCTCTCACTAGGCTCAACCTGATTACAATGAACTGCAAAAGAAAATGCAACACTATGTGCAGAATGTGGATTTGTTCTGATTCATGGCATGTATGGTAGGATACACTAACAGGGATGATTCATAAAAATGTGTTGGTTTGTGATCTTCCATTGATTGTTTCGATCTCTGAAGCCCACACAGTGCTGTCAGTTTGAGCGAAAGGAGATTCTACCCCATTAGTGCATGCTATTTTCCCAGGATGCACCTGGCCTAAATCACCACCCAAAGCCAGGGAGCAAATGGCACGTCGCTTGCTCAGAGATCTGCCATTTATGATTTGACACCGTGATACCGTTAACCCCTGGACATCAAGTACTCCAACTGACATGCATTATATGAAAAGTGAAATTGAGCCAAACGACATAAAAGTCAATACTAAAAAAGGTGAATAAGTGAACTGAAACTATTGAGGCCAAAGCAAGGAGGACTTTTTTTTAATGAGCATGGCCTTATATCTATTACAGATTATTGGATAACTGTCATTCATATTTTATTCACCCAGTTCAATGTAACATCGATAGGTTTAGGCTACTACTGTAAATGATTTTCCAATTGTCCCTAAACCCATTATGGAGGTTGCTACAACCTAGCCTATGAATTAAAGTTTACGAAGTAGATGCACACAGGTCGAGATAGAAATTTGATGTTACAGACAGTGACACATTCAATAACGCCTTGCACACCCTTGCCTGCATCTAGCTGATCTAGGGTGTAATCATTAGTCCAACATTTGCAAACAAGAGTTTCTATTAGACAAATTCAGGTATGTTTATCCCCTTTTCGTTCCGTTTGCTTCTGCTTAAGAAACATTAACAGAATCGGCGGAATGACCCCTGAACACACAAACACAGCTCACTCTCATAGCAGCCACATTGTATCCCTTCTCGCATCTATGCGCTCTCCTCCTCTCACCTTTTCCCTTTGTTTGTGAACTTCAATGCACATTATCTCAGCTGTATGTGACCAGGTGAAAAAACCTTTCCAAGCCAAACCATATCAGAACCGCTACACACAGCCTACATTGTGGTCACCATATTAGCTTAAGTAACGTCACAGTCAACATAGCTAATAGAACTAATGCGTTAGTAAAGCCGCTACAATGATGCAGTAATGTTACAGTGTATAGTCAGTACACAGTTTAGCAGGCAGTTACACCAGCGGGCCCCGGTGGCAATACATTTGTAAAACCAAAAGCTTACCTTGACTTGGAAGAGTACCAGTGTTCTGTTGGATATAGCCAGCTAGCTAACACAGCATCCCTCTGTTTGAGCCAGGGCTAAATAGTAGGCTAAAATTATTAAATCTCTCCACCACTCTTGCTTCTCCTTCATTTTTGAATAAATGAATTTGTTAAACTATTGTCTTTCTCTCTTTGAGTCAACTACTCACCACATTTTTTGCACTGCAGTGCTAGCTGAAGCTTACAGTTTCAGTGCTAGATTAATTATCTGATCCTTTGATTGGGTGGACAACATGCCAGTCAATGCTGCAAGAGCTCTGATATGTTTGAGGACGTCCTCCGGAAGTTGTCATAATTACTGTGTAAGTCTATGGAAGGGGGTGAGAACCATGAGCCTCATAGGTTTTGTATTTAAGTCAATGTACCCAGATCACGGAAACTAGCTGTCCTCCGGCTACACCATGGTGCTACCCTACAGAGTGCTGCTGAGGCTACTGTAGACCTTCATTACAAAACAGTGTGTTTTAATTAATTATTTGACGACATGTGAATATATAGTTTTATCTAAAAAGGATAACTTTAAATGTTTTCCATTTTTACGAAATTCCCTGAGGAAGGTCCTCCCTTGAGGAGCCTCCACTGTCTGTCAGTAATTGGCAGAGTAGGGTGATCGTGGCGTGGCCTCACTGGCCTGTGTTCCAACTCCTCTCACCAAACCAAAGAGTTCCGTTCCCCCCACCTACCTGCCCTCCTACTCCCTTCCCTGACCTCCCCCGCCTGATGCCTGCCCTCTCTCACCTGCCTGCCCTCCTCCACCTTCCCATCCCTACATCATTAGTCACATGAGGACAGGATATAGATGGAGATGTGTTGGTGGTGAAGGGCTCCTGTCAAGCTGCAGCTGTGGCAGCACCCACACCGCCCCCTTTACTGCAGTCTGTGTGCCTCAGCTCGCTTCACTGCCACACTCAGCTTCCTCATCAGAACCGCTCTGTTTCCTTCCCCACAGAGTCACACTGTACCATAGTAAATACAAACATAAATCACTGAACTGTATGTTCGACTGAGTATTATCGTGCCACAAAGACAGGCCTATTTTCAACCCATTAAACAACCATTATAGGCTACTTTTGTCTTGTTGGCTGCTAATTCAGGTAAGACTCATCAGCAAATTGACAGTGTATAAAAGGTTACTGTATGCTATTCTGAAGGGAGCTCAAACAACAAAAAGAATGGAAAGAAACACAGGAGTCTATATTACAATACATATTCAAGTATTAAAACAACTCAGTGTAACATGTTTGCCCATTCACTGTCAGTAGTAGGAGTTAATGAGGTGAAATATTGACTGTAGGTGCTACTCGTCCTGGCTGCATCGTGGGGGGTATATATAATAACAATAATAAATTGCCCCAGCTAGCTTGGCACTAGCCTTTCTAATGATCTCTGCTGAGAGAGGAGCTGACGCCGAGGCACTGGCTCCCTCCGTGCCATCCGCCCCCACTTACTATAGAACACGTGATTTTGTTAATTTCACATTTAGACAACGCTGAACACAAGTAAAACACCTCTGGGGGTGGGGACAGTACTATTGTTCAATCAACTTTAATACCAAAGATTTTTGCCTACCATAAAGCACTACTTAGTGATTAATTGCTCACATGGACCCAACATATACTGAAATATGTGAATTTCTCTCCTGTTATGATTTGACAGAAAGAGTTGGGTCTGCCAAGAGTGGGTGAAAATGCACGTTGGTGATGAAATCTCACTTCCTTATGTTATAAAATACATTTTACCAAGACAAATATAATTCTTCACGTTCTGAATTGTTCATTGAGGTCGTTCTCTAACATATCATTAACAGTGTATTTACATAGAGATAAATGTTTGTGGAATCAGCTGTCTCTAACAAAGAAAACTGTCACATAGCAATGTTGTTATTATCATATCTCTTCGGTCAGGCCTAATTGGCCAGTTTAAGTTCAAGTGTGACATTTGCACTAGCTGTCAACCCTGTCAGTGTGTTTATTGACAAGAGGCTTCCTCAATCCAATAGACCCCCAGCCTACTTTTACTGCTTTTGCTCCCCAGCGAGGAAGAAAAGAAGCTTACAGATCACATTAACGCCTGCTCCTCCACAAGGTACAGATACAGCAACAGGAGACACTAACGGCTAATACACAGTAGCAACATATTACAAAGAAACAGGATTCGTTATTTCTCCCTCTAAATAGCTTGGGTATGAAATACTATTCCACAGATATTCTGTCCTAATCTGAGCATAGCAACTGTGATAACATGCAAAAATCTAATGAAAACTTGACTGACATTTTGTTCTGTAAATGGAAGCTCTCATTGACAGTAGGCTTACTTAAATGTTAAGAGGCAACAACTTCAGCTGGGTGAGCATTTAATAGGCCCCATCATGTGCTCGCATTAAGCACACACACACAGATATACCCATACACACCCAGAAACTAGCAACACAGTGTAATCACCTTCCTTATCTAGCAGCAAACTGCACTATCAGGGTCTGACATCTGCAGAACGTTTTGGGGGCCGAGTTGAGCGGTTATAACTGATAGCCCAGAGCAGTGGTTTTCAAACCTCTCCTCTGCGACCACCAAACGTCTCACAATTTTGTTGTAGCCCTGAACTAACTCACCTAATCAAGGACTTGATGATTAGTTGAATCAGGTGTGCTAGCTGTGGAATAGGTTTTAAAATCCCTGGCCTAGAGCCCTCAAATTCATATCTGGACCTCTAAACCAGTTCCACTGTTTTTCCCCCCGTTCTTCCCCTCTAATCAAGGTCTGATTTGGAGTACTCAAATCTTACCCTAAGAGGTCTGGAATACTGCTAGTTTTCTGTTTTACCTGATAATTGCACCCACCTAGTGTCCAAGGTCTACATCAGTCAATGATTAGAGGGGCAGAATGAAAAACGAATGAACAAAGTAGTGGAACTGGCTTCGAGGTCCAGAATTAAATTTGAGGGATGCATTTAATACTAACAAAAGGGAAATGCCTTTTCTGGCTCATGCAGTTCAGTTGTCCACCCTTATATACTGTTAACCTAATTGATCAAACTCCACCCAGGTGTCCTGTCCTACGGCATAGATGATAAATCCTCTCTGACTGGAGGAGCCAATGGTCGCTGTCAATCCCCGGACATCCTATGTAAGTAGGACAGACGGAAGTAAAATAATGCTGTGAGTTGATGAGTTCATGTTGGCCGTGGCCTATCCTACAACACAGGGTTTAGTCCAGGCTGAATGGATAGTGTCATCATGAACACACTCCAACTCCATGTTTGCCATTTTAATCCCAGCCTGACGTGAAACCAGTCCCTTAGCCAGTCTGTCGTCATCACTCGCGTTTTAATCTCATCAACCAAGACCGCCACCCGGGCCGGCCGGTGAATCTGTACCTTGTCCTTGCCTTGTTAAAACGCCAGGGCAAATCAGAGGATTACAACCTCCTTTGACTTCAGCAGCGTGGGCTGGGCAGCTTAGCGACAACCACAATGCTCATCTCACTGTGCTGCTGGGAGTCAATCTCGTATGGGAGTTTCCTCAACACAAAATAAATTACAATATAAAACATGTTTATTTTGTTCCAACTGGTGGCATGCTGGTGATTTTAATTTGGCCCCCCAAGTTTGAGAAACAAAATAAAACATTTTTTTTTTTTTTACATAACTGTAAAACACCAGCAAATCAAAACCAGGCTATTTTTATTTGGGAAATATTTTCCAAAGTATTCCCACAGAGATATGCATGATCGTACAGAAATGTTAGCAAGGTTTGAAGTGATAGTTTTAATCAAATATTATCTGTTTGAGGTTATTGCGGTCAATTTGCACTCTACAAATTATTTGTAATCATGTTCCGGTCCCCTAACCATCCGCTCAAGAAAACAAAAATCGGACTGCGGCTGAATCTACCTGATTAAACACGACATCTCTACCATCAGAATAACAGTGCAATTTGAACTGTCCTGACAGGTGAAAGGACATATGTAGTAGCCAGTGAGACAGCCTACCTATGAGCACACCACACCTTTCTCCCCTCCACTATTGAAGAAACCAACACCTGGATCAATTGTACTTTGAAAAATAATAGCCACCTAAAAAACATGTAGATATATCTTATTATTCCCTGTACTAGATACATTTTCATTTCAGGGGCCAAATCTCAGGAGGCAATTTCTACAAACTACATTACAACACTATTGTAACACCATGCACATGCTTTTGGGCCAGACAATGGATCCCACGTCTAATCTATATCATATATCTATTGAAGTCAAATACTGTAGATTTGGAGCCAAGATCTGCTTTTCGTCATGCTAGAACACTAGACTATAGAGCGAGGTCTTCACACAGGTATTCATTGGCTACATCATATTTATAAAACAGGTGATAGCCTACCGTACAGCCAACAATTTGTGAAATCGCCTGAGGAATTTTACAATGCTGCATCTTCTGAAAGCTACACAGAACCACTAAATGTGAAAAATAACGTATACCACAAGACCGTAACCTAACAGTCTGTATGTGTAAATAAATGACGCATAGAGCTGGAACGACAATAATGATTGAAATAGTAGAAAATGTATCACTTGTTTACATAATCTAAAAAAACAAAAACGGTAAATAGAATAGTTGCGGCACAGAATGATCTTACCTTGAAAAATCCATAACAATAACAGGAGCGCTCGGACTCTCCCAGACATCGCCATTGCCCAACATGAACCGCACGTGCCCAGTGCAAGACGAACAGCAAACTTGTCTACAGAGGGAGTGGGCGTCTGTTGTCTTTTTGAAGTTCGTCTCCTGTTCAGTGGTCTCTCATCCGCTCCACTTCTGGCCAACGTGAATACTGGAAGTAGAACTTACACACTATAGAAAGGTAATGTTTTTTTAATTATTTCAGTTTTCCCGTCCGCCGAGCAAACATTGCAGAGCACTGGCGCTGGTACACTTCCACCGTACAGGGTCAAATAAGAAACCATTTGTCGAGAAGTCGACGCTCTGTTTCCCTTGACTTTACCCGTCACTCCTGAAACCCTTACATATGTGCTGCGTCCCCTCTCCAGAGTTGAAATGTAGACAGTAGTCTCGCCTCCTTACCCTCGAAGTGAACAGTTATAACGGGTCACCTGCCAGCCTGCACCTGGGCGCACATGAAACGCCCCGCCCCCTATCATTATAGGCATGGTTTAATTTTGCACAGGTTGTTTTTATACTTTCTACTCTATAACATCTCTACACAAGACTAATAATCTATAGTACTAATTACTATGAACTAAGGCTTGTAATGAAACCTTATTAACTGTGGAAAAAAGTTATTAAAGGCACAGTGCGTTCAAAAAAAGTGATTTGCCCGTGGTTTTTATACGAGCACTCCATATATATATATATATACTGTACCAGTCAAAGGTTTGGACACACCTACTCATTCAAGGGTTTTTCTTTCTTTTTACTATTTTCTACATTGTAGAATAATAGTGAAGACATCAAAACTATGAAATAACACATGGAATCATGTAGTAACCAAAATAGTGTTAAACAAATATATATTTTAGATTGTTCAAAGTAGCTGCCCTTTGCCTCGATGACAGCTTTGCACACTCTTGGCATTCTCTCAACCAGCTTCATTAGGAATGCTTTTCCAACAGTCTTGAAAGAGTTCCCACATATGCTGAGCACATGTTGGCTGCTTTTCACTCTGCGGTCCAACTCATAACAAACCATCTCATTTGGGTTGAGGTCGGTGATTGTGGAGGCCAGGTCATCTGATGCAGCACTCCATCACTCTCCTTCTTGGTCAAATAGCCCTTACACAGCCTGGAGGTGTGTTTTGGGTCATTGTCCTGTTGAAAAACAAATGATAGTCCCACTAAGCGCAAACCGGATGGGATGCCATGCTGGTTAAGTGTGCCTTGAATTCTAAATAAATCATTGACAGTGTCACTAGCAAAGCACCCCCACACCATCACACCTCCTCCTCCATGTTTCACAGTGGGAACCACACATGCAGAGATCATCCGTTCATCTACTCTGCATCTCACAAATACATAGCGGTTGGAACCAAAAATCTCAAATTTAGATTCATCAGACCAAAGGACAGATTTGCACCGCTCGTGTTTCTTGGCCCAAGCAATTCTCTTCTTCTTATTGGTGTCCTTTCGTAGTGGTTTCTTTGCAGCAATTCGACCATGAAGGCCTGATTCACACAGTCTCCTCTGAACAGTTGATGTTTAGATGTGTCTGTTACTTGAACTCTGTGAAGCATTTATTCGGGCTGCAATCTGAGGTGCAGTTAACTCTAAAGAATGTATCCTCTGCAGCAGAGAACTCTGGGTCTTCCTTTCCTGTGGCGGTCCTCATGAGAGCCAGTTTCATCATAGCGCTTAATGGTTTTTGCAACCTCACTTAAGGAAACTTTCAAAGTTCTTGAAATGTTACGGATTGACTGACCTTCATGTCTTCAAGTAATGATGGACTGTCATTTGTCTTTGCTTATTTGAGCTGTTTCTGACATAATATGGACTTGGTCATTTACCAAATAGGGCTATCTTCTGTATACCACCTCTACCTTGTCACAACACAACTGATTGGCTCAAACACATTAAGAAGGAAAGAAATTCCACAAATTAACTTTTAACAATGTAGTCACCTGCATTCCAGGTGACTACCTCATGAAGGTGGTTGAGAGAATGCCAAGAGTGTGCAAAGCTGTCATCAAGGCAAATGGTGGCTACTTTGAAGAATCTCAAATATAAAATATATTTTTTATTTGTTTAACACTTTTTTGGTTACTACATGATTCCATTTGTGTTATTTCATAGTTTTGATGTCTTCACTATTATTCTACAACGTAGAAAATTGTAAAAAATTAAGAAAAACCCTTTAATGAGTAGGTGTGTCCAAACTTTTGATGGGTACTGTATTTCCACACTGAGTTTGGAATAATACTGTGAAATTTATGATAATGCCCTTTTAGTGTAAGAACTGTTTGAAAAGACTGGCTGAAATTTCAGCCAGGATCACCAGACATCACCGGGTAGTAAATTAGTTAATAGACCAATAAGAAAGAAAGTTCCAAACCACTCTGCCAATAACAGCTAGTTTTCAGTTTTCCCCTCCTCACTCAGACCACTCCCAGATAGTCCCAGCAAATTATTTATTGATAAAATGCTCATTGCTAAGAAGCAGTTTATTTTTTATTTTTACTATTTTAATTTAAAACAATCACAGTAAGGTACTTAATTGTTGCCCAAAAATGATTTTATATTGAAATAAAAATGGCTGCATTGGAACTTTAAGGTCAAGTGCTAAGGGGACACAAGCATTGGCCTACAGGCTTGTCAAAAATCTAAGAAGATAAGCATGGCAGTGGCCTGTCTTCTGAAGGGATAGGGTGTATGGAATAATGCTGTGAATGAGCATGGAGAAGATTATTCCTGATTTGTACTGAAATGTATATTCAGGTCAATGCCATAGATATAACGTTTCAGGGATTTAGTTCATACTGGAATTTAATTCCAGATAAAGCCTATAAAGATGCGAAATCAGTTAAAGTGCATTACCTGAGTCTCATGTAAAAAGTTTCTATATATATAGGACACACTTCTTTCGCATGTAAAAATCCCCAGGAAACATGAACAGATTGTTGTGTGAAAGGACTGATAGGAGCACGAGCTAGGCTGTAGTGTAAGTCTGAGGTCCTGCCTCAGCTCATAAATGGGTTGTCAGGTGAAATATGAATGTCTGCGGGGCCCATGTGTTGTTTTAGTTGTTGTATGTAATGGATTTATTACATGATATCAAATCCAGCATCTTTTAGACTGATCTGTCCTCACCTCGACCTGCGGTGAAGTACACAACGAACATGACTGCTAACCTCAACCCACTACCTCATCACATCAGACCTGTGTGTTCCACGACTTAGAGTTAATAATTGACTGGCAGACTCTTGAATTTTTCATGGCCTCATATTTTCGGTCCTGCTTTTCCTGCTTTTTAACATTGCCAGCCAATTTGACGGAGGTCATAGCTTACGAAGAAGATTTTCACTGGTTATAAAATAGACCTTCAATTAATAACATGAGTTGTTATGTTACACCAGCTAGTCTGAATGGAGGTGAAATGTGATTGTCTGAGGCTCTGAGCATCGTCCTCCAGTAGACAGGTATAGGTAAATGAGAGAGACCCTGACATGACCTGTCTATGTAATTGATGCTCATGTTTTACTCTCACCAGATCGGAACAAAATCCAAAGATATCTGAAAAGCCTACTGAAAAGATATAGCTAGTATTTGAACCCCTCCAGCTTATTCACACTAACATACCAATAAAACTTGATGCTGATGGCTAGTGTAAATTATTGATAATTAATGGTGGGTATATGGAGAGAGACACTAATCTCAAACTGCACAGTGGGAACATTCTAAGTCTGCAGTGTTTTTCACTCCACATATATTCCCAGAACAGATTTTCAAATTGTGTGGCAAGCTTTACAGAGTAGGCCTTTATATCACTGTTACTTTGTTTAAGGAACTATAAAATGTACACTATATCCCACGTGAGATCAACTGTGATTTGTGAAATTGGATTGCCTTAAAATGTATTTGTGTGAACATAATTAAAAGTCCCATGCAGCCATTTTTATCTCTGATCTTTACTGGGTAACAATTAAGTACCTTACTGTGAATGTTGTCAATTAAAATGGTCAAAAAGAAACAAAAATGCCTCCCAATGGCGCAGCGTTCTAAGGCACTGCATCGCAGTGCTTGAGGCGTCACTACAGACCCTGGTTTGATCCCAGGCTGTGTCACTACTGGCTGTGACCAGTCCTATAGGGTGGCGCACAATTGGCCCAGCGTTATCTGGGTTAGGGGAGGGTTTGGCCAGGGGGGGGCTTTACTTGACTCAGCGATGAGACTGGATTGCAATTGAATATCACGAAAAAGGGGGTAAAATACAAAAAACTAAAATAGCTTCTTAGCAAAGGGCAGTTTCTTAAGCAAGAAATTAGCTAGGACTGTCTGGGAGTGGTCTGAGTGGGGAGGGGAAAACTGAAAACTAGCTGTTACTAGCAGAGAGGTTTGGAACTCTCTTTCTTATTCATTTGTTAACTAATTTACCTCAGGATGATGTCCCCATAGAAGGCCTAAACTCCATCCCACCAAAACAGGCAGAACTTTCAGGCGCTCTTTTCAAAAAGGGCATTATCATCCTGTTCACAATTTCACAATATTATTCCAACCACGTAGAGTGGAAATATATATAAAACACAGGAAATCATGTTTTTGACTGCACTGGTCCTTTTCAGTTTTCACCTAAAATGACATACCCAAATCTAACTGCCTGTAGCTCAGGACCTGAAGCAAGGATATGCATATTCTTGATACCATTTGAAAGGAAACACTATGATGTTTGTGGAAATGTGAAATTATTGTAGGAGAATATAACACATTAGATCTGGTAAAAGATAATACAAAGAAAAAAACAGGCCAATATATGACTTAGGAATCTATGTGCAATTTAGATTTTGGCCACTAGATGGCAGCAGTATATGTGCAAAGTTTTAGAAATATCCAATGAACCATGACATTTCTGTTGAAAATGTTGTATCAAGACTGCCCAAATGTGCCTAATTGGTTTATTAATACATTTTCAAGTTCATAACTTGTGCACTCTCCTCAAACAATAGCATGGTATTATTTCACTGTAATAGCTACTGTAAATTGGACAGCTCAGTTAGATTAACAAGAATTTAAGCTTTCTGCATATATCAGATATGTCTATGTCCTGGGAAATGTTCTTGTTACTTACAATCTCATGCTAATCACATTAGACTACTGTACGTTAGCTCATCCGTCCCCCGGGGGGACACCGATCCTGTTAAATAAGTACTTCCTTGTTGTCCATCCATTCTGTATAATAGCTTATTTCAAAGGCATGTACTCCCTAATTATTTGGTATCTTTTCTCTTTGAGCTGCAGTTGACTTCCTGAAGAAGTTCTTTGTTAAACATGTTCATGTGCGAAGAACCCCTTATCTCAATTCCAGGTGGAATATGGGTTTCTCTGTCCTCGACTGTGGTGTCCATGCTTTGATAGTGTGTCTGGTCTGGCACGATTAATGACTCAATTCAACTCTTTGTGCCTTGTTCCTCAGTTTACTTTCTCGTTTTCTAAACAAGTGGAACTCAAATACAGCAGAGAATCTATCACTGATTAGTTTGTTATTAATGTATGATTGATTAGTGCCATCTAGTGGTCAAGAGGTGAAGAGCATTCGTTTTCACAACCAGACGACATTCTGCAGTATTTTAATTTAAATGTAAAATTGAGAAAAATCTAGAAACATAATCTACAAGGAGGATATCCCCCAATCTCCTTGTGTGAACCCTCAGTCTCAACATCTTTCTCTGAAAAGCATCTCTTTACTGAAAAAATGATTTTATTCACACAGACAGATGCCAAAGAGGTAAATACCAGTCTCTCGTGACAGACTATCATGTCCAGCACACGTGAGATTTGGTTCGGGATTCCGTGATTACATAAAAATAATCTGTTGATTTTAGACATACTAGAATTGTAGCCTATTTTAATGCATCATATCCATATCTCTCATCATCTGTGGCACTTATTAGGGTGATGCATTTAACCACTTTAGAGTACTGCGCCCTCATAATGTATTAGTGTACAGCATCACAGTCACAGACAGTACTTTTATACCGTAATATACAGATCCCACAGTCACAGTAGGATCACAATACTTGAATCCACAGGAGGTTGGTCGCACCTTAATTGCGGAGGACGGGCTCGTGTTAATGGCTGGAGCGGAATAGGTGGAATGGTATCAAATACATCAAACACATGGTTTCCATGTTCCGGTCATTATTATGAGCCATCCTCCCCTCAAAAGCCTCCTGTGCTTGAATCCCTAAAGGGACTATGTGAATGACTTGACTATGAATGAGACACCAGGTTTATTAGGAGAGTGGATGGGCTGGTTGTATGTCTCCAATACATATCAATGCACAGCCTTCTAAATATGTGTATCTTTGTTCTCCCTTCCACCATCCCTTTTGCCCGCCCTCATTCCAACAGGTCGGACAGAGGGGAAAAACGTAACGTTCACACCTCTGACTGTCTCTCTGTCATCAATGCACTTTATCATGTTCCCCTGTGCTCTAAATGTATACAATATCTCCCCCACTTGTACATATACAGTACTGCTGTTCCTGACGGCTGTAGCCTCCCTGTTTGTGAGCAATCACTAGAGGAGAGATAATGGCCGTGTTCGAGAGGATCAAACTGTAGTGTATCATGGGTACATTGTGACTGACTGACTGATCTACAAATAATAATGAGTAGTTCTTTTTCCTTTTCTTTTCTTTTTTTTACATTCCAAAAACAAAAACAAACGTACCGTATACATACGAACGACAACTTACAGACAAATAAAAACAATGACTACATCTCATCCGCCCAGACACGCATGCTAACACTTCCATCCCTATTGCCTGCATTATTGTTTTCCAATTGATATTAAATTGTACCAGTAATTTTTTTTTTGGTTGCCCATCCTATTTCAATATTTAAATAATACATAATTTGATTTTTCCGTTGTGTCAATGATGGCGGATTGATTGACTTCCACATTTTTAGTATATGTTTTTTCAAAATGAGTAATGAGAAAAGAATCGTTCAGCCCATTGGGTGTCTCACTACACCCCCATATGTCATGTCTTGGAATATGCAGAGAGATTGATTAAAAGTACGTTTACATTGTAATACTTCTGACAACTTTTATAGCTCCGCCTACAACTTCCAAACTTTATAGCATTCCCAGAAAGCATGGATTATTGAGTCATTATTAGTTTTACACTTGAGACATGACTCTGCCGTGCTGTAGAACTTCTGAATTGCGTATCTTGTATAATCAATTCTATACATTAGTTTATACTGGAATAAGCGTACATTTTTGTTAACTGTAAATTCGTTAGTTATGCTCCAACTTTCCCTCCATCTTATGCCAATATCAGTTATGAGTTAAGTCTTGGTTCCAATAGTATATTATTTTTTCTAAGAGATTTTCACTTGGATATGCTTTCTATGAGGTTTTGTAGATGTTCCCTATCATATGAACATCCTTTTCTGACTCAAGTCCAAAAGATTTCAAATCAAAATTTTGTGATATGTAACTTTTAAGTTGCATGTATTTGAAAATATCTACATTGGTCAGTCCAAAATTACTTTTTACTTCTGTCATGGAAATAAATGTATTTCCTATTACCAAGTCATTTACGGTTTCTATGACTTTATTTTTCCATGTGGGCCAATTTATCGATGAATTCTGAAAAGCTATCCAAGGATTATTCCATAAGGTTGTGTTTCTACTTATTATTTATGATGGAAAGTGATTTGTAGATTAGTCAGTTGGCACTGTCAGCTGCAATGTCGAACAAGCCTATTGTGACAGGGTTGGAACCAAAGTTTTGGTCAGTGTTTCCTGTGGGACCCTAATTAGTGTGGACTGTAATAAAGCACAACTAGTCTGTTTCAGTTTAGGCGTGTGTGAATGCATGCATGCTCGTTCGTGTGTGTGTTCGTGTGTGTGTGTGTGTGTGTGTGTGTGTGTGTGTGTGTGTGTGTGTGTGTGTGTGTGTGTGTGTGTGTGTGTCCAGTTGCTGTGCTACACTGAAAAAATATATAAACGCTACATGCAAGAATTGCAAAGATTTAACTGAGTTATAGTTCATATAAGGAAATCAGTCAATTGAAATAAATTCATTAGGCCTTAATCTATGGATTTCACATGACTGGGAATACAGATATGCATCTGTTGGTCACAGATACTGTACCTTAAAAAAATGTAAGGATGTGGATCAGAAAACCAGTCAGTATCTGGTGTGACCACCATTTGCCTCATTAAGCGCGACACATCTCCTTCGCAGCGTGGATCAGACTGTTGATTGTGGAACGTTGGCCCACTCCTCTTCAATGGCTGTGTGAAGTTGCTGGATATTGGCGGGAACTGGAACACGCTGTCGTACATGTTGATCCAGAGCTTCCCAAACTTGCTCAATGGGTGACATGTCTGGTGAATGTGCAGGCCATTGCACAACTGGAATTGTGTACAGAATTGTGTACAGATCCTTGCAACATGGGGCCATGCATTGTCATGCTGAAACATGAGGTGATGGCAGCGGATGAATGGCACGACAGTGGGCCTCAAGATCTTGTCACGGTATCTCTGTGCATTCAAATTGCCATCGATAAAATACAATTGTGTTCATTGTCCATAGCTTATGCCTGCTCATACCATAACCCACTGCCACCATGGGGCACTCTGTTCACAACGTTGAGATCAGCAAACTGCTTGCCCACACAACACCATACACGCGGTCTGCCATCTGCCCGGTACAGTTGAAACCGGTTTTCATCCGTGAAGAGCAAACTTCTCTAGCGTGCCAGTGGCCATTGAAGGTGAGCATTTGTCCACTAAAGTTGGTTACGACGCCGAACTGCAGTCAGGTTAAGACCCTGGTGAGTGCGACAAGCACGCAGATGAGCTTCCCTGAGACGGTTTCTGACAGTTTGTGCAGAAATTATTCGGTTGTGCAAACCCACAGTTTCATCAGCTGTCCAGGTGGCTGGTCTCAAACTATCCCGCAGGTGAAGAAGCCTGATGTGGAGGTCCTGTGCTGGCGTGGTTACCCATTTTCTGCGGTTGTGAGGCCGGTAAGACGTACTGCCAAATTCTCTAAAATGACGTTGGAGGCAGCTTATGGTAGATAAAACAACATTAAATTCTCTGGCAAAATCTCTGCTGGACATTCCTACAGTCAGTGCCAATGGCACACTCCCTCAAAACTTGAGACATATGTGGCATTGTGTTGTGTGACAAAACTGCACATTTTAGAGTGGCCTTTTATTGTTTGCAGCAGAAGGTGCACTTGTGTAATGATCATGCTGTTTAATTGACTTCTTGATAGCCACACCTAAAAACCTGTTTTTGCTTTGTCAATTTGGGGTATTGTGAGTAGATTGATGAGGGGAAAATGTGTTTTATCCATTTTAGAATAAGGCTGTAACGTAACAAAATGTGGAAAAAGTCAAGGGGTCTCAATTCTTTCCAAATGCACTGAATGTAGGTTAGATGTTTAGAAACACTCCAGAACAGGAGAGGATGACATTTAATAGGGATCCGTCCACTTACATCCCTCCGACCGCAAGGCACTACAGTGGGTAGTGTGAACAGCCCGGTACATCACTGGGGCCAAGCTTCCTGCCATCCAGGACCTCTATACCAGGCGGTGTCAGAGGAAGGCCCTAATATTTGTCAAAGACTCCAGCCACTCTAGTCATAGACTCTCTCTGCTACCACATGTCTACCCAGACTATTTGCATCCTCTCTTTTACGCTGCTGCTACTCTCTGTTATTATCTATGCATAGTCATTTTAATAACTCTACCTACATGTACATATTACCTCAATTACCTCGACTGACCGGTGCCCCTGCACATTGACTCTGAACTGGTACCCCTTGTATTTTGCCTTGCTATTGTTATCTTACTGCGCTCTTTAATTATTTGTTACCTTTATTTCTTATTTTTTTATAGGTATTTTTCTCAAAACTGCATTATTGGTTAAGGGCTTTGTAAGTAAGCATTTCAGTGTTGTATTCGGCGCATGTGACAAACAAAATTTGATTTGTGTCACTGAGCTCAAAGAATCTGCTATGGTCTATAACCAACCAGGCACAGGATCTGTATGTTGCATTTACAAAACCAAACCAAATCAATAAGGGGCGGCAGGTAGCCTAGTGGTTAGAGTGTTGGATCAGTAACCGAAAGGTTGGTGGATCGAATCCCTGAGCTGACAAGGTAAAAATCTGTCGTTCTGCCCCTGAACAAAGCAGTTAACCCACTGTTCCTAGGTCGTAAATAAGAATTTGTTCTTAACCGACTTGCCTAGTTAAATACAAAAAACAAGCTATAGCTAACATCCAGGGGCAATCTGTATTGTGCTATCTGTGGTAATTATTCCTCTGCCCCTGACTTCAATGAGAGCAGGAGAGATCCCATTATTCAGTGTGTAATCAGTACCTCATCACCTGGCCTATGGTCTTTGTTTAAGCTGCTCATCAGTAATGGAGCTCCATATTTGGCCAGATGGGTCAATTCATAATATAAGGCAGGGTTAGAATGAGGAGAACCCAAGATTGACCTTCTCCTTCAAATACTTGTGTTAATTAGTTTGAGTTCCATTGTGGAATTGGCATAATGTTCCTTAATCTTGATATATGTCTATTTTTTTTCTTCTTTTTTTTTTTACATTTTATCAATAATGTTTAGCCTGGCGCTATTCATCAATACAACTATTCGTCAATGCCAGCCTATAGATTGAGTTGACAACTGGGCAGAAGTGAGATTGTGTCAGTGAAATTACCCCCACTGGACCTTAGTTGCCCCAGTTGCTGGTGGAATGACATGGGTGGCAGTAAAGGGATGGTGGGGTGTACTATGACAAATTATTGCCCCTGCTGGACTACTAGTTCCACAGAGAAATGTTGAAATATGTAAATACATGCTGTATGCCTAAATACTTAAATACTGTGTGTTTTTTACTTTCCCACCCAATCCTAGGGATAGTTTCGATTCAACTGTTTATGCATTTATCTCTGACGACACATGCCCTCTCACTCCATAGACTCGAAGGACCCCGATCACAATTCCAGAATGACTGAGGAAGGGGTGGAGCAAGTGAAACAGAGAGAGAGAATTGGAGACCTTTGACAAGAAGAGGGCATGAGACAAAGTATTAGAAAACGTTTTGATGTTTCTTTGTCATTTTAGAGTTCAATTTTAAATTCATAGGAAAACTTTGATATGCAGAACACAGCCTAAAGGATCAGGACAAGAAGGGTATCAGAGAGGACCGCTGGACTGTCACTTTTTCACTCAGTCAAAATGCTTCTCTATCTTATCCGGACTCTGCTGTAGATTAACTTCTATGCTGACCCTTAGAGCAGCAACTACAGCAACTATACTAATATGCCCAGACCTGCATCTGAGCCATCAGTCTTCTCCCTGAACATATCCTCTCTGAATCTGGAAAACGCTACAATCTTCAATGGTGAGTGAATAGTCTTAAAAAGCTTCTCAACATATAATCTTTTTTTTTTATCTAACTTTACAAAAGTATGCTAAACAGGTTCCATGATCATGGCTGACAAATATAATGTGTTAACAGCTAACAAAACTCAAAACAGTGGCAGCTATTTCTAAGTATGGTATTGAATGTTGTCAATTATTTTAAAAAGGGTGTGCATTGAATGCACAGTAGCCTACCTTGAAATGTAAGTCGGTCTTGATTACTGTCTCCAATCGGAAAAATACTACTATAATCCAATATGGTCTGCTCTAAAGACAGATAAAGAGTGAAGGGAAGAAGCAGAGCAAACTTTTACCTCTCCAGTATTCTAGTCAGATTCAGTATGTTGAATTACTGTAACCGACAAGGTGTCTTGGTCTCGAGTGAGCAACAGGTCAGTTAGGATGGGACTGGGTTGGAAAGTTAATGCACTTATTCTCAAGGGGAGGGAGATGATAGAGAGAAAAACTAAATGGATTTCTGTCTTTCATAAAATAAGTTCTATTAATCTTTAGCAATACTCAGACATGATTAAACCATTGTAACGTACAGTACCAGTCAAAAGTTTGGACACACCTACTCATTCAAGGGTTTTTCTTTATTTTGACTATTTTCTACATTGTAAAATAATAGTGAAGACATCAAAACTATGAAATAACACATATGGAATCATTTAGTAACCAAAAAAGTGTTAAACAAATCCAAATATACTTATACCATCATTACTCTAAGACATGAAGGTCAGTCAATACGGGAAAATGTCAAGAACTTTGAAAGTTTCTTCTAGTCCAGTCGCAAAACCATCAAGCGCTATGATGAAACTGGCTCTCATGAGGACCGCCACAGGAATGGAAGATCCAGAGTTAACTCTGCTGCAGAGTATAAGTTCTTTAGAGTTACCAACCTCAGAAATTGCAGCCCAAACAAATGCTTCATAAAGTTCAAGTAACAGACATATCTCAACATCAACTGTTACTGTTCAGAGGAGACGTGAATCAGGCCTTCATGGTCAAATTGCATTATCATGCTGAAACATAAGGTGATGGTGGCGGATGACTGGCTAGACAATGGGCCTCAGGATCTCGTCACGGTATCTCTGTGCATTCAAATTGCCATCAATAAAATGCAATTATGCTCGTTGTCCATAGCTTACACCTGCCCATACCATAACCCCACCTCCACCATGGGGCACTGTTCACAACGTTGACATCACGTTGACATCAACAAACCGCTCGCCCACACAACGCCATACACGTGGTCTGCGGTTGTGTGGCCGGTTGGACGTACAGCCAAATTCTCTAAAACTACATTGGAGGTGGCTTATGGTAGAGAAATGAACATTCAATTCTCTGGCAACAGCTCAGGTGGACATTTCTGCAGTCACCATGCCAATTGCACGCTCCCTCAAAACTGTGGCATTGTGTTGTGACAAACCGCACATTTTAGACTGGCCTTTTATTGTCCCCAACACAAGGTGCACCTGCTTAATGATCATGCTGTTTAATCAGCTTCTTGATATGCCACACCTGCACCTGTCAGGTGGATTGAATATCTTGGCAAAGGAGAAATGCTCACTAACAGGGATGTAAACTAATTTGTGCAAAACATTTGAGAGAAATACGTTTTTGTGCATATGGAGAATTTCTGGGATCTTTTATTTCAGCTGGTGAAACATGGGACCAACACTTGCGCTTATATTTTTGTTCAGTGTATAATAAGCTACATAGAATTGGCCCCCACACTCTCAGTCTATGGGGTACCGACAGCATACATCTGTCTGTTAGCTATCTATTATAGCCCTATTCCCCAGAGCCAAAGAGACACATCTCAGATGCAGAGAGGGCAGCCAGAGGAGATGTTGAGGAGTATTTCTGTCTGTAATAAAGCCCTTTTGTGGGAAAAAAAAACTCCTTCTGATTGGCTGGGCCTGGCTCCCCAGTAGGTGGGCCTGGCTGCTAAGTGGTTGGGCCTATGCCCTCGAAGGTCCACCCATGGCTGTGCCGCTGCCCAGTCATGTGAAATTGATAGATTAGGGTCGAATGAATTTATTTCAATTGACTGATTTCCTTATATGAACTGTAACTCAGTAAAATCTTTGAAATTGTTGCATTTTATATTTTTGTTCAGTATACACTACCGGTGAAAAGTTTAAGAACACCTACTCATTCAAGGGTTTTTCTTTCTTTTTACTATTTTCTACATTGTAGAATAATAGTGAAGACATCAAAACGATGAAATAACACATATGGAATCATGTAGTAAGCAAAAATTGTTAAACAAATCAAAATATATTTTAAATTTGAGATTCTTCGAAGTAGCCACCCTTTGCCTTGATGCCAGCTTTGCACTCTTGGTATTCTCTCAAACAGCTTCACATTGAATGCTTTTCCAACAGTCTTGAAGGAGTTCCCACATATGCTGAGCACTTGTTGGCTGCTTTTCCTTCAGTCTGCGGTCCGACTCATCCCAAACCATCTCAATTTGGTTGAGGTCGGGGGATTGTTGAGGCCAGGTCATCTGATGCAGCACTCCATAACTCTCCTTCTTAGTCAAATAGCCCTTACACAGCCTGGAAGTGTGTTGGGTCATTGTCCTGTTGAAAAACAAGTGATAGTCCCACTAAGCCCAAACCAGATGGGATGGCGTATCGTTGCAGAATGCTGTGGTAGCCATGCTGGTTAAGTGTGCCTTGAATTCTAAATAAATCAGACAGTGTCACCAGCAAAGCACCCCCACACCATAACACCTCCTCCTCCATGCTTTACAGTGGGAAATACACATGTGGAGATCATCTGTTCACCCATACCGCGTCTCACAAAGACACAGCGGTTGGAACCAAACATCTCCAATTTGGACTCCAGACCAAAGGACAAATTTCCACCGGTCTAATGTCCATTGATCGTGTTTCTTGGTCCAAGCAAGTCTCTTCTTATTAGTGGTGTCCTTTAGTAGTGGTTTCCTTGCAGCAATTCGACCATGAAGGCCTAATTCACACAGTCTCCTCTGAACAGTTGATGTTGAGATGTGTCTGTTACTTAAACTCTGTGAAGCATTTATTTGGGCTGGTAACTCTAATGAATGTTTCCTCTGCAGCAGAGGTAACTCTGGGTCTTCCATTCCTGTGGCGGTCCTCATGAGAGCCAGTTTCATCATAGCTCTTGATGGTTTTTGCGACTGCACTTGAAGAAACATTCAAAGTTCTTGAAATTTTCCTCATTGACTGACCTTCATGTCTTAAAGTAATGATGGACTGTCGTTTCTCTTTGCTTATTTGAGCTGTTCTTGCCATAATATGGACTTGGTCTTTTACCAAATAGGGCTATCTTCTGTATACCCCCCTACCTTGTCACAACACAACTGATTGGCTCAAACGCATTAAGAAGGAAAGAAATTCCACAAATTCACTTTTAACAAGGCACACCTGTTAATTGAAGTGCATTCCAGGTGACTACCTCGCGAAGCTAGTTGAGAGAATGCCAAGAGTGTGCAAAGCTGTCATCAAGGCAAAGGGTGGCTATTTAAAAATCTCAACTATAAAACATATTTAAATTCCTATAACACTCTTTTGCTTACTAGATGATTCCATATGTGTTATTTCATAGTTTTGATGTGTTCACTATTATTCTACAATGTAGATAATAGTAAAAATAAAGAAAATCCCTTGAATGAGTAGGTGTTCTAAAACTTTTGACTGGTAGTGTATATTATTTTCAAATAATCCTATCATCTCAGCAGTGGAGGCTGCTGAGGGGAGGACGGCTCATAATAATGGCTAGAACAGAGTAAATGGAATGGCATGAAACACATGGAAACCGTTTGATATATTGGATACCATGCCACCTATTCCGCTCCAGCCATTACCACGAGCCCGTCCTCCCCAATTAAGGTGCCCCCAACCTCCTGTGCATCTCAGGCCTCTAAAGTCTGAGATATTTGTTGCATGCAGCACTGAGGTCTATGACTGTTTACAGTTTTTGTTTTGCCACTTGTGTATGACTTAATAATATATTTTTTTATTCATACAATGGAAACATTATACCAAGCCTTTATAACATTGATCCTTCTAGTGATGATAACCCTTAGTGGAAAGGTTCCCAAACATTGTGTTATTGTGATCTCTAGTGGTAGACTGGAAAAATACAGGTGAGTTGATCTCGCTGATGGCTCGTAAAAAAAGCTGTGAAACAATAACATATCTCTCTCTGTTCATGTTAGACAATTACTAGTGGGGTTACCCATCGTTACAACATCCCTAACCCTAGCTTCATGTCCACATCCTGGTTCAACCCTAACCCCTTAGCTTCAACCACAAACCTAACCCCTTAGCTTCAACCACAACCCTAACCCTAGCTTCATGTCCACATCCTGGTTCAACACTAACCCCTTAGCTTCAACCACAAACCTAACCCCTTAGCTTCAACCACAACCCTAACCCTAACCCTAGCTTCATGTCCACATCCTGGTTCAACCATAACCCCTTAGCCTCAACCACAACCCTAATCCTAATCATAACCTTAGCCCTAAACCTAACCCTAAATACAATGTAAGTACAGCGCATCAATGGGTAATTACAAAACTTGTTACTGTAATTATAATTACACAGTAATAAGGGAACTGTAATATAAAGTACATTTATTAAGCTACCATATACACTGTTTTAGGACCATTCAATATAATATGGAACCTATTCACATTTCATGACAAGGCAATGTGTTGAATTTACCATGAGAGGACTGCATTTGGACAGAATGGCCAGTAGGTGGCACTATGAGCCATATATACTTCGTAAGAGAAATCCTTTGAGAGTGATCCTAGTGATTTATTCCCCCTCCACTACTCTCTGTGTCCTGCCTCCTGCCTCCCTCCTGCTCCCTACCCCGTTCTACATATTTTCAACTGTTGTAATATGTTTGGGCCTGACTAGCCCCATATGGCATTGTATGGTATGACGTGCTGCACATATGTCTATCTATCTGAGCAGTGTGAAAGGACATGATGACAATGACTATAACCGACTATAACCCCATGTATCCAATCTCTCTCTCTAGGTGCAGCAGGCAGCCTAGCGGTTAGAGCATTGGGCCAGTAACCGAAAGGTCACTGGTTTGAACACCTGAGCCGACAAAGTGAAAAATCTGTCGACGTGCCCTTGAGCAAAGCACTTAACCATAATTAGCTCCAGAGGCACTGTACTACACATTTCACTACACCTAACTGGTGTATGTGACAAAAACATATTTTTTTTTCTTATACAGCCTCAGCTGCCTTGCTTCCAGCACTGTGGCTGCAAAATCAAGAACAGCCCTTTAACCATTACATGTTTGAGGCTGCAATTCAATCACACCTGGGTGTATGCACTTGCTTAAAAATACACTCCGGGATCTTAAGCACAACAAATGCGTATCATATTGCACAAAATGGATTCGTAACATATCACACTAATTGCAAAAACCACATATCATACATATTGTAAAATTTGTGACATATCACACAAAATGGATGATGTAGTACACAATTTGATGATGTAGTACACAAATATGGGGACCCGTTTTGGCTCCTGAACACCACTTTCAAAACTAGTGGCTGAAATTATACAAAGGTTTGAGAGTGCATCTTTAATACAAGCAAGACTTAGACTTAGACTCCCAAAGCTGGAACAACTACAGTGCCTTCAGAAAGTATTCACACCCCTTGACTTTTTACACATTTTGTTGTGTTACAGCCTGAATTTAAAATTGATTAAATTTAGATTTTGTGTCACTGATCTAAAAACAATACCCCATAATGTCAAAGTGGATTTATGTTTCTAGAAATGTTTACAAATTAATTAAAAATGAAAATCTGAAATGTCTTGAGTCACTAAGTATTCAACCCCTTTGTAATGGCAAACAAATAAGTTCAGGAGTAAAAATGTACTTAACACGTCACATAATAAGTTGCATGGACTCACTCTGTGTGCAATAAGTGTTTAACATGCTTTTTAAATGACTACACAATCTTTGTATCCCACACATACAACTATCTGTAAGGTCCCTCAGTCAAGCAGTGAATTTCAAGCACAGATTTAACCACAAAGACCAGAGGGTTTTCCAATGGTTCGCGAAGAAGGGCACAAATTAGTAGACGTGTAAAAAAAAAAAAAATTAAATAAAGATATTGAATATCCCTTTGAGTATGGTGGTGTTAATAATTACACTTGTATCAATACACCCAATCACTACAAAGATACAGACGCCCTTCCTAACTCATTTGCCGGAGAGGAAGGAAACCGCTCAGGGATTTCACCATGAGCAGTGGTGTAAAGTACTTAAGTGAAAATACTTGAAAGTACAACTTAAGTCATTTTTTGGGGGGCATCTGTACTTTACGATTTATATTTTTGACAACTTTTCCTTTTACTTCACTACATTCCTAAAGAAAATAGTGTACTTTTTAATCCATAAATTTTTCCTGACACCCAAAGGAACTGGTTGCATTTTGAACGCTTATCAAGAGATCATCCCTACTGCCTATGATCTGGTGGACTCACTAAACAGTGTGAGTGTTGGAGCATGCCCCTGGCTATCCATAAATAAATAAAACAAGAAAATGGTACCATCTGGTTTGCTTAATATAATAAATTAGAAAGTGTTTATACATTTACTTTTGATAGTTAACTATATTTTAGTAATTACATTTATTTTTGATACTTAAGTATATTTAAAACCAAATACTTTTTAGGCTTTTACTCAAGTAGTATTTTAATGGGTGACTTTCACTTTTACTTGAGTCATTTTCCATTAAGGTATCTTTACTTTTACTAAAGTATGGCAATTGGGTACTTTTCCACGACTGACCATGAGGCCAATTGTGATATTAAAACAGTTACAGAGTTTAATGGCTTCGACAGGAGATAACTGAAGATGGATCAACAACATTGTATTTACTCCACAATGCTAACATAAATGACAGACTTAAAATAAGAAAGCCTGTATAGAATAAACATATTCCAAAACATGCATGCTCTTTGCAATAAGGCAAAGTAATACTGCAAAAAATGTGGCAAATAAATAAACTTTTTGTCCTGAATACACATTTGTATGGGGAAAATCTAACACAACACATGACTGAGTACCACTCTTCATATTTTCAAGCATGGTGGTGGCTGCATCATGTTATGGGTATGCTTGTCATAAGCAGGAACTATGGAGTTTTTAGGATAAAAATAAATGGAATAGAGTTAAACACGGGAAAAATCCTAGAGTAAAACTTCTTTCACCTTTCAGCAGGACAATTACCGAAAACACAAGGCCAAATATACACTGGAGTTGCTTACCAAGATGACATTGAATGTTCCTGAGTGGCATAGTTACAGTTTTGATTTAAATCGTCTTGAAAATCTATGGCAAGACTTGAAAATGGCTGTCGAGCAATGATCAACAACCAACTTGACAGCTTGAATAATTTTCTAAAGAATAATGGGCAAATATTGTACAATCTAGGTGTACAAAGCACTTAGAGACTCACAGCTGTAATCGCTGCCAAAAGTGATTATAACATGTATTGACTCCCTATAGCTCAGTTGGTAGAGCATGGTGTTTGCAACGCCAGGGTTGTGGGTTCGATTCCCACGGGGGGCCAGCACAGAAAAAAAAATGTATGAAATTGTATGAAATGTATGCATTCACTACTGTAAGTCGCTCTGGATAAGAGCGTCTGCTAAATGACTAAAATGTAAAATGTAAAAAATGAATACTTATCTAATAAAGATAGTGTTTTATTTTCCATTCATATATTTAAAAAATTGACATTAGAGTATTTTGTGTAGTTCATTGACAGAAAACATAAATTAAATCCATTTTAATCCCACTTGTGGAGAAAGTCAAGGGTACCTTCTTAAGGCACTCTATATAGCAGAGAAAGACTTGCAGTCAGTTGTGCCAGAGAAAGAGCAAGTAAGTGTTTTCCTTGGCTCATGAACACTTAGTGGAGGAGATCCAACAGCAGTCAGCACTCCTGGTCAGGTAGACTGATGAGAAAGAATAATTAGTAATACAAACCACCTCATTCCCTCTGGGGTGGCTCAATACAAGTACAACTCGCCTACAATTTGCCACTGATGTTTGAGGGCATGATAAGAGAGTGTACGTTCACGTTGTCTATATTGAAGGGCCTGAAATGAGAAAAGATGGGCTGGCCGCCAAATACAGCTGTATTATTAGTTGCTTACCTTAGCACTGTACTGTATTGGATGTAAATGACCTGCCGTAGGGCCCTGCATGGCAGTGACACCAGGTCTATAAATAAACCCCAGGCTGAGGCTGTGTCCCAAATGTCACCCTGTTACCTATATACAGTAGCGCACTACTTTTGACCAGTGACCTATGGGCCCTGGTCAAAAGTAGGACACTACAAAGGGCATAGGGTGCCATTTGGGACGTAGCCTGAGTCCTCCAGGCTGACTGAAGGTCCCTCACACAGCCAGGTAGGCAGGCAGGGGAAGACAAAGGGTCTGCACCAGTGACTAATGAGACTGGCTGATCAGTTACCACAGAGGTTGACAGCTAAGGACCCTCTCTGTGGGAGAGGAGAAACACGTGACGAGGTGAGCCCAGGAGAGGCAGGTAGAGCGAAACTAGGGTCCCTAAAGGAGCTTTCTACACTGTACAGGGAACAACCAACCATGATCAGAGGCTCACATTTAGAGTTGTACTGCGGTTGAGAGTTGTGTTTAATTTGTCATTAGAGTTGTACATTTCTGGTTCAAATCAAATCAAATCAAATTGTATTGGTCACATACACATGGTTAGCAGATGTTAATACGAGGGTAGCGAAATGCATGTGCTTCTAGTTCCGACAGTGCAGTAATATCTAACAAGTAATCTAACAAATTCACAACGTCTACCTTATACACACAGTGTAAGGGGATGGAATAAGAATATAAATATATGGATGTGTAATGGCCGTGAAGCATAGGCAAGATGCAATAGATGGTATAAAATACAGTATATACATATTTTTTATTTTTATGTAACTAGGCAACTAAATTAAGAACAAATTCTTATTTACAATGACGGCCTAGGAACAGTGGGTTAACTGCCTTGTTCAGGGGCAGAACGACAGATTTTTTCCTTGTCAGCTCAGGGATTCAATCCAGCCACCTTTTGGTTACTGGCCCAACACTCTAACCACTAGGCTACCTGCCACCCCTGAACAACAAGTTGAGTTATATGAGTTGAGTAATGTAGGATATGTAAACATTAGTCAAGTGGCATTATTTAAAGTGACTAGTGATACATTTATTAAATCCATTTATTAAAGTGGCCAGTGATTTGAGTCTGTATGTTGGCAGCAGCCTCTCTATGTTATTGATGGCTGTTTAACAGTCTGATGGCCTTGAGATAGAAGCTGTTTTTCAGTCTCTCGGTCCCAGCTTTGATGCACCGATACTGACCTCGCCTTCTGGATGATAGCGGGGTGAACAGGCAGTGGCTCGGATGGTTGTTGTCCTTGATGATCTTTTTGGCCTTCCTGTGACATCGGGTGCTGTAGGTGTCCTGGAGGGCAGGTAGTTTGGGACGGTGATGCGTTGTGCAGACCGCACTACCCTCTAGAGAGCCGTGCGGTTGACGGCGGTTCAGTTGCCGTACCAGGCTGTGATACAGCCCGACAGGATGCTCTCGATTGTGCATCTGTAAAAGTTTGTGAGTGTTTTAGATGACAAGCCAAATTTCTTCAGCCTCCTGAGGTTGAAGAGGCGCTGTTATACCTTCTTCACCACGCTGTCTGTGTGGGTGGACCATTTCTGTTTTTCCGGGATGTGTACGCCGAGGAGCTTAATTAAAACTTTCCACCTTCTCCACTACTGTTCCGTCGATGTTGATACGGGGGTGCTCACTCTGCTGTTTCCTGAAGTCCACGATCATCTCCATTGTTTTGTTGACGTTGAGTGAGAGGTTGTTTTCCTGACACCACACTCCAAGGGCCTTCACCTCCTCCCTGTAGGTCGTCTCGTCGTTGTTGGTAATCAAGCCTACCACTGTAGTGTCATCTGCAAACTTGATGATTGAGTTGGAGGCGTGCATGGCCACGCAGTCATGGGTGGACAGGGAGTACAGGAGACGGCTGAGAATGCACCCTTGTGGTGCCCCAGTGTTGAGGATCAGCGGGGTGGAGATGTTGTTTCCTACCTTCACCACCTGGGGGCGGCCCGTCAGAAAGTCCAGGACCCAGTTGCACAGGGCGGGGTCAAGACCCAGGGTCTCAAGCTTAATGATGAGTTTTGAGGGTACTGTGGTGTTCAATTTGAGCTGTAGTGAATGAACAGCATTCTTACATAGGTATTCCTCTTGTCCAGATGGGATGTGTGATGGTGATTGCATCATCTGTGGACCTATTGAGGCGTTAAGCAAATTGGAGTGGGTCTAGGGTATCAGGTAGGGTGGAGGTGATATGATCTTTGACTAGTCTCTCAAAGTTCTTCATGATGACAGAAGTGAGTGCTATGGGGCGATAGTCATTTAGTTCAGTTACCTTAGCTTTCTTGGGAACAGGAACAATGGTGGCCATTTTGAAGCATGTGGGGACAGCAGACTGGGATAGGGATTGATTGAATATGTCCGTAAACACACCAACCAGCTGGTCTGCGCATGTTCTGAGGACGCGCCTAGGGATGCCGTCTGGGCCGGCAGCCTTGCGAGGGTTAACACGTCTAAACGTTTTACTCACGTCGGCCACGGAGAAGGAGAGCCCACAGTCTTTGGTAGCGGCCCATGTCGGTGGCACTGTATTGTCCTCAAAGCACGCAAAGAAGTTGTTTAATTTGTCTGGGAGCAAGACGTTGATGTCCGCAACGGGGCTGGTTTTCTTTTTGTAATCTGTGATTGTCTGAAGACCCTGCCACATACGTCTCGTGTTTGAGTCGTAGAATTGCGACTCTATTTGGTCTCTATACTGACGCTTGCTTGTTTGATTGCCTTGCGGAAGGAATAACTACACTATTTGGATTCGGTCATGTTTCCAGTCACCTTGCCATGATTAAATGTGGTGGTTCGCGCTTTCAGTTTCAGTTTTGCTAAACCATCAATCTACGGTTTCTGGTTAGGGAAGGTTTTAATGGTCAGTGGGTACAACATCTACAATGCACTTCCTAATAAACTCACTCACCGAGTCAGCGCATACGTCAATGTTATTGTCTGAGGCTACCCGGAACATATCCCAGTCCACGTGATCGAAGCAATCTTGAAGTGTGGAATCCGATTGGTCAGACCAGCATTGGATAGACCTAAGCACGCGCGCTTCCTGTTTTAATTTCTGCCTATAGGAGAGGAGCAAGAAGATGGAGTCATGGTCAGATTTTCTGAAGGGAGGGCGGGGGAGTGCCTTGTATGCATCGCGGAAGTTAGAGTAGCAGTGGTCCAGTTATTTGCTCGAGCGGGTACTACAATCAATGTGCTTGTAGAATTTAGGTAGCCTTGTTCTCAAATTAGCTTTGTTAAAATCTCCAGCTACAATAAATGCAGCCTCAGGATATATGGTTTCCAGTTTACATAGAGTCCAGTGAAGTTCTTTCAGGGCCGTCGAGGGATCTGCTTGGGGGGGATATACACGGATGTGACTATAATCGAAGAGAATTCTCTTGGGAGATAATGAGGTCGGCATTTGATTGTAAGGAATTCTAGGTCAGGTGAACAAAAGGACTTGAGTTCCTGTATGTTGTTATGATTACACCATGAGTCGTTAATCATGAGGCATACACCCCCGCCCTTCTTCTTACCAGAGAGATGTTTGTTTCTGTCGGTGCGACGCATGAAGAAACCCGGTGGATGTACCGACTCTGACAACATATCCTGAGTGAGCAATGTTTCCATGAAACAGAGAATGTTACAATCTCTGATGTTTCTCTGGAAGGCAACTTGTGCCCTAATTTCGTCCACCTTGTTGTCTAGAGTCTGGACATTGGCGACTAATATGCTAAGAAGCGGTGGATGGTGTGGTCGTCTTCTAAGTCTGACTAGAAGGCTGCTCCGTCTGCCTCTCCTGCGGCGACGATGTTGTTTTGGGTCGGCCTCAGGGATAAGATCCAAAGTCCAGGGTGGAGGTCCGAACAAAGGATCCGCTTCGGGAAAGTCATATTCTTCTTAAGTTGACGTCGCTTTTATATCCAATAGTTTTTCCTGGCTGTATGTAACAACACTTAAGATTTTCTGGGCTTACAATGTAAGAAATAATACATAAAAAAGCGAATTACTGCATAGTTTCGTAAGGACTTGAAGCAAGGCGACCATCTCTGTCGGCGCCATCTTTTTGGGGGGGATATACTGAAGAGTTTGTGTAAAAGGGAAAATGTAGTTGTCTGGAAAGTCTTGTCTCTGGATTGGGTTTCCAGGTTATGGTATGGAGCCAGACGATGATCTGAGAGACATGAGATCAGGGCTCAGGGTGGACAGCTGAACCTCACATTCTTTACCGGAGTCCAACTCACTAGCCTGTCCCACCATCTGTACCCCGCCACACTTTCCCCACCATCCACATACTCTACCCCATGCAGAGGGATGAATTGACTTTAAACATAGCTTGGGACCATTGGTTATTACAATTAACAACATTATTTTTGATCATAAATCACAAATACATCAATGGCCTCTACCTAAATGCACATTGCTGAATCCCAAGTAAACAACACAACTGCTCTCAGGTAAAAATACATATATATATAAAC
The DNA here is from genome assembly GCF_965601325.2 of Salmo salar. NCBI lineage: Eukaryota > Metazoa > Chordata > Actinopteri > Salmoniformes > Salmonidae > Salmo > Salmo salar. Next base: position 138,003,500 of record NC_138299.1, read on the forward strand.
ATTTATATACATGATATACATTATATAGAAAGGCACAAAAAGGAATGTATTTATTTTGACTGCATCATGAGTGAAATCCCTAAGAATTGGGCATGAGTGCATGGATAACCTCCAACACCTGAAGAGAGAGTGTCTACTGGTGCCATTTGTTGTTGTTTAAATATTGACTGACACCCAATGGTGCCACACTCCTGATGAGATGTTTCCATTTTCTCTGTTTAGCTTTGTAGACTTTGATAAGGTCCACGCTTCCATTGGAGCTGGGGGTTAATGCTGTTGTTGCCGGGACAGGCGTCTGGACCACTTCTGTTGCCCAATTTCCAGCCCAATTCAGGGGGACAAAGGGAGAGTAGGCGCCTGGTTGTCCATGAGCACTCTCCATCATGTTGGGCTCTCAATAAGAGACATGGAGACAATGCATTGAGAGGGCAGGGGGCAGGGGCACACAGAGGCTGGGGTGGAGGCAGAGAAATGGAGCCTGCCCTGGGGAACATGGTGTCCTTCTCCCCAGAGAGTACAGGCACCAGAGGCTGTGCAAGAGGCAGATTGCAGATCAATGAGAGAGAGGAGGAGTGGGTGTGAACCAGCACCTGTTTAATAAATCACTATGGAATCTGGGGTCTGTGGAGGCTCGGTGGCAGGCAGTGTTAAAGGAATGAGCTGCTCTGGACTGTGGATCACAGTGGAAGGCTATCTTCATCATCAGCAGCAGTACATGTACTGTAGCAGCAGCAGAATATCATTATCCTTTATCATCATCATTATGATTATAATTCTCTTCAACAGGAGGAGAAGCTGTGATAATTTAGTAAATGATTAAAGTCACAACCATAATAATCCTCATCATTATCCCCTTGATTACAGTTCTGTTGGTCAATAACAACATATGCCCTCTGTGATGTAGTTTTCATCCATTTGTGTTAGCCTACTTATAGGCAACACATGACATTAATCATTTCAGACAATTGACAGGCTAGGATTATGTTTATTGAATTACCTATAATTGCTTTGCCATACGATGTTAGGCACATATGAGTTGGGGAAACTGACACCTGCAATTACTGTAAAGATTGACATGGCTGAAACACAGACCTTTAGGTTGTGAATCATCTCACGGTCATCTAGCCATGCGTAGCGCAGCAGAGGGATTTGAAGTGGCAAGGTCAGAGCCTGCACAGATGTCGCTCCTGTCTCTTTAAGAATACATCCTTGTATTTGTGGTTTTGTAGCTGAGAGCTGTGTACGCAGTTGATTCAGCATGTGCGTCGGGTGCCATTCGTAAAGTGGTGGTCTCTTATTCCAGGCACACATACAGAGATGCGAGCGGGAGCGCAACTTCTCAGACGAAGCTGTCTTGTTTATATTTTATAGATTCATATATTTACGTATCGATTTCTTGTTTTGCTGAGGACGTTTCGCTACAATATGATTTCATTATGATTTTGCGTGCATAATGTGCGGGGGCGAAGTGATGCGGCGATGTATTTCTTCGGGCAGAATTGTCACGGGGTCCGGAGAGCTGTTGTCAAAGAAGTTCTGTGGGGTAATTTTAACCGTTTGAAAAAAATTCAGCTGAGCTCGTAGTAAGCACTGTAATTGTTACACTTTGATAAATTTGGTTACTGAATGTGACTGAGGGTTGAAAACCAGTTTGGACATAGACCGACCTGTCACTACGCAAAAATGACAAACTACAAGAATATGGAGACACATACCACGCATGTCTTGCTATTGGCGGTATCAATCATCTGTACCGCCTTGGGTAAGAGAGAAACTACAATATGAACTCTTCCATCTTTTCAACTTTTACGTGTAGCTGATGCATCAAGTACAGGTAACTGCCAAAATATAAGGAAGATTCTGGAGTGGCCCTTGAGGCAGTGTTTTCCAACATCATCAACAAAACACCAAATTATGGAATTTATTGTGGCTGAATGTTGTTGCATCCCTCCAATAGAGTTCCAGACACTTGTATAATCTATGCCAAGGCGCATTGAAGCTGTTCTGGCGGCTTGTGATGGCCCAGCACCCTATTAAGACACTATGTTGATGTTTCCTTTATTTTGGCAGTTACCTGTAGGCTAGGCTAAGGAACAATGTTTTGATGGGGATTAATATTCAATGAAAATTAATGCAAGCTGTTGATTTCTTTTTATTTTAGTTTTACATTATATTTATTATTTTAAAAGGCTATATCACAAGGTTATGCAAATCACTGTATTACACTGTAAAACACTGCTTTTATCCAAAACATAGCTTTATAGTGTGGAGTGTATGGAATCACATTTGATTTTAAAACATTATTGTGAGGTATTTTTCATGAGTCTAAAAACGTTTTGATTTTTTTTCCTAAACATATTGAGAGGAAAACAGTAATTGTAGACAAAATGTTATATTTGTAAACAAAAACGAATCTAAAGTTATTGCAATCCAAAAATAAATGATATCAATGATAAAAAAGGAAACAGCAATAATTTTTCTTTTCAATTGAATATGTTCATGTCACTAGCTAGGTTTCCATTCAATTCGATACATATGTTCATGTGAATATTTTTAAATCTGCATAAAAACAATGGCACATTTTCCCAGCAGAGATGTTTCCATCAAATTCACTTGTTGCAGATAAAAGGCTGTGTGTGATGACGTAGTGTACATAAAAATACATTTTGCTGTTAAATTCCCATGTACAGAATAAAAAATAAGTTAAATGGGTTTCCATCGCATTTTCAACTCTGCTGATGCATTTCTCACAATTTTTTTTTGTGTTTATATAGTGAGATATTGGCACAGGCGCTTTAAAGCTAATTTATCCTTGCTCTTGTAATATAGTATGGAGGGTGTGACGCAATTGTGGATCCTCCGAAGGCTTGCGGAGGCCAAATTGAGCTCCTTGTCCGCATCGCCATGTGCCTCCAAATTTTGTAACAACGTGGAGGGCTCCCTATAGCTACACATTGACATGATTGGGTGACGGTAGGTGGGGGCGGGAGGTCCTGTATAAACACAAACTCACTTCCTTGACAACAGCTCAGCTCCGCAAAGTACAAGAAGTATGAATGCTCTGACTTCTGCGGAGGCTGCATCAAAGTAAATGCGGTATTTATTTTATTTAACTAGGCAAGTCAGTTAAGAACAAATTCTTATTTACAATGACGACCTACCACGGCCAAACCCTAACGACACTGGGCCAATTGTGCGCCGCCCTATGGGACTCTCAATCACGGCCGGTTGTGATACAGCCTAGAATCAAACCAGGGTCTGTAGTGACGCCTCTAGCACTGAGATGCAGTGCCTTAGACCGCTGTGCCACCCGGGAGCCTCTCAGGCTTGTAATATTTTTTTGGGTCCGACATGTACATTACTCGCATAAAAAGGTTGGATGGAAACCTGGTTACTTACAAGCAATCTTCTCTGCTTTGTTTGCAACTTTTCTTCACCCATGCTTGCATTTCTCAAGTCTCTTCGAATCACATTTCTAAGGTTACAATATTTCTTTCCCCTACGCTTTAATTTTTTTATTTCTCTGTTGGGTTTAGAAGGGAGCGAACTAAATGGGGTACTGTTGGTCAATACATTTTGGAGTGAGAGTTCAGCAACCACACCCACAGAACACATCATCAACGCTGTCATCCTCTACCTAGCTACATCACTCGCTGTACTGCGGAACAGTAGTGCTCAGCAAGCGGGAGTGAAAGACACTGCCCAGGTGTCGTACTGTCGGCTTGCAGAGCATATGCCGTGTTCAAGACAACTGGGAACAAAAATAAATTAAATGTTTTCAACTCTGACTTTCCAACCTGAAGATCACTGATGTCATGATTTTACCTCGTTTTTTTGTGTTCCCAGTTGCTCCAATACTCCCCCCATTGAGCAGTAGACTCTATGTACCGCTGTAGCATCCAGATGGCCACTACTAATATTCCAAGTTATTTCTCATGTAGGCTGCCATCCTACTCAAAATAAAATCAAGTGGGATGGAACAAATTGGCCATAGCAGGTAACATGTGACCATACAGCTGAGCAGCGTGTAGGAGGGAGGGTCCAAGGTGTGAGAAGTGTGCAGAAGGGCATGAGACAAAGGAATGTGTAGTATTGGGGAAAGTAATGGAATGTGTTAATTGTAGGGGTGCCCATGGAGCTGGGGATCAGAAATGTCCCGTGCGAGAGAGGCAGGTTGAGGTTTCCAGTGTTTGAGTAGTGCAGAAGTTGTCAAATGCGGAGGCAGTGAAGATGTGTTAAGGGGGAGGAGTGGTGAGAGTAGTAGAGATATACCAGTACAGGGGGTTAGGCCAAAAAGTGATACATACGTTTCAGTAAGATTGGATTTTTAGCATTTTATAGCAATGGTTATCAACTGTACTGCAGGGATGGAACGGAAGTCGCAGAAAATTGATGTTGAGATGGCAGCTGCAGAGAGGTATTTGGGTGTGCGAGACTTGACATCAGAGTTACAGGGTGTGTTAAGTGGTGATGGCATGAGGTAGGAATAAATACATTTAATTAGTGAGTGTAGTGTTAGATGGCAGGGTATTTATTTAGTACATTTTTATTTTTCAAGCAAAGTATAAGGGAGTTGTACTCCAGTCTAGTAGGTGGCGGTAATGTAACAAATTGGATGCCAACCACCGTTAAACCTCATAGAAGAAGACCATACAGCTGCCCAGTGGGAAGCAACTCATGTCGGGAAGCACCTCGGTGCAACACTGGTGCACTGGTCATTCACACTGTCTTGATGTGCTTCCCTGTGAGCAGAAACGTTAGCTAAATAATTGGCATGTTATGGTGAAATACATGGTGATCAATATTACAAGTTAATTATCCCTTTGCCTTGATGACAGCTTTGCACACTCTTGGCAATCTCTCAACCAGCTTCATGAGGTAGTTACCTGGAATGCATTTCAATTAGCAGATGTGCCTTCTTAAAAGTTAATTTGTGGAATTTCTTTCCTCCTTAATGCATTTGAGCCAATTAGTTGTGTTACAAGGTAGGGGGGTATACAGAAGATGGCCCAATTTGGTAAAAGACCAAGTCCATATTATGGCAAGAACAGCTCAAATAAGCAAAGAGAAATGACACTCCATCATTACTTGAAGACATGAAGGTCAGTCAATACGGAACATTTCAAGAACTTTGAATGTTTCTTCAAGTGCAGTTGCAAAAACCATCAAGCGCTATGATGAAACTGGCTCTCATGAGGACCGCAACAGGAAAGGAAGACCCAGAGTTACCTCTGCTGCAGAGGACAAGTTCTTTAGCGTTACCAGCCTCAGAAATTGCAGCCCAAATAAATGCTTCACAGAGTTCAAGTAACAGACACATCTCAACATCAACTGTTCAGAGGAGACTGTGTGAATCAGGCCTTCATGGTCGAATTTCTGCAAGGAAACCACTATTAAAGGTCACCAATATGGGGCCAAACACGAGCAATCAACATTAGACCGGTAGAAATTTGTCCTTTGGTCTTGAGTCCAAATTTGAGTTTTTGGTTCCAACCGCCTTGTCTTTGAGAGACACGGTGTGGGTGAACAGATGATCTCCACATGTGTATTTCCCACTGTAAAGCATGGAGGAGGAGTTGTTATGGTGTGGGGGTGCTTTGCTGGTGACATTGTCTGATTTATTTACAATACAAGGCACACTTAACTAGCATGGCTACCACAGCATTCTGCAGTGATACGCCATCCCATCTGGTTTGGGCTTAATGGGACAATCATTTGTTTTTCAACATGACAATGACTCAACACACCTCCAGGCTGTGTCAGGGCTATTTGACTAAGAAGGAGAGTGATAAAGTGCTGCATCAGATGACCTGGCCTCCATAATCCCCCAACGTCAACCAAATCAAGATGGTTTGGGATGAGTCGGACCGCAGACTGAAGGAAAAGCAGCCAACAAGCGCTAAGCATATGTGGGAACTCCTTCAAGACTGTTGGAAAAGCATTCCAGGTGAAGGTGGTTGATAGAATGCCAAGAGTGTGCAAAGCTGTCATCAAGGTAAAGGGTGGCTATTTGAAGAATCTCAAGTATAAAATATATTTTGATTTGTTTAACAATTTTTGGGTACTACATGATTCCATATGTGTTATTTCCTAGTTTTGATGTCTTCAATATTATTCTACAATGGAGAAAATATAAAAATGTAAGAAAAGTCCTTGAATGATTAGGTGTTCTAAAACGTTTGACCGGTACTGTAGTTTGTTTTTGGCTTGCAATACTTTTGATTCATTTTTGTGTACAATATTTATTTGTTTCCTTAATACTTTTTGAACATTACACTATATTTATTTTTTTCATTTAAAAATTCCAAAGTTTTTTGACTCATGAAAAATGACTTATAATTCTTTCGTTAATCAAATGTGATGCCATAGGCATGCGTGTGTGTGCATGCTTTCATGCGTTTGTGCGTGCCTGTGTGTAATTGACATTCTATCCCCCAGACACCCCTCCCATCAAACTCTTTTTAAGTCGCTGTCAGATCACACTGGTGCCATATGATGTGAAGTGTATTGAGTGATATGCTTCACACATCTTGAGTTTTCTTATGCATGTTTCCACCAGAAGTATTGTGTTGACACTGACAGGGACTCACAACAGACTCATAGGACATCAATGCAGCTGCCTCAGTCACTGTGAGCATCTATGTCATAGGCTACTGTAGGACCTCAAGAATTCCTATGATCTTTTGAGAGACTGGCAATCCTATGATGAAAGGATAAGTACTACAATATTTGAAAATAATGACCCTGAGACAGGATGATTGATGTCAAAAACATGAACTACTCGGGTACAATTGAAACCACGGTCATGTTTTTAAAAAAACTAGCTTTTACTTTAAAGACACAAATGATAGACACTTGTGTACTACAGGGGTGCATGTAAGACAATGCTGCATCATCATTTTAGCAGCAGTGGTCTTGGTTGACTTTGGTCTCCACTTTTAGAGTCAGTCTCTGAAAATAGCACTACCTTACTTTATTGTGAGAACAGGGCTGTTAATGCGTGGTCTCCATTCTCTCTCTGGAGTCCATCAATACGCCAATACTTTCCTAAGTTGTTTTGAACTTGTGTGTTGCATGTGTCCTTCTAAGCCTCTGTTTGATTGCGTGAAAAAGAGGGATCCTCCACAAATTGCATTCGACTGAAGGCAGAAAGGGGGAGAATTGTGTGCCTCGGGTTGAGCAAGACAGAGTTGCCAGAGCTAACGGTCTCTGCTTAACATATTGATTGCAGTCTCAGCACTTAACTTGCCTCACCAGAGTGTTTCACACGCACAGACTGATCAATCTGATTCAGGTCGGAATTAAATTGTTTTACTCTATGTAACGACAAATCACTGCTATTTCAATGAAGTTAAGTTGAATAAATTCAGAGCACTTGTTGTGCTTGGCGTTATACTAATCCAATGCTAAACACCCTTCTAAAGGCGACAGTTAATGAAGTAGCCATCAGAGATATCTGTCCAATTCCTCCTCCCCCTGGTTACTTAGCTAGTGAAACATCATGGCTGCAGGTTCACCCAAAGCCTCAGAGCTGCACTTAATGAAAATGGTCTCTGGTCTGGATGATGAAACCACAAGAACAGTGTCTGCTCACAGCCAACTACTGTAGTACACAGCCTGGCTTGAGTCATATCACTGAATAATGTCCTGCTTCTGGGACATGCTGATGACATCACTGAGATGAGTCATGGGCTGTAAGGGCAACTGCCAGGCAAAGGCCCTATCTCAGATGGGAACTATATGAGACTGTAGCACACACACAGACCACTTGACTTTTCCCACATTTTGTTACGTTACAACCTTTTTCTAAAATTGATTAAATACACACAACCCCCCTAATGACAAAGCAAAAATAGGTTTATAGATTTTTTTTAGCAAATTTATAAAAAATTTAAAACAGAAATGCCTTATTTACATAAGTAATCAGACCCTTTGCTATTAGACTTGAAATTGAGCTCCGGTGCATCCTGGCACCATCCCTACGGTGAAGCATGGTGGTGGCAGCATCATGCTGTGGGGATGTTTTTCAGCAGCAGGGACTTAGCACACTAGTCAGGATCGAGCGAAGGGTGAAGGGAGCAAAGTACAGAGAGATCCTTGATGAAAACTTGCTCCAGAGCTCACAGGAACTCAGACTGGGGCGAAGCACACAGCCAAGACAACGCAGGAGTGGCTTCGGGACAAGTCTCTAAATGTCCTTGAGTGGCCCTGCCAGAGCCCGGACTTGAACCTGATCGAACATCTCTGGAGAGACCTGAAAATAGCTGTGCCGCGACGTTCCCCATCCAACCTGACAGAGCTTTAAAGGATCTGCAGAGAGTAATGGGATAAACTCCCCAAATACAGGTGTGCCAAGCTTGTAGCGTCATACCCAATAAGACTCAAGGCTGTAATCACTGCCAAAGGTGATTCAGCAAAGTACTGAGTAAAGGGTCTAAATACTAATGTAAATGTAATATTTAGGTTTTTTATTTTTAATACATTTGCAAAATTTCTAAAAACCTGATTTTGCTTTGTCATTATGGGGTGTTGTGTGTAGATTGATACAAAAAAATACATATTTAGAATAAGGCTGTAACGTAACAAAATGTGGACAAAGTCAAGGTGTCTGAATACTTTCCGAATGCACTGTAACATGCGAGTCAATGGAAGACTACAAGTTTAAGACTGAGAACATTACTATGAGTCTGCCCTTCAAAGACCATTTGACAGCGTGCCAAGAGTAACCAAACTTTTTTCCTTATGACTCTCGAATGGTTCTCAAGGGCTTTTGGGTCCATTCCATTATGTAAATGATATAAGAAGTGAAATCTTAATGAATAAATCTCAGTGGATAGCAACCAGCCCCCAAGGTAAGCAGCCCCTACAAATTTGTGTGGTGGTGGCCGAATGTATCCTTGTGTGCCAGCTACATTATTACCCAACAGGTACACTCTGTCTCCCCTGATTTTTGCATACTGCGAAAAATATAGGAAACAGGGTCTGGGGTGTAGCATCTCTGTTTTGAGGAGTGTGTGTTCCCAGCGCCGACCTAGAGGGGTACTCTTACCCTGAACAACAACAGGATTTGAAGTGAAGCAGGACGTAGTTCTCCCTCTGGTTTTGTTGTTTTCACACCATGTTAGCATGACGGGGGTACACTTATGCCCTTGGGGAAGAAAGACACTGACGCATGCTTAATATTTGTAAATATTAATTAATGAAAGAAGCCCAATTACGTAATGTCATAGCTAGCAGCCATAGGCCAAATATAGCCTTGATCAACAGGGCTGTAAAGATGGGGTTTGATCTTCGCATAAGCTCTTCTCCTGCTAACTCTGCCTGCTTAATAAGACAGAAGTGTATGAGAAGTCATGAGCCAATATGTGGGTGGGTTTCTGAAGTTGCAATTAGGGCCAATTCAATAGCTTGTCTATCAGATAGTGCTTGGCTTATTTTGCTGTCACTCTCTGACAGGGCTTGGTTGCTTGCTCTGCTGTGGATGCTTCATGTTCTCCATGAATAGCTTTTACTATCTTAATAAATCTACAGTGTATGATGATGGATGTTATTTAAACTCATCATCCTTGCATAATGACTTAAACATTATCTTTAAAATGATTAGCTCTTTGGACTCCGTCGCACAGTATGCGAGTTGTAGATGTAAATGGAATTGTAGTTGTGTTACTACATCAAGGTTAGTGCTTTATTAACCTAACGAGGGGAGAGAATGTCAGCTTCATTCTTGAAATCTGCACAACATCTATCTAATGAGGTATGACCATAACAGGAGCTAGCTATTTGCTTTAAGTTTCTTTCCTACCAGAGATCCAGGAATCTTTAGTAGCCATACAGTGCTCCAGACAGATTCTCTGTTACTCTGTACATAACCTTCACTGCTGCGTGGAGATATCCTTGAGAGGCTGGTAGAGAGTGATCACCTTGTTTGAGGCCAACAGCCTCTCATTCAATAGGCCCCTCCCTCTGGAAGACACTTCAAGGTTGCCCACAATTCAGTCTTACGGACAACCCAGGCTCCTGCTCTGGCATTTGATAGCGCTGGAAGCTTCTTCTGTGTGGCGTGTGTTGAGTGAAGGAATAGTCTGATTGTGAAGTGGGTGTATGTACATTATTTCTCCAGTGTGTAGTATTACAATAATGACACAAACCTTACATAACTACTTATTGGATCAACACAGATGGGAGCATTTTGTGACACAGCACAGATTTAAGATTTGGCTCTGTTCTGTGTTTATTCATTTATGTGGACATTTGGATTCATGAATATGCCCTTCCCTTAGCTGTTCACCCTTAGTGTGTTTAATTTTGTTAGTTCATTTGGAAACAAGGATTGACCTAGAATTATAATTTGGGGCAAATCAAGTCGCACCAAAGCATTTTTAAGAATTCCATATGCACATTGAACTCTCTGAGGACCCACCATGCTATTTATTTCATGTGGTTGAATGCTATCCAGGCCAAATGGGCCATGAGTATTAGCTGAATGTTTGTACCGCTTTATAAAAGCCTCCAATATCGGCAAATACATGTTTTTCTCTGTTACAAACATGGTTGGTTGCTTATGTTTCTCTCTTTGAAAGGTGCACTCAACTGCCACCCACAATCTTCTTGTCATAAACCAAACATAGCCTGATTACACATCAAAGCAGCCTTACAACGTGACCCAAATTAACTACCCTCCAGTGCATGACTCCCTGTCTTCACTAAAAGATCCCATGGCACTTATCGTAAGAGTAGGGGCGTTACCCTGGTGTCCTGGCTAAATTCCCAATCTGGCCCTCATACCATCATGGCCACCTAATCCTCCCCAGCTTCCAATTGGCTCATTCATCCCCCTCCTCTCCCCTGTAACAATTCCCCAGGTTGTTGCTGTGAATGATAATGTGTTCTCAGTCAACTTACCTGGTAATATAAGGGTTCAATAAAAAAATGTAAATACATTATAACTGGCTGAAATAGTACTCATACAACTATGTCATGTTTCAAAAGGATTTCTTTATCCAGATGAAGGGTACTGCTATGGGATCCCCGATGGCTCCAAACTATGCAAATATGTATGTGCGTTACATGAAGAAACAGTCAATTCTCAATCCTCTCAAAAATGATTTGGACACTGTACATTGATGATATTTTAGTTCTATGGAGGGGTGATGCAGAACAGATCTAGGCGTTCCATGCTTTTCTTAACTCTGGTTTTGAGCACTTGAGATTTACTATGCAATCTAACACGTCAAATCAGTTTCCTTGATCTTTTGATTATTTGTGAGGTTAATGTTCTATACACAGATCTTTACAAGAAACCCACTGACTGTATCAGTTTGTTGAAGGCTGATAGCTGTCGCCCTCTTCCCTTGAAAAACAGTTTGCCCTACAGCCAGTTCTGTCAAATCAAAAGAATTTGCAAAAAACAATCACACTCCGACAGAAACATGGTTGCGATGCAAAGACATTTCCTTGAAAGAGAGTACAGAAATGGTCAGATCAACACTGCCATTGAGGAAATCCAAAACAAATCGAGATCTCTTTCAAGGACAGTTTCGCAAAAATAACCATTCTTGCGTTCTCACTACACACTAAGTGCTCTGAACAAATTCAGGGAATCGTTCACAAACATTGGCACATGATAAGATCTGATGACCGTATCGGTAATGTGTTTTTTCGGAACCTCCCTTGGTTTTATTCTCGCAGGGCAGAAATCTCAGAGATCAATTGATAAACTCTGATTTACCACACCAAAATGAAATGAAATGGCACTTACAAATGTAGATCCTTCAAACACCCCCAAACAGGGAAACAGATCCCAATCAAAGGTGTTATCATGTGCTCCACTAAGGCAGTTATTTCTCTTATTTGTCCTACTGGTAAAAATCATGTGAACTAAAAGTAAGAATATCTGAGCATCGTAGCACCATTAGGTGCAAAAACTCGACGTACTCAGTTGCTGCCCACTTTTTGGAACCAAACCACCCTATTTTGTTCCTTTGTTATATCGGCATAGAACACGTCACACTCCCTAGGAGAGGGGGGGAATTTTACAATTTAATGTTAAAATGAGAGTCTGACCTGGAGCTTTAATTTAAATACCATCGATCCCTTCGGTCTCAACGTAGTTTGATTTGAAGCTATTCCTATGACTTTTGCTATCCATTGTAAATTATATTGTGTTTTGTAGGCCTATATGATGTAGCCTAATTGTATCTATGATCATATGTTATCCATTCATGCTTTTTATATGTACTATTGATATTTGTAAATTGACCAATGAAATCAGGGCCCAGCTGTCAACATTGGAAATACATTTATTGCATTCCTTTTCTTCATAAAGCAAACATCCTGATCATACACTGAACAGAAATATAAACCCAACATGCAACAATTTCAAAAATGTTACTGAGTTACAGTTCATATAAGGAAATGAGTCAATTGAAATAAATTCATTAGGCCCTAAATTATCGATTTCACATGACTGGGAATACAGATATGCATCTGTTGGTCACAGATACCTTAAAAAAAGGTAGGGGCGTGGATCAGAAAACCAGTCAGTATCTGGTGTGACCACCTCATGCAGCGCAACACATCTCCTTTGCATAGAGTTGATCAGGCTGTTGATTGTGGCTTGAGGAATGTTGTCCCACTCCTCTTCAATGGCTGTGCGAAGCTGCTGGATATTGGTGGGAACTGGAACACGCTGTCGATATAGAGCTTCCCAAACTTTCTCAATGGGTGACATGTCTGGTGAATATGCAGGCCATGGAAGAACTGGGACATTTTCAGCTTCCAGGAATTGTGTACAGATTCTTGCAGCATGGGGCTTTGCATTATCATGCTGAAATGTAAGGTGATGGCAGCAGATGAATTGCACGACAATGGGCCTCGAGATCTCATCACTGTATGTCTGTGCATTCAAATTGCCATCAATAAAATAAAATTGTGTTCATTGTCCGTAGCTTATGCCTGCTCATACCATAACCCCACTGCCATCATGGGGCACTCTGTTCACAACGTTGAGATCAGCAAACTGCTTGCCCACACAACGCCATACATGCGGTCTGCCATCTGCTCAGTACCGTTGAAACCGGTATTCATCCATGAAGAGCAAACTTCTCTAGCGTGCCAGTGGCCATTGAAGGTGAGCATTTGCCCACTGAAGTCGGTTACGACGCCGAGCTGCAGTCAGGTCAAGACCCTGGTGATGACAACGGCACGCAGATGAGCTTCCCTGAGATGGTTTCTGACAGTTTGTGCAGAGATTCTTTGGTTGTGCAAAGCCCACAGTTTCATCAGCTGTCCGTGTGGCTGGTCTCAAACTATCCCGCAGGTGAAGTAGCCGGATGTGGAGGTCCTGTGCTGTTGTGGTTACACGTGGTCTGCGGTTGTGAGGCCAGTTGGACGTACTGCCAAATTCTCTTAAATGACGTTGAAGGCGGCTTATGGTAGATAAATTCAATTCTCTGTCAACAGCTCTGGTGGACATCCCAGCAGTCAGCATGCCAATGGCACGCTCATTCAACTTGAGACATCTGTGGCATTGTTTTGTGTGACAAAACTGTACATTTTAATGGACTTTTATTGTCCCCAGCACAAGGTGCACCTGATCATGCTGTCTAATCAGCTTCTTGATATGCCACACCTGTCAGGTGGATGGATTATCTTTCCAAAGGTGATGTATGGAACATTTTTGGGATCTTTTATTTCAGCTCATGAAACATGGGACCAGCACTTTACATGTTGCATTTTATATTATTGTTCAGTGTACATCAAAGCATCTTCTGAGAGAACAGGTGTTGTGATGCCCTTGGTGCCACAGAGTTTGCAAGGATGATACACTTGTCACTGGAGTTTGATGTTGTCACAGGAGTTTGCTGCTTTTGGTTGTCACACAGCCAGATAAAGGTGTTTGCCTTTCAACTATGGCTGAGCTGTCTGCTATTCCCCAACAAAATTATAAAACACATAAGCTTTATGGCCTGGCCTGTTGCTTCTGCTATGATGTAAGTACCCATTAGCTCTCAGTAATCCCAGAGAATGGCATTATGGGAAAAGCAGCAGACACTCCTCTATTGTCTGATTTAACTTCTTGTGGGGGAACTCAGCCAAATTTGCAGATCAAGTCCCAGCATCTGTGAACCATAGGGGAGATGAGACTGGTCATAACAACAACTCAGCTGGAATTGTATTAAGATTTGAAAAAAGGAAAGAGCGATGGAATGTGTCATGATGAAGGCTGCAGAGAGATGAGTCGAGAGGGGAGTAGTTTAAACTGAATATGAAATGTGCAATAATATTTTCAAATGTTCGTTTTTTTCTTTTGCCTTGCTTTTTGTCATTATGAAAGCAATGAGCGAGATTGAAGGTGCTACAGCTCATCTGATATTACAAGCACTCACCCACATCCTGCATTAGTGTTAGCTGCCCTCGTGCGTAACCTGTGGGTTTTAGCTGGTACAGCTACCGTGGTGGGATTGTTGTTTGGGTGTTTTCCTCAGGTTCATGGCATGTTGGTCAGTGTTTCTGACTTCAGGGTAATTCCACAGTAACGGAATTACGCTGAGATTCCGATTTTTCACTTTAAAATGTATGCCAAACAAAAAACATTGGTTTTAAAAAAAACATCACTCTATGCACAAGGACTTCCACCAAAAATTTTACAAAAACACATTTACTTGAAGAACAGTGTAGATGCAAAGTTTGGTAACAGAATGACGGCACAAACAGCACAAACCGTATGGTTTGTTCAACTTTTCAATACATTTTTGTTTGGTATACATTTTAAAAGTGACATCTGAGTTTCAGCGTAATTCCGTTACCTTGGAATTGCCTGTCATAAATAAAACAAATCTGCTTACAGTTAAACGCTTGGATTTGTCCACACGTTTCAGATGTAACTACTATAGTGTAGCAGCAAGCATGTATGTCAATAGGTTGAGGTATGCTCCTCCCCACCATACGCTTCTGGTAATGAAGGTTTTCATTCCACAGGAGATTATAGACGGACCGCAGTAAAAATAACACAACATTCAGATTCAGATTCAGAAAGTCTTAACTGTTGCATTGTGGGGCTGGCTATTCGGTTGAAGCAGTTTAAAAACAGGCAAACAAGTAAACAAAAAATAAGATGGACAAGAAAAACATAAGAGGATAATTAAACAAAGGAGAATCAAATGTTTTACTGCTTTAGAAGCCTCCGTTATTCTCAGTGACATGTTTTTCTCTTAGTAACAAACAGCAAGCTTGGTTGATTGCCTGTGACTCTTTAAAAGGTGCACTCAACTGCCGCCCCATAATCTTCTTCTGAACAAAAATATAAACAATAAACAATTAAGGATTTTACTGAGTTACAGTTCATATAAGGAAATCAGTCAATTTAAATCAGTAAATGAACCCCTAATCTATGGATTTCATATGACTGGGAATACAGATTTGCATCTGTTGGTCACAGATACCTTAAAAAAAGGTAGGGGTGTGGATCAGAAAACCAGTCAGTATTTGGTGTTACCACCATTTGCCTCATGCAGCGCGACACATTTCCTTTGCATAGAGTTGATCAGGCTGTTGATTGTGACCTGAGGAATGTTGTCCCACTCCTCTTCAATGGCTGTGCGAAGTTTCTGGATATTGGCGGGAACTGGAACACGCTGTCGTACACGTCGATCCAGAGCATCCCAAACATGCTCAATGAGTGATATATCAGAGTATGCAGACCAGTTCATTTTCAGCTTCCAGTAATTGTGTACAGGTCCTTGTGACATGGGGCCGTGCATTATGCTGAAACATGAGGTGATGGCGGCAGATGAATTGCAAGACAATGGGCCTCTGGATCTCGTCATGGTATTTCTGTGCATTCAAACTGCCATCGATAAAATGCAATTGTGTTCATTGTCCATAGCTTCTGTCTGTCTGCCCATACCATAACCCCACCACCACCATACTGGCACTGTTAACAACGTTGACATCAGCAAACCGCTCGTCCACACAACGCCGTCTGCCCTGTACAGTTGAAACAAGGATTCTTCCATTACGACGCCGAACTGCAGTCAGGTCAAGCACGCAGATGAGCCTCTCTGAGACGGTTTCTGACAGTGTGTGCAGAAATTCCAGGTTGGATGTACTTCCAAATTCTCTAAAATGACAGAGGCGGCTTATGGTAGATAAATGAACATTCAATTCTCTAGCAACAGCTCTGGTGGACATTCCTACAATCAGCATGCCAATTGCATGCTCCCTCAACTTGAGACATCTGTGGCATTGTATTGTGTGACAGAACTGCACATTTTAGAGTGTCCGTTCATTGTCCCCAGCACAAGGTGCACCTATGTAATGACTGTGCCGTTTAATGCACTTCTTGATATGCCACCCCTGTGAGGTGTATGGATTATTTTAGCAAAGGAAAAATGCTCACTACCAGGGATGTAAACAAATTTGTACAAAATTTGAGAGAAGTAAGCTTTTTGTGAGAATGGAAAATATCTGGGATGTTTTATTTCAGCTTATGAAACATGGTACCAACACTTTACATGTTGCGTTTATAATTTTGTTCAGTGTAAATCAAACAGCCTGATTTATTCATCACAGCAGCTTCACAGGTGCCCTTGGTGCCACAGAGTTTGCACTGATTATACAGTACACTTGTCACAGCAGTTTGCTGCTTCTGGTTGTCACATAGCCTTTCAACTATGCCTGAGCTATGTGCTTTTCCCCAACAAAATTGTAAAACACAAAAGCCTTATGGCCTGGCCTGTTGCTTCTGCTATGATGTAAGTACCAGGGTTGGGGTCAATTCCAATTTAATTCGAAATTGGAATTCCTGAATTAACGTTGAATTCAAATTATTGAATTTGAATTAGACTGTTTGAATTGGAATTGTGAAAACCTTTTAATATTTGGAATTGTATTGGATTTAATTATTTATACATTTCCCAGTTATTTCCCAGGAATTAAAGAACTTAGTATAAAAAATGTACAATAGGATTTGTTTTAAATCATTTTTGCTTGGCTGTCTGAACAGTGAAATGTTCAGCCTGAGGGAATAGTATTTGAATTTGGAATTGTTCGGGATAATATTGAATTGAGAAATTCATTGAGCATTAAAAGTGCTACAGCTCATCGGATATTAGGGCCCTATAAAATCTTAGTTGCAGATGGAATCATGGAATCCAGACATTAAAACGGAATTCAACAATATTCAAATGTTTTATTGAACTTGTTAGGAAATGCATTAATTTGCCCAAGTGAATCATAAGACATGAACAAAATGCATTAGTGATTCATATTTTCCTGCAACTTTCTGAAACGGCACAGGAATGCCCCTGTCTGTGTGTGTGTGGTGCGTGCATATGTCTACACTTTGTATAGCCGTTAGCGATGATGCTAATGATAACCTTCTTCTGGTAGAGATGGAAAGGCTTTCCCAAAAATCTTCTCACTTAAATGTTAACTACAACGTAGCCTATGCCTTCCAGGCAGAATGATATCATGACTATTTGTGTCAATCCAGTGGCCATTTGTTTTGCAAACTCTGCATTCACATGAGCGCTACAGCAACACCTCTTAACCAAACAAAGGTTTCTTTCTGGTGCACACTTGCATTTAAGGGTAACATTTCTCAGACTTAAAAAAATTGTCTCCTTGTGTGGTTTAAACATTGTTGTGGACTTAGAACATCCAATGTTGTTGTTCTTCTATAAAATAAAAAAGAATTTAATGTGAATTTGATAGGAGAAACAAAATGGAAAAATGGAAACCTGAAAATGGAAAAAAATGACAGAATCAGGCAAAAAACAACAGATTTTATGTGGCCCTCTTCAAGCATTCATCCGCATCCTGCATTAGTATTAGCTGCCCTCGTGCGTAACCTGTGGGTTTTAGCTGGTACAGCTACCGTGGTGCGATTGTTGTTTGGGTGTTTTCCTCAGGTTCATGGCATGTTGGTCAGTGTTTCTGATGTGCATCAAATGAGGTCATAAAAAACAAATCTGCTTACAGCTAAAAGCTTGGATTTATACACACGTCTCAGATGTAACGACTATAGTGTAGAAGCCAGCATGTACAGTGAGCTCCAAAAGTGAAATGATTGAATGACTGAGGTTTAAGTGTAGACTGTCTGCTTTAATTTGAGTGTAATGACATCCGTATCGGGTTAACCGTTTAGAAATTATAGCACATTTTGTACATAGTCCCCCCCCATTTTAAGGGACCAAAAGTATTGGGACAAATTCACTTATTTGTGTAATAAAGTAGTCAAAAGTTTTTACTATTTGGTCCCATATTCCTAGCACGCAATGAGGTTAGCTGGTCCTCATTGAAGTCCTGTAGAGCACTTCATTATTACACAAGCTTCCAACTTACCTGACTTTGTTGTTAAAGTATATAAAAAAAAACATTAGATACCAAACCCGTTCACAGGGTGGGTTAACTCTTGAGGTTCCTTGGGTCTCCACCGAATTACTCTAGGTAAAATTAGCTTTTAGTTTTAATGCATCTCATTGCTGGAACCAACTGCAAAATACACTGCAATTGGCCGCTCTGATACAGCTTGGGCAATTTAAAATATTGATTGTGGAACTATTTGGTGAGGAATGTGCCTGTTTTTCTTGATTGTTGTGCTGTATTTTAGTTTTGTTAATCTGATTTTGATTTGATTGGTCTATTAATTGTATGTACAGGGCTCCCTTGCGAAAGAGACTCTGGTTTCAATGGTGACTCCCTGTTTTTAAATGAAGGTAAAAATGAAATAAAAAGAAAAAAATGCATTAAGCTTGTGACTCTACAAACGTGTTGGATTCTTTTGCTGTTTGTTTTGGTTATGTTTCAGATTATTTTGTTTCTAATAGAAATGAATGGTATATAATGTATTGTGTCATTTTGGAGTCACTTTTATTGTCAATAAGAATAGAATGTTTCTAAACACTTCTACATTAATGTTGATGCTACCATGATTACGGATAGTCCTGAATGAATCGTGAATAATGATGAGCGAGAAAGTTACAGACCCACAGATATGTGAACCACCGGCTCGATTTGGTCTTATGTAGCAACATTTGAAATTGTGTTTTTTACATTGGATAAAAGTAGAGACTCAGAGCTAGAAAATGGTATATCATACAATACAGTTGAGGAAGAAGGGGAAAATATTTCTGCTTTGAAAGTTGATAAACTTGTAAACCCCCCTTGAATGTTTTGATACACCTTCTGGAGAGCTCTTCTTTGTCTACACCCATTCAGCATCGTTCATACCCTCTTAAGCATTAGCCCCAGCCATCTCTTTAAGGATTCACGTGAGGCCATGTGCTATAACGAGGGAATACTTAGTGTACTAAGCAACCAAAGATTTCAAGACTAAAAGCTGGTTTATACTACGTCTATCGACATGTCTGTAGACAGTTGTCGCAGTGACATCATGAACATTCTATTGTCGTCCGACATCAAACTTGTCATTATGAAAACGTATGAACATAAAAATTACAGGCTGCATGACATCAGCAGCCTGGTGGTCCAAAATAGCATAACTGGTGTATTTTAACACAAACACATCCATTTAAAAATAAATGTAGTATATGTCAATCTAGCAAACCAGGCAACTAAAAGCAACTTTCTAAACAATTGCTCTGTTTTGGTTTGTTTCTAGCTTGTTAGCTAGCTAACTAACGTTAAGTTAGCTGGCTAGCCAGTTCAAATAATAACTATATCATATAGCTGACAACGTCTTAACTTTAGCTAATTTGTATTCATTATTACAGGAAAATAAACTCACAACAAGATCATTATTTACAAGTTAATGGTGAGCTAATTACATAAAATAACTTATGGTTGTGAGTGTGACGAAATAAAGCAGGGCATTCTAAAGGGCTTTTTCTTTACTTGGACACTGGTTGGCCAAACGTTATATCCTAATTTGACTTTGGTTCAGGTCCGGTTGTTCTTCACATTACTGTCTCTGTTAAACGCACACTATATCAAATAAAATAAAAGTATTTGTCACATGCACAGGATACAGAAGGTGTAAACGGTACAGTGAAATGGTTACTTGGATGGTAGAGTCTTTTTTTTGTTTAGACATCTCGTTGGCTAAACAATGAACCATAATTCCAACTCATAACTTTACTACCCTACATGACTCTATAGTTATCTAAAGCTTACCAACTACGTTCAATGTTAGCTAGTTAGATAACATTAGGCTATAACTAGCAATGCAAATGGCTCTGAGATACTAATATTACTACACAGATCTTACACGTAATGTTAGCTAGCGAGTCAGCCAGTTAATGTTAGCTAGCTAGCTAACAATACACTTTAACTTGCAATGAAAATGACTTCATGACAAAATTAGAAACGTATCATATCTGAATATGTAGCTAGCTAGACTGTCTTACTCGTGTACATGGTTGAACGCTTCTCCCTCTCTGTTACAGATGCCATTGTTGCCCTTAGTTTGAAACTGTAATCCGGAGGCAGGTGTTTTACACAACAGCCTTCTTTGTATTCTCTTTTTGACTCCCTCCGCATAGTTGCAACCAAATGGCTGAATTTTCTCCATCTCCTTTGCTATCATACTCTGCTTCCACCGGCATTCCACTGATTTCAAAACTCGGTCCTCCAGAAAGTGGAAAGCATTAGCAACTCTTTTGCAGTTTTTCGGGATATCTTTTTTATTGGGCACAAAATAATCTAAAACACAACCAAAACGAATGGCAAATGCATCCAACAAATGTGTAGTCATAAGCTTGATGTAGTCATTGCATGCTGTGAATATGGGACCAAATACGTAACTATTCGACTAGTTTAATACACATCTAAGTGAATTTTTCCCCAATACTTTTGGTCCCCTAAAATGGGGGGACTATTTAAAAAAATATGTAATTTCAAAATGGTTCACCTGATATGGATAGAAATGCCCTCAAATTAGAGCTGACAGTCTGCACTTTAACCTCCTAGTCAGTGTAACATTTAAAATCCAAAGTGCTGGAGTAACAGAGCCAAAATAACAACAAAAGATGTACTGTCCCAATACTTTTGGAGCTCACTGTATGTCAATTGGTTGCTGTATGCTCCTCCCCACCATACACTTCTGGTAATGTAAGATTTTCACTTCACTGGAGATTTATAGACTGACTGCAGTAAAAATAACTCTAACACGATATTCGATGGCATGGTGAACATTCAAATTCAGAAAATCTTAACTGTTGCATTTCCTGGGCTATTTGGTTGAAGTAGTTTAAAAACAACAGGCAAACAAGTAAGCAAAAGTCAACAGATTGACAGGAAAACATAAGAATAGAATTAAACAAAGGAGATCCATAGAGAATTACTTTTGATTGTAAAAAATAAAATACATTTGCTCATTCACTGCACATTGGATTTTTTTCTTAATTTGAATTATATATACTGCTCAAAAAATAAAGGGAACACTTAAACAACACATCCTAGATCTGAATGAAAGAAATAATCGTATGAAATACTTTTTTCTTTACATAGTTGAATGTGCTGACAACAAAATCACACAAAAATTATCAATGGAAATCCAATTTATCAACCCATGGAGGTCTGGATTTGGAGTCACACTCAAAATTAAAGTGGAAAACCACACTACAGGCTGATCCAACTTTGATGTAATGTCCTTAAAACAAGTCAAAATGAGGCTCAGTAGTGTGTGTGGCCTCCACGTGCCTGTATGACCTCCCTACGACGCCTGGGCATGATCCTGATGAGGTGGCGGATGGTCTCCTGAGGGATCTCCTCCCAGACCTGGACTAAAGCATCTGCCAACTCCTGGACAGTCTGTGGTGCAACGTGACGTTGGTGGATGGAGCGAGACATGATGTCCCAGATGTGCTCAATTGGATTCAGGTCTGGGGAACGGGCGCGCCAGTCCATAGCATCAATGCCTTCCTCTTGCAGGAACTGCTGACACACTCCAGCCACATGAGGTCTAGCATTGTCTTGCATTAGGAGGAACCCAGGGCCAATCGCACCAGCATATGGTCTCACAAGGGGTGAGTCAGGCTACCTCTGGCGAGCACATGGAGGGCTGTGCAGCCCCCCAAAGAAATGCCACCCCACACCATGACTGACCCACCGCCAAACCGGTCATGCTGGAGGATGTTGCAGGCAGCAGAACGTTCTCCACGGCGTCTCCAGACTCTGTCAATTCTGTCACGTGCTCAGTGTGAACCTGCTTTCATCTGTGAAGAGCACAGGGCGCCAGTGGCGAATTTGCCAATCTTGGTGTTCTCTGGCAAATGCCAAACGTCCTGCACGGTGTTGGGCTGTAAGCACAACCCCCACCTGTGGACGTCGGGCCCTCATACCACCCTCATGGAGTCTGTTTCTGACCGTTTGAGCAGACACATGCACATTTGTGGCCTGCAGGAGGTCATTTTGCAGGGCTCTGGCAGTGCTTCTCCTGCTCCTCCTTGCACAATGGCGGAGGTAGCGGTCCTGCTGCTGGGTTGTTGCCCTCCTACGGCCTCCTCCACGTCTCCTGATGTACTGGCCTGTCTCCTGGTAGCGCCTCCATGCTCTGGACACTACGCTGACAGACACAGCAAACCTTCTTGCCACAGCTCGCATTGATGTGCCATCCTGGATGAGCTGCACTACCTGAGCCACTTGTGTGGGTTGTAGACTCCGTCTCATGCTACCACTAGAGTGAAAGCACCGCCAGCATTCAAAAGTGACCAAAACATCAGCCAGGAAGCATAGGAACTGAGAAGTGGTCTGTGGTCCCCACCTGCAGAACCACTCGTTTATTGGGGGTGTCTTGCTAATTGCCTATCATTTCCACCTGTTGTCTATTCCATTTGCACAACAGCATGTGAAATTTATTGTCAATCAGTGTTGCTTCCTAAGTGGACAGTTTGATTTCACAGAAGTGTGATTGACTTGGAGTTACATTGTGTTGTTTAAGTGTTCCCTTTATTTTTTTGAGCAGTGTATATTCCAGACCCAAAACTGTAGTATGCATTGTTCGAGCCATCTACTCTAAAAGCTTAGCAAAAGCCCTTGGCTTGGAGAAGTACTCTTCTCCCATACAGCAGAGGGTAACAGTAATGGATCCCAAGAGGGAGGGATATAGGAGAGCTTTCTCTCTCTCCTCTCTCTTTCTCCTTCTCTTTCTCTCTGATATTCTACCTACTTCAATCTTTATTGGCTTTCTCTCTCTGTCTTGTTTTAGTTAGCATGTCACTGGCCTTCATGTCTTCTCTGCTGAAATCCTGACTGACAATGAGATTGGCCATTACCATCTCCTGTGGCTTCTTCCTCCTTTGAAAATACCCCA
The DNA here is from genome assembly GCF_965601325.2 of Salmo salar. Taxonomy (NCBI): domain Eukaryota; kingdom Metazoa; phylum Chordata; class Actinopteri; order Salmoniformes; family Salmonidae; genus Salmo; species Salmo salar. The sequence continues at coordinate 138,026,775 of NC_138299.1, forward strand.
TCAGAATAAAACCTGTCTTCTTCAGCAGGCTACCAACCATTACTGACAAATGACATTTCAATGGACGAACAAAGTTGGTTAAAAGGCTAGAAGTCATTACAGTGTGAAGAGTATACAAGCAGGATACTTGCTCAAGGGAATGTCTGATAAGGTGTTTTGTTAAACACTAGAATAACAAAGGCCCAGAAGGTAAAATAAAGATGTGATTTATCTCTATGGAGTTGGAAGAAACAACAACAACAACATGAGATCTTCAGTACCAAAGTTCTGATCCTTGTTGTCAGCTTTACTATCATGGTGCATCAGATCTCAGTGGTGAGTGACAGACATTTCTCTATTATTGTCCAACCCATCTGTCTCTCCCTCAGACTTCATGCATCTATACGTCCATGTTAGTGGAGATGGATTTGGGTTAGCCTGCCATAGAGGTTTTCTACTGCCTTTTTTCTCAATGGGATTACATTGTGTTGTGATGTTTTCTTTCAGAGATTGCAGGTTTGGGCTACAGTAGGAGTGACTGATAGACAGCTGCATGGATAGTAAACTTCTTTCACCTCACAGGGTCCCGTGCACGTTTTGAGGACAGCCCACCTCGGATCTTGGAGGACCCCTCTGACTTGATTGTGTCCAAGGGGGAACCCGCAACCCTCAACTGCAAGGCAGAGGGGCGGCCTAACCCCACTGTGGAGTGGTACAAGGACGGGGAGCGGGTGGAAACGGACCGGGATGACCCTCGATCTCACCGAATGCTCCTTCCCAGCGGCTCTCTCTTCTTCCTGCGTATCGTCCACGGACGACGCTCCAAACCAGATGAGGGCGTTTACACCTGCGTGGCACGTAACTACCTTGGAGAGGCTGTCAGTCGAAACGCTTCACTGGAAGTAGCCAGTAAGTCTTTGTAATTTTACTTGCTGTAAATGTCACCCCATGACCTCTCTCTGTCTCTCGCTCTCTCTCTGTCTCTCTCTGTCTCTCTCTCTGTCTCTCTCTCTGTCTCTCTCAAATCACAACAGGTGAAGAGGACAGGCTTTCAGCTGCTATCTTGAACTTCTGAAAATATGACCTTTAGAGAGACTTGTCTATTATTCTGGCCCTTAGGCTCACGTGGTCATCACTAGTTGTCACAGTCATAAACCCTGCCTATTTCTACAATTGATATATATTTTTTAATCTTATTTTAACTCTAACTTTAATCACACTGTAACCTTTTGCTTAACCATAAATTAAGACCAAAAATAATATTATTTTTTTATTTAAAAAAATATATATATAACAAATTATGACTTTGTGTCTGTGGTAACGAGTGACAACCGCATTACTTGCCTCTTTCTCCTTGTAATTGTGGCAATGTGGCGTGACCTTGGGCTGAACACAGGTCCTTTCTGCCGTTAGGAAATGGATTAGCGGAGTGTGCTGATTAGGAAAAGGAGCGTAACAGATTAGGGAATGTCTCCTCGTTTAAAAGCACAAAACAGCAATTTGCCTGCATCTTATCTTCCACCAGAGCACAGAGTCAGCCAGGCCTCCCTCAGCCTCGGCCTCTAACTGCTCACTGACTTCCACAGCTCATGTTCAAAAATAGGGCCAGCTTTAGTTCAGCTTCCACACTGAGTGATATATCCACACTCATAAGCGGCAGAACATGAAATATTAGAGAAAAACTAAAAATATTAGAGCAGAACAGCTTCCAGAGAAAAACATTTAAGCGCCACAGTTATATCGCTGTTTTTGATGATGAATTCTCCTCAGCCAGTGGAGATGTAGCCGGAGATGACAGTCCTACCAGTAAGGCTATGCATCACCTAGATGCAAGAACTCTAACGGTGACTAACTGTAGTAATGACTATTGTCCTAGGTCTGGTGCCTCTGGGTAGCTGGTGAATATGTTGATTATGATTGATTAGGACTGAATTGCTACCATGGTAACGATAGTGAAATGTCACACTGAGATCAATGCAACTCCTGGCTTGGCAGTAGCTCAGAGGAAAGATACATTGAATTGCTGTGGCATGTAGGCATGCCTAGATCTGACCTCTGAACCATGACACCTCACCCTGCCCTGACTGTCATGGGGATTGGCTACAGTAGAGTTTTACCTCAACGCGGTTGTCGAATTTAGATTTCTACACAGTTCATTCCTTCCACACAATCAGTCCCTTCACTGCACAAATGCATCGGAAGTGACATGTATTTCATGCTTAAATGTTTTTCGCCTTCGGGGTCCACAACTCAGGCTTCAGTATAACTAGACACTGTTGCTTCATTTGACTTCCTCAGAATAAGTTTCATGTTGGGTATGGAAATACTAAACAGTCAGTTATTGCTGGATGTGTTCTTGTTGTTGGCATGAATAAGCTGTAAGCGACCAGCTGAATAGCAGGGCTGTTGAAGCACCTAGATAATGAGATATTGTGTATGAATCCATTCACATATTCCTCCCAGAAACAGCAGTGTTCTGCTCTGTCGGTTAGCCTTTATGTAAGAAGAAGAGGAAAGCGGTATCTATTTCAAAGCCGTGAATGTGAATGTCTGTCTGAGGGAGCAAACAGCCGCGTTCTTTGAGCTGGATTAAAATAAAGTAGGACAAATAAAAAATAAAACTTGCTTAAAAGGCTTTAGGGCCAGATGTCCCTCTTTCTCCTGATGGGGAGATTATGAAGGAATGACATTTTGGGCTGCAGCTTGTTTCTTGGCCTCTTCTACACTACAACTCTGCCACTGGTCTCTTCTTTAAAGCCTGAAGAAGAAATACATGAGAGATGTTTTCTGTATGGACAGATATCGCAGTGGCCAAACTGTTCATTTGAACTCTCTTTATTGTTACGACAACACGTTACTCATTTTTTCTTATCATAATCATTTACATAAAGGATTAGAGATTTTGAATAATCAAGTTGGCCTTAACAAGTGCCTAAGGATGAATTTGTAGGCATGAGTTGACCACTCGTCCAACCGTTGAAACACAACAGGCTCAGGAGACCTGGCACTGCCTGAGTCCCTCTTTAACCTCAGTAAACACAGACAATGGCTGGATTAAATCAATCCCTCCTCTCGACAGGCGCCCACTGGCTCTATTAGCCATGACACGGCAGTAGCAGAGAGATAGGATTAGACCACCTCTAATGGGTGTACTCCTACTGTACTGAGACAAAAGAACAATGACTGACTGACCATCAGGTCACTTTACTCTAGGACCTGCTCTCAGCTAGAACACTTCCACTTGCCTGCCAGGCTCCTATCCCATACACACATCTTCATCTACATTGACATTTTAGTAAATTAGCAGACGCTCTTATCCAGAGCGACTTACAATTAGTGTGTTTATCTCAAGATGGCTCGGTAAGACGACTACATATCACAATCATAGCGGATACATTTTCCCTCAATAAATATGTTATTAGCAAAGTCAGTGCTAGTAGGAAAGGTGTGGAGGGTGGCAGGACAGAGAAGAGCTCTGACTGGACGGAGCGGGAGCTGCCTTGCGCTGCTGTACACAGCTCGCCACTGTGTCCTCTGGTTATTGTTTTTTTGTCATAAATCTTGTTCTGCAGAGTGGTCGCTAGCTGGCACAGCCACAAAGTCATAAAATCTGATTTTAACCACACCACACCTAATTCCTAACTCTTAACAAATTAAGACCAAAAATCACATTTTTGTTTTCATGCTTTTTTTACAATGTAGACAATTTTGACTTTGCAGCTGGCTCATCTAGTGGATATCGCTCAGTTCTGTCTCAAGGGAAAGACTCATCCCAATTGATGTCAACCTGCACTCTGTCCCTCCAACAACTCTGCCCAACCTCTCAACCCTGTCCCCCACGTCACCTTTAGAGTGCCCCCTCCATCCTCACCTTCTCCCTACACAACTCCCCAATCCTGTCAATCCTACTCCTCCATCCTGCCTTGAGAATGTTCAGTGAATCTGGTCACTGACTGATGTTTAGTCTAGTGGTGTCCATAGTGAACTGACTGACAAGGGCCACACGATGCAAAACAGCCTATTATTGCCATGACTACTCTCCCATCTCCCCACTTCAAAACATTAACAGATGGCCACTACGACTGCACTAAAGCTGCACTCTTACTAAATGCAAAATATTGAGATTAATGTCACTTAAAAATACAGTGCTGAATATTCTGAGGATATTCTTAATCTCTTAATCTGTATATCCCTGAAGCATTACAATTATGAAAATAAATGGCACTGTCCCAGAATAGGAATGTAGCAGTAACAGTAAAGTATGAAAATGTATGCACTCAATGTAGTTCGCTCTGGATAAGTGTCTGCTAAATGTCTAAAATGTAAATGTAACAATTATTACGGTAGTAACCATGGAGCATAATGGTTAGTCATTTAACAACATTGTTTAAGCTGAGCTAAAGAAATAGCAGGAGGTAGATGAATATGGGCTTTATTTATCCCCAGGCCAGGACCTTAGGTGCCCTCTTCCCCACTCCTGTCACCGTAAGGTGAGGTTGGGATAGTTCAGATTCAGGATGTCCTGGTACTTACTCACCACCATTGGGAATCACAGTGTGAGTCACGTCTGGTACAAAGCCTGTGTTTTGGATGTTACCTCAGGAAGTCCCCTGGCCATCTGTCTGTCTGAGAATATCAGAGGTTCCTGTGGTGCCATCATCATTTCATAAAAATATAACAGTGTGTGAGTTCTGTGAAACGACTTTTAGCATGTCAGCCTTTAAAGCTTGGGTGCAGGAGGGATCATATTAACTTCCAACAGCTTCAAAGAGTTGCTCTTGGCTGCTCGCACTGCAGAGTTGGGGGGAAATTATCTGAGGCTACTTTCCGCTCTCTGACACTTGTTTCAAGCCCTCAAATGGCCCACATTCTGGGACTTCTGTGGTTGAATGTGTGGGTGAGAGTGGAGAGGTGTTTGTGTGTGTGTATGGTTATGGGATTAGCTCATTGGCTCTATAACCATGTCTTCTCTTCAGTTCCCTCGACATGGCTGGGTAGTGATGTTCTCTGTGCTCCTGGTCTCGTCTCCACACCGGCCCTTTACAGACTGAGCTCTAAAAATAATTCACCACTTTCAATTAGCTCTCAGCTGTCTGAAGCTTTTCAAACAAGCAGCCAGCTGAGTGGGGACTACTGAACAGACTGTTGGGAGGGACGGGTGTGTGCTTTGACAGGTTATAGTTCATCCATCAATTGTCTAAAGGGGGTTCTTTAATTGTGTTGGCGTCTCCTTTTGTTGGGTTTTGGGGGCGGGTGGGACGGGAGCTCAGGGGGTTCCGTTATACCCCTGAAGGAACAGATGTTCAGGCAGCGCATGCCTGTAAATGTTCCCTTAAACTGCCCCCCTGCCTATGTACTTAACTCACCCCAGACTGCAGGGGCGCAACTGCTACTATTTGGATGAGCTGATAGGCCTTGTGTATCTTAGATTCAGATGAGGTGGATATATTACAATCTGAGACAGAAAAAACTCCAGTTGGATGTGATGAGGTATTCTGACAAGCTTTTTAATGTTCTGAACAAGCCTTTACTTTTGAAACAAATGGGAAACCGAAATCGACTTTTCTAAAAGTTTAAATGTCACGCCAATGACAAAGTCTAGTCTCAGCTGAGGAATTAAATGTGCTTCATTATAATACAGAAAAAATGCCTCCAAATGATCAAAAGTAGAGATACTGCTGCATTTGAACAGGCAGCGACTTCAGGCAGCCAGAGAGTGTGACAGATTGTCTCATATTGGGGGGCTGGCGAGAGGGGGGAGGTTGAGCAGACAGATCGACAGATGACCACTTCAATCATGACAGCGGATCTGAAACGCAGCCGGCTCAGCGACGGCTCAGCCACCATTTGTCTGCTTCTCAGAGATTGGAATATTCATAGCAACACGTTTCCCAAGATAATTGCAGCCCTTACAACTCAAGATAGAGGAGAGCCAGTCTCTACGCTCTAGATGGCTGTGATAAACTAAATGAGATGGTAGTCAGTCAGTCACTGTAGCTTTGAATATAAATGCCATTTTAAAAGACACAGGTAGCTGCTGTGTTGATGAGGGATCTGTCAAACACACGTCAGGGGATAAGTGATGGGGGTAGTGTGGCTTAGCTGGAGAGACGTCCAGTTGACAGACAGGTGATGAGTTCACTAATGTGTTTAGTATAGATTACCTGATGTTTGAGATTGGACTAATTCACAGCATATTTGCAGTCCTAATTGATTTGATTGGATGTTGATGCATTACCGTGCTAACAGATGGATAGTTTGACAGGCAGGTAGATGGTCTTGGTCTGATTGTTTACTTTGTAAAATGCCAACCTAAAATATTTATAAAGGTATAAGAAGATATGGTTTTCTGGAGTAGTGTGTGTTGGTCAAGGAAAAAGCCAGAGGAAAGGGTTCATAGAGAGGGTCACCTGCAGACCCTCAGAGTGTGTGTGTGTGTGTATGCATTTTCAACGCTGGAATAGTAGTGCTGCACAGGTTTCCTGAGGCCTCGGCCAGGCATCAGAGCACATAGTTTCTTTCCTCTGTCAATCATTGCTGGGATTTAATGACAAAGGATGCTGCCAAGTCAAGCCTCTCATCCTGTCTTCCTTTGCAGAGAAAAGGCTGCTAAACTCACTGTATGACAGTGACATAAAGATCATGTCCCCTTTTTTAGTTCTGTCGTCGTTTTGTGTCACTGTCAGATTTGTAGTGCGGAGATGTGAGTTAGCATAGTTTCCAGTGTGAGGCAGAAGCATTGCATTAATGTGTGATGCCATGTTTCCCTCTGAAAGGTTAAATTATTAATGTGTTTGTATTTGTTTACTCTGTGTTGGACTGAGAGATGTGCATTATTCATCCACTCTGACAGTAGAGACTGCAGACTAGGATGCAGCACAGGAAACATCAAAACACTGCACAACAAGGAATTTGCCAGGGATTTGAACAGTCATGTACAAGCACAAAACACAATCTACTGCTTTCACCCAATCAGCTTGTTTTCCTCTCGTCTAACCTTCAAACAGAAACTCTACATATAAAATATGCTCAAATTGATATTTAAGGACAATATTTGAGATTACACTTGTGATGACATTGACAGAATACCACATTGGAGATGGATGTGTACTCCAATTCTGATGTATATATCTCATATAGGTTGCATTTGAAAGACAACATATTCTCAATAACATACACTACCGTTCAAAAGTTTAGGGTCACTTAGAAATGTCCTTGTTTTTGAAAGAAAAGCAATTTTTTTGTCCATTAAAAAAAACATCAAATTGATCAGAAATACAGTGTAGACATTGTTAATGTTGTAAATAACGGTTGTAGCTGGAAACGGCTGATTTTTAATGGAATATCTACATGGGCGTACAGAGGCCCATTATCAGCAACCATCACTCCTGTGTTCCAATGGCACGTTGTGTTAGCTAATCCAAGTTGATCATTTTAAAAGGCTAATTGATCATTAGAAAACCCTTTTGAAATTATGTTAGCACAGCTGAAAACTGTTGTTCTGATTAAAGTAGCAATAAAACTGGCCTTAGACTAGTTGAGTATCTGGAGCATCAGCATTTGTGGGTTTGATTACAGGCTCAAAATGGCTAGAAACAAAGCACTTTCTTCTGAAACTCATCAATCTATTCTTGTTCTGAGAAACGAAGGCTATTCCATGTGAGAAATTGCCAAGAAATTGAAGATCTCGTACAACGCTGTGTACTACTCCCTTCACAGAACAACGCAAACTGGCTCTAACCAGAATAGGAAGAGGAGTGGGAGGCCCCGGTGCACAACTGAGCAAGAGGACAAGTTCATTAGATTGTCTAGTTTATTGGGCAGATGGCTGATCTGGCTGATGCTCCAGATACTCAACTAGTCTAAAAAGGCCAGTTTTATTGCTTCTTTAATCAGAACAACAGTTTTCAGCTTTGCTAACATAATTGCAAAAGGGTTTTCTAATAATTAGCCTTTTTGAAAATGATAAACTTGGATTAGCTAACACAACGTGCCATTGGAACACAGGAGTGACGGTTGCAGATAATGGGCCTCTAGGCCTATGTAGATACTGTATTAAACATCAGCCGTTTCCAGCTATAATAGTCATTTACAACATTAACAATGTTTACACTGTATTTCTGATAAATTTGATGTTATTTTAATGGACAAAAAAATTGCATTTCTTTCAAAAACAAGGACATTTCTAAGTGACCCCAAACTTTTGAACGGTAGTGTACATTTAAAGGTACTAAATTAATAGATAAAAACAATCTGCTATATAGTTTGACTCTGTATATTTTTCCTAATGTGTTTACCTACAGGGTCAAATAGAAGTACAGTAATATGAATAGATAGACTAAACCATGCCAATGCTCTCCTCTTCCCAGTCCTGAGGGATGACTTCCGCCAGGCCCCCAGTGATGTGGTGGTGGCAGCCGGTGAGCCAGCGGTCCTGGAGTGTGTTCCCCCCCGCGGTCACCCTGAGCCCACCGTCTCCTGGAAGAGGAACAATGCCCGCGTCAGCAACAAGGATGACCGCATCTCTGTGAGTCTCACCTATACAGTTTTTCACGCCACTGTATGACCCCTGAACTATGACCCCCTAGTTTCAGCATCAAGCTCATTAGACTTAGAAGTAAAACCCTCTAGAGTTTGCATACACTAGAGTTCCAACCCACTCAAGTTCCAACCAAACCTCACTGAGCTCAGTGCAGTTAAGAACCAAGTCAACCCAAACTGTCTCAAAGGCCATTAATGTAATTAATGATGCATGCTGATGATGGTGGAATCCTTAATGATACATGCTGATGAAGGTGGAATCATAAATTATACATCAATTTGAAGTGCTGATGTCAGATGGTGGAAGTACTGCCTCTCCTCTGAAAAGCCCAAAGGCTAATACATGGAGTGATATGATGACCTGTCATCATTGTCTTGTTTTTCAGATGCGTGGGGGCAAGCTGATGATCTCCCACACCAGGAAGAGTGATGCTGGCATGTATGTGTGTGTGGGCACCAACATGGTGGGAGAGAGGGACAGTGATCCTGCTGAGTTGGTGGTGTATGGTGAGTCTCTCACACCTGTGTGTGTGTGTGTGCGTGTGCGTGTGCGTGTGTGTGTGTGTGTGTGTGTGTGTGTGCGTGCGTGCGTGCGTGCGCGCGTGCGTGCGTGCGTGCGTGTGTGCGCATTACGCTGTCTTCGTGTGTAACTCTGGGTCTCTCTATGCAGAGCGTCCTGTGCTGATACGGAGGCCGGTGAACCAGGTGGTGATGGAGGAAGAGACCGTTGATTTCCTGTGTGAGGTACATGGAGACCCCGCCCCCACAGTACGCTGGCGTCGAGAGGAGGGGGAGCTCCCCCGCGGGAGGTGAGGACACATTGACGGACAGGTCCACTCACTAATAGAAAATAAACTGATTAATTGACATCTGAAGAGATAGACAAAACACTCAGTGACACATTGATTGATGGAGTGCTGGAGGTACAGACTGACAGAATGAGGAAAGCCCATTCACCAGGAATGCAGATAGGGCTCTCCCTGTGCAGAGCTCATGCCCTTTTCCTCTTCCAGTGCCCTTTTTGGTGGTGGTATAATCTTCCCCAAAATTAATTTGTTGTATAAATATTGTGTTATTGTTGTTCGGAACCCACTACCACATTCGTTGTGGCGTCATCAAGTTTGCCACCCCCCTAGTTTAAATTTCAACATTTGATTAACACTTGATAACACTTGATTTAGCCTCCATCAATAATATTTGCTCTGGTTGGCTGATACACATAGCAGAGAGAGGCAGAAGGATGTAGAGAGGAGAGGCTGCATCAACGACCTTCGGACCCAACTCCACCCGTTCTTCAGTCGGGAGTTGCACATGTATGTCAGGGCAGCAGCAACACAGGCAGTCTAGACTCTAGCTAACCACCATATACTAAAATATCAACACAAGCAACTGACAGCCAGCCATATATCATGAGTTAGAAGATTATTAATATTATATAATTAAGTTATTCTTATTATTTGATATGAGCATTGAAGAGAAATCATAATCAGTAAAAGAAATCTCTCTAGGTCACTAGCAGATTTACATCAATCATCAATATCAATGATCAATTGATAGCCCACCCTCTTTTTCGATGTTGTTGTGACTTTACTTTCATTAATCTGATGACTGTTATTTATTGAATCAACTAACTATGTTTAATTGTTACCTGATTTAAATGAATCATGTTACAATTAACTCATTAGGAGTTTGGGGCACCATGAGAGCGGTTGTTTAAAGAGTTACCATCTCCCGAATTAAACTCTAAAGATCTTTACTATCACATCCATAAAACAGTCAACGTGTTAAATGATAACCTCTTATTGTCAGAATGCTCAAGGAAGCAGGAGGGTTGAAGTCAGGCACAGGAGACACAAGTCCGTGAACACTTGTCTTTAATAAATAATCCACACTTGCCAAAAAAACAGGTAGGGCAGGGCAAGGTAAAACAAATACCCATTAACAGCCCGAACACAGCGTAGGGACGCAGCCCAAAACACACTGCCACAAAACCCACAGGCAGAAGGAAAAAACACCTGTTCCCCAGACGTACAACCTGACGAAAATGATCACGCACAAACACAGACATACCTTGCTAGACTAAATAACCCCCCCTACTAATAACTAAACCAAAACAGGTGTGTGCCTACCTAGACCTAACCAACAGAAAGTGAAACAAAGGATCGATGGCAGCTAGTAGGCCGGCGACGACGACCGCCGAGCGCCACCCGGTCGAGGAGGGGCGCCACCTTCCGTTGGTGTCGTGAAGCTTATCATATCATCGTTCTGAACAGTCGTAACCTCATGCATCTGCAAAAACCCCAGCCTTACTTACGATTCAGTACTACACAAATTGGTTTAATTACTTATTTACTAGCTAACTAAATAATAACACAGAATAAATATACCCACATAATACATGAGGAAAAGGTCCCTAGCGGACTAACACAATATGGTGGCTTTTTACACAACAACATGGAGAGAGAGAGAGAGAGAGAAAAAGAAAGACACTTATCATTGATACATTTTAGAAACTTTTCTCACAGTAATCAAATACTTTGCACACAAACTGTCACCCGTTTGAAGTAAGAAATCATGAATGTTTTCACTGGCCTTTCAGGAGGCACGCTTGTATGGCTCTGATTGTCCGAAAGGGGTCTTCCCTTTCCCGTCTTCTACTGTTGTTCACTCTGGAAGATGCTCCTTGGAAGGTGGCTAGCCAGCCGTGTCAATGGTTCCCATTGGTGATGAGAGTAGTAGAATATGGTGATTTGAGAAGAGTAGTAGGATGGTCCCACTTAAATTCACTTTTCTAGATATTTGACGTAGAACAGCTAATTAGCCGTACCAGTGATTGTCTGGAAGGTGAGCTTCTCGCCTCTTCGTCGTGTTGATATTCAAGGTTCAAACCACTCTGGATGTGAGCTGCAGCTCTACACGCATCTGGTCTGGGAGGTGAGTTTATTTTCTCCACCTCGTCTTGAGGTTCAATGCTCCAACCATTTCAAATGTGTAGCTTCCGCTCCACGCATTTCTGGTCTAATGTTAATTTCTCCACCAATTATTTTATGCACTCTGGCCGAAGGGGATGGCTCCGTCAGGCTGACACGCTCTCTGACCTCACTCTGGGCGTAGCTACCTACCATGTACAGTTTATAGGAGATAGATTATCCTATGGCTCCTAAAATCACATTCCAATCTTAACAAAAAATTATTTTCCATATTTTATATACAACGTTAAGGATGGAGACTTCATACCTATAGTGTGTGTACTTTTCAAGTTACAGTATTTCCTTTATAACCTTTTTAATGGCATTACAAAATAACAACCCATATGACATGATTATTCTTTAGATCACCACTGACCATTCCCCACATTCTTATGTTAGAAATATGTTCCAGTATTCACTTTTAGGACGTGTTAGAGAAATCAAATCAAAATCAAATTGAGTTTCGGCGTGAAGACTGTCTGTGTAGACAAAGCACATTCCTTGGTGGATTTTGGAGAGGGACAATGTCAATCATGTGTTTAGGAGGCACTGTAACTAGCTTGCATATAATTTGTGATGAGCAAGTGTGTTGCAGAAATAAATAGGGCTATGCTTATTTTTTTGTTACAAAGGCATTCAGTATAATTTCGAGATATGAATTATAAAAGTTACGTTTTTTTAAGTGGTGGGTCATTTTGAGCACATGTCCTCTGAAAGGTCTGTGCATGGCCCTGGGGATGCATATGGGTTTAAAGTATATGACATATTGATTGATGCAGTGCTGGAGGTACAGACAGACTGACAGAATTAGGGAAGCCCGTTCACCAGGGATACATATGGGATTAAAGTATGTGACCAAGAAAGCACAGCTACAGTAATTACTCATTTATTCATGCCTTCCCTTCCCTCAGCCAATACAAATTCATGAATTGAAGGCCAGTGAGGATTCATTAGTTAACATGTGACTCTACGACTTCACTATACAGTTGAAAGATCATCCGGGGGACAAAATATAAATATTTATATTATTATGATTATACTGTAACTATGGGGAGGGGCGGTGGGTGGGTGGGTAAGAAAATAAAAATACTTTAATTACTCTAAGATGGTCTCATGGTGACGGAGGTGACTCACTCTGCCCATTCTGATTGGCTATTTGACCCTAACACAGTTGACGTGTGCATCTCTCTCTGCAGATGTATTAAGTTATTGGGTTGACTCATCCTTTCTGCATTTAATTGTTTTTTTTAATCTACAGTTTCACATTACTTTATACAGTTACATTTTGATGGGTCAGGTACATTCAAGGTCACTTTTACATAGTTCAAGGCAGTGCTTCTCACACCTGGACGTGTCCAAAATCTGTCTTGCCGACTACTTACTAAAACTACATACTGTGCACTAATCGTACTACATACCATTTAGAACATACTGTGTAGTAAAAACAAATGCAGTAAGCAACAAATATCATCATACTGGGCTCATCCTACTGAGAATGTGTCGTCTAATGCACAATTGCGTTGATTCCCTCCATTCGTTCATTTGAGTACAGCGCGTTCCCTTATCTCATTATTAATTGATTATCACACGTGAGTCTGGAATGACGATTCTCTTCTTTAAAAGTGTGCATTGAATTCTACTAGATGAAAACCTGAAATGAGTATAACATCCTGGCATTTTAAAGCTTACTTGAGTCTCGAAATTTCACATACTATAAAACGTTCTATTTTCGCATACCTAAAATGCCTACTATTTAGAACGGAAATATGGGTATTCTGACACGGGCATGGTCTTTCTGTCTCGATGGTTAGATTCATGAAAATACTTTTGACTCTGTGTGTCTCTGTTCCAGGTTTGAGATCCACAGTGACAACAACCTACGTCTGACTAGGGTGAGAGAGGAGGACGAGGGAACTTACACCTGTATGTCTGAGAACAGCGTGGGCAAGACAGAGGCTTCAGCCACGCTAGAGGTCCATGGTAAGAAACAAAGATTCTCTCTCTCTCTCACTCAGTCACACACACTGATATGCGTTCTCACCCTTCTCATACTGTACAGTACGGTCACACACTGTTATGTCCACTTCATTTGACAGTGGTCATTTAGAGTTGTCAAAGCTCTGCCCATCCATCCGTATGTGTTGGAATACGTGTTGGCATATCAATGTATTTGTGGTGGGCTCTCTTCTCTTCAACTCCACTGACAGAAGCTTATGCTAAACCGTATGGATTACTCCCTCTGACAGCTGTTTGGGAGATGGTGCACTTTAACACTGCCAAAAAGCAGGACCACTATTAATAAGAAGTGTGTGTGTGTGTGTGTGTGTGTGTGTGTGTGTGTGTGTGTGTGTGTGTGTGTGTGTGTGTGTGTGTGTGTGTGTGTGTGTGTGTGTGTGTGTGTGTGTGTGTGTGTGTGTGTGTGTGTGTGTGTGTGTGTGTGTGTGTGTGTGTGTGTGTGTGTGTGTGTTGGCTGAGTGGGCAGCAGAGTTGACTTTATCCTCCATTGCTTTTGTCAGTCCTGATGAAATATAAACCCTACCTCTTCAAACAATGCATTCCCTTCCTTCTGTTCCATGTTTCATTGACTATGTAGTAGATGTCATGTTTTCATTTTACTGTAGTCAGCCATCTCATTCCGTTTAATTATATTTCCCCCACACCATTCTGACTTTGTTTGTAGATTTTTTTCAAATACATTTTAAAAGCTAGGGGGGGTTATAATATTTAATGCATTCAGTATCATCAGCACCTAATGGTTTAAAAGAGCCTGTAAACATGACTTACTGCGTGGTTGGGATTCTAGTCTACTGGCTTGTTGCAGCACTCAGGCAGTGCAGTAAGTAAGCCTGTACTCTGACACAGTGACTTAATGTGTACCAGATTAAGGATTGGTATCAAACAAACACATCTGCTGTTTTTGCTCTTATTAAAGAAGTATGTTGAGATATGCGGTCACAAAGTTCAGACATTCACTTTGTTTGTTACCATAGAAACCCATGATTGCTGAATGCGAAATTATTCCAATGGAAAAATACCACTATTCATTTATATTGTAAAAAAAAATATCTAAATATTAAAAGGTAACAGAACTGCCTATACATGTTCACTCTCATCCTGACTCTATTTGAAGTGAACATAAACCACATTAATGTTGAGTAACATGGTTTCTCTACACGGTTCCCTGTCATAGTTACATCCCCCCTGCTGGCTGGTTAGTGATGTTAGTGTAGTGAAGTCAGTCTCTCTCTGTGGCTGTGTGTGCGTGCTCCATCTCAGATGTGGGAAGATCTGCTGTGTTCTCCCTCAGAGTGAAAATCAAGACACGACACAGATGACTCAGTTCCCTTGAGGATTTAGCCTGATCCCATGTGTGTGTGCGTTGTGTGTATGAAGACAGGGAAGAAGCCTGCTGAGGAGAGTAAACAGCAGGAGAGCTCAGAATCTATGGAATTGGAGTCAATGCTGCAATTGTGCAGTCAAAGTCTATAGGAAGACAGGATGTGGTGGGATCAGAAGCAAGCTGTGGCCACAACACACAACCTGACTGCCAGTTCATTTCCACTGATATCACTCCAAAGTAAACCCACAAATACCATCACAATAGTTTAAGATTGGAATTAGATGATGGCTCGTCTCAGTATGAAAGATATGCATCAATGTCTTCACTCGATAATGTGAAAATGAGAAGGCAGATTAATCAAAGGGAAACCATATCAACTGGCTGAGGGTTAAAGAGAGTTGAGAGTTAAAGACAGCAGTCAAATCATGGAGTAAAAAGGGTAGTTCTATATGCTAAATGTTGAATAAATACTGTTCTGGAATTACATAGTATGTATTGATTATGCAGGGGAGGCAGGAGAAAACTGTGAATTTAAACACTATAATTTAAAGCCTAAAATCTGAATCTTCTAACCGAGTGTTTCTGCTCTACTCTCCAGTGCCCCCACAGATCAGCATTAAACCCCAGGACCAGATCTCCGCTCAGGGGTGCAGTGTCACCTTCCGCTGTGGCACCAGAGGAAACCCCTCACCTGCCATCTTCTGGAAGAAAGAAGGAAGCCAGGTAAAAATGACAAACAGGAAGTGAGTGGTCAAGAAAGACTACTTCCTAAATAAAACATTTAAAAAAATGACTAATAAAATTCAAACTATGTACTGTAGAAACTACAACATATGTTGTCATTGATAAATGGCCCTTTAAACTGATCAACAAAGTAATGATGTTATGTCACATTTAAGTAGGATTTTGATTTGTTTTAGCCTTATTTTGATCAGCAGCAGACAAATAGTTTTCTCACCATGTTTGTTTGGTGGTGACTCATTTCTCTCAGCTTGAAACAAGCCGGGGAATTGTTTGATTTAACAATGCTTTTCACACATTTTTCTTGATTGCCCATGCTCTTAAAGAGACGTTGGCCGAGGTGAAATGAGGGAGGGAGCTCGTTTGTATTTGGCTGTGAGAGGCGACAACCAATAGGTGTTGGAAGGAATCACAGGACATTTCCTGGCGAGGAAGTCACTGTTACCTGCAGACAGATGAAGAGAGGGGGAGGAAGGGTAGATGAGGGGAGTGACTCAGATGAGCTACATCAGGTGGGAGAGGAGCTGCCTCCTTGGGAAATAGGCATAGAAACACTATGTTTAAAACCTTCTATCATTATAACTTTCTATAAATACCTAATGATAACATTCTGATAACAGTGGGGTAACAATCAATATCACTTAGTCTAGATGGTTCTAGTAGAGAACATAGAGGAGTTAACCCTCAGATCCACCAGGCAGAGGGATGTTGGCCTGAGGCTCTCTGAATAAGTTGCAATGTGTTCCAGTCTATGTGATAGTTGATTTGCCTGGTCCCCTGTTTGTGAAGCGGTTTGCTGTACTTTTGGGATTATCTTGTGACCTTATAACCCTGGTCCTCCTCTCACTCAGTCTAAGCCTCTTAGAGGAATGAAATGGATGGATGGATGGATGGATGGATGGCTGTCCCTTCCCCCTATTTATGCCCATCTCCCCCTCTCATCACTCTGGCCGTGTGTAAAGCATCTGTCAGCTCACATCAAGCCAACAGACCAAACCAAAAGTCTGTAGTTCTCCTGCTATTCTGTATTGTGTTGGAAAAGTGATGGCCATATAATGCATGGATACACAATCTCTCTGATTCATCACTAGCTAAGATGCAAGTTTTTCTTTCTCTCTCTCTCTGTCTGTCTGTGTGTGTGCGTGTGCGTCTGTGTGTGTGTAGATGCTGTTGTTTCCTGGCCAGCCCCTCTCCCAGTCCGGCCGCTACTCTGTTTCCATGAGTGGTGAGCTGTCCATCACCGACGTGCACCTAGAGGATTCTGGGTATTATATCTGCCAGGCCATCAGTGTAGCAGGAAGTGTCCTGACCAAAGCCCTGCTGGAGGTGGAAGGGGGTGAGTTTGAGGGATGGAGGGGGTTACTTTGGGACGAGGAAGGACATATGGTACTGGGAGAAGAGAGCCCAGCAAAAATATATTGATATTACAACACACATATATGGATGGGCAGATAGCCTTCGACAGCTCTACATAACCACTGTCAAATAAAGTGGACATTAGTGTGTGTGACAGGACCCACTGACATAATATCCTGTCTGTTCTTCCCTTTCACCCATAGGTCCTTCAGACCGTGTTCCACCAATCATCCGTCAAGGCCCAGCCAATCAGACGTTGGGTCTGGGGTCCGTTGCCCAGTTGCAGTGTCATGCGATTGGTGGACCCTCACTAAGGATCATGTGGGAAAAGGACGGGGAGAGGATTGTGGGGGACGACCCCCGCATGACTCTGATGGAGAACGGGACACTGCAGATCACTAATGTTGAGGTACGTGTATGATGTCATGGAATAAAAATATGGCTGTGATCTGATTGTCTTTTGATCCTCATTAATAAATTAGTATCGCGCGGCTGTACAGAAATGCCTGCCATCCATCATTGTTATATTTTTACTTTTTCCAAAGCCAGAGGGCAACCAACAAATGTTTTTATGTTCTCCTCCATTATAAATACCACTCTGCGTTGAAAAAGAAATCAAGGTGAAACTGAATTTCAAACCGACCTCTCTGGCGCGATTACCTGCCTACGCAGTGTGTAATTGTAATGTTAATGAAGGGGCTTGTTTGTAAATGTAAATGTGTTCTGCTTTGATGAAAGAGCAGTCCGTGGCCCTTTTGTGCTGTGGCCTCACCTGGAGGTGAGCGTGCAGAGCGGGGAGAGCAGCACGGTTTGTGCTAATTGACTGTGGTCACGCATGATTAACGATTTCAAAGCCTTTAATTACATCCCTGGCACAACTCTCTCTCTCAGCAGTGGTGCTCAGCAAACTTGGAGCATTAACACAAGGTCCAATGCGTCATTGAGGCAGGGGAAATCTGCCATGTCACTGCGCTCAATGGAACAGAAGAGATGCATTAGCTTGGCATGGAGAGGGATGGAGGGAGGGAGGGAGGGAGAAGGGGGGGGGGGGGGGGGGGGAATGGAGAGGACGAGATGTAGAGGGAGAAAGAGGGGCTAAAAATATTTAGCCTAGAGATGCCCCCTCCTAGTCTTCAATATTTCAGCAGTGGTTAAACTCACAACGAGTTCATCTGTCCACATACTACCAATCCACAAACCAGAGGTCGATGCTGTGGTGAATGATCTAACATGGATTTATGTTGGTTACAGTAGACTGGCACTCCACCATTAGGCCAGTGGAAGACATATATACATACAGTACTGTGGAAAGGGAGAGCAGGTAGACCAGGGTTGTCAAACTCATTCCATGGAGGGCCGTGTGTCTGCTGGTTGTTGTTTTTTCCTTTCAATTCAGACCTATACAGTCAGGTAAGTGGAGTGACTTACTAATAAGTGAGCTTCATTCATTAATCAAGTACAAGGGAGGAGCGAAAACCCGCAGACACTCGGGCCTCCGTGGAATGAGTTAGACACCTGTGAGGGAGACCATGCACATTGGGAGATGAATCACATTTCCACTGCTGTTCTCTCAGGAGTGTTCAGCGCATAGGACTCCTACTACTACTGTGGCTGAGTGATGTCTGCTTTGTGGCAAAGTGGCATTTCATAAAATATTTTAACTTTACACTTCTAAAAGTGAGTCTCAGGACGGCGGCAAAGCAGTGAACAAAGAAGCAATTAATAAGTAAAAAGAGGAGATCCGCTGAGATTTGCTCCACTCGGATTAACAAACACAGAAAGTATCTAAAGCACTGTGGTTCCAATGTTTTGGGTCGCCTCTCCTCATGAAAGGGAGCTAAAATGCACCTTGCTGTTGCTAGGATAAGGATTCGGGAATGTACACTTGTGTGGTGTCCAGCGCCACGGGCGAGTCGAGCTGGAGCGGGACACTCACCATGAGAGGTAAACACAAACACTCCTCTTGGCGCCTCACAAAACCATACAAACCCCATTGGTTTCAAATGATACAGTACATGTACATTATGCTTTATGGAAACCTACTTTCCTGCTTTAGCTACAGTATTCATCACTACTGTGTGTGGATATCAATAGACTTGAAAAATACAGTCAAACTCAGACTATATCCCGGTACACCAAGTTACCATTATCACACACCACCACTGTGTCTCATGTTATCTCATGCCGTATCCCTGTTTGTGTCCCAGAGGACGGAGCCCCTGGGTCATCAGTTCCCCGGGTGTCAGAGTCCATCCAGCTGCCAGGGCCGCCCCAGAAGCCTGTGGTGACGGATGTGACCAGGAATACAGTCACTCTCACCTGGCAGTCCAACCCCCACGAGGGTGGGGCTGCTGTCACCTCCTACATCATCGAGGCCTTCAGGTACAGTATGACATGCAAGGACTGGGTACCAGAGCCATATATTTAGAAACCGCATTGTCCAACCTCTCTTAATACATGGCTCTGCAGGGTACTATATAAATAGGGGATTTCTATTTCACTGCTGGGTACTACTGGGGTCTTTCTAGGTCTGTTGCTATATCAGTTGTGTCCTTGATTTGTATTCACATACAGAGATTCTCCATTTGGTTTAACATACATGTGCTACAGTGGCAGGAAATAATGACGTGAAGGGCAAATGAGCCATGGCAGATTAAATAAAAGCTTAAAGCATTCTGGAGCAGAGAATCCTAGAATCGGTCGCATGAAGAAAAAAGCTGCATTTTCCCTGTGGTCCTGGAAGGAGAGAATAGCCAGAGAGCTCTTATCACAGAGGCAGAGAGGGTAGAGGTTCTGGGCAGGCAGAGCCAGACACACATACAGAGCAACAAGCTGCCTGCTGATTGGCACTGAGACTGACAGCACAGTTTGAGACAAGACATTCCCATGGGTAGCTGTTAGCTACTTTCCTCAAACTTCATCTAACAGAGCACAGTCTTTAAATAGAGCTAGCTGCTGGATGGGGACGTCTCCTATTATTCCTCCGCTAACCCTCCTAGGGCTGGAGAACAGGGCTTAATGGAAGAAGAGAGGGATGGTTGGAGGATAGCAGAGGGCATATTGTTACGCAGGTCTTACTTTTACCTTTATTTAACTAGGCAAGTCAGTTAACCTCTCTAGGGGGTGTGGGACGGTAGCGTCCCACCTGGCCAACATCCAGTGAAATTGCAGAGCGCGAAATTCAAAAATACTCAATTCAAATATTTAACATTCTTGAAAATATATGTGTTATACATCAAAATAAAGCTTAACTTCTTGTTAATCCAGCCGCCGTGTCAGATTTCAAAAAGGCTTTATGGCGAAAGCAAACCATGTGATTATCTGAGGACAGCGCTCAGCACACAAAACATTACATACAGTTACCAGCCAAGTAGATTAGTCACAAAAGTCAGAAATAGCAATAAAATGAATCACTTACCTTTGATGATCTTCGTATGGTTGCACTCACAAGACTCCATATTACACAATAAATGTTTGTTTTGTTCCATAAAGTCCCTCTTTATATCCAAAAATCTCAATTTTGTTGGCGCGTTCTGTTCAGTAATCCAATGGCTCAAATGCGGTCACAAGAGGCAGACGAAAATTCCAAATAGTATCCGTAAAGTTCGTAGAAACATGTCAAACGATGTTTATAATCAATCCTCAGTTTGTTTTTAGCCTAAATAATTGATCATATTTCAACCGGACAATAGCGTCATCAATATTAAAGAAAAACAAGAAAGGCGCGCTCTCGGTCGTGCGCAGTAACCAGCTCTGAGGACATCCCAGGGTCCACTCACTCAATGTTGTCATTCTCCCTCATTTTTCAGAATAAAAGCCTGAAACAATGTCTAAAGACTGTTCACAACTAGTGGAAGCCATAGGGAACGGAATCTGGGTCCTATCCCTTTAAATGGTGGATAGGCTTTCATTGGAAAAACAGCCATTTCAAAGTAATGGCACTTACTGGATGGATTTTCCTCAGGTTTTCGCCTGCCATTTCAGTTCTGTGTTTTCTATCCGAATCTACTAATTATATGCATATCCTAGCTTCTGGGCCTGAGTAGCAGGCAGTTTACTTTGGGCACGCTTTTCATCCAGAGGTGAAAATAGTGCCCCCTACCCTAGTGAGGTTAAGGAGCAGGTCAGAGTTCTAGCGCTGCTTCCTTAAGGCGTCCACATGCTTTCCAGGCAAATCAGTTCGGAAGAATTCGTGCATATATTATGACAACATTTTGTGATGTGTTTTTGTTCGTTTTGTACTTCAGAAGGGTTTTTTCGCCTGTTCGGGCACACATTTATTTCTTCGGAGCCGAAGTTTTCATCCCTTCATCAGTGATTGGTCAACATTAGGGATTCTTATTTTTTGTGATTCAACCAGAGACGACTCGTTTTCATGCACATTTTTTCATTGGGAAAGACTACACCAAACATCTTAGTAGTAAATTACGCAACTAAGAAATCCTCTGCAAAAATGTCAAAATGAATCACAGATTTCTGGAGTTATTTTAGATTAATTCAGACTATTTTGAGGAAGTGTTTACTGGCTACGGCGTCTAAAAATGGTCAAACAGTACTATTGACGCTTTTTCTTCTTTTTCAAGTGAAGGTGTTTTATTAAGGGAGTATGCGAGCACACTCAGTCGGTTCCTGGCTAGGTGCCAGCCGAAATGAAGCATGCTGATGCATTTTGACTGGTCGCTTATCACTCACTGGGTAATTGACTGGACAAATCATACCATAGACTAGGTAATATGTACTGTAGGTCCTCACTGGACTGAGACGATAATAGCATTCATTTACCCAACATTCATCTTTGCTGGAGGACCCAAATTGTCAAACCACACTCATTGTTGCGTTATTTGTCATATCAGGATAAGGACAAGGCCAGACAATCCTCCCAGAATTCAACCTGTAATTGATTAATGTTATTTTCCAGCCAATCCGTTGGCAGTGTGTGGCAGACGGTAGCTGACCATGTGAAACAGGAGAAGCACACCGTCATCGGCCTGTACCCAAACACTGTCTACCTGTTCATCGTCCGAGCAGTCAACTCCTATGGTCTGAGTGACCCCAGCCCAATCTCTGAACCCATCAGGACACAGGGTCAGTATGGACACAGAACAGCATATAATATGTGTATAATCAGTCAATCACTTGGACTTTTTCGTAGTAAAGTGTTCTGTGATGTTAGGCTGTTCTGAGTGCAGTGTGTTATGACATTAGGATGTTTTCAGTACAGTGTGGTATGACGTCAGGCTGTTCTCAGTACAGTGTGGTATGACATCAAGCTTTTCTCAGTGCAGTGTGGTATGACGTCAGGCTGTTCTCAGTACAGTGTGGTATGACATCAAGCTTTTCTCAGTGCAGTGTGGTATGACGTCAGGCTGTTCTCAGTGCAGTGTGGTATGACGTCAGGCTGTTCTCAGTGCAGTGTGGTATGACGTCAGGCTGTTCTCAGTGCAGTGTGGTATGACGTCAGGCTGTTCTCAGTACAGTGTGGTATGACATCAAGCTTTTCTCAGTGCAGTGTGGTATGATGTCAGGCTGTTCTCAGTGCAGTGTGGTATGACATCAAGCTTTTCTCAGTGCAGTGTGGTATGACGTCAGGCTGTTCTCAGTGCAGTGTGGTATGACGTCAGGCTGTTCTCAGTGCAGTGTGGTATGACGTCAGGCTGTTCTCAGTGCAGTGTGGTATGTCAGGCTGTTCTCAGTGCAGTGTGGTATGACGTCAGGCTGTTCTCAGTGCAGTGTGGTATGACGTCAGGCTGTTCTCAGTGCAGTGTGGTATGACGTCAGGCTGTTCTCAGTGCAGTGTGGTATGACGTCAGGCTGTTCTCAGTGCAGTGTGGTATGACGTCAGGCTGTTCTCAGTGCAGTGTGGTATGACGTCAGGCTGTTCTCAGTGCAGTGTGGTATGACGTCAGGCTGTTCTCAGTGCAGTGTGGTATGACGTCAGGCTGTTCTCAGTGCAGTGTGGTATGACGTCAGGCTGTTCTCAGTGCAGTGTGGTATGACGTCAGGCTGTTCTCAGTGCAGTGTGGTATGACGTCAGGCTGTTCTCAGTGCAGTGTGGTATGACGTCAGGCTATTCTCAGTGCAGTGTGGTATGACGTCAGGCTATTCTCAGTGCAGTGTGGTATGACGTCAGGCTGTTCTGAGTGCAATTCTCTTGTGGTGTTGTAGATGGGAGTCCTACAGAGCAGGGGGTAGACCGCAGACAGGTGCAGAGAGAACTAGGGGAGGTGTCTCTCTACCTGCAGAAGCCTGTGGTCCTATCACCCACCAGTGCCCAGGTCTCCTGGACTGTGAGTAAAACTGAGTGTCATAACCTGGAAAAACAATATGCTACTTTGTACTGTGCTTTATACTTTATAATATCTCGGGAAATATATAATTAACCACCTCTATGTCCCTCCCCCTGTGTTCTGTCATTGGTCAGGTGGCACGTCAGTCTCAGTATGTGCAGGGATACAGGCTGCTGTACCGCTCCACTGGCAGCGCCTGGTTAGTCCAGGACGTGAAAGTGGGGCCTGAGCTCACCACTGTCCTATCAGACCTGCACACAGACACAGAGTACGAGGTGAAGGTCCGCCCCTACTTCAACGAGCTGCAGGGACTGGACAGCCCCCTGGTGCAGCTACGCACCCCTGAGGAGGGTAAGACACGCAGCGGGATGCAGGACGGTCCTTCTCTGTGAAGTCCGTAGGCATACAGTAGTTCACTACATTTTATTGTTGCTGCTCAGACTTCCCTTAGAATTGATAAAGATTTGTTTGCTTCTAAAATGACTCAATGCTGTGATGTGTTACTGTAGGACACCACAGCACATGCGTATAGGAAAATCTATTTTATTGACCAAAGTCTATTTTTGATTTCCTGGGTCTCATTAACCAACAGTTGTCCATGTTCACATCCTTCCAGTGTTGAGTGCTCCCCCGCAGGCTGTGTCGGTGGTCCAGCTCAGCAACAGCTCTAGCATCAGTGTCTCCTGGGAACCTCCCCCCGCTGATGTGCAGAGTGGTACAGTCCTGGAGTACAAGGTGAGATTACAGCATGGAGACTGTTGAAGCTGTACCTGGCTGGAGGAAGGTGCTACTCTAGACTACTCTGTCTGATGTTAATTTAGTGAAAAGTGGGCAGTTAATTAGTCACTACAGCTGGTCGTGGGAAAGAGAAAATTAATTAATTGTTTGAATCATCAATGTGCTGATTTTAAGCAGTCGGTTTTATCCTTGTTGCCAAAACATGCTGTGCTGAACAGAAATGCTGTGCTAGTGGTTTTAATTAAACATTGCACATTGCTGCCTGCTTAGTATCAGTTAACTGCAACACTTCTGTAGGATGCAAAAACACAATTTAACTAATTTAGTCCTCAGATTTAAATCACTTGTCCTCATCTTGTCGATTGGATCTCCTCTTGGTTTTGCTTTGCAGTCAACAAAAAAAAACGTATTTTCTCAGACTTTTCTGGAAAGGCGTTTTAAAGTCTATCGTATACCCATGTCGTGCCGGCTAGCAACAAAATATCTCCACTTCTGGTTCAGTTGTCCTCTTGGCAACATGATCGACTTGATGCTTCTAGTGTTATTAAATGTTGTAGGTCGTTTCTGTCCCTCTGGAGTTTCTGTTCCATTTCTGTCCCTCGTGAGTTTCTGTCCCATTTCTGTTCCTCCAGAGTTTCTGTCTCTCCACCACTCAGTATCAAGCTTGTTTCTCTGTCTGCCAGGTCTGGTGCCTGGGGAGTGACACTGAGTTGAAGACAGAGAGCCATATCAACAGGACAGTGGATGGAGCAGTATTGTCCATCCTACTGACTGGACTGCTACCAGACCTCCAGTACAGTGTGATGGTGGCTGCAGTCACCAACTTGGGAGTGGGTGAACACAGCCCACCTATAGACCTGGTCCTCAGTGAGTCAGCTTTACCACTAGAAGAGACCCTTCCTTAGCTGCAACATTAATAGCCAACATTAATAGCCAATTAATACCCTGGTCCTCAGTCAGTATGGTAGAAGACTAAAGACGAGGCTTGAGGTTTTTGAATTGTTTGTTACTGGTATACGGTATTTCAACACTTCTTGCTAGAAAACCAATGGGGTAAGTTAGTTATCTCTTTATTCAGGAAGCCATATTGGAAATTAATTTGCCAGACTGATAACCTGGACTCTCTATCATTCAGCCCTGTCACTGGACATGCCTTCAGACCCTCTGCAGAAAGACAGCAGCGTCAGTCTATCAGAGCAGATCACGGGAGTGGTCAGCCAACCAGCATTCATAGCTGGGTTGGGTGTGGCCTCGTGGCTGGCGCTCATGGGCTTCAGTGGTTGGCTATACTGTCGCCACCGCAAGAGGAAAGAGCTGGGACACTACACCACCTCATTTGCCTACACACCTGCAGGTATACTGTAACATCCTTAACCTCAACCCCAACATTGTATTCACATAGCATACAAACAATACCATTAGCATTACACCACTAATCTGTCCCAATTCTGTCACCATCACATTTGCCAAGTCTGGGTATCTGAGTATCTTATAATGTGACTTGTTGTAATCTGTGGGTTCAGAATCCTAGTGTTGCTGTGATCTATGCCTTTTAGTGTATCTAGGTCAAACTCAGCAGCATGGCTGCCATGTGTTTGATGCCATTCCCCTCAGCAGCCTCCACTGCTTTGAGTAAGATATGTTTTTAATTGCAGCCATTGCTTTTGTTGTTTTTCCTGCAGTTGGATTTGCTCACAGTGAAGGATCTGGTCTCAGCAACGGAAGGTAGAGATCTTGGTTTTACTCAGATATTCAATGTGAACAAGAATCAAATCAAATTTTATTGGTGACATACAAGTGTTTAGCAGATGTTATTGCGAGTATAGCAAAATGCTTGTGTTTCTAGCTCCGACAGTGTAGTAATATATAACATATACCCAACACACACAAATCTAATTAAAGGAATGAGTGCACTCTTTTTATTACAAACAGCATAGACTTACAGTAATATCTGACCTTTTAGTTCTCTCCATCTGCCTACAGTAGACCAGGGATGCTGGGCTCCAACATGGGGAACTACCCATGGCTAGCAGACTCCTGGCCAGCCCCTGGCCTTGCCCACAATGGAAAAGACTCAGTCAACTGTTGCTCTGGCAAACTGGACTCTACAGACAGATACTACAATGGTGAGAGCCCACAGTCACTTCTTGCAACTTAGGGTGGGATAAAATGCAGTAGTTTGAACAGAGGCAAAATTAATAGTAATAAGCCGCCATTGCTGCTCAAATGATGGAAGCTATTTGAGCTTTTGTGATTGACCAGGAAATTGCAGAGGGAAGATGAAGTGGTTCATTCAAGGAAATGGGTTCCACTTTACATTTTTTTATTTACTTTCTATTTCTGTCCCGCAGTTGGCATCTCCAATTACCTGAGCCAGTCTGAGAAGTACAGCTCAGTGTCCACAGACAGTCCCATCTACAGCACCATCAATACAGCTGCTGCCGAGGACCTGCAGGGTTTAGCCTACTACAACAAATACTCCAACACCCCATACACCCAGGGCTCCAACACCCCATACACCCAGGGCTCCAACACCCCATACACCCAGGGCTCCTACACCCAGGGCTCCTACACCCAGGGCCCTGACCCCTACGCCATTACCCCCGTCCTCTCCAACTCTGGCCTCTTCAGTCTGGAGCAGGACCTGGACCAGTTGACCATCCAGTCTAGAGAGTACGCCAAGCTGCAGTACGCCAGGACAAGCAATGGTAGAGGCAGCTATTACACTTCTCATGTACTGTAGTTAAGGGCTCATGGAATGTTCGTTAGTGAGGATATAGCTAATTCTGTTACATAGTTGATGTGGGTGTTTGTATGCTGTACACAAATGTATTGTACATACATATGTTTAACATAGCTCATTTCTAATGTTCTCCTCAGCTTGATTTAAATAAGTGTGTGGGTTGTCTGCTGTCTCTCTACTGTAGCCAAGCTGGTGAAGCAGAGGTCCACGTGTCCTCCATCCAAGCCTGCACCACTCAACTGGGAGGACGTGCTGTCTCTACCACTGCCTGCTAATAAAGAACGGAGTTACACAAAGAGAGACAGGGATGAGGGGAGGAACAGGTAACACCTAGCGCCATATCCCCTGTAGACACCCTCCCATGGGACAGCTTGTTAAGTACAGATGAGGGAACTAACGGTGTATGGAGGGAAATGGCAGTAGAGGGAAGGAAAACCAGGAGTGCTGAAGTTGTTACATATTCAACCTTTTCTCCATAACTCATTGTGATTTTTTTCCTGATGTTTCCTTTTTATCTATTCTCTGACACCCTCATTTGAGGGCTATGTTTAGTTTGAATGTATGGCTTGCACTCTATTTGACCTGATAGTTTACCTGAACTATATAGCAAGAGTTCGTGACGTTAGGGCCAGAACCTGTCCTCTGATTCAAACCAGATTGTAAACTCTAATGATGTTTACTATGGTTAAAGTTGGAGTTAAAAACATTCTTGTCTGGAGACTCAGGAGAGACTCTTATTGTGGCTGCATCAGGGGGAGTGTAGAGTGTCCTCTAACTGACTGTGACAGATGAGATTGTGACCATAACTGGGGGGACCTAGCTGCTCTGACTGTACAGCGTCTTTTGTAATGACATTAGCCACCGTCTGACAGTGTGGATTAGCACTTTCCTGTTTCAATAACAAGTCCTCTATTAAATCTGCTCTGATGTCCTCTGACGTTGTCACGGCAACATAAATCATTTGAAGTCACTCTTGTGTTTTGTAACCCAATGCTGTTGGTTCCTCTTTTAAAATGTAACTCTGTCAACTACTGTTACTGTCTCTGGATATGGCTGTTAATGTGCCTCGAAGACTTTTCTTTATGAAGTACAAGTATTGTGTAAGATATACCCCTTAGATTTATACTGGGGTCTTACTGACAATGTTTTTCACTCAATGTGTCAGGTCCTCTTAGTTGTTAAACCAGGGGTCTTTTCTCCTCTTCCTCCTGCTCCCAGTAGCTCAGATGAGGATGAGGAGGACTGGTGTCCCCCGCTGCCAGCCAGGACCTACCTGATGGAAGGCTCCAGGGATGAGTTACCCAGCCTGCCCTCCTCCAGAAGAGAGGAGCTGACCCAGGGCTCCACCTCCAGCATGCGGTCCACAGCCATACTTCCCCCATCCCCTCAGGAGGAGACAAACCCCCTCAACCCCAACGACAGCCCCCCGCTGCAGCACTTTGACCTGCTGGCCTGCTACGGGCCCAGTTCCCAGGTCTCCCATTCCAACCCCAACCTGTTCGCCAATAAGGATGATGTCAGCGGGCCATATGATGTCAGCGGGCCATACCACACCAACCAATGGGGAGACACCTTCATGGGGGAGAGCTATATTTCAGAGAGGTGTGACGGAGGAGGTTAGTTGTACACACCTATCCCCTGTCTTTACACACCTGTTCCCCTCTCATAGTTCTAATGCATAGGATAATTATTTATATGTGTAGCTAGCCTCTTGAATATGACCAGCCTGGTCACAGAACTGTTTGTGCCTAAGCCACGTCCTTTGTCATGTGTTGCCATGCCATGCATACAGTCTGTGTTTGGCATGATAATGAACTGGACAAGAGGAGTTGGCTAAAGCACACACAGATCTACTACCAGGCTAATCCATAACTGCATACTTATCCTGAATTATTCAATGTTGTCATGTTACGTTAACACCAAGTATTTGTATATGAAGATGGTGCTGTGTCTTTTATTCCCTTTGAATGTCTACTTGACGATGACATCACTGTTCTTTTCTGTCAGGACAATATCCTCCTTTCCTGGCTGAGTCCGCCCACGCTACTCAGGGGCAAAGAACCAGGAGCAAGAAGAAAGTCCTCAGGGAGGGTCAGCACCGACGAGAGCTGCATGACCAAGCAGGTAAGACATATTGGACACTGGGCTACATTTATGTTATCTTCATATCATATCTTCTCTTTGTAGAGGCTTTTATACAAGGCAACACACACAGCTTTTGGAATAACAAGTTACTCCAGCTTATTATTTGTAAGAACTTAGAAATGTTTCTTACTGGCTCTAACTTCTTGGTATTTTGCTAGAGGAGGTTTTTAAATGCACATGAGTAACATTCCCGCCTTGGGATTCAAGCCACATCCTTACAGTACAGTGTATTTACATTTTGGTAATTTAACAGGTGGTCTTATCCAGTACGTATTGGTTAAAGTCCTACAGTGTGCATCCAACTGTGAATAGATAGACTGCAGTGCTTTAAAGAGGCAACCTGTTAGGTCAAATGAAGGCAGTGTTTTTTTTATCATGAGCTGTCAATCAGTCTGTGCAGACCTGCCCCCGCCGCCGGCCCCACCCCCTGCCGCAGACGACCCCCTGCAGCTCCTGGCTGATGTGCTGGGCTGCAGCCGGACACCGTCGGCGGACAGCTCGCCGGCTCTGCAGAGGAGAGGAGACTACTCCTCAGCCCATAAGAGGGGGCCTGCCATGTGGGACTCACAGGGTATGCATCAAACCATCTAATTAATGCAAATTAATACAAATATGCAAATACACATACAGTACAGTATTATAAAAGCCATAACCACAGACACATATTGTGATTGAGGTCTAGTAATGCTCCGTCTACATTCATACGCATACAAATCCTTTGTGGACTTAAAATAATGCATTGGTTTAAGCACACATATCTAGCAGCAATCCCCTCTACTCAGGTGGACAGAGATGGTGGAAGGTCTAGTCTGGTTCAGCACTTAGAATCTGACCCATATAATTCCAGCTGCACTTTTGAGTGATTGCATATTGTCATCTGCAGATGAGGGGGTAATCCCGTACTGCCCATCCAGCTTTTTGCCCCGGGGCCAGATGTCAGGCTACGGTTCCCTTGGTGGAGTGGCCTCCTTGCGGGCTTCAACTGGACAGAGAGGGCCTGGAGCTGTCCGGAGGAGGGACGAGGTGAGTCCAGGATGAAGGACAGCAGAACTACCTGGTATGGCTCAGTAGAGACATGATGTTAGTCCTGTAGTTGTTATCAGTGTTGATGTTCTAC
This sequence comes from Salmo salar, assembly GCF_965601325.2. Lineage (NCBI taxonomy): Eukaryota > Metazoa > Chordata > Actinopteri > Salmoniformes > Salmonidae > Salmo > Salmo salar. The sequence continues at coordinate 138,056,731 of NC_138299.1, forward strand.
TAAAGTCTAGTACTGTAGTGGGTTAATGTAAGGCAATGATTTGGTGATTATCCAAGACAAGTTTGGGTCTTAATAAGTGTTGATTGGTGAGGCACAGAGAGACAAGAGACCCAGTGGCCCAAGAGACACCTGGCTCTCCGCTGCTTTAATTTCTCTACCAGTCTGGGATGGTTTATCCAACATGTTGTTAATATTAATTCCAAATCAAGACTGCAGTGTTTCCATCTATAGTATGTTGCACAGGGTAGATTATGGACATGTCAAACTAATGTTTTGACAATGGCATAGATGTAGGCAAATATGGGGGGTCAGTAGATTTATGAGAGCGCAACATAAATGGAATACTCATATTTGTGTGGCTAAACCGTGGCTAAATTACAGTGTCAGGATTTGTTTTTGGCACCAGCCCCATGGGATGATTGTGTTGTGTGTTTGTTTACTTTCAGAACCTCATGTAGCTGGAAGCAGATTATGTGATGTGATGTTCTCCGCCATGTGTTTTTTAAAAGGTTGTTTTGCTTCTTCCATTTTTGCTGAAATCCAGCCTGTTGCCATGGTGTCAAAGAAGAGCTGAAGACGAAAGTGAGAGCATTTAGGCTTGCCACCTGCTTTTTCAATATTAGTTCATATTTGTGTTTTTTATTTATTCATAATTTGTATGTGATTTGATGTCCTGCCTCTGTATATAAACATCTTTGCAACTTTTTTTAAACATAACCTGGGATAAAGATAATATATTGTATTTTAAGAAAAGGGAAAGAAAGTCTTAAAATGACTATAGATATTATACATCAGATGTTTGAATGTACCTTATGTTTATTGTTTACCATGGTGATGTTTGTGTAATGAAAGGATATGAGGCAGAAACTGTTAACAAGACCTTCTGATAGTTGGGCATCTGTGAGGTTCTGTGAGTGTGTTAACAGTTTCTCTTTCTCTCTCGCGCGCTGTCATTGTGGAGTCAACCTCCTGCTTCTTCTGAACGGGCATATCGATCTTTTCAACAGCAGATGAAGCAGCCTTGTCATTTTAGGTTGTGATGCTGAAAATGTGTGATCCTATACCCTTGTTAAACACCAATTGTTATGTTCTGTCATCAGTGGAATGATTTGTTAAAAAATACCAATAAAACATTTGTTACTCTAAAGACATGTTTCTCTAGACTGTTTCCTGGAATCGATCTAGTGTAGGTAATCCTATCCTAAAAACCTGCTATATTGATTCACATTTACAATAAAAAAGTACCCTTTTCCCTGGGTTCTTTGTATTGTGCCACTGTGCACTGACTTTGATGTAATTGTTAACTGCTAAACCCAGACCGATTTCAGATTGGTTTTTCTGCCAGACAGTAGAAAGTAGTTAACAGTAAGGTGGTGAGGGGGACAACCCAACACAAAACTACAGTAGAGAACTGGATCAGGCAGGGATATTCTACAGTTAAAAGGTAACCAGAGGAGGGAGAAGTGTTTATTTTGTGTGGAATATTGGGCAGGATATGTGAGGTGTGTTAAATCAACTGACTGGCTGGGAGCGTGGTGGATGAGGTTGGGAGAGAGAGGAGCATGTGAGCTGTTCCACCTGAGACGCACTCTTCCCAGGCCTCTAGAAGCTCCTCTGTGTACAATATGAACCTCCTTTATTCTGTGTCTCTAGTGACTGGTACACTGGTATCAATCATAAATCCATGCAGTTATCTTTCAATAACTGGTCTCAAGTCATTCTGAAAACCTCCGCTTAAGATCCTGTTGTTAGGTAAGAACATGTAGGGGTTTGTCTGTATAGAATGTTTTTTCATCATAAATATAGGAACAGAAATAAACAAACATCTATTGAGATGTTTTATATCTGTGGCAGGGTTGGGGTCAATTCCATATAAATTAGTCAATTCAGGAGGTACACTAAAATTCAAATGCTCTTCAATGCTTTTCGATGAGGAACATTTTTTATTTTAATTTGATTTCTTTTTTTTTTATTGACTGGAATTGAAATGGAATTGACTCCAACCCTGATCAGCTGTATATGATGGGATTGTAAATATGAGAACTGATCTGTTCAGTAGAGATTCATATAGGTCAACCATGAACCCACCATGAACCCATACACACAGTAAGAACATAAAATACCTACATGTTTGATATCAATGGTAGATGATGGGATAATAAATGTAATGTAGATTATAAATCAAGCATGGTTGTCATCATGGAGAGATGATCCCATGTACTGTTGACTAAATACTCCAGAGTCAGTTACCATGTGGAGGATGACGTTGGCCAGATACTGGTTAGATGAGTAATAGAGGCCTGCGGAACTGGCTCCATATGTGGATGTATAACTTGATAGAAGGCACCATCTAGTGGCTGTTACATAGTGTACATAGGATGTGCAGATCATTATTAATTTAATTTAACTAGGCAAGTCAGCTAAGAACAAATTATTATTTACAATGACGGCCTACCCTAAACCAGACGAAGCTGGGGCCTATGGGACTCCCAATCACGGCTGGTTGTGATACAGCCTGGAATCGAACCAGGGTCTATAGTGACATCTCTAGCACTGAGATGCAGTGCCTTAGACCGCTGCGCCACTCGGAAGACCACATTAGGCCACACAGACGCTGTCATAATGGAGCATTTTTTTGTCTCTTAACTTGCTCAAGCATGACTCAAAATTTGAGCAAAACTAGTAAATTAATTCAAAATGTGTACAAAAAATATGTATATATTTATGCACTCACAACTTGCTTTGCTCGCTAAGTTGCTTTGGATAAAAGTGCATTTATTCTAAATGGCATTTATATTAAAAGAACTCTCAACAAATCACTGGCTGTTGACAGACATCTTCAGCCTAACGAAACACACACACACACAAAAAAATATATATATATGTATATATATATATATATATACAGTGGGGTCCGAAATTATTGACAGCCTTGATAAAGATGATAAATAATGACTGTATACAGTGCATTTGGAAAGTATTCAGACCCCTTGCCTTTTAACTCATTTTGTTACATTACAGCCTTATTCTAAAATTGAGTGAATTCGTTTTTTCCTCATCACTCTACACACAATACCCCATAATGACAAAGCGAAAAACAGGTTTTTCGAAATTATTGCACATTTATTAAAAATAAAAACAGAAATACCTTATTTACATAAGTATTCAGACCCTTTAATTGTAACGTTAGACTTGTTTACGTGCTGCTGTGCGGTTTGTTACTAACCTTACCTTGCTACCTGCCAACTTTACGGTTTTTAATTTTTAATTTCCGTTTTATATTTTTAGTTTTTCCCTCGCTTGACTTTTTTCATTCAACTTTTTCACTCCAGACGCTTTACCTCAAATCAAATCAAATCAAATGTATTTATATAGCCCTTCGTACATCAGCTGATATCTCAAAGTGCTGTACAGAAACCCAGCCTAAAACCCCAAACAGCAAGCAATGCATGTGAAAGAAGCACGGTGGCTAGGAAAAACTCCCTAGAAAGGCCAAAACCTAGGAAGAAACCTAGAGAGGAACCAGGCTATGAGGGGTGGCCAGTCCTCTTCTGGCTGTGCCGGGTGGAGATTATAACAGCACATGGCCTAGATGTTCAAATGTTCATAAATGACCAGCATGGTCAAATAATAATAATCATAGTAGTTGTCGAGGGTGCAACAAGCACGTCCGTTAACAGGTCAGGGTTCCAGGCCCTACACCCAAACAAGGGCACTGCATTCATCCACCTCTGGCCTGCTGGCCCCCCTACCTCTGAGGAAGCACAGTTCCCGCTCAGCCCAGTCAAAACTGTTCGCTGCTCTGGCACCCCAATGGTGGAACAAGCTCCCTCACGACGTCAGGACAGCGGAGTCAATCACCACCTTCCGGAGACACCTGAAACCCCACCTCTTTAAGGAATATCTAGGATAGGATAAAGTAATCCTTCTAACCCCCCCCCCCCCTTAAAAGATTTAGATGCACTATTGTAAAGTGGTTGTTCCACTGGATATCATAAGGTGAATGCACCAATTTGTAAGTCGCTCTGGATAAGAGCGTCTGCTAAATTACTTAAATGTAATGTAAATGTTCCATACCTGGACGTGATTCGTCAGGACCTCCACCAGCCGAAGCTAAGTAGTAACATTAACATTATGCCTTCTAATTGCTGTCGCTGTACTCATAATATACAGGAAAACGATCGCCTTATGGCGATGATAGCTGTGCTGCAAACCCAGCTTTAGATGCACTCGTTAGGCAAGGGTAATTTAAGTGTAGGAAAGGATGAAACAGCGCCTGTGCCACCAATAAGTACAGATAGTACAATTTTCTCATGGTTTCTGGAAGGAAATGCTGTAGGAATGCTCAACCGGTGTCGCTCATTCAGCCGACAGAAACTTTCAACTGGTTCTCTCCATTAAGCAACGGGTCGGAGTCAGAGGCCGAGCCTTCTCTGGTCTCTACTCCTCCCGTTACGGGGTCTGAGACTCCGGAAACTATCATCTCAAAAACAACACGTTTTTTTATTTCAGTGACATACGGAACCGGTCCGTATTTTATCTAACGGGTGGCATCCCTAAGTCTAAATATTCCTGTTACATTGCACAACCTTCAATGGTATGTCATAATTACGTAACATTTTGGCAAATTAGTTCGCAACGAGCCAGGCAATGAACGCAAAAGCAGTGACACATTTTCATGTTAGCAGGCAATATTAACTAAATATGCAGGTTTAAAAATATATACTTGTGTATTGATTTTAAAGAAAGGCATTGATGTTTATGGTTAGGTACATTGGTGTAATGACAGTGCTTTTTTCGCAAATGCGCTTGTTAAATCATCGCCCTTGTCACAGGCGTCGATGAAAGGTGACCAAAACGCAGCGGGTATATTGCTCATCTTCTTTTATTATTAATAAAGTGAACACTTAAACGAAAACAACAAACCGACAATCAACAGTTCTGCAAGGTACACAGACTATACAGAAAGCAACCACCCACAAACCCAAAGGAAAAAACAGGCTGCCTAAGTATGGCTTCCAATCAGAGACAACGAAAAACACCTGCCTCTGATTGGAAACCATACTCGGCCAAACATGGAAAAAAGAAACATAGAAATAGAAAACTAGAACCAAAATCCCCTAGAACCAAAAAACACAAAACACACAAAACAAACACCCCCTGCCACGCCCTGACTATACTACAATTACAAATGACCCCTTTACTGGTCAGGACGTGACACCCATTTGTCGAAGTAGGCTGTGATTCGATGAGAAATGAACACGGACCGCATCGATTATATGCAACGCAGGACACGTTAGATAAACTAGTAATATCATCAACCATGTGTAGTTAATTAGTGATTATGTTAAGATTGATCGTTTTTTATAAGATAAGTTTAATGCTAGCTAGCAACTTACCTTGGCTTCTTGCTGCCCTTGCGTAACAGGTAGTCAGCCTGCAATGCAGGCTCCTCGTGGAGTGCAATGTAAGGCAGGTGGTTAGAGCATTGGATTAGTAACCAGAAGGTTGCAAAAACGAATCCCTGAATCCCCCCTGAACAAGGCAGTTAACCCCCGTTCCTAGGCCGTCATTGAAAATAAGAATTTGTTCTTAATCTGACTTGCCTAGTTAAATAAAGGTGTAAAAAAAAAAATCGGTGGCCAAAAATACCGATTACCGATTGTTATGAAAACTTGAAATCGGCCATTCCGATTAATCGGTCGACCTCTCCTCTAAACCTTCAAGCTGCATACTGGACCCAATTCCAACTAAACTACTGACAGAGCTGCTTCCTGTGCTTGGCCCTCCTATGTTGAACATAATAAACAGCTCTCTATCCACCGGATGTGTACCAAACTCACCAAAAGTGGCAGTATAAAAGCCTATCTTGAAAAAGCAAAACCTCGACCAAGAAAATATAAAAAACTATCTGCCTATATCGAATCTCCCATTCCTCTAAAAAAAAATTAAAAGCTGTTGCGCAGCAACTCACTGCCTTCCTGAAGACAAACAATGTATACATAACGCATCAGTATTGTTTCAGACCCCATCATAGCACTGAGACTGCACTTGTGAAGGTGGTAAATTACCTTTTAATGGTGTCAGACCGAGGCTCTGCATCTGTCCTCGTGCTCCTAGACCTTAGTGCTGCTTTTGATACCATCAATCACCACATTCTTTTGGAGAGATTGGAAACCCAAATTGGTCTACACTGACAAGTTCTGGCCTGGTTTAGATCTTATCTGTCGGAAAGATATCAGTTTGTCTCTGTAGATGGTTTGTCCTCTGACAAATCAACTGTAAATTTCGCTGTTCCTCAAGGCTCCGTTTTAGGACCACTATTGTTTTCACTATATATTTTACCTCTTGGTGATGTCATTCGGAAACATAATGTTAACCTCTATGGGCTAGGTGGGACGTGACCTTCCCACTCTATTCAACAGCCAGTGGAACAGCGTGGCGCGAAATACAAAAAATCAAAAAAATGCAATAATTTAAATTTTTCAAACATACGACTATTTCACACCATTTTAAAGATAAGACTCTCATTAATATAACCACATTATCCGATTTCAAAAAGGCTTTACAGCGAAAGCAAAACATTAGATTATGTTAGGAGAGTACATAGCCAAAAGTAATCACACAGCCATTTTCCAAGCAAGCATATATGTCGCAAAAACCCAAAACACAGCTAAATGAAGCACTAACCTTTGATGATCTTCATCAGATGACAACCCTAGGACATTATGTTATACAATGCATGCATGTTTTGTTCAATCAAGTTCATATTTATATCAAAAACCAGCTTTTTTACATTAGCATGTGACGTTCAGATCTAGCATACCCCCCCCCCCCCCACCCCGCAAACATCCGGTGAATTTACTAAATTACTCACGATAAACGTTCACAAAAAACATAATCATTATTTTAAGAATTATAGATACAGAACTCCTCTATGCACTCGATATGTCCGATTTTAAAATAGCTTTTCGGTGAAAGCACATTTTGCAATATTCTCAGTAGATAGCCCAGCCATCACGGCTAGCTATTTAGTCACCGACCAAGTTTAGCCCTGACCAAACTCCGATTTACTATTACAAAAGTTTGATTACCTTTGTTGTCTTCGTCAGAATGCACTCCCAGGACTGCTACTTCAATAACAAATGTTGGTTTGGTCCAAAATAATCTATCGTTATATCCAAATAGCGGCGTTTTGTTCGTGCGTTCTAGACACTATCCGAAGTGTAAATAAGGGTTACGAGCATGGCGCAATTCGTGACAAAAGATTTCTAAATATTCCATTACCGTACTTCGAAGCATGTCAACCGCTGTTTAAAATCAATTTTTATGCCATTTTTCTCGTAAAAAAGCGATAATATTCCGACCGGGAATCTGCGTTTAGGTAAACAGAGGAAAGAAAACAAAGCATTCGGTCGACGCGGGCACGCGCCTGAGTCTCACAGTACTGTAACCAGCCACTACCCAAACGCGCTACTTTGTTTCAACCAGAGCCTGCAAAGCCACGATTCAGCTTTTTGCCGCCTTCTGAGAGACCATGTGAGCCGTAGGAAGTGTCACGTAACAGCAGAGATCCTTTGTAATGGATAGAGATGGCAAAGAAGGCCAAGAAATGGTCAGACAGGGTACTTCCTGTACAGAATCTAATCAGGTTTTGGCCTGTCAAATGAGTTCTGTTATACTCACAGACACCATTCAAACAGTTTTAGAAACTGTGGAGTGTTTTCTATCCAAAGCTAATAATTATATGCATATTCTAGTTTCTGGGCAGGAGTAATAATCAGATTAAATCGGGTACGTTTTTTATCCGGCTGTGAAAATACTGCCCCCTATCCATAACAGGTTAATGTGAGTCTGGAAGGAGAGTTTACAGTCTAACCAGACACCTAGGTATTTGTAGTTGTCCACGTATTCTAAGTCAGAGCCGTCCAGAGTACATTTACATTTACGTCATTTAGCAGCCGCTCTTATCCAGAGCGACTTACAAATTGGTGCATTCACCTTATGATATCCAGTGGATCAACCACTTTACAATAGTACATCTATATATATATATTTTTTTTTGGGGGGGGGGGTTAGAAGGATTACTATATCCTATCCCAGGTATTCCTTAAAGAGGTGGGGTTTCAGGTGTCTACGGAAGGTGGTGATTGACTCCGCTGTCCTGGCGTCATGAGGGAGCTTGTTCCACCATTGGGGTGCCATGGCAGCGAACAGTTTTGACTGGGCTGAGCGGGAACTGTGCTTCCGCAGAGGTAGGGGGGCCAGCAGGCCAGAGGTGGATGAACGCAGTGCCCTTGTTTGGGTGTAGGGCCTGATCAGAGCCTGAAGGTACGGAGGTGCCATTCCCCTCACAGCTCCGTAGGCAAGCACCATGGTCTTGTAGCAGATGCGAGCTTCAACTGGAAGCCAGTGGAGTGTGCGGAGGAGCGGGGTGACGTGAGAGAACTTGGGAAGGTTGAACACCAGACGGGCTGCGGCGTTCTGGATGAGTTGTAGGGGTTTAATGGCACAGGCAGGGAGCCCCGCCAACAGGGAGTTGCAGTAATCCAGACGGGAGATGACAAGTGCCTGGATTAGGACCTGCGCCGCTTCCTGTGTAAGGCAGGGTCGTACTCTGCGAATGTTGTATAGCATGAACCTACAGGATCGGGTCACCGCCTTGATGTTAGCGGAGAACGACAGGGTGTTGTCCAGGGTCATGCCGAGGCTCTTAGCACTCTGGGAGGAGGACACAATGGAGTTGTCCACCGTGATGGCGAGATCATGGAAAGGGCAGTTCTTCCCCGGGAGGAAGAGCAGCTCCGTCTTGCCGAGGTTCAGCTTGAGGTGGTGATCCATCATCCACACTGATATGTCTGCCAGACATGCAGAGATGCGATTCGCCACCTGGTTATCAGAAGGGGGAAAGGAGAAGATTAATTGTGTGTCGTCTGCGTAGCAATGATAGGAGAGACCATGTGAGGATATGACAGAGCCAAGTGACTTGGTGTATAGCGAGAATAGGAGAGGGCCTAGAACTGAGCCCTGGGGGACACCAGTGGTGAGAGCACGTGGTGCGGAGACGGATTCTCGCCACGCCACCTGGTAGGAGCGACCTGTCAGGTAGGACGCAATCCAAGAGTGAGCCGCGCCGGAGATACACAACTCAGAGAGGGTGGAGAGGAGGATCTGATGGTTCACAGTATCAAAGGCAGCAGATAGGTCTAGAAGAAGAGAGAGTTAGCTTTAGCAGTGTGGATAGCCTCCGTGACACAGAGAAGAGCAGTCTCAGTTGAATGACCAGCCTTGAAACCTGACTGATTTGGATCAAGAAGGTCATTCTGAGAGAGATAGCAGGAGAGCTGGCCAAGGACGGCACGTTCAAGAGTTTTGGAGAGAAAAGAAAGAAGGCATACTGGTCTGTAGTTGTTGACATTGGAGGGATCGAGTGTAGGTTTTTTGAGAAGGGGTGCAACTCTCGCTCTCTTGAAGACGGAAGGGACGTAGCCAGCGGTCAAGGATGAGTTGATGAGCGAGGTGAGGTAAGGAAGAAGGTCTCCCGGAAATGGTCTGGAGAAGAGAGGAGGGGATAGGGTCAAGCGGGCAGGTTGTTGGGCGGCCGGCCGTCACAAGACGCAAGATTTCATCTGGAGAGAGAGGGGAGAAAGAGGTCAAAGCATAGGGTAGGGCAATGTGAGCAGGACCAGCGGTGTCGTTTGACTTAACAAACGAGGATCGGATGTCGTCGACCTTCTTTTCAAAATGGTTGACGAAGTCATCCGCAGCGAGGGAAGGGGGGGGGAGGAGGATTCAGGAGGGAGGAGAAGGTGGCAAAGAGCTTCCTAGGGTTAGAGGCAGATGCTTGGAAGTTAGAGTGGTAGAAAGTGGCTTTAGCAGCAGAAACAGAGGAGGAAAATGTAGAGAGGAGGGAGTGAAAAGATGCCAGGTCCGCAGGGAGGCTAGTTTTCCTCCATTTCTGCTCGGCTGCCCGGAGCACTGTTCTGTGAGCTCGCAATGAGTCGTCAAGCCACGGAGCAGGAGGGGAGGACCGAGCCGGTCGGGAGGATAGGGGACATAGAGAGTCAAAGGATGCAGAAAGGGAGGAGAGGAGGGTTGAGGAGGCAGAATCAGGAGATTGGTTGGAGAAGGATTGAGCAGAGGGAAGAGATGATAGGATGGAAGAGGAGAGAGTAGCAGGAGAGAGAGAGCGAAGGTTGCGACGGCGCAATACCATCTGAGTAGGGGCAGAGTGAGTAGTGTTGCAGGAGAGCGAGAGGGAAAAGGATACAAGGTAGTGATCGGAGTAGTGATCGGAGACTTGGAGGGGAGTTGCAGTGAGATTAGTAGAACAGCATCTAGTGAAGATGAGGTCAAGCGTATTGCCTGCCTTGTGAGTAGGGGGGGACGGTGAGAGGGTGAGGTCAAAAGAGGAGAGGAGTGGAAAGAAGGAGGCAGAGAGAAATGAGTCAAAGGTAGATGTAGGGAGGTTAAAGTCACCCAGAACTGTGAGGGGTGAGCCATCCTCAGGAAAGGAACTTGTCAAGCTCATTGATGAACTCTCCAAGGGAACCTGGAGGGCGATAAATGGTAAGGATGTTAAGCTTGAATGGGCTAGTGATTGTGACAGCATGGAATTCAAATGAGGAGATAGACAGATGAGTCAGGGGAGAAAGAGAGAATGTCCACTTGGGAGAGATGAGGATTCCAGTGCCACCACCCCGCTGACCAGATGCTCTCGGGGTGTGCGAGAACACGTGGTCGGACGAGGAGAGAGCAGTAGGAGTAGCAGTGTTTTCTGTGGTAATCCATGTTTCCGTCAGCGCCAAGAAGTCGAGGGACTGGAGGGTAGCATAGGCTGAGATGAACTCTGCCTTGTTGGCCGCAGACCGGCAGTTCCAGAGGCTGCCGGAGACCTGGAACTCCACGTGGGTCGTGCGCGCTGGAACCACCAGGTTAGAGTGGCAGCGGCCACGCGATGTGAAGCATTTGTATGGCCTGTGCAGAGAGTAGAGAACAGGGATAGACCGACACATAGTTGATAGGCTACAGGAGAGGCTATGCTAATGCAAAGGAGATTGGCATGAAAATTAACTAAACAACTGGGGAAGCGAGAGAGCAGGGCCTCCCTCACTAACAATTCACTGAAACACTAAAACGCTAAAATATAACTTTTCTAGCTACTACTAGAAATTAAAGTAGTGATGCTGGACGGGCGGGCGGGTGCGGGCAGTGATCGATTGAATAGCATGCATTTAGTTTTACTTGCATTTAAGAGCAGTTGGAGGCCACGGAAGGAGAGTTGTATGGCATTGAAGCTCATCTGGAGGTTAGTTAACACAGTGTCCAAAGAGGGGCCAGAAGTATTCAGAATGGTGTCGTCTGCGTAGAGGTGGATCAGAGACTCACCAGCAGCAAGAGCGACATCATTGATGTATACAGGGAAGAGAGTCGGCCTGAGAATTGAACACTGCGGCACCCCCATAGAGACTGCCAGAGGTCCGGACAACAGGCCCTCTGATTTGACACACTGAACTCTATCAGAGAAATAGTTGGTAAACCAGGCGAGGCAATCATTTGAGAAACCAAGGCTGTCGAGTCTGCCAATAAGAATGTGGTGATTGACAGAGTCGAAAGCCTTGGCCAGGTCGATGAATACGGCTGCACAGTAATGTCTCTTATCGATGGCGGTTATGATGTCGTTTAGGACCTTGAGCGTGGCTGAAGTGCACCCATGACCAGCTCGGTAAACCAGATTGCATAGCGGAGAAGGTACGGTGGGATTCGAAATGGTCGGTAATCTGTTTGTTAACTTGGCTTTCGAAGACCTTAGAAAGACAGGGTAGGATAGATATAGGTCTGTAGCAGTTTTGGTCTAGAGTGTCACCCCCTTTGAAGAGGGGGATGACCGCGGCAGCTTTCCAATCTTTGGGAATCTCTGATGATACGAAAGAGGATTAACAGGCTAGTAATAGGGGTTGCAATAATTTCGGCAGATCATTTTAGAAAGAGAGGGTCCGGATCGTCTAGCCCCGCTGATTTGTAGGGGTCCAGATTTTGCAGCTCTTTCAGAACATCAGCTGGCTGTATTTGGGTGAAGGAGAAATGGTGGGGGCTTTGGCGGGTTGCTGTGGAGGGTGCCGGGCAGTTGACCGGGGTAGGAGTAGCCAGGTGGAAAGCATGGCCAGCCGTAGAGAAATGCTTATTGAAATTCTCAATTATAGTGGATTTATTGGTGGTAACAGTGTTTCCTAGCCTCAGAGCAGGGGCAGCTGGGAGGAGGTGCTCTTATTCTCCATGGACTTTACAGTGTCCCAGAACTTTTTTGAGTTTGTACTTACTACAGGATGCAAATTTCTGTTTGAAAAAGCTCGCCTTAGCTTCCCTAACTGTCTGTGTATATTTGTTCCTAACTTCCCTGAGAAGTTGCATATCACGGGGGCTATTCAATGCTAATGCAGAACGCCAGAGGATGTTTTTGTGCTGGTCAAGGGCAGACAGGTCTGGAGTGAACCAAGGATTATATCTATTCCTAGTTCTACATTTTTTGAGTGGGGCATGCTTATTTAAGTTGGTGAGGAAGGCACTTTTAAAGAATTACCAGGCATCCTCTACTGACGGGATGAAGTCAATGTCATTCCAGGATACCCCGGCCAGGTCGATTAGAAAGGCCTGCTCGCAGAAGTGTTTTAGGGAGCATTTGACAGTATTGAGGGGTGGTTGTTTGGTCGCAGACCCATTAAAGATGCAGGCAATGAGACAGTGATCGCTGAGATCTTGATTGAAAACAGCAGAGGTGTATTTGGAGGGCGAGTTAGTTAGGATGATATCTATGAGGGTGCCCGTGTTTACGGATTTGGGGTTGTCCCTGGTAGGTTAATTGAAAATTTGGTGAGATTGAGGGCATCAAGCTTAGATATTAGGATGGCCGGAGTGTTAAGCATGTCCCAGTTTAGGCCACCTAGTAGCACGAGCTCAGAAGATAGATGGGTGGCAATCAATTCACATATGGTGTCGAGGGCACAGCTGGGGGCAGAGGGTGGTCTATAGCAAGCGGCAACAGTGAGAGACTTGTTTCTGGAAAGGTGAATTTTTAGAAGTAGAAGCTCGAATTGTTTGGGTTCAGACCTGGATAGTAAGACAGAACTCTGCAGGCTATCTTTGCTGTAGATTGCAACACCGCCCCCTTTGGCAGTTCTATCTTGGTGGAAAATGTTACAGTTAGGGATGGAGATTTCAGAGTTTTTGGTGGTTTTACTAAGCCAGGATTCAGACACGGCTAAGACATCCGGGTTGGCAGAGTGTGCTGAAGCAGTGAGTAAAACAAATGTAGGGAGTAGGCTTCTAATATTAACATGCATGAAACCAAGGCTTTTACGGTTACAGAAGTCAACAATTGAGAGCACCTGGGGAGTGTGAGTGGAGCTAGGCACTGCAGGACCTGGATTAACCTCTACCTCACCAGACGAACAGAGGAGAAGTAGGATAAGGGTACGGCTAAAGGCTATACGAACTGGCCGTCTAGCACGTTCGGAACAGAGAGTAAAAGGAGCAGGTTTCTGGGAACGATAGCATAGATTCAAGGCGTAGTGTACAGGTAGGATGTGAGTACATTGGAGGTAAACCTAGGCATTGAGTAATGATAAGAGAGATATAGTCTCTAGAGACGTTTAAACCAGGTGGTGTGGGAGGTGGAACAACATGGTTGGTTAAGGCATATTGAGCAGGGCTAGAGGCTCTACAGTGAAATAAGACAGTAATCACTAATCAGGACAGTAATGGACGAGGCATATTGATATTAGAGAGAGGCATGCGTAGCCAAGTGAACATATGGGTCCAGTGAGTGGTTGGGCTAGCTGGGGACACGGCGATTCAGACAGTTAGCAGGCCGGTGCTAACAAGCTAGCAATTAGTAGGCCGGGGCTAAGAAGCTAGCAGTTAGCAGACCGGGGCTAGCAAGCTAGCAGTTAGCAGACCGGGTTAGCAAGCAAGCAGTTAGCAGACCGGGGCAAGCAAGCTAGCAGTTAGCAGACCGGGGCAAGCAAGCTAGCAGTTAGCAGACCGGGGCAAGCAAGCTAGCAGTTAGCAGACCGGGGCAAGCAAGCTAGCAGTTAGCAGACCGGGGCAAGCAAGCTAGCAGTTAGCAGACCGTGGCTAGCAAGCTAGCAGTTAGTAGACCGGGGCTAGCAAGTTAGCAGAAGGGCCTTTGGGGGATGTCGCGATGGAGGTAAGTCTGTTTTTGCCTCTTTGTGCGCTGACGTCTATAGACCAGTCGTGGATTAGTAGGGTTCCAAGTAGCTCTAGGTAGCTAGCAGGCCGCGGTTAGCAAAAAGGGCCTTCAGCGGAGGGGCCTGTTGGAATCCTCGGGCAGATTATGTCGGTATTCCAATCCTAGAGGATTGGCGGGGTTCCGTGCCTCGAACTGGCAGTAGAAGGGGTCCGGATATTGTAGCCCAGGAGTGGGCTTCGGTGGTAGCCCAGGAGCCCTAGCCGGGCTAGCTTCAGGCTAATTGGTGCTTGCTCCGGGATGGAAACACTAGCCAGGAGTAGTCACCTAGGATTGCGGTTAGCTAGTTGCGAAGATCCAGATGAAAATGTTCAGAGTTTGCGGTAGGAATCCAGGGATATGGAGAGAAAAAAATAGGTCCGTTATGCTCTGGTTTGAGTCACGTTATACGAACTGGCGAGAGCTTTCCGAGCTGAAGGTTAGCTGATGACCGCTAGCAGTGGTTTGCTGACTGATAGCTGGTAGGTAGTTAGCTGGCTAGCTTCAGCTGAGATATTCCAGATCCGAAGTAAATAGAAATTGCAACCCGCCACATTGGGTGCGGCGAGTTGCAGGAGAGTATTTAGAAGTTGAGGTTTAGTAAAATATTTTTAAAAGATATGCGAAGAAAAGGATATTAAAAGATATATACAAGGGACACGACAGGACAAAGACAAAGACCTCTTACTGCTACGCCATCTTGGATGAATCATACTGGAATCATACTTCATTAATATATTTAAATATATATAAGTATGCCCCTGATATACTAAAGCATATTTAAAATGATTTAAATTGGAACTATTTTAAATGCATTTAATATTTGTGTTTTATTAGCATTTAAGTACAGTGCATTCGGAAAGTCTTAAGACCCCTTCACTTTTTCCATTACGTTACAGCCTAATTCTAAAATGGATTACATACATTGTTCCCTCACAAATCTACACACAATACCCCATAATGACGAAGTGAAGATCGTTTTTTTCTTTTTTAAATTTCGCAAATTTATAAGAAAACAAAACCAGAAATACCTTATTTACATACAGCACCTGTCAAAAGTTTGGACACCTACTCATAAAAGGGTTTTTCTTTCTTTTTAGTATTTTCTAAATTTGAGAATAATAGTGAAGACATCAACACTGTGAAATAACACATATGGAATCATGTAGTAACCAAAAAAGTGTTAACCTCTCTAGGGTATGTGGGACGAAATCGTCCCACCTACTCAACAACCAACAGCCAGTTCTGCCGCCTTCTGAGAGCCTATGGGAGCCGTAGGAAGTGTCACGTTACAGCAGAGATCCTCAGTTTTCAATAAAGAGAGTGTAGAAGGCCAAGAAATGGTCAGAGAGGGCACTTCCTGTAAGGAATCTTCTCAGGTTTTTGCCTGCCATATGAGTTCTGTTATACTCACAGACACCATTCAAACAGTTTTAGAAACTTTAGGGTGTTTTCTATCCAAATCAAACAATTATATGCATATTCTAGTTTCTGGGCAGTAGTAATAACCAGATTAAATCGGGTACGTTTTTTATCCGGCCGTGCAAATACTGCCCCCTACCCTAGAGAGGTTAAATAAATCAAAATATATTCTATATTTGAGATTCTTCGAAGTAGCCACCTTTGCCTTGATGCCAGCTTTGCACACTCTTGGCATTCTTTCAACCAGCTTCAATAGGAATGATTTTCCAACAGTCTTGAAGGAGTTCCCACAGATGCTGAGCACTTGTTGGCTGCTTTTCTTTCAATCTGTGGTCCAACTCATCCCAAACCATCTCAATTGGGTTGAGGTCGGGTGATTGTGGAGGCCAGGTCATCTGATGCAGCACTCCATCACTCTCCTTGGTCAAAAAGACCTTACACAGCCTGGAGGTGTGTTGGGTTATTGTCCTGTGGAAAAACAAATGATAGTCCCACTAAGCGCAAGCCAGATGGGATGGCTTATCACTGCAGAATGCTGTGGTAGCCATGCTGGTTAAGTGTGCCTTGAATTCTAAATAAATCATTGACAGTGTCACCAGCAAAGCACCCCTACACCATCACACCTCCTCCTCCATGCTTCACGGTGGGAACCACACATGCAGAGATCATCCGTTCACTTACTCTGCGTCTCACAAAGACACGTAGGTTGGAACCAAAAATCTTGAATTTGGACTCATCAGACCAAAGGACAGATTTCCGCTGGTCTAATGTCCATTGCTCGGGTTTCTTGGCCCAAACAAGTCTCTTCTTATTATTGGTGTCATTTTGTAGTGGTTTCTTTGAAGCAATCTGACCATGAAGGCCTGATTCACGTAGTCTCCTCTGAACAGTTGATGTTGAGATGTGTCTGTTACTTAAAATCTGTGAAGCATTTATTTGGGCTGCAATCTGAGGTGCAGTTAGCTATAATTGTCACACCCTGATTTGTTTCAGCTTTCTTTTTGCTTGTCTCCACCCCCCTCCCAGTGTCGCCCATCTTCCCCATTATCCCCTCTGTATGTATACCTGTGTTCACTGTTTGTCTGTTGCCAGTTCGTTTGTTCATGAAACCTACCAGCGTTTGTTCCCCTGCTCCTGCCTGTTTCTTGCTCCTGTTTTCTAGTCCTTCCCGGTTTTGACCATTCTGCCTGCCCTGACCCTGAGCCTGCCTGCCGTTCTGTACTTTACCCCACCGTACTTGATTATTGACCTCTGCCTGCCCTGACCCTGAGACTGCCTGCCGTTCTGGACCCTTTGCACCCTCTCTGGATTATTGACCCCTGCCTGCCTTTGACCAGTCGTTTGCCTGCCCCTGTTTCAGATATAAACTTTTGTTTCTTCGACAGTGTCTGCATCTGGGTCATACCTGAAATGTGATAGTACGAACTGACCATGACTGACCCAGCAGACTCGGACCAGCTCCGCATCGCCCTCTCCTCCTAAGATGCCACCATTGGAAGGCACGAGGAGTTGCTTCGTGGTCTTATTGAAGGGTTTCAGACCTTGACCGAAAGTCACAACCAAGCATTGAACACATTTCTAGAGCAATTCCATGGGTTGTCTACTATGCAGCCTACCACGACGGTAACCTCCCAGCCCCTCAGTAACCTGTCTGTTAGCAGCGCCGTCACCCCGGTCTCCCGGGAACATGGCTTACCTCCCCCAGAGCACTTCGATGGAAAGTTGGGCACCTATCGGGCGATTCTACCTCAGTGTTCACTCATCATCGAGTTGCAGCCCTCCTCCTTCCCCTCGGACCGCTCTAAGATAGTGTACCTCATCACGCTGATGTCCGGGAGGGCTCTCGCCTGGGCTACGGCAGTATGGGAACAACAGTCGGCCGTATGCTCCAGACTGGAGGAATTCGTGGCAGAGGTAAAGAAGGTTTTCGATGCTCCATTGTCCGGGAGAGAGGCTGCCCGGAAGTTACTCAAGCTTTGACAAGGCTCCCACAGTGTGGCAGACTACGCAGTGGATTTCCGCACGTTGGTAGCTGAGATTGCCTAGAACCCGGAAGCACTGTCGACATGTTCCTGCATGGAGTTTCAGAGGAAGTAAAGGACGAGCTTGCTGCTCGGGAACTACCGACGGATCTCGACTCGCTCATTGCCTTGACCATTCGGATCGATGGGCGACTACGGGAACGTAGGAAGGAGAGGAGATTCGATTTCACTTGCCCGTCTTTGGATTCCACCTCACCTCCGAGGTATCACGGAAGTCCCCGACGGCTCCGTTGCCGAGAGAACCCGAGGCTAGCCGAGTAACCCCGAGAGTCTCCGGAGGCTGCCGATTCACCTCTTCCCGAGCCCATGCAACTAGGCAGAGGTAGGCTGTCTCCAGATAAATGGCTATACAGGCTTCACATTAAGAGCTGCCTGTATTGCGGGACTACTGGTCATTTTGTCTCCACCTGTCCACTAAAAGCCCAGGCTCTCCGGTAGGAGTGAGTACTCTGGTGGGCCATACGGAGAACTTTTCCTCTCCCCTTACTCGCATCCCTTTTCATGCCATGTTGCTGTGGGGGAACCAGTCGAAATCTCTCCGGGTCCTCAATGTGTCACGACTTCCGCCGAAGTCGGTCCCTCTCCTTGTTCGGGCGGTGTTCGGCGGTCGACGTCACCGGCCTTCTAGCCATCACTGATCCATTTTTCATTTTCCAATGGTTTTGTCTTGTCTTCCTTCAAACCTGGTTCCAATCCCATCAATTACATGTTGCGTATGTAACCCTCTGTTTCCCCTCATGTCTTTGTCGGAGATTGTTTATTGTAAGTGTTTGTGTACGTCTGTACTGGTGTGCGTCGGGTTATGTTTACCCATTGATTTTTATTATTATGTTTTCCGGTGTTTTTCTTTTTAATAAACTGCGCCGTTGGAAACACAGTTCTTTCTCTCCTGCGTCTGACTTCTCTGCCGCCAGTTAAACACCCCTTACACATTAACTCCGGGGCCGATGAGAGCTTTATGGACGCTACCCTGGCTTCCGAGCTGGATATCCCCACTCAGCCCCTCTCCATTCCCATGGATGTTAGAGCACTGGACGGGCGCTCTATAGGTCGGGTCACACACAATACCACCCCCGTCAACCTACGTGTGTCAGGGAACCACAGCAAGACGATCCAGTTCCTGCTCATTAAGTATCCTCAGGTTCCCGAGGTATTGGGATTCTCTTGGCTCCAGTGACACAATCCCCTTATTGACTGGTCTGCCGGTGCCATCATGGGCTGGAGCCCGTGAAGGCCTGAAGTCAGCGCAGCCTGTCCCAGGACATCTTCCTGGGGCCTCGGAAGTTGCCCCGGACTTCTCCACCATTCCCGCAGAGTACCAGGACCTCCGGGAGGTGTTCAGTAAGGTCCGGGCCACTTCGCTTCCGCCGCACTGACCATATGACTGCGGGATTGATCTTCTCCCATGCACCACTCCGTCCCGGGAATGACTGCACTCTCTGTCGGGTCCGGAGACCAAGGCTATGGAGACCTACATTGAGGACTACCTAGCTGCTGGGTTCATCCACCCTTCTGCCTCCCCCACCGGCACAGGGTTCTTCTTTGTGGAGAAGAAGGACAAAACCCTGCGCCTGTGCATCGACTACCGAGGTCTCAACGATATCACGGTGAAGAACCACTACCCACTACCTCTCATCTCTCCTGCCTTTGAGCCGCTCCAGGGGGCCACCATGTTCTCCAAGCTGGTGGGTATTCGGGAAGGGGACGAGTGGAAGTCTGCCTTCAACATGGCCAGCGGCCACTACGAGTACCTGGTCATGCACTTTGGCCTTACCAATGCCCCTGCTGTGTTCCAGGCGCTCGTTAACGATGTTCTCCGTGACATGTTGAACCGGTTCGTCTTCGTCTACCTCGATGACATCCTTGTCTTCTCCCGCTCCACCCAAGAACACGTGCTCCATGTCCGACAGGTTCTCCAATGCCTCCTGGAGAACCAGCTTTTTGTAAAAGCAGAGAAGTGCTAATTCCATCGCCCCATCATCCCCTTTCTGGGTTACATCATCGCTGCAGGGAGCGTACAGATGAATCCCAAGAAGGTGAGCGGTGGTGGATTGACCCCAGCCTACGTCCAGAGTGCAGCTGTTCCTGGGTTTCGCCAACTTTTATCAGCGCTTTATCCAGGGCTACAGCACCCTAGCTTCCCCCCTGTCTGCACTCACCTCTCCCAAGGTTCCGTTCACATGGTCCCCAGCTGCTAATTGGGCGTTCCGGGATCTCAAACACTGCTTCACCACAGCTCCCATCTTGGTTCATCCTGACCCGTCCCGCCAGTTTGTGGTGGAGTCCGATGCTTCGGATGTTGAAGTGGGCGCTGTCCTGTCCCAATGGTCTGCCCTGGACCTCAAGTTGCATCCCTCTTCGCCTTCTTCTCCCACCGCCTCAACGCCACAGAGAGGAACTATGATGTGGGGAATCGTGAGCTTCTCGCGGTGAAGATGGCGTTGGAGGAGTGGAGGCACTGGCTGGTGAGGGCGGAACATCCATTAACTGTGTGGACCGATAACAAGAACCTGGAATATCTCCACACCACCAAGCGCCTCAATTCCAGGCAGGCTAGGTGGGCCCTATTGTTCACCCGGTTCAACTTCTCCCTCTCCTACCGGCCGGGATCCAAGAATGTCAAGCCAGATGCACTGTCACGTCGCTATAGCCCCACGACTACTACCCCAGAACCTGAGACCGTCCTTCCCGCCTGGCGACGGGACTCAGCTGGGGAATAGGGAAGCAGGTTCGGGAGATGCAACATTCCCAGCCGAACCCCGGGGGGGGGGGTCCAGATAACCGGATGTTCATGCCTGATGCGGTCCGTTCACTCCTCCAGGCTTGCCTGCCACCTGGGCTACCGGCAGACCCTGGCTTTTGTGCGACAACACTTTTGGTAGCCTATCATGGTTCCTGACATCTCCGCATTTGTTGCCGCTTGCACGGTCTGTGCACAGAACAAGACTCCTCGGCAAGCTCCGGCTGGTCTCCTCCAACCTCTGCCTGTCCCTCACCGTCCCTGGTCTCACATCTCCCTGGACTTTGGCACGGGTCTCCATGATGGCAACACCGCCATCCTTACCATTGTGGATCGGTTTTCCAAAGCCGCTCACTTCATTCCTCTCCCCAAGCTACCCTCTGCCAAGGAGACAGCCCAGCTCATGGTGCAGCACGCCTTCCGGATCCATGGACTGCCCGTTGACATGGTCTCCGACCGGGTCCTCAATTCTCGTCCCGGTTCTGGAATGCGTTCTGCACCCTCATTGGGTCAGCCTGTCCTCCGGGTTCCACCCCCAGTCCAACGGCCACTCGGAGTGAGCCAACCAGGACCTTGAGACTGACTACTCTGCGCTGCCTGGTCTCCGCCAACCCCACCACCTGGAGCCAGCAGCTTGTGTGGGTCGAATACGCCCGCAACACCCTTCCCTGCTCTGCCACGGGCCTATCCCCTTTTGAGTGTTCCCTGGGGTATCAGCCCCCGCTCTTCGCAGAAGGCATACCTTCTGCCCAGATATTTGTTCACCGCTGTCGTCGTACCTTGAGGAGAGCCCGGTCGGCCCTTCTCAAGAGCACCTCCAGGTATCAACGACAAGCGGATCGTCACCGGACCCCGGCTCCCCGGTATCGTCTCGGGCAGATGGTACGGCTGTCCACGCGGAATCTTCCCCTCCGGGTGAAATCCCGTCGTTTGCCTGCCCCTGTTTTAGAAATAAACTTTTGTTTCTTCAACACTGTCTGCATCTGGGTCATACCTGAAACATGATAATAATGAACTTATCCTCTGCAGCAGATGTAGCCAGTTTCATTATAGCATTTGATGGTTTTTGCGACTGCACTTGAAGAAACTTTCAAAGTTCTTGAAATTTTACAGATTGACTGACCTTCATGTCTTAAAGTAATGATGGACTGTCATTTCTCTTTGCTTATTTGAGCTGTTCTTGCCATATGGACTTGGTCTTTTACCAAATAATCTATCTTCTGAATACCACCCCTACCTTGTCACAACACAATTGATTGGCTCAAATGCATTAAGATGGAAAGAAATTCCGCAAATTAACTTTTAACAAGGCACACCATTTAATTTAAATTAATTCCAGGTGACTACCTCATGAAGCTGGTTGAGAGAATGCCAAGAGTGTGCAAAGCTGTCATCAAGGCAAAGGGTGGCTACTTTGAAGAACACTTTTTTGGTTACTACATGATTCAATATGTGTTATTTCATAGTTTTGATGTCTTCACAACTATTCTACAATGTAGAAAATAGTAAAAATAAAGAACAACCCTGGAATGAGTAGGTCTGTCCAAACTTTTGACTGGTACTGTATATTTCTCATAAATTAGAAGTATACTAAAATGGTATTTGAATTAGAATTCCTGTATTGTTATTTTTACAAATAAAGTGTATTTATAATGTGTTTCAAGTTTACTTTTACAAATACACTTCTACTCATTAACCACATTAGCTATTGTAATTATCCATGTATAGGTTACCTTTTTTCAGTGAATGTTAACATGCTATTTATAAAGCAGTTGTGGCTGGAGCAACAATTTAAAAGTAACATATATGATACAGTACTTGTGCATCAGTGGCATTTCACACTTTAGTTGTTCACATTACAGTGATAAAGTACCATTTCAATAAAATGTGTAATTGAAAGCACAACATTATTCAGTTTGAAAATGAACATCAAAACATTTGAATAAGCTAAAAATTAGAACAATATAATATTATAAATTATAAAAAAAATGCAGAAAAGGATGCTATTATTATTATTATTATTATTAACTATTATTTTAGCGTTTTTTTGAACGTAAACTTTAAATATATTTTGTGGACATTTAAGTTGAATATACTTTTGTGAAAGTATACTTAAGTATATTTTCTTGAGATATGAAAAGTATACTTTCAGGAAGCATGTTTCTCAGCTGTGCATGTTTCCTTAGTGGAATAAACAATTGTTATCATTGTCAACTTTCTCTGCACTCTTCTGAACAGGAATTAAGAAAGTACTTAACTCCTCATTGGCACTGAAACTACATTACCTCGCAAAAGTATTCATACCCCTTTGGATTCTTCACATTCTATTGTTACAAATGGGACTATGCATTTAATGTGATATAGATTAGATTAGAAATCAAGCATGGTTGACATCATGGAGAAAATTTGCAGAGATGATCACATGTACTGTTGACAAAATACTCCGGAGTCAGATACCATGTGGAGGATGACAAGAAACACTCACATGCTTATTACCAATTGGCCAGATACTGGTTAGATGAGTAATAGAGGCCTACGGAACTGGCTCCATACTCATTTGGACTTATTCACATTTTATTGTTACAAAGTGGGATTAAAAGGGATTTAATTGTGATGTTTTGTCAACAATCTACACAAAATACTCTGTCAAAGTGGAAGATTTTTTTTTTTAAATTGTAAAGATTGATAAAAATGTAATAGCTAAAATATAGTCATTGCATAAGTATTCAGCCCCATGAGTCAATACATGTTAGAAACACATTTGGCAGTGATTACAGCGGTGAGTTTTCTTGGGTAATTCTCTAATTGTTTTACAAACCTGGATTGTGCAATATTATCCCGTTATTCTTTTCATAATTGTTCAAGTGCTGTCAAGATGTTGGGGATTGTGAATTCCCCCCCCAGTGTCTGATGTAAAGCAGAATGAAGCAGGTTTTCCCTACAATTTTTCCTGTGCTTAGCTCCATCCTGGTTTTTTTTATCCTGAAAAAAAACGAATCCGTATCTGCTGATGTCAAGCATAGCCATTCCATGATGCACTTACCACCATGCTTGAAAATAAGTAGGCAGTTATTCAGTGATGTGTTGTGTTGGATTTACCCCCAAACATAAGGCTTTGCATTTAGGCCAAAAAGTGTATTCCTTTGTCGTGTTTTTTTGGAGTCTTACTTTAGTGCCTTGTTGCATACAAGATGCATGTTTTGCATTTGTATTCTGTATATTTGTATTCTTCTTTTCACTCTGTCATTTAAGTCATTGTGGAGTCACTACAATGTTGTTGATTCATCCTCAGTTTTCTCCCATCACAGGCATTGAACTCTGTAACTGTTTTAAAATCACCAAGTGTTGAAATCATACAGAGAATTTGAGTTCATTGTTGACAAAAATAATTAAATTAAATACATTTTAATCGCACATTGTAACACAATATAGAGTGAAGAATACACTTGCTGTATACTTATAGTGTACTTGATCACTCATAAGCAGAGTTTGAATGAATATACTGAATTCCAATTAGTGTTTGAAGTTGAAGTACAGTTTTAATGAGTCTGTACGTTTAATGATAGTGAGCATATAGTATACTTAAAGACTGAAAAACAATTAATTTAAAGTACACTTTTAATAAGCATATTGAAGGTTGATGATAGTGTATTTATAGTATACTAAAAGACTGAAATAGCAATGAATATAAAGTACAATTTTAATAAGTGTGTTGAAGTGTAATTATAGTATATGTATATATATATATATATATATATATATATATATATATATATATATATATATATGTGTGTGTAGTATATAGTATAGAATAGTACATTTCGTATTTTAAGTATATTATTATAATTTTTTATATATAAGAACACTTTAGTATACTTGTAATTTATTAAATATATTTATTTTTGCTTTGGATTTCATTCTCCGGACTTGAAACCCACTGAAAACCTATGGTTTGAATTGAAGAGGGCAGTCTATAAGCGCAGACAAAGGATATCAAGGATCTGGAAGGATTCTGTATGGAGAAATGGTCTTAAGATCCCTCCCAATGTGTTCTCCAACACATACATTTCTTTAGAAAAAGACTTCACGCTGTTATTCTTGCAGGGCTAGGTATTAAAAAAGGGGTGTCAATCATTTTGACTCCTACCTTTTTGAGAGAAAAAAAGTATTACTTGTTAAACAAAATCTTTTTCTCGGAGCAATTGTATGAGTTTAAAATAATATAATTTTCCCATTTATTTGAGCATAGCTCAGTATTTGAATTATTTATTTCATACAGTCATTTTTGCTCATCTTTATCAAGGCTGTCAATAATTTCAGACCCCACCGTGTATATACAAATTTAAAACATGTTCCTGCCTCCCAAAAAACGTAACTCTCCACCAAAAAATGTTAAATACATAATTATTGATTGCTTTTACTGAAAATTTGTTAATTATGGAATAGCACTGAATAACTAGAATCACTGTTTTGTGACTATGAAATACATTTACCACCATTTGTTCAAGACACCTGCTACCCTAGCAGGGGAAAGTGTTACATAGTGACTCATATTCATCACAGTGTGTATTTAAAGCTGCTTTTTGGATCAAGGTCAGAGAATTACTGGCCAGTTGAAATTCAATTAATTGAATGCAGTTTTGGGAGTTCAATTGTAGTTTCGATAAAGATTTTAATATTTTAACATCTGATGTTGTGAGAGATAAGATTATCTAAATGTAACTTTCCCAACATGAGAGCCCAAACTATACTTTTGAAAATGTTCTGTGTGAAATAACTATGTGAAATGTACTTTTACTGCATAGTGTGGGAGCCTATTGCTAACCCATGTCCACTGTGGATGGTAGTGCAGCATTTTGAATTATACCCCTGTGTCATCAGTATTACTGTGACTTACCCAGCACTTCAATAGTTTTGTATTTTCAGCAGATTCTCTAAAACACAAAACTCATCCCCTGTGATTGGTTGTGGCTCAGCATGCTCTATTGTGCCTCGAGGCCGTTTGTTCGCCTGGTTTCCGACACACAAACTAAACTTTCCTGCCAGCCTGGGCAATACTGGGCTCCGGAGTGCCTTGACAACCCCCCTGTAATATTGGAATTTCTAACTTTTTTTCAAAAAGGATAATAAAGGTAGGTTGTTACTTACCTAAAATTTGACGTAATGTGTGCTTTGACATGATGTAGGTGACTTAAAGTTAATATTTCTTCAGAGAAAGGACAGAAGAGAGGACAGAAGAGAGAGGACAGAAGAGAGACAGATCAGTCATGTCAGGGTAAATACAGTGTATCAAAGCTAAAACTATGTGCCACATTTGAAAATACCTTGCTCTAACAAACTGTCTAAAAGCAGCAGGCCTATGGTAAAACAAGTGGAATATGAATGTGTACCTTGAAAGATTATTATTTTCAAAATATCATTGATTCAGACCCTTTCAACTATTCAAAGCATGCAATGTTGTGTTACTCTATACTGTATTCACCAGCCATGAGATGGTAGTGTATAGAGATGCTTCAGTGTCCCAGCCAGATGTGCTGTAGGCTAACTGTCTCCTCTGTCAGTGTGCTTGGCAGGATGTACAGCTTCATGGGCGGTGGGTTGTTCTGCGCTGGAGTCGGGAACATACTCCTTATTATCTCCACAGCAACCGATTACTGGATGCAGTATCGTCAATCTAACAACTACATGCATCAGGGCCTGTGGCGCTACTGTATGCCAGGGAAATGCATGACACATACAGATAGCATTGGTAAGAGCAACATGTCTCCTTTGTCATCAAATGTACTGTAAGTTAAATAAAGGCCTTGATGAGGTCACGTTCAGTCATTTGTTCCATGCTGTGAATATCTAGTGTAAAATCATTTCCACAATAAAGGAATCAGCTCCTTTTATTTGAGCAGGTTTAGTTGCTAATAAATCACCACATTTCAATAGTTGGGGCAATATTTTGAATATTGTGTAATAAGTAATTGTTAAGTGATGTGTCACATTTGAGTAAAGTGTGAAATGTAATTCAGTAGTAGACAGGAATAGTAGTAATGCTTATTGGGTAAGTACCTGTACTGTACTGAGTATCAGCCTTGTCCTCTCTGTCACCAGCGTACTGGGATGCCACCCGTGCCTTCATGATCCTCTCCCTGCTGGCCTGCTTCATTGGCATTGTGATCGGCGTCATGGCTTTCATACGCTCCTCCTCCTTCAGTGGGTTTGACAAGACGTTTGCTGCCGGCATCCTCTTCTTCATCTCCTGTAAGTGTTTCCTTCCCCCTCCTCCTGTCATTTCTCCCTGTCACTCTCTATATCAAGCATAGAAATAGAATGAATTAATTCCATGCGATCAAGTCCCTGTTGAGGGATGTGATAAAGGGAATAAAGCAGTGTTTGATTGACTACTCTCCACAGGTTTCTTTGTACTGCTAGCGATGGCTGTGTACACTGGGGTGACGGTGAACTACTATGGGAAACGATATGGGAACTGGCGCTTCTCCTGGTCCTACATCATGGGTTGGGTGGCCGTGGTTCTCACTTTCTTCTCAGGTAGGATGATGTGGTTCTGCCTATAGAGCTAAATGCATTCATTTACTATCTGTGTGTCCCAAATGGCAAACTATTGCCTGTAGTGTTCTACGTTTGACCAAGGCCCATAGGGCTCTGTAGTGCACTATATAAGCAGTAGGGTGCCATTTTAGATGGCTCAGTCCAACATGATTAATTTGAATATTTTTTCTTCTTCACATAAGTAAATAATCCAGTGGACAGTATGTCCATGAACTGAATGGTATTGTCTTCCCATTTTCTTTTACAGGTATCTTCTACATGTGTGCCTACAGGATGCATGAATGCCCGAGAAACTCCAACTCCCGCTGATTTGACAAACAAAACAAAACACAGCTGACACCGGGGTTTACACACCAACAGTAGCTATGTCATTTCTTGTTTACCTGACCACTATTGAATATGCAATAAAAAGGGTAAATCCAATTGTGTGTCTTCTTTTTATTGCGTGGTATTCATCTGTCTGATATGAAGAATATACACCACGGTTATGGTAATGTCCAGTTAGAAGTTTGAACGTTTCTTTAATGCTGCATTATGTAACTTTTTGGGTGACCCGACAAATTCATAAAAATATGAGTTATAGATCAGTCATTCTGATTAATAGCAAATCTAAGTGGTAAATATGTTCTATTTGCAACATTTCTATGGTTCCCGTTCTTAAGTTTCATTTTTGCATCTTTTACATTCAGTTTTGTACACCAGCTTCAAACAGCTGAATATACAATATTTTTGGTTATGTAAATATATTTCAGCGGTTTAAATAGTACAGTGATTCTCTCTACACACTCTATGTGCTTTTTATTGTAACAACTGAAATTAGGCAAACTATTATAATTTTAGCAACCAGGAAATGGCGAGTGATTTCTGCATAGCACAGCTTTAACATCTAAATGATAAAGCCTGATGGTCATCAAGACTGTCATAGGTGTCAAAATTAAAAGGAGGATCTGGAAGAGCGTGAATTCAAGAGACTCTTTCTTTTTTAATAGTTATCTTTAGCCAACAGTGCAGTGCAAAGACCAAAACATTTTGCAGTCACAGAATTCCACTTGTGAAAAACATGCTCTGTATAGTAACCATTCACTGGTTAAACTGAAAATGTTTAACAATAGGTAGAACAGTGCCCATGAAAAATATTCAATTCATTGGTTGCTTTCAGCATAAAAAGATGAATGACCAAAACAAACATAAGTAGTCAATGCAGATTGTGAAAATAAAGGTTCAGCCCATTCCAAGCTTTAGAATGGTGACCACTATTTAGCCATATCCAATCAGGAGTAAATGTATACTCGGAATGGTTTAGTCGACTTCCTCAATGGTTGGTCCAGAGGATCCGCCTCCTCCGTGTGTGGCACCACCAGCCCCTGGCATCCCTCCTGGCATCCCTCCTGGCAACCCCCCGGGCATGCCCCCTGCAGCCTGGTACAGCTTGGTGATGATTGGGTTACACACCTTCTCCAGCTCCTTCTGATGGTGCTCAAACTCCTCCTTTTCTGCAGACTACAAGGAGAGAGAAAGAGAAAGATAGACATTAGTGCTCCAACCTCCTTGTTGAACCACCAGACATTTGTTTAATCAAATTACAATGAGGGACTCAGAGCGCTATACTTGATTTTAGATATGAACATTAATCCACTCCATTCTGGTTGAAAGACCCAGAGGCAGTAACTGTACCTGGTTCTTATCCAGCCAGCTGATGACCTCGTTGCACTTGTCCATGATCTTCTGTTTGTCCTCGTCGCTGAGCTTGCCCTTGAGCTTCTCGTCCTCCACGGTGGACTTCATGTTAAAGGCGTACGACTCCAGGCCGTTTTTGGACGCCACCTTGTCCCTCTGGACGTCGTCCGCAGCTTTGTACTGCTCAGCCTCCTGGACCATGCGCTCTATGTCCTCCTTACTCAGACGACCTATGGAGAGAGGGACAGACAATGAGATGGAGGCTTTGTTAAAGCATTGTTGGAGAGGACATCCCTATTTAAAATGGTGTGCTTACTTTACAATAGCATAGTATTTAAAGCTACATTCTGGGGTTCAGATGTTCAAGATTCAAAGGGTAAATATCAATAAATTGAAATGACAGTGAACAGATTCCCAGATCCCAGACTATAGACTAAAAACGCAATCTGTGATGGGATCATCCATGTTTGGACATATATATACAGTTGAAGTCGGAAGTTTACATACACCTTAGCAAATTACATTTAAAAACTCGGTTTTTCACAATTCCTGACATATATCCTCGTAAAAATTCCTCGTTTTAGGTCAGTTAGGATCGCCACTTTATTTTTAGAATGTGAAATGTCAGAATAATAGTAGAGAGAATGATTTATTTAAGCTTTAATTTCTTTCATCACTTTCCCAGTGGGTCAGAAGTTTACATACACTCAATTAGTATTTAGTAGCATTGCCTTTAAATTGTTTAACTTGGGTCAAGCGTTTCATGTAGCCTTCCACAAGCTTCCCAAAATAAGTTGGGTGAATTTTGGCCCATTCCTCCTGGCAGAGCTGGTGTAACTGAGTCAGGTTTGTAGGCCTCCTTGCTCGCACACGCTTTCTCAGTTCTGCCCACAAATGTTCTATAGGATTGAGGCCAGGGCTTTGTGATGGCCACTCCAATACCTTGACTTTGTTGTCCTTAAGCCATTTTGCCACAACTTTGGAAGTATGCTTGGGGTCATTGTCCATTTGGAAGACCCATTTGCAACCAAGCTTTAACTTCCTGACTGATGTCTTGAGATGTTGCTTCAATATATCCACATAATTTTATAATTTCTAAAATGTTTACATTTTTTATACACTGCTCAAAAGAAAAAGGGAACACTTAAACAACACAATGTAATTCCAAGTCAATCACACTTCTGTGAAATCAAACTGTCCACTTAGGAAGCAACACTGTTTGACAATAAATTTCACATGCTGTTGTGCAAATGGAATAGACAACAGGTGGAAATTATAGGCAATTAGCAAGACACCCCCAATAAAGGAGTGGTTCTGCAGATGGGGACCACAGACCACTTCTCAGTTCCTATGCTTCCTGGCTGATGTTTTGGTCACTTTTGAATGCTGGCGGTGCTTTCACTCTAGTGGTAGCATGAGACGGAGTCTACAACCCACACAAGTGGCTCAGGTAGTGCAGCTCATCCAGGATGGCACATCAATGCGAGCTGTGGCAAGAAGGTTTGCTGTGTCTGTCAGCGTAGTGTCCAGAGCATGGAGGCGCTACCAGGAGACAGGCCAGTACATCAGGAGACGTGGAGGAGGCCGTAGGAGGGCAACAACCCAGCAGCAGGACCGCTACCTCCGACCTTTGTGCAAGGAGGAGCAGGAGAAGCACTGCCAGAGCCCTGCAAAATGACCTCCAGCAGGCCACAAATGTGCATGTGTCTGCTCAAACGGTCAGAAACAGACTTCATGAGGGTGGTATGAGGGCCCAACGTCCACAGGTGGGGGTTGTGCTTACAGCCCAACACCGTGCAGGATGTTTGGCATTTGCCAGAGAACACCAAGATTGGCAAATTCGCCACTGGTGCCCTGTGCTCTTCACAGATGAAAGCAGGTTCACACTGACCACGTGACAAACGTGACAGAGTCTGGAGACGCCGTGGAGAACGTTCTGCTGCCTGCAACATCCTCCAGCATGACCGGTTTGGCGGTGGGTCAGTCATGGTGTGGGGTGGCATTTCTTTGGGGGGCCGCACAGCCCTCCATGTGCTCGCCAGAGGTAGCCTGACTGCCATTAGGTACCGAGATGAGATCCTCAGACCCCTTGTGAGACCATATGCTGGTGCGGTTGGCCCTGGGTTCCTCCTAATGCAAGACAATGCTAGACCTCATGTGGCTGGAGTGTGTCAGCAGTTCCTGCAAGAGGAAGGCATTGATGCTATGGACTGGCCCGCCCGTTCCCCAGACCTGAATCCAATTGAGCACATCTGGAACATCATGTCTCGCTCCATCCACCAACGCCATGTTGCACCACAGACTGTCCAGGAGTTGGCGGATGCTTTAGTCCAGGTCTTGGAGGAGATCCCTCAAGAGACCATCCGCCACCTCATCAGGAGCATGCCCAGGCGTTGTAGGGAGGTCATACAGGCACGTGGAGGCCACACACACTACTGAGCGTCATTTTGACTTGTTTTAAGGACATTACATCAAAGTTGGACCAGCCTGTAGTGTGGTTTTTCACTTTCATTTTGAGTGTGACTCCAAATCCAGACCTCCATGGGTTGATAAATTGGATTTCCATTGATTATTTTTGAGTGGTTTTGTTGTCAGCACATTCAACTATGTAAAGAAAAAAGTATTTAATAAGATTATTTCTTTCATTCAGATCTAGGTGTTGTTTAAGTGTTCCCTTTATTTTTTTGAGCAGTATATATATATATATATATACAGTTGAAGTCAGAAGTTGACATACACATAGGTTGGAGCCATTAAAACTCGTTTTTCAACCACTCCACACATTTCTTGTGAGCAAACTATAGTTTTGGCAAGTCAGTTAGGACATCTACTTTGTGCATGACACAAGTAATTTTCCAACAATTGTTTAGAGACAGATTATTTCACCTATAATTCACTATATCACAATTCCAGTGGGTCAGAAGTTTACATACACTAAACTGACTGTGTCTTTAAACAGCTTGGAAAATTCCAGAACATGATGTCATGGCTTTAGAAGCTTCTGATAAGCTAATTGATATAATTTGAGTCAATTGGAGGTGTACCTGTGTATGTATTTCAAGGCCTACCTTCAAACTCAGTGCCTCTTTGCTTGACATCATGGGAAAATCAAACGAAATCAGCCAAGTCCTCCGAAAAAAAATTGTAGACCTCCACAAGTCTGGTTCATCCTTGGGAGAAATGTCCAAATGCCTGAAAGTACCACGTTCATCTGTACAAACAATAGTATGCAAGTATAAACACCATGGGACCACGCAGCCATCATACCGCTCAGGAAGGAAACGCGTTCTGTCTCCTAGAGATGAATGTACTTTGGTGCGAAAAGTGCAAATCAACCACAGAACAACTGCAAAGGACCCTGTGAACATGCTGGAGGAAACAAGTACAAAAGTATCTATATCCACAGTAAAACGAGTCCTATATCGACAACCTGAAAGGCCACTCAGCAAGGAAGAAGCCACTGCTCCAAAACCGCCATAATAAAGCCAGACTACGGTTTGCAACTGCACATGGGGACAAAGATTGTACTTTTTGGAGAAATGTCCTCTGGTCTGATGAAACAAAAATAGAACTGTTTGGCCATAATTACCATCATTATGTTTGGAGGAAAAAGGGGGAGGCTTGCAAGCCGAAGAACACCATCCCAACCGTGAAGGACGGTGGCAGCATCATGTTGTGGGGGTACTTTGCTGCAGGAGGGACTGGTGCACTTCACAAAATAGATGGCATCATGATGCAGGAATATTATGTGGATATATTGAAGCAACATCTCAAGACATCAGTCAAGAAGTTAAAGCTTGGTTCCAAATGGGTCTTCCAAATGGAGAATGACCCCAAGCATACTGTCAAAGTTGTGTCAAAATGGCTTAAGGACAACAAAGTCAAGGTATTGGAGTGGCCATCACAAAGCCCTGACCTCAATCCTATAGAAAATGTGTGGGCAGAACTGAAAAAGTGTGTGTGAGAAAGGAGGCCTACAAACGTGACTCAGTTACACCAGCTCTGTCAGGAGGAATGGGACAAATCCACCCAATTTATTGTGGGAAGCTTGTGGAAGGCTACATGAAACGTTTGACCGAAGTTAAACAATTTAAAGGCAATGCTACCGAATACTAATTGAGTGGATGTAAACTTGTGGCCCACTGGGATTGTGATGAAATAAATACAAGTTTAAATAAATCATTTTCTCTACTATTATTCTGACATTTCACATTCTTAAAATAAAGTGGTGATCCTAACTGACCGAAAACAGGGAATTCTTACTAGGATTAAATGTCAGGAATTGTGAAAAACTGAGTTAAAATGTATTTGGCTAAGGTGAATGTAAACTTTTCACTTCAACTGTATATATATATATATATATATATAATGTCCACACTATGAGGTTGGAATAATACTGTGAAATTGATTAGGTGGGATGGAGTTTTGGACTGCTTAGCGACATCACCAGCGGGTAAATTAGTTGATAGACCAACAAGAAAGAGAGTTCCATTCTTGTCTGCCAATAACAGTCTGTTTTCAGTTTTCCCCTCCCAACTCAGACCACTCCCAGAGTCCTAGCTTAGTTCTTGCTTGAGAAATGGCTCTTTGCTTAGAATCTATTTTGGTTTATTTTTGTCCTTTTAAATTGAAAACAAGCACAGTAAGGTACTAAATTGTAACCCAGAAATAATTTGATATTGAGATGAAATCGGCTGAACAGAATTTTTTGTGACACTTGAATTCAACTAATTGCCCCTCCCCTACCTTTTGGAGAGCAATTGTATGAGTTTTAAAGAATAGAATTTCCCCATTTATTTGAGCATAGCTCAGTATTTGAATGATTTATTTCAAACAGTCATTTTTGTTCAACTTTATCAAGGTTGTCAAGAATTTCAGACACCACCGTGTAAAATGTTTGATAAAATGTTTTCTGATTATGTTCCCGCCTCCAAAAAGACTTAACTCTCCACCAAAAATGTTTGAATACATAATTATTGATTGCTGCTACTCAAAATGTGTTACTTATGGAATAGCACTGAATAACTTGAATCACTGTTTTGTGATTATAAAATAGATGTACCATCATTTGTTCAAGACACCTGCTACCCTAGCAGGGGAAAGTGTTACATAGTGACTCATATTCATCACAGTGTGTGTTTGAAGCTGCTTTTTGGATCAAGGTCAGAGAATTACTGGCCAGTTGAAATTCAATTAATTGTAAGCAGTTTTGGGAGTTCAATTGTAGTTTCGATAAAGATTTTAATATTTTAACATCTGATGTTGTGAGAGATAAGATTATCTAAATGTAACTTTCCCAACATGAGAGCCCCAACTATACTTTTGAAAATGTTCTGTGTGAAATAACTATGTGAAATGTACTTTTACTGCATAGTGTGGGAGCCTATTGCCAACCCATGTCCACTGTGGATGGTAGTGCAGCATTTTGAATTATACCCCTGTGTCATCAGTATTACTGTGACTTACCCAGCACTTCAATAGTTTTGTATTTTCAGCAGATTCCCTAAAACACAAAACTCATTCCATGTGATTGGTTGTGGCTCAGCATGCTCTAGTGTGCCTGGTTTCCAACACACAAACTAAACTTTCCTGCCAGCCTGGGCAATATCAGGCTCCGGAGTGCTTTGACAACCCCCTGTAATATTGGAATTTCTGACTTTGTTCCAAAAAGGATGATAAAGGTAGGTTATTACTTACCTAAAATGTTATGTCATGTGTGCTTTGACATAATGTAGGTGACTTAAAGTTAATATTTCTTCATAGAAATGACAGAAGAGAGGACAGAAGAGAGAGGACAGAAGAGAGACAGATCAGTCATGTCAGGTTAAATGCAGCATATCAAAGCTAAAACTATGTAATGGCCATTTGAAAATACCTTGCTCTAACAAACTGTCTAAAAGCAGCAGGCCTATGTGATAAGGGAATTTATTTGTTTAAGGTAATGACAAAATAATTCCACCCTGAAACATATTTATTAGATTATGTAACATGTATTATGAATAATTAGACAAATGTAACTATTAGTAATTATCAGATTATGTAACATGTATAATGAATAATTAAATTGATAAACTTAAGTCCAATAAGGTTTGGTTGAGACCAGTAAGGGAGAGACATGTGTGTGTGTGACTAACAAAATACAGAGGACAATTAAACTATTCATGACCTGACCTGGTTGGAACTTTAAGAAACTTACGACAGGAAACTGAGTCCTGTCGAGGTCCGTCAATTCTCGGGAGGATAGAACTGCCAGCTTGGTAGTGATAGTCGAGGAATGCGGACTGTGGGGAAGATACATCCCACCTACTGTTTGTGTGTCTGTATGTGCGTGTAAGGAGGTGGGGGCAATAAGAGTTATAAAATGTCATGTCTTCACATTTTTTTACTTTAGAACTTTCTCTGAATAAACTGTACGGACCTTTTGCATAAACTGAGTCTTTGCCTAATTATTATTAAACCCAGGGTCTTACAAACCTCAGGGATTGGTCAAAGCTTAAATAATTGTTAGTTATTGTCATTGAAAATTCTCGTGACACTATGATAAAACAAGTGGAATATGAATGTGTACCTTGAAAGATTATTCTTTGGAAAATGTAATTGGTTCAGACCCTTTCAACTATTCGAAGCATGCAATGTTGTGTTACTCTATGCTGTATTCACCAGCCATGAGATGGTAGTGTATAGAGATGCTTCAGTGTCCCCGCCAGTTGTGCTGAAGGATAACTGTCTCCTCCTCCTGTGCTTGGCAGGATGTACAGCTTCATGGGCAGAGGGTTGTTCTGTGCTGGAGTCGGCTCAGCTCCTTTTATTTGAGCAGGTTTAGTTGGGAATAAATCACATTTCAATATTTGGTGCAATATATTGAATATTGTGTAATAGGTAAATGTTAAGTGATGTCACATTTGAGTAAAGTGTGAAATGTAATTCAGTAGTAGACAGGAATAGTAGTAATGCTTATTGGGTAAGTACCTGTACTGTACTGAGTATCAGCCTTGTCCTCTCTGTCACCAGCGTACTGGGATGCCACCCGTGCCTTCATGATCCTCTCCCTGCTGGCCTGCTTCATTGGAATTGTGATCGGCGTCATGGCTTTCATACTCTCCTCCTTCAGTGGGTTTGACAAGACGTTTGCTGCCAGCATCCTCTTCTTCATCTAACCACTAGGCAGGTAGCCTAGTGGTTAGACCGTTGGATTAGTGAGCGAAAGGTTGCAAGATCGAATCCCTGAACTGGCAAAGTAAAAAGCTGTTGTTCTGCCCGAGCAAGGCAGTGTTAGGCACTCTTCCTAGGCCGAATTGGAATTTGTTCTTAACTGACATGAGATTTGAATATGTATGTTGGCAGCAGCCACTCAATGTTAGTGATGGCTGTTTAACAGACTGATGGCCTTGAGATAGAAGCTGTTTTTCAGTCCCTCGGTTCCAGCTTTGATGCACCTGTACTGACCTCGCCTTCTGGATGATAGCGGGGTGAACAGGCAGTGGCTCGGGTGGTTGTTGTCCTTGATCTTTTTGGCTTTCCTGTGACATCGGGTGATGTAGGTGTCCTGTAGGGTGCCGTTTGAGATGGCTCTGTCCAACATGATTCATTTGAATATTTATTTTTCTTCACATAAGTAAATAAACCAGTGGACAGTATGTCCATGAACTGAATGGTAATCTCTTCCAATGTTCTTTTACAGGTATCTTTTACATGTGTGCCTACAGGATGCATGAATGCCTGAGAAACACCAACTCCTGCTAATTTTACATAATAATAAAAAAAAAAAAAAAGTAAACACAGCTGAGACCGGGGTTTACGCACCTACGTCATTTCCTGTTTACCTGACCTCTATTGAATATGAGTTAATTAAATTGTCTGTCTTCTATTGCGTGGTATTCATCTGTCTGATAAGAATATACACCAGTTATAATTATGTTCAGTTATAAGTTAGAACATTTCTTTAAAGCTGCATTGTAACTTTTTGGGTGACCAGACCAAATTCACATAGAAATGTGAGTTATAGATCAGTCACTCATTAAAATCAAATCTAAGTGGCAAATGTTCTATTTGCACCCTTTCTATGCTTCCCATTCTTAAGTTTAATTTTTGTATCTTTTACATTTCAGTTTTGTACACCAGCTTTAAAAGGCTGAATATACAATATTTTTGGTTATGTAAATATATTTCAGTTGTTTAGATGGTACAAGGATTCTCTCTCTACACACTATATGTGCTTTTTTTGTAACAACTGAAATTAGGCAAACTATTATAATTTTAGCAACCAGGAAATGGCGAGTGATTTCTGCATAGCACAGCTTTAACATCTAAATGATAAACCCTGATGGTCATCAAGACTGTCATAGGTGTCAAAATTAAAAGGAGGATCTAGAAGAGCGTGAATTCAAGACTCTTTATTTTTTAATAGTCATCTTTAGCCAACAGTGCAGTGCAAAGACAAAAACATTTTGCAGTCACAGAATTCCACTTGTGAAAAACATGCTCTGTATAGTAACCATTCACTGGTTAAACTGAAAATGTTTAACAATAGGTAGAACAGTGCCCATGAAAAATATTCAATTCATTGGTTGCTTTCAGCATAAAAAGATGAATGACCAAAACAAACATAAGTAGTCAATGCAGATTGTGAAAATAAAGGTTAAGCCCATTCCAAGCTTTAGAATGGTGACCACTATTTAGCCATATCCAATCAGGAGTAAATGTATACTCGGAATGGTTTAGTCGACTTCCTCAATGGTTGGTCCAGAGGCTCCGCCTCCTCCGGGTGTGGCACCACCAGCCCCTGGCATCCCCCCTGGCATCCCCCCTGGCATCCCCCCTGCATCCTGGTACAGCTTGGTGATGATTGGGTTACACACCTTCTCCAGCTCCTTCTGATGGTGCTCAAACTCCTCCTTTTCTGCAGACTACAAGGAGAGAGAAAGAGAAAGATAGACATTAGTGCTCCAACCTCCTTGTTGAACCACCAGACATTTGTTTAATCAAATTACAATGAGGGACTCAGAGCGCTATACTTGATTTTAGATATGAACATTAATCCACTCCATTCTGGTTGAAAGACCCAGAGGCAGTAACTGTACCTGGTTCTTATCCAGCCAGCTGATGACCTCGTTGCACTTGTCCATGATCTTCTGTTTGTCCTCGTCGCTGAGCTTGCCCTTGAGCTTCTCGTCCTCCACGGTGGACTTCATGTTAAAGGCGTACGACTCCAGGCCGTTTTTGGACGCCACCTTGTCCCTCTGGACGTCGTCCGCAGCTTTGTACTGCTCAGCCTCCTGGACCATGCGCTCTATGTCCTCCTTACTCAGACGACCTATGGAGAGAGGGACAGACAATGAGATGGAGGCTTTGTTAAAGCATTGTTGGAGAGGACATCCCTATTTAAAATGATGTGCATACCTTAAAATGGCATAGTGTTTAAAGCTACATTCTGGGATTTGGATGTTCAAGAATCAAAGGGTAAGTATCAACAATTGAATTGCCATGAACAGATACCCAGATCCCAGACTATAGATTTACAAGGCAATCTGTGATTGGTTCAGCCATGTTTGGACTTTTGAATATACTCTATATATATCTACACACACAGTACCAGTCAAACGTTTGGACACACCTAGTCTTGACTATTATAGTCTTGACTAGTATTGACTATTTTCTACATTGTAGAGTAATAGTGAAAACATCAAAACTATGAAATAACACATATGGAATGATGTAGTAACCAAAAATGTTTAACAAATCAAAATATATGAGATTGTTCAAAGTAGCTTCAAAATACCTCATGAGCCTAGTTCAACAGTAGTACCCCGTCGGAACCAAAAATAATATTCAGATATTACACGTTTCTAATTTAGTCAGAAAGTCATTTTCATTTAAGTTGAAGTGTACTGTTAGCGAGCTAGCTAATGTTAGCTGGCTCGCTAGCGAACATTACGTGCACGATCTTTGTAGTAATATTATTCGTACCGCAGAGCAATTTGCTTGCTAGTTATAGCCTAATGTTAGCTAGCCAACCTTGAACCTGGTTTTTGTTGCCTGCAGATTCATGCAGGGTAGTAACGTCATGAGCTGGGATTATGGATCATTGTTTAGCTAGCTACATGTCTTAAAAGTTAATGATGTCACTGTAACAACTATTGATAGACGTAGTTGGTAAATTCAGAGCGCAGAATAACTGACAAATTTATGAACGCTCAACAGTCATTGAATATGGCCCATGTCAGTAAACGTTGGAAAAAAAGCATAATTAAATTGTTGCCAGCAGCACAGTTGCAGTCACTTACGATCTGGATAACATAAAACAGCCTAACCAGATATGTTAGGACGAGTAAAATGGTCAGAGTGAGCCGTTCTCTCATATGTGTCTGGAAGTCGCTAGCAAGCTAGCCAACGTTAGCTTGGGTGCTTGACTGCTGTTAGGAGAGAATGCTTGGATCAAACCTACTCCTCGACCTCACATGCAAATTCTTAAAGAGATGGGTGGGGCTAAAGCTTGAGGGTGTGAACGATGCTGAATAGGTGTAGACAAAGAGGGGCTCTCCAGTAGATGCACCAAAACATTCCAAGGCCATTTTCTCAAAAGTGAGGTTCTAAGTTTATCAAACTTTCAAAGCAGAATTACTTTCCCATTGTTCCTCAACTGTAGCGTATGATATACTATTTTCTAGCTCAGTCTCCACTTTGATCCAAAGTAAAAAATGATTTAACATTTTGCTACATAAGACCGGATCGAG
The DNA here is from genome assembly GCF_965601325.2 of Salmo salar. NCBI lineage: Eukaryota > Metazoa > Chordata > Actinopteri > Salmoniformes > Salmonidae > Salmo > Salmo salar. Next base: position 138,096,148 of record NC_138299.1, read on the forward strand.
TCGGTCGGTCACATATATGCTACTTTAATTAACTCCTTTGTTTGTAAACAATATAATTGTAAACAAACACTGTTCAGCCTCAAAACATGGTTAAAACTATCATTTTGATATCATGGATGATCAGTCCTTGCATCCATAGCTAGGTCTATAAATTTGAGAGAGGTTACATTTCTCCAGCCCCATCCCTCAACTTTCCCCCCCAAAACAGTGGTGGTTGGGTGCTTTTTTTTATTGTTTGAAAATCAGATTTGCCCTTTAACTGTAACTACTACTAAGTCTACCTTTGTCATTGGTGATGGTGATCTTATTCTCCTTGCCAGTGCTCTTGTCAGAGGCGGACACGTTCATGATGCCATTGGCGTCGATGTCAAAGGTGACCTCTATCTGAGGCACACCCCGGGGGGCTGGTGGGATCCCACACAGCTCAAACTTCCCCAGTAGGTTGTTGTCTTTGGTCATGGCTCTTTCCCCCTCATACACCTGACAGGACACAGACACACACGCAGGTCAACACTGATGTGGATACATTCAAATTCTCATTTCAAGTTTTAATGTAAACACTAACAAATAAATTAGTGTGTGGGTCAATATTGACTCCAATCCAAATTCAACTTAAATATCAACTAGAGTATATGCTAACATTTTGACACTGATGGACACAATCCATTGAGGTACCTAGGAATGAGTCATAGTACATCCCCCTCACCTGAATGAGCACCCCAGGCTGGTTGTCTGAGTATGTGGTGAAGGTTTGCGTCTGCTTGGTGGGGATGGTGGTGTTCCTCTTGATGAGCACGGTCATGACCCCTCCGGCCGTCTCAATGCCCAGGGACAGTGGTGTGACGTCCAGCAGCAGCAGGTCCTGCACGTTCTCAGACTTGTCTCCGGACAAGATGGCCGCCTGGACAGCTGTCAGACACAGGGGTCATCACTCATTCTTAAACAAACCATCAAAGAATTTACAATGCCCTTTCCATATTAGTCTCCACCCGGCACAGCCAGAAGAGGACTGGCCACCCCTCATAGCCTGGTTCCTCTCTAGGTTTCTTCCTAGGTTTTGGCCTTTCTAGGGAGTTTTTCCTAGCCACCGTGCTTCTACACCTACATTGCTTGCTGTTTGGGGTTTTAGGCTGGGTTTCTGTACAGCACTTTGAGATATCAGCTGATGTAAGAAGGGCTATATAAATAAATTTGATTTGATTAGGGCTTCTCTGGATGAAGGTTAGAAAGGGTAGAACAGGAAAAGACAGTTGACAAGAAGGTTTACTGGGCAAAGCTTTGCCCAGTAAACCTTCAGATAAAAGAGGGAGCTAGAAAAACAAAGAGCCTCACCTGCACCATAGGCGACAGCCTCGTCAGGGTTGATGCTCTTGTTGAGCTCCTTCCCGTTGAAGAAGTCCTGCAGCAACTTCTGGATCTTGGGGATGCGCGTGGAGCCTCCCACCAGGACAATGTCGTGGACCTGGGCTTTGTCCATCTTGGCGTCCCTCAGAGACTTCTCAACGGGGTCCAGGGTGCCTCTGAACAGGTCAGCGTTCAGCTCCTCAAAGCGAGCCCTGGTAATGGAGGTGTAGAAGTCGACACCCTCATACAGAGAGTCGATCTCGATGCTGGCCTGGGTGCTGGAGGAGAGGGTGCGCTTGGCACGCTCACAGGCAGTGCGCAGACGACGCACGGCCCTCTTGTTGTCGCTGATGTCCTTCTTGTACTTGCGCTTGAATTCTGAGATGAAGTGGTTGACCATGCGGTTGTCAAAGTCCTCTCCTCCAAGATGGGTGTCTCCGGCAGTGGACTTCACCTCAAAGATCCCGTCTTCGATTGTCAGGATGGACACATCAAACGTACCACCGCCCAGGTCAAAGATTAGGACGTTTCTCTCCATTCCCACCTAAAAACATTTTTTTTTTTTGTGAGTTAAATTATTTTTTGGGTGAAAATTTGTCTCTCAAAACACATGGTCAATGGGCCTCAGGTATGCATTACAGTTCTGAGTTCTAAGTACTGTTGTTAGTGTTGATAAATATATATAAATTAACCTTCTTGTCCAGGCCATAGGCGATAGCAGCAGCGGTTGGCTCATTGATGATGCGGAGTACGTTGAGACCTGAGATGGTCCCTGCGTCTTTGGTGGCCTGGCGCTGAGAGTCATTGAAGTAAGCTGGCACAGTGACCACTGCATTGGTTATAGTCTGCAGGAGGAAATATTTACAACTAAGTGAACAGACAAGACAGTCTTCATTTTTGAAAGTCACCTCTACAGTGTGAAAAGAATGCATTTATATTTTGTTAAACCATTCAGTAACACCCAAAAGACCATAACATGCATTGCTATGAAGACAGAGTGATAGGACTGTTGTGATGCTCACCTTGCCCAGGTAGGCCTCTGCAATCTCCTTCATCTTGACCAGCACCATGGAGGAGATCTCCTCTGGGTAGAAGGCCTTGGTCTCTCCCTTGTACTCCACTTGGACCTTGGGCCGTGTCGAGTCGTTGATCACTGTAAACGGCCAGTGTTTCATGTCTGCCTGGACGACACTGTCATCAAACTTCCGCCCAATCAGCCGCTTCGCATCTGGGAAAAGATAAGAGGGTAAACAGGAGTTAATGCCACACAAGTACATCTTATATACCGTACATGGTATTCAATCAATTTCTCCAAGTTAATTTCTTACCAAACACTGTGTTTGTGGGGTTCATGGCCACTTGGTTCTTGGCGGCGTCCCCAATCAGCCTTTCTGTGTCTGTGAAGGCAACGTAGCTGGGTGTGGTCCTATTGCCCTGGTCGTTGGCAATGATCTCCACTTTGCCATGCTGGAACACACCCACACATGAGTAGGTGGTGCCCAGGTCAATGCCAACTGCTGGTCCCTTTGACATGGTGTCTGAAAATGAAGAGCGATAACATTAAAACAAACTGTGTGGTGGCAAAGTTGAGATTTTTTAAGAGATCTAGGTATGAACTCATTGACCCAGGTAAGTGATCCTGAGGGTAGACTCTAGGGGACAACTCTGTACAACTGGTCAAGTTGGGTCTATTTTAGTATAGGCCTGTGACACATGATGCTATTTTCAGAAAAGTTCATACAATAGTAGCCTATCGTGTCATTGAAAGACCCCGGGACCACCTGTTCAAAAAGGAGTATGGCATTATTGGATACTCACACTGCTCTCAAGGCAGGTCTGACGGTTTTTACTAGCGGAAGTGACTTTTCGTAGCAGGTTTATGAGAACTTAAGCAGCAGGTTAGGATAATTAATATGGCATGTTAGGAAAATGTATGTGTAATGTTAGGATAATTAGATTAAGGTTAGGAAAAGGGTTAGACATTGCTAAAATTGTCACAACCCCACAAAGCTAGATACAAACAGGTCTGCCCTGAGAACAGTCTTAGTTTCCACTAATGCGATTCTGCATTCAAAAGACTCATCCTTGTCTTGACCTTCAGTGCAACAGCTGTCTTTCAACCATACATTCTTCAAAGCATTTCGTCTTGATACAGACAGTTATTTTAGTAGCAGGTTAGAAGAGCAATTTCGCTAACCTTAGTCTCATAACCTGCTACGAAAAATTAACTTCGGTATCGAAGCAGCGTGAAAAGTGTTTCCCTAGTTACAGGTTGGGAGTAGGCAGGGGGGGTAAAGAAGACGTGCTTTATTACGTCATTTTACATTTGAGTCATTAGCAGACACTCTTATCCAGAGCGATTACAGTTTGTGCATTCATTTTAAGGTGGCCCAACCACATATCACAGGCATTGAAAGTACATTTCTCCTCAATAAAGTAGCTATCAGCAGTCAGAGTTAGAAAGAGGGGGGGTTAAGTGCAAGTACTGTTTACGTTTTTTTAATGTCCGCCTGTTTTAACTGAATAGCTAAAGTAACTCCATACTTATTGACACTTTAACCAAATGAACATGATAGAACAAATCCTGGAAGCGATTCCTCACTATCGCCTACTCAAATACAAAACAAACATTCTGCCGGGAGTTGTGTCACTGAGGGCACGCCCCTGCCCTGCGGGTTGGGAAATTGCTGGAACATTCTGTTCAACTTCACCACCATCCAACTCACGTAGGCTTCCCATTAAAACAGGTTTCACACGCAATTATTTAAACTAGAACATATGTTACCAGGACATTAGGCTACATCGAAAAAGGTAAACCAATTGTTCAACTGAATAGGTTAATGTTGGAAGGCAAGCCTTTTTCACAGTTAGCCTAACAGAGAGTGTCCCTTTAAACTGCAAGCAAACGGAAACTGCCATATCCGACGACGCAATCGTTGAAACTATTTTTGCATTCAAAAATAATGTAGCCATTTTCAATTAGAATCTGGGTTTACAGGAGACGTTGAATATGAAACCCAACCGTAGGTAACGTTTCCTGTGAATCCAGATTATGCCTAATATAGCCACTTATGCTTGCTGTTTCAGTATTGCTTCAAACTTGTTAGCCTAACTTACTGTTTTTCATCTCCAACAATTGTAATGCTGATATTCAACCTCCATTTCAAAATGCTTACCTTATTAAAGATTAGAAATCAGACAGAAAATGTAGCTTCACCCTGAACAGTACAGAAGGTTTCCGCCTCTACAATATTCTCGCAGAAACTGGGCGGGCTGGTGATTTTTGAGGAATATAAAGATTTCCGCAGAACAGTCTAGAACTGAGCGACGAAGCCAATCAAGTCAAGCTTCGTGTGTGCCACAGGGAGGGGGAGTTAATTGAATGCAAGTGTCACAAAAAATGATGTCCTAGGCAGGCCAAAACTCTATCCCACCTAAACAATTTCACAGTATTATTCCAACCAATTTTTAAAAAAACTTTATTTAACTAAGCAAGTCAGTTAAAAACAAATTATTATTTACAATGATGACCTACCAAAGCATCAGCTACTCTTCCTGGGGTCCAGCAAAATTAAAGCAGTTATAAACAATTGAAAACATTTCGCAACAGATTTCACAACACATTAAGGGTGCGTTCATAAATTCACTCTGGCTGTCTACTCCGATTTCAGAGCACTCTTGTCTGAGAGTGCTAGTGTTCAGAATAACTGATTCATTTATGGCCGGTGTCAGTAAACGTCGGCAAAAAACGCAATTAAATTGTTGCGAGCAGCACAGTTACATGGAACCAGCCTAACCAGCTTTGCTAGGGCAAGTAAAATGGTCAGAGTGAGGTGTTCTCTCATTTGTTTCTGGAAGTACTGTAGCTAGCAAGCTAGCCAACGTTAGCCAGTTAGCTTGGGTTCTTGACTGCCGTTGTGAGGTCAGAACTCTCAGATCAACCCTACTCCTCCGCCAGATCATCTAGTATGCGGTCTGAACGCTCCGATAGAAACGCTTGGAGTACACTCTGGCACTCCAGAGTGAATTTACGATCACATGCCCTCCGGCCACTACTCTATTATTACATATCTACAACACAAAATCCATGTGTACATGTGTGTATAGTGCGTATGTTATCATGTGTGTGTATGCGTGTGGCTGTGCCTGTGTGTGTCTCTTCACAGTCCCCACTGTTCCATAAAATATATTTGTATCTCTTTTTTAAATCTGAGTTTACTGCTTGCATGAGTTACTTGATGTGCATAATTGAATGTAGTCATGGCTCAAGGTAGTTAGTTATGTGAGCCTCCCATATGTAACCGATGTGAAATGGCTAGTTAGTTAGCGGTGGTGCGCGCTAATAGCGGGTGCATTCAACATGTCAATCTCTCCACTTACTTTGAGCCAGGAGAGATCGAAATGCATATTATTGTTAGCTCTTCGTGTACGTTTAAAGGCCAGCCGGGCTGCCCTGTTCTGGGCCAATTGTAATTGTCCTAAGTCCCTTTTTGTGCCCACATGACTGGACAGTAGTCCAGGTGCGACAAAACTTGGGCCTGTAGGACCTGCCTTGTTGATAGAGATGTTAAGAAAGCAGAGCAGTGCTTTATTATGGACAGACCTCTCCCCATTTTAGCAACTGTTTATGTTTAGACCATAATAGTTTACAATCCAGGGTTACTTCAAGCAGTTGCTCAACTTGCTCAATTTCCACATTATTCATTACAAGATTTAGTTGAGGTTTAGCTTTTGATTTTTCCCAAGTACAATGCTTTTAGTTTTTGAAATATTTAGGACTAACCTATTTATTGGAAGTTACACTACCGGTCAAAAGTTTTAGAACACCTACTCATTCAAGGGTTTTTCTTTATTTTTACTATTTTCCACATTGTAGAATAATAGTGAAGACATCAAAACTATGAAATAACACATATGGAATCATGTAGTAACCAAAAAAGTGTTAAACAAATCAAAATATATCTTATATTTGAGATTCTTCAAATAGCCACCCTTTGCCTTGATGACAGCTTTGCACACTCTTGGCATTCTCTCAACCAGCTTCATGAGATAGTCACCTGGAATGCATTTCAATTAACAGGTGTGCCTTCTTAAAAGTTAATTTGTGAAATGTATTTCCTTCTTAATGCATTTGAGCCAATCATTTGTATTGTGACAAGGTAGGGGGTATACACAAGATAGCCCTATTTCGCAAAAGACCAAGTCCATATTATGGCAAGAACAGCTCAAATAAGCAAAGAGAAACGACAGCCAATCATTACTTTAAGACATGAAGGTCAGTCAATATGAAACATCTCAAGAACTTTGAAAGTTTCTTCAAGTGCAGTCGCAAAAACCATCAAGCGCTATGATGAAACTGCCTCTCATGAGGACCGCCACAGGAATGGAAGACCCAGAGTTGCCTCTGCTGCAGAGTATAAGCCTCAGAAATTACAGCCCAAATAAATGCTTCTCAGAATTCAAGTAACAGACACATCTGTGTGAATCAGGCTTTGTGAATCAGGCCATCATGGTCGAATTTCTGCAAAGAAAGCACTACTAAAGGACACAAATAATAATAAGAGACTTCCTTGGGCCAAGAAACACGAGCAATGGACAGTGGAAATTAGTGGAAATCTATCCTTTGATCTGGAGTCCAAATTTGAGAATTTGGTTCCAACAGCCGTGTCTTTGTGAGATGTGGTGTGGGTGAACGAATTATCTTTTTTTGCCCCAAGATGGCATAGCAGTCAGACGTCCTTTGTCCTCCTCTTGTCGTGTCCCGTGTATATATATGTTTACATATTTTCTTTGCATATCTTTTTACATATTTTTTTTCTAAAAACTCAACCTCAAAACACTCTCCTGCAACCCGCCTCACCAATTAAAAAAAAAAGTATTATTTACCTCAAATCTGAAATCCTCAACAGAAGCTAGCCAGAGGTTAGCCAGAGGTTGGCCAGTTCACTGGCTAACGTTGGAGTTCAGCTAGCCACGGTTAGCAGTCATCAGCTATCCATTAGCTCGAAAAGCTATCGCCAGTTTTGTACAGCGCGACTCAGACCAGAGCATACCGGACCTATTCTCTCTCCATATCCCCGGATTTCTACCGCAGGCTCTGGACATTTACACCTGGATCTTGCAGCTAGCTAGCTGCTACCTGAGTGACTATTGGCAAACGTCGGTCCCGGAGCTAACATAAATTATTCCGGAGCTAGCCAGCTGAAGAGTTCCATCAGCCACTCCGGGGCTACAATCGCCTATATGGACCCGTTTTACTGCCGATGCGGAGCCCCTTCGGGCCTTCACGACTGGACTACCGACGTTATCTGCCCGAGGGAGTTATCCAACTGGTCCCTCTGTCGTGACGTAACCCGAACGCCCATCTGCGGCCCGCTAATCGTCAGCTGTCTTATCGGCTGCTATCTGAATAGGTCTATCGGACAATTTTCTTGGGCCACTATAACTATAACTATTTTGCCAATTGAACTGGTCGCCCCTACCACACGGAACCCCACTAATCTGCAGATGGAAACGCACAAGGTGGCTAAAAACAGACCTCCCTCCATCTTCTACCAGCTTGCTACCTATGGCTCGGCTAGCTGTCTAATTCTCACTGGACCCTTTGATCACTCGGCTAAGCATGCCTCTCCTTAATGTCAATATGCCTTGTCCATTGCTGTTCTGGTTAGTGTTTATTGGCTTATTTCACTGTAGCGCCTCTAGCCTTGCTCATTATACCTTATCCAACCTTTCAGTTCCTCCACGCACACATGCTATGACATCTTCTGGTTTCAATGATGTTTCTAGAGACAATATCTCTCTCATCATCACTCAGTGCCTAGGTTTACCTCCACTGTATTCACATCCTACCATACCTTTGTCTGTACATTATACCTTGAAGCTATTTTATCGCCCCCAGAAACCTGCTCCTTTTACTCTCTATTCTGGACGTCACAGACGACCAATCCTCATAGCTTTTAGCCGTACCCTTATCCTGCTCCTCCTCTGTTCCTCTGGTGATGTAGAGGTGAATCCAGGCCCTGCAGTGCCTAGCTCCACTCCTATTCCCCAGACGCTCTCTTTTGATGACTTCTGTAACCGTAAAAGACTTGGTTACATGAATGTTAACATTAGAAGCCACCTCCCTAAGTTTGTTTTATTCACTGCTTTAGCACACTCTGCCAACCCGGATGTCCTAGCCATGTCTGAATCCTGGCTTAGGAAGTCCACCAAAAACTCTGAAATCTTCATTCCTAACTACAACATTTTCAGACAAGATAGAACGGCCAAAGGGGGCGGTGATGCAATCTACTGCAGAGATAGCCTGCAGAGTTCTGTCCTACTATCCAGGTCTGTACCCAAACAATTTGAACTTCTACTTTTAAAAATCCATCTCTCTAAAAACAAATCTCTCACCGTTGCCGCCTGCTATAGACCACCCTCAGCCCCAAGCTGTGCTCTGGACACCATATGTGAACTGATTGCCCCCCATCTATCTTCAGAGCTCGCGCTGCTAGGTGACCTAAACTGGGACATGCTTAACACCCCAGCCATCCTACAATCCAAGCTTGATGCCCTCAATCTCACACAAATGATTAATGAACCCACCAGGTACCACCCCAAAGCCGTAAACACGGGCACCCTCATAGATATCATCCTAACCAACTTGCCCTCTAAATACACCTCTGCTGTTTTCAACCAAGATCTCAGCGATCACTGCCTCATTGCCTGCATCCGTAATGGGTCAGCGGTCAAACGACCTCCACTCATCACTGTCAAACGCTCCCTGAAACATTTCAGCGAGCAAGCCTTTCTAATCGACCTGGCCCTGGTATCCTGGAAGGATCATAACCGCCATCGATAAGAGACATTACTGTGCAGCTGTATTCATCGACCTGGCCAAGGCTTTCGACTCTGTCAATCACCGCATTCTTATTGGCAGACTCAACAGCCTTTGTTTCTCAAATGATTGCCTCGCCTGGTTCACCAACTACTTCTCCGATAGAGTTCAGTGTGTCAAATCGGAGGGCCTGTTGTCCGGACCTCTGGCAGTCTCTATGGGGGTGCTACAGGGTTCAATTCTCGGGCCGACTCTCTTCTCTGTATACATCAATGATGTCGCTCTTGCTGCTGGTGATTCTCTGATCCACCTCTACGCAGACGACACCATTCTGTATACCTCTGGCCCTTCTTTGGACACTGTGTTAACCTGTTGGGGCTAGGGGGCAGTATTTTCACGGCCGGATAAAAACGTACCCGATTTAAACTGGTTACTACTCTTGCCCAGAAACGAGAATATGCATATAATTAGTAGATTTGGATGGAAAACACTCTAAAGTTTCTAAAACTGTTTGAATGGTGTCTGTGAGTATAACAGAACTCATATGGCAGGCCAAAACCTGAGAAGATTCCATGCAGGAAGTGCCCTGTCTGACAATTTGTTGTCCTTCTGTTGCATCTCTCTCGAAATTACAGCATCTGTGCTGTTACGTGACACTTTCTAAGGCTTCCATTGGCTCTCTAAAGCCTTTAGAAAGCGGAATGATGCGTCTCCTGTCTCTGGGCAAGGTACAGCAGCAGAGTTTGTAAGTGGCCTGCCTGGGGACAGTGACACTGGAGATGCGCTTCACGAGACTTCGCCATTTTTTTCTTTCTCTCTTTGAATGAATAAAACGTTGTCCGGTTGGAATATTATCGCTATTTTACGAGATAAATAGCATAAAAATTGATTTTAAACAGCGTTTGACATGCTTCTAAATACGGTAATGGAATATTTTGAAATTCTTTGTCACGAAATGCACTCGCGCGTTACCCTTCGTATAGTGACCTAAACGCACGAACAAAACGGAGGTATTTGGATATAACTATGGATTATTTGGAACCAAAACAACATTTGTTGTTGAAGTAGAAGTCCTGGGAGTGCATTCTGACGTAGAACAGCAAAGGTAATCCAATTTTTCTAATAGTAATTCTGAGTTTAGGTTGTCCCAAACTTGGTGGGTGTCAAATTAGCTAGCCTGTGATGGCTGAGCTATGTACTCAGAATATTGCAAAATGTGCTTTCGCCGAAAAGCTATTTTAAAATCTGACATAGCGTTTGCATAAAGGAGTTCTGTATCTATAATTCTTCAAATAATTATGTATTTTGTCAACGTTTATCATGAGTAATTTAGTAAATTCACCGGAAGTTTTCGGTGGGTATGCTAGTTCTGAACATCACATGCTAATGTAAAAAGCTGTTTTTTTATATAAATATGAACTTGATTGAACAAAACATGCATGTATTATATAACATAATGTCCTACGTGTCACGTCCTGGCCAGTATAAGGGTTAATTGTTATTGTAGTTTGGTCAGGACGTGGCAGAGAGTATTCGTTTCATGTGATTCGGGGTGGTGTGTTTGTTGTAGGGGATTTGATTTGTGTATTCCGGGGTTTTTGGGCACTGTTCCTTGTTATGTATGTCTATGATTGATCTAGCTGTTGTATGTCTATGTGTGGTCAATTGGGGTTGGGACTCTCAATTGAAGGCAGGTGTTGTCCATTTGCCTTTGATTGAGAGTCCCAATTGAGAGTCCCAATGTCTTTTGTGGGAGATTGTTTGTGTGCACTGCGTTTGTTTGAGCCTGCCACACTGTTGCCGTTGTAAGTACTGTTTATTGTTTTTTTTGTTCAAGTGGATGCTTTACATGTTTTCTTTAATAAACATGAGTGTCCACAATCCCGCTGCATGTTGGTCTTTTCCGCAACACGATGAAAACCGTGACACTAGGAGTGTCATCTGATGAAGATCATCAAAGGTTAGTGCTGCATTTAGCTGTGGTTTTGGTTTTGTGACATATGCTTGCTTTGAAAATGGATGTGTGATTATTTTTGGCAGGGTACTCTCCTGACATAATCTAATGTTTTGCTTTCGCTGTAAAGCCTTTTTGAAATCGGACAACGTGGTTGGATTAACGAGAGCCTTATCTTTCAAATGGTGTAAAATAGTCATATGTTTGAGAAATTGAAGTTATAGCATTTTGAGGTATTTGTATTTCGCGCCACGCGATTCCACTGGCTGTTGAATAGGGTGGGACGCAAACGTCCCACTGGCCCAGAGAGGTTAACTAACCTCCAGACGAGCTTCAATGCCATACAACTCTCCTTCCGTGGCCTCCAACTGCTCTTATTCAACCGATCATTGCCCGCACCTGCCCACCCATCCAGCATCACTACTCTGGACGGCTCTGACTTAGAATACGTGGATAACTACAAATACTTTGGTGTCTGGCTAGACTGTAAACTCTCCTTCCAGACTCATATTAAGCATCTCCAATCCAAAATTAAATCTAGAATCGGCTTCCTATTTCGCAACAAAGCATCCTTCACTCATGCTGCCAAACATACCCTCGTAAAACTGACCATCCTACTGATTCTCGACTTCGGCGATGTCATCTATAAAATAGCCTCCAACACTCTACTCAACAAACTGGATGCAGTCTATCACAGTGCCATCCGTTTTGTCACCAAAGCCCCAAACACTACCCATCTCACTGGTTTCTCAAACGATTGCGTCACCTGGTTCACCAACTACTTCTCTGACAGAGTTCAGTGTGTCAAATCGGAGGGCCTACTGTCTGGACCTCTGGCAGTCTCTATGGGGGTACCACAGGGTTCAATTCTTGGGCCAACTCTTTTCTCTGTATACATAAATGATGTCGCTCTTGCTGCTGGTGAATCTCTGATCCACCTCTACGCAGACGACACCATTCTGTACACTTCTGGCCCTTCTTTGGACACTGTGTTAACAACCTTCCAGACGAGCTTCAATGCCATTCAACACTCCTTCCGTGGTCTCCAACTGCTCCTAAACACAAGTAAAACTAAATGCATGCTCTTCAACCGATCGCTGCCTGCACCTGCCCGCCTGTCCAGCATCACTTCTCTGGACGGTTCTAACTTAGAATTTGTGGACAACTACAAATACCTAGGTGTCTGGTTAGACTGTAAACTCTCCTTCCAGACTCACATCAATCATCTCCAATCCAAAGTGAAATCTCGAATTGGCTTCCTATTTCGCAACAAAGCATCCTTCACTCATGCTGCCAAACATACCCTCGTAAAACTGACCATCCTACCAATCCTCGACTTCGGCGATGTCATTTACAAAATAGCTTCCAATACCCTACTCAAGAAGCTGGATGCAGTCTTTCACAGTGCCATCCGTTTTGTCACCAAAGCCCCATATACTACCCACCACTGCGACCTGTACGCTCTCGTTGGCTGGCCTTCGCTTCATAATCGTCGCCAAACACATTGGCTCCAGGTCATCTACAAGACCCTGCTAGGTAAAGTCCCCCCTTATCTCCGCTCACTGGTCACCATAGCAGCACCCACCTGTAGCACGCGCTCCAGCAGGTATATCTCTCTGGTCACCCCTAAAGCCAACTCCTCCTTTGGTCATCTCTCCTTCCAGTTCTCTGCTGCCAATGACTGGAACGAACTACAAAAATCTCTGAAACTGGAAACACTTATCTCCCTCACTAGCTTTAAGCACCAGCTGTCAGAGCAGCTCACAGATCACTGCACCTGTACATAGCCCGTCTATAATTTAGCCCAAACTGCTACCTCTTCCCCTACTGTATTTATTTATTTATTTTATTTTGCTCCTTTGCACCATATTATTTATATTTTATCTCTGAACTTTCTTCAAACTACAAATCTACCATTCCAGTGTTTTTCTTGCTATACTTTATTTACTTTGCCACCATGGCATTTTTTTGCCTTTACCTCCCTTATCTCACATCATTTGCTCACATTGTATATAGTCTTATTTTTTTATTTTATTTTATTTTATTTTTTAAAAAATTTATATATATATATATATATATTATTCTTTTTTTTTTTTCTTCTACTGCATTCATTGATTGTATGTTGTTTTACTCCATGTGTAACTCTGTGTTTTTGTATGTTGTCGAACTGCTTTGCTTTATCTTGGCCAGGTCGCAATTGTAAATGAGAACTTGTTCTCAACTTGCCTACCTGGTTAAATAAAGGTGAAATAAAAAAATAAAAAAAATACAATCTCAGCTCACTGGTCACCATAGCAGCACCCACTTGTAGCACGCGCTCCAGGTATATCTCACTGGTCACCCCCAAAGCCAATTTCTCCTTTGGTCGCCTTTCCTTCCAGTTCTCTGCTGCCAATGACTGGAACGAACTGCAAAAATCTCTGAAGCTGGAGATTCCCATCTCCCTCACTAGCTTTAAGCACCAGGTGTCAGAGCAGCTCACAGATCACTGCACCTGTACATAGCCCATCTGTATACAGCCCATCTATCTACCTCATCCCCATACTGTATTTATTTATTTATTCTGCTCCTTTTGCACCCCAGTATCACTGCTTGCACATCCATCTTTTGCACATCTACCATTCCAGTGTTTAATTGCCATATTGTAATTACTTTGCTACCATGGCCTATTTATTGCAAATTATTTTATCTAATTTGCACTCACTGTATATAGACTTTTTGTTCTACTGTATTATTGACTGTATGTTTTGTTCATTCCATGTGTAACTCTGTTGAATGTGTCTAACTGCTATGCTTTATCTTGGCCAGGTCGCAGTTGCAAATGAGAACTTGTTCTCAACTAGCCTCCCTGGTTAAATAAAGGTGAAATAAAAAAAATATAATTGAAGTAGCAGCAGGGCACTAGAGGTAAACTTCAACACACCTAAATGTATAGTTCCTATATATGGCATGAGCAGAATCTTTTGTATGGTAGCGGATTGCTAGTCAGAGTAAATGTTTGATAGCTAAAGGCCAGAGCAAATGTTGTATGCACTTGCTTGACAGATTCATATTAAAGGATTTTATTAATATTTTTTGTGTGTGAAATAATTGTCCATCCTCAATGTCATTTTTAGATGTTTGCTCTTGGGCCAACAAAACTGGCAACACTAGTCTAGGCCTTTACCTAAGAAAAGTTATACTAGTTTGATTCTCCTATCGTTTATTTTGTGACAATGGGTGCTGTATTACTGGGAAAGCAGCCGTGGACTGTCAGTGGGGAGAGTATCATGGATGTCTTGGTTGGGTGGTTATGTTGATGTATCATTCAAATGTTCAAGTGTAGCTTCAGCTTGATTATGGAGAATGTTCTCCCTTTGTGCAACAAGTCAAAACAGCAGCATGTTGAAAAGCTTTCACAGAACCTACACAAGTAATTATTTTTGACTATTTGTCTTATTTAAGAAATTTCACCTGGCACCTGTCTTTTGGTTTCTGTCTATTCAGTATCCTAAATACAATATTAGTTCAGTCAAAGAATGTGTAAAAGTCTAAAGAAAACCTAAACCAGCAGCATAACAAAGTACAGTTTTGGTAACAGATTGAAGTACTAGTAGTCTAACTTCTCACATCCATCAGTAGTCTAAAACACTCTTTTGGCGTGATATGTGTGTACAGAACTGTTTGGGTTCTCTTTGGGTGTGTGTACTGAATGCCTAGTTGACTGGCAGGGCTTTTTTTGGCTGCACTCCTCCTGGCTGTGGTCTGCCAAGAAATGGATTAAGACGATGAAGAGAGAAATTACTCTTCAAACCCACAAGAGAAAAAGGAGCTGATGGACTTTTTGGGCACAAAAAAAAGGCAAGGTCATAAAAACGTTATCCAAAGAGTTAATATATTATCCCATAGGTGACAAACATGTAAAGCAATTCAAAATGTAGCAGTGGGTGGCACCCACTAATGTACAAAGATTGTACTGTACAGTATTGCACTGTGGGAAACTTCTAGATAAGGACATGCATATAGCTCTACGTCTCTGTCACTAACAGTTTCATACTTATATTTACCCCTATGACTCATGGTCTAAATCCCAAATGGCACCCTATGCCATTGATAGTGCACTAATTTTGACCAAGGCCCTGGTCAATAGTAATGCACTATATAGGGAATAGGATGCCATTTGGGATGCTGATTGATGGGATATTGACTCTCCACTGCCCTGGATCAGATGCACCTGTTCCCTTTACACTCTGAGGGAGGGCTGGGAGCCAGACGTGAGGCTGAGGTCTTTTGAGATGGTGAAGACGGATCGTCAGCTGCACTGCAGTGACACGCTGGCCCAGCTCTGTACCTCCCTCTGCTTCTCCAGAACCATGGAGTTCATGAGCAACCAGCCCTGTCTCAATGACCACTTCTGTCATCACCTGGGAACCCTCACAAAGCCCACTAGTGTGAGGATGTAGAGATTATATATATATATAGTACCAGTCAAAGGTTTGGACACACCTAGTCATTCAAGGGTTTTTCTTTATTTTTACTATTTTCCACATTGTAGAATAATAGTGAAGACATCGAAACTATGAAATAACACATGGAATCATGTAGTAACCAAAAAAGTGTAAAACAAATCAAAATATATTTTATATTTGAGATTCTTCAAAGTAGCCACCCTTTGCCTTGATGACAGCTTTGCACACTCTTGGCATTCTCATGTCTTAAAGTAAGGACGGACTGTCATTTCGCTTTGCTTATTTGAGCTGTTCTTGCCCTTATATGGACTTTTTTTCTCCAAATAGGGCTATCTTCTGTATACCACCCTTACTGTACCTTGTCACAACTCAACTGACTGGCTCAAATGCATTAAGAAGGAAAGAAATTCCACAAATTAACTTTTTATTAGGCACACCTTTTTATTGGAATGCATTCCAGGTGACTACCTCATGAAGCTGGTTGAGAGAATGCCAAGAGTGTGCAAAGCTGTCATCAAGGCAAAGGGTGGCTATTTGAAGAATCTCAAATATAAAATATATTTTGATTTGTTTAACACTTTTTTGGTTACTACATGATTCCATATGTGTTATTTCATAGTTTTGATGTCTTCACTATTATTCTACTTTGTAGAAAATTGTAAAAATAAAGAAAAACTCTGGAATGAGTAGGTGGTCTAAAACTTTTGACCGGTAGTATATATATGGTAGTATGTATGTGCGTGTGTGTGTGTGTGTATTATGCTACAGTCTCACTCTGTGCTTGGTTGTGTGTTACAGGAAGAGAACCATCATTCTATGAGAGGTCCTCAGATACAGTAGGACATAAATTCACTTACCCTCAATGAAAAATATACAGGTAATGAAACAAGACAAAATGCCTTGTTTCAACTGATTGTCTACCAAAAAGATCCCATTCCAGAATGTTACCAACAGTTTGAAAATAATGAAAATCAGTCACAGGTTCCCAAACCAACAATTTCCTGACCGTGCATGGTAAAATAATAGTCCTGCTGTTTGTGTGTTGGTCCACCTGGTGGGGCTGCTGATGCAGTGCGCTTAGTGCTTTCTGGCCAAACTGATCTGGCAGACCATGAACAAAGTCACATGCAGTGAGGGCCGTTACTCAGGCAGTTATGTCTGAAGAGATGGGTACAGAGTAGACTGTACATCATCCCCACACACAGACAGACCATGGAGCTACTAAAACTTTTCACATCTTCTGGACTAACTATCAATGATCAAAACACTGAATACTCATCATTGCACATTCTTTAATTGTGGTTAATAATGTTAGGATGTACATTCGTCATGGAAAATTCTGTCATAACAAATATAAATAATGGAGTGAGTAAACTTCTTGTAATTGAGGATTAAACACCAAAAATAAGTGTGTTTTGGCTGATGATGATGATGATAATAATAATAATAATAATAATATTTGGCTTGTATGATTATCATTAATATAACATAAATGTATTAAAGATATATATGATCATCAACTTGTTAAGTAGATTTTTACAAGTGCTTCTTCATTCCTATATATTCCAATATAAAATGTATTTGATTAATCTAGATTACACATCACAGTATATAATATAAAAAGCAACAATGTTACTTGAACTGTGGCAAGTTGAAGCCTTTCTCACAGAGTCGTTCTCATTTTAGCACAGTCTTTGCTGTGGTCAGCATTCTCAGTGGCAGCACATCCTCCACCCATTCGTTTGGAGAGGTCATCATTCGTTCCCATAGAGCTACCTCGTCAGAATTCGAGTCCATCCAATTCACCACTGCCCCATAACTTCTGCCTGTATGGAGAGATGGAGAGAATCTAGGCTTAGCCATTGAAATCAATTGAATAAAATGAACGTGTTTCTATGGAGAAATCGAGAAAATGTAATAGAAATTCCATTAGTACCTGTGCCAGGCCCCAGTCTTAGACCCCCCAGGAAGTTACTAGCCAACTTGTCACGGTCCCACACAGTCAGCTCCACACAGGCCTCCTTCAGGTCTTCCTGTCTGAAGCCGTCGTACACCATGGTGTGGTTAAACACCGGCTCCACCGTCCTTCTCAGCACCCGTGTCTTCTGACGACTCTTTCTGCTCGTGTCTGGGAGCACGAAGCTACGAAGGAGATAGTCTCACAAGTCAGGCAATTGTTTCAGAAATATTACTTAAACAACCTACAACTATCCTGAGAAAAGCAAATTTGAAAGGCTGGAAATCGAGGCTAAGAAGGGAATATGTCTTTGATGGGCCTCCACATCTTCTGTTCTCCCCAGATACTGTAGTTCTCCTTGATCATATTTAGCCATTCATACATTTCAAATGTTGATATTATTTATGGCATGTGTCGTACGTACCACTTGACATATGGGTCGACGGTGGCCCCTCTGATGAGGGGAAGGTTCTTGCAGTCTTTCACCCAAATGTGAACCTCACCTTTGTTAGAGGGGGGGTCCTTGCCTAGGCCTAGGGGTCAGAATCAAGCATGGTTCAGTGAACGTGTACACTAGCTTTCTATTGCACAAAAGTCATATTTTAATGTAAGGTAACTAGTTAACGAAAGCAACACATTTTCTTGATAAAATATCAATTTTCTATATAATAAATTGCTTATAGAGACTGGTTACAGTTAAGACGTGAGGCGTACAGACTCTTACTGTGGGAGACTTGAGGCAGGAAGCGTATGGCCAGTTTCATCTCCCCTCTGTCATCTGAGGGCTGCAGACTGGAGGCGGGCTGAGGAGGCCAGGGGAAGACAGTCAGCACAGAGAGTACCCCAATTTACGATATAGCACCACCACCTCACTGGACACACTCCAAACCACACTCACACCTCCACAACCTACTGTGTATAGCAGCATACACATGTCATGTCAAACAATACTAACATGCACAGCCATTGAAATAAATAACAAAAGCAGAGATATGGATTTCAGTCTTGGATTATTGTTTTAGTACAGTACTGAATGAGACCAGTACACAGACAAAGCAGTTGTGTTGTTGTCTTACCCTGGATTTCAGAGCTAAGTAGTTCATCTGGGTGTGGTTAAATTCCCATTTGGACAGGTCCACATCCACTTCGCCCAGAAAACTGTTCCTGCCAAAGGTGTCGTGGTGCCAGACAGAGAGAATGAGGGTCTGAGTTCGAAGGTACTCCATACGAAGCCGATACTGATGAAGGAACAGGAGAGAGAGGTTTTGCTAAAGCACTTTATGTCAGACCTGATGTATGTGTAAAAATACATTACTCTAACGTAAATCATATAGAGTTTTTAGAAAATCTCTTACTCTGAGGAGCTCGTTGAAAATGGGGTTGACAGTCTTCTTCTTCACAGACGTTTTCCTCTTCCCTAGATTGGCTTTGTCAGGCACCAGGTAACTTTTAACATACCTACGACAAGAAACACAAGAATCATACACACAAAGTACCATGTATTTCAGCAGTGTCCAATCAATTATGGAGTAGTAAATAAGAAAGCAAGGCTATATATTCCCAATATTCAAGGACCATAAGGAATCCAATCAGGGGCCTAGTGTAATAGTGGTACTATACTCACGGGTCAGAGCGGCCCCTCTTGGGGTCGACGGCCGCCAGATCTTGGCACTGAGCCACAAAGATGTGGAACTCCCTGAGCTTCTGGACGTAGTTGATGGAGAACTGGATGTTCCCCTGCACCTCCACACCTCCATAGTCGCCACTGTACATTGTCATCACACTGCCACTCAGCTAACACACACACACACACACACACACACACACACACACACACACACACACACACACACACACACACACACACACACACACACACACACACACACACACACACACACACACACACACACACAGAGTTAAAAACGTTTAAACAGTTTACATAAAACCATAGCCCGGCAGGCAGTTCTTATCAAAGTCAGGATGTGAAAAACTATCATATTTGTGGTTAATGGGACAATTAAGAGATTTAATAAGACTGTTAATATTGTATAATCATGATAGTTGCCAATAGAAAATGCCAGTTAAACTTGGTTAGGCAGAAAATGTGCATGCTTTGAATGTGAACAGTGGTTGCGTGTTAGCAGGGCATGCGTGAAGTGAACATACAGAGGACACAGATGCCATGCCAGAGGAGCTGCTGAGTTTAGTCATAGATCTGCCCGTGTTCTGCCTGCCTCCATGGTAACTGTCCTCAGAGGCAGAGTCAGTGTCTCTGCCATCGCTCTAGAACACAGACAGCAGAGCTAGAATGCCCAGTGCACATACAGACATACAGTGTTCTTTGACCTAAAGTGCTTGCATGGGATAAAGCTGCAGTGACTTTACCTCATTTTGCAGGAACGAGGGAACAGATTTGCTCATCTTCTTCAAATGTTCAGTGTCAGAGTAGAGGGATGAGGAGGGAGAGGGGAGGGTAGATGCTGAGGGAGGACAGAACAAAGAGAGGGATGAGAAGTTAATTGTTAGGCTTGGTACCTAAAACCCTCAGAAACCTTTACAGATGCACAATTGAGAGCATCCTGTCGGGCTGTATCACAGCCTGGAACGGCAATTGCACCGCCCGCAACCGCAGGACTCTCCAGAGGGTGGTGCAGTATCCCCAACGCATCACCGGGGGCAAACTACCTGCCCTCCAGGACACCTACAGCACCTGATATCACAGGAAGGCCAAAAAGATAATCAAGGACAACAACCACCTGAGCCACTGCATGTTCACCCCACTATCATCCAGAAGGCGAGGTCAGTACAGGTGCTGGCCATCATACTGTTAAATAGCCATCACTAGGTGGCTTCCAACCGGTAACGAAACCCTGCAGCTTAGAGGCTGCTGCCCTATATACAGTTGAAGTCGGAAGTTTACATACACTAACGTTGGAGTAATTAAATCTCATTTTTCAACCACTCCACAAATTTCTTGTTAACAAACTATAGTTTTGGCAAGTCGGTTAGGACATCTACTTTGTGCATGAAAAGTCATTTTTCCAACAATTGTTTACAGACAGATTATTTCACTTATAATTCACTGTATCACAATTCCAGTGGGTCAGAACTTTACATACACTAAATTGACTGTGCCTTTAAACAGCTTGGAAAATTCCAGAAAATGATGTCATGGCTTTAGAAGCTTCTGATAGGCTAATTGACATAATTTGAGTCAATTGGAGGTGTATTTGTGGATGTATTTCAAGGCCTACCTTCAAACTCATTGCCTCTTTGCTTGACATCATTGGAAAATCAAAAGAAATCAGCCAAGACCTCAGCAAAAAAATTGTAGACCTCCACAAGTATGGTTCATCCTTGGGAGCAATGTCCAAACGCCTGAAGGTACCACGTTCATCTGTACAAACAATAGTACTCAAGTATAAACACCATGGGACCACGCAGCCGTCATACCGCTCAGGAAGGAGACGCGTTCTGTTTCCTAGAGATTAACGTACTTTGGTGCGAAAAATGCTAATCAATCCCAGAACAACAGCAAAGGTCCTTGTGAAGATGCTGGAGGAAACAGGTACAAAAGCATCTATATCCACAGTAAAACAAGTCGTATATCGACATAACCTGAAAGGCCGCTCAGCAAGGAAGAAGCTACTGCTCCAAAACCACCATAAAAAAGTCAGACTACCCGAAGAACACCATCTCAACCGTGAAGCACGGAGGTGGCAGCATCATGTTGTGGAGGTTCTTTGCTGCAGGAGGGGCTGGTGCACTTCACATAATAGATGGCATCATGAGGATGGAAAATTATGTGGATATATTGAAGCAACATCTCAAGACATCAGTCAGGAAGTTAAAGCTTGGTCGCAAATGGGTCTTCCAAATGGAGAATGACCCCAAGCATACTTCAATAGTTGTGGCAAAATGGCTTCAGAACAACAAAGTCAAGGTATTGGAGTGGCCATCACAAAGCCTTGACCTCAATCCTATAGAAAATGTGTGGGCAGAACTGAAAAAGCATGTGCGAGCAAGAAGGCCTACAAACCTGACTCAGTTACACCACCTCTGTCAGGAGGAATGGGACAAAATTCACCCAACTTATTGTGGGAAGCTTGTGGAAGGCTACCCAAAAGGTTTGACCCAAGTTAAACAATTTAAAGGCAATGCTACCAAATGCTAATTGAGTGTATGTAAACTTCTGACCCACTGGAAATGTGATGAAAGAAATAAAAGCTGAAATAAATCATTCTCTCTACTATTATTCTGACATTTCACATTCTTAAAATAAAGTGGTGATCCTAACTGACCTAAGACAGGGAATTTTTACTCGGATTAAATGTCAGGAATTGTGAAAAACTGAGTTTAAATGTATTTGGTTAAGGTGTATGTAAACTTCCGACTTCAACTATACATATACTTGAAATCACTGGCCACTTAAATAATGGAACACTAGTCACTTTAATAATGTTTACATACTGCTTTACTCATCTCATATGTATATACTGTATTCTATTCTACTGTATTTTAGTCAATGCCACTCTGACATTGCTCATCCTAATATTTATATATTCCTTAATTCCATTATTTTACTTTTAGGTTTGTGTGTATTGTTGTGAAGTGTTAGATATTACTGCACTGTTGGAACTAGAAATACAAGCATTTCACTACACCCACAGTAACATCTGCTAAACATGTGTATGTGACCAATACAATTTGATTTGATTAACCTTATCATAGATCACTTACTGTAGCTATTGAATTACCCAACAATGCTAGCATTCTACAACATAGAATAATAAACCCCTACATTATATTTGGTATAAACTGTCTAACCCAATATCGATCCAAAGGCAAATAACATAACAAATCTTAACCATCACTGCTTCGCCTGATGTCATCAAGAGGAGCTAGCCTTCTATCTTGTCCTGTAGTGAATGGTGGAAAACAAAGACAACATTACTTTTTCACCCCAACCTGCATTAATACTGGTACCTAAGCCATCCTGACAGCACCCCTATAATGCTTGTATAGTGGTTGAGAAGACAAGGGACATTTCTCACGTGGTGGCATGGATGCTGTGATGTCCTCAAGACTTTTGGCCAGATTTCGTGGGCGGGCCTGAGCTCTCTTCAATGCCTTCTGTACATGGTCATCATAATTGTCACCTAAAATATCAGAAATTAGAGAAAGAGTTGCTCATACTGTACATGCAGATGACTTCAACAAAGACCACACATGGACGTGTTAAAAAAAACATTACATGCGGCCTCTTTACACTGATCATTTACACTGAGGGTACAAAACATTAACCTTCCTAATACTGAGTTGCACCCTTTTGCCGTCAGAGCAGCCTCAATTTGCCTAGGCATGGACTCTACAAGTTGTCGAAAGAGTTCCACAGGGATGCTAGCCCATGTTGACTCCAAAGCTACCCACAGTTGTGTCAAGTTGGCTGGATGTCCTTTGGGTGGTGGACCATTCTTGATACACATGGGAAACTGTTGAGTGTGAAAAACCCAGCAGCAATTCAACCTGGCACCTACTACCATACCCCGTTCAAAGGGACTTAAATCTTTTATCTTGCCGATTCACCCTCTGAATGGTACAAGTATACAATCCATGTCTCAATTGTCTCGAGGTTTAAAAATCCTTTTAAACCTGTCTCCTTCCCTTCATCTACACTGATTATAGTGGATTTAATAAGTGACATTAATAAGGGATCATAGACTGACCAGGTGAATCCAGATGAAAGCTATGTCATGGAAAGAGCAGGTTTTCATAATGTTTTGTACACTCAGTGTATGTAGTCTGGTGTTTACAAGCTTCTCTAGAGTTTTTCAGTTGGAAGAGAAAAATATATTTGAGGTTGTTGAAAATAATTTGTTTTACTGGCTATATTGTAAATATCATCACTCATAAAAGTTAACTCAAGAATGTTCTAGATCTATCCTGAACTGGAATGCTTAACTCAAGCAAAAAAAAACTTGGCTACTTGGCTGTTGGCTCTATTAGAGAACCATGTGATGTCAATAAAGTTACAAAAGCCTATCGTCCAACCCACAAATTAAACACAGGCAGCTGATTCCCTGCACACACTCTATTTACACTGACACAGATAGCCAAGGACACTGCATCCTGGATGCTGCCTCATCTACAAAAACATCTACAAGTAGATGACTTCACATGGAACCCAGATAAACAAATAAATATTGTATGTTCTCATGAAATAACACAGGTTACATAACACTTGTACTAAGACAACAGGGTGTTACAGTATACAGTAGATCATCAAAACTCACGATTTGAACTTATCCTGGCGTTAGACCAAGTTTCAGATGTGCTGCTCGATGCTCTCTCAGAGGCACAGAATGATGACTCATGTCCTGTGTCAGTGCTGCCCTGGTTTGACCAGAGGGCCAGGGGGCGCTGGGTTATCTTGCTGTTCCTCCTGCTGTAGCGCTCCTCTGAGTCCACTAGGGTGCTGGATCTGACAAGCCCACCACTCAGGTCAAGTTCAGCCCCAGGCGGGCCTTCTCCCTCCTTCTGCTCCTTCACTGCCAGGGCCAGAGCAGTGTGGACGCTGGTCTTCTCTGTGATCCCCAGGTAATGGCGGTAGTCTCTGGGAACAAAGGCCCGAGCGCGAGGGGTCAGAGATTCAGACTCGTCTGATGATTTTGAGGACCTCCTTGGACCAAGAAGTGCTTGCTTGTCAGCACTCTGTCGTCTACCCTGTGTCCTTTTCGCTTGAAAAGCACTAATATCTAGTGTCTTTTTAGGGTACAACAGAGAAGTTTGGTCCTGTTCCTCATTCATGTCTAATGTGAACATACTGGTGGCACGCCGAAGAGAACTTGCACGTCCACTTCCACTTGAGTTTCCAAAACTGTCTTTTCTAGCTTTGTGAGACCAAGATTCCTTTCCTGAGGTGCTTTGGGGCTTCAGGGCCTTTTCCTCTTTGGTGAAGTCCTGTTCTGAGCCCCTGTTCTGAGCCCCAGGGGCTCTTTGCAGCTCTGACTCTACGGTGATTTGAGGTGAGAAGTTGGCTTTAGTGTCAATCATAGCTCCTGATCCCACACCAACTGATCTAGACTTTGACTGGTGCG
Organism: Salmo salar; assembly: GCF_965601325.2. NCBI lineage: Eukaryota > Metazoa > Chordata > Actinopteri > Salmoniformes > Salmonidae > Salmo > Salmo salar. The sequence continues at coordinate 138,120,773 of NC_138299.1, forward strand.
CTTTAGTGTCAATCATAGCTCCTGAACCCGCTCCAATCGATTTAGACCTCGACTGGTGCTCTCTGTCTTTGTTCCCCCTGACTAAAGATGGAGGGCGAGATGGAGAAGATGGTGAAGAAGGTGAAGATGTTTTCTTAAGCCGGCTCTCATCCAAAGGTGGTCTAGCACTGACCTTTTGTGACTGGCTGGGGGAAGATTTGCTATAGAAATCAGGGTCAACACATTGCTTTAACTCAAGCATTGAGTTCTGGGCATCCATTGGCTCCTTCTTTCTGAGGCTTTTGGGTTCGTCAGAAGAGATCGGCCCTCTGCTATTCGAAGTGGCCTCACCCCAGAAGTTACGAAGATTCTTAAACTGCGAGCGGTTTGCTCCAAGACCTGGGGACGACTTCTCCAGTCTTTGATTCATTGTGAAGACTGTGAAATTCTGTCTTTTTCTGTCAGAGGAAAGGTTGGAATCCCCTTTGTGGTCGCTGTCTGATTCGTTGCAGATTGACCTCAGGTCAAACTCAGACTTGGTAAACCTTTTATTCAGCTTTCCTGGGGCCGATGATGGAGTTTGAGTCATGCTGGAGTCCCCTGCTTCTTTTGATTTACCTGTATAAAATATAGGCCTGTTCTTCTCCTGCTCCCAGAAGCACTTGAGCTGCTTTATCTTGTCTGCCTTGCTGTCCTGCCGAGGGGGAACCTGCTTCAGAGTGTGTGGGCTATTTCCTTTATCTGTAATGTTGTGGTCTTGTTTTTTACTGGACACACTTGAATGCACAAAATCTCTTTTCAATTCTTTACCCTCCTTTGTTTCTTCATTGACATAGCTCTGCTGAGTTTTGGGGGAAAACTGTTCACTTTCTTTTTCAACCTTGTGTCTAGACTGATGGAACTTCTTAGAGTCTGGGCTGGTTGCAGGCTGGAAGAGTAGTTCATGCAGTGGATTGGGACTGAACGGCATTTCAGGTTGGGGTTTTGGTATGGCAGGTGAGAGCTTCACAGTTTGGGGGTTAACTGTGGGCTGGAGGAGCAGCTCAGGCTGAGGACTAAGTGTGGATGGGGAGAATCTCTGAGGTTCTGGACTGAGTCTGGACTGGGACACTGTGTCAGGCTGAGGATGGAGTCTAGTTAGGAAGACTTTTTCTGCCTCTGAGCTTCTTCTGTCTACTGTCATTGGGAATCTTCTGAGATCTTCTTCTGTTAATGTCAAATCATCCTTCTCACTTTGAGCCGCAGGAGTGTAGCTAACATCCCAGGTTGGCAGTGTACATATCTCTATAGAGGGAGCAATAACAACACTCTGTTTGTGTGTGTATACCTCCTGTTTGTAAGGGCTAACACTCGGCTGAACACTTCTCACATCTTGACTAGTAGAGTTTTGTTGAGTATCTAGGCTTAACCGTTCATCCTCTTTTCCATCCCCGAGATTCTTCCTGGACGACCCCTCCACACTGTATGACTCTGGGCCAGGAACAGTTCTATGAGACTTCTCTGCTAGTTCTCTCTCTTTCTCCATTTGTTTCTGTCCTTTGTCAGTGATTGATCTGCTGATGAGTATCTTGGGCCCGGTGTTGCCCTTCTCCCAGAAGGACTTCAGGTGGGAAATTTTGGGTGGTTGGTTCTCATCTTGGACCTCCTCCTTCTCTTTGACTTCCTGTGTTGTGACCTGTGGTCCAGCAGCTTTGGCTGGAGGGCCACTGACCTTCTTCACATCCTCTTGCCTATATATCACATCCTCTTCTCTATCTAACATCACTTGCTTGAACTCCTTCCTATATGCTGCTCTCAGCCTCTCAGCCTCAGACATGCGTCTCTTGGGCTGGTATGATCTTTCTGTATTCAGAGGTGACTGGTCAAGAGGTTGATTCACAGAGGATTCAGACTGAGATCCATCCTCTACATCTGGTGTTAAACATACTGACACTCCTTCTCCAATACTTTGTATATCCAGGCTGGGGTCAACATGTAGAAGCTTTCTCTTCATCTCTGGAGCTTTCCCCTCCGTCTGCTGAGACCTGCTCTCAAAGGAAGGCCGGTCATCTGTATCTGTTTTTGCAGAGCCAATCACGTCTTCCTCCATGTCTGGTTGATCACTTTCAGTCTCCAGCCAGTCATTGCTGTCTGTGCTGCGGCTGAACCACTCTAAGACTTTAGATATGGAGTCGCCCTCCTCCCCTGTGGATTGGGGACTACGGGGGGCTGATTTATAGGCAGGTTTGTGCCCTACTTGTTTTTTACGAACATGCTTATCAGGCTTATCCCCAGGGTTATGGAGTTCATGATGCATCCATTGAGCTGAAAAAAGAAAGTTAATGAAAGTGTTATGATGAATGACAAAATAAGCTGAAAAACTCAAGATTAGACATTTCAACCGTGGCCTAGTAATACCCTTCATCATTAGTGAGAATTCCATTGATTGATCACGTTCATGTATAAACAGTACCCTTGAGCCAAGCACTTGAATGACTTTGAATACATTTTCACACTGGTTTTAAATTGTAGTGTGGGCTCCATGAATTCTCACTTTCTGTCTTTGGACTTACCTACAGTGCTTGGAGGCAGACTACGGTCCTCCTGTCTGATTGCGGTGCCCACATTGCAGGTTCTTATCATCTCCTTGTCCTGCATCTCAATGAGTTGAAAGGCTGCATGCTGAGAAGGCTGGTGGTGAGTAGGGGCTGTTAGTTCTGAACTCGGAGAGAGTGGTATGGACAGAGGTTCTGAAAATGGACCATCAGACCTCTCTCTGCCCTGAGGAGGACCCACACTGACAAACTCTCTCTGGATGAGACCATCGTGACTCTTCTGACCACCTGTGTAGGATTTATCTGTGTGTCTGTCATTATCAGAGTGTGTGGCTGGTCTAAGGTCCAACAGTCTGAGAGGCTTTGGCTCACTCAGGGGTCTCAATGGAACTTTGGAACTCTCAGTTTCCCTAAGAAGAGAGGGAGTCCTCACTGAGTTATCTGAGGGCTCCTCTGCTCTCTTCTCTCTCTCTAGGGCCTCTTTCTCTCTCTCCAGCTCAGTATTGGTGGAGACTAGGGTTAAATCCTTCAGTGGCTTATGGGAGAGGTGACTCAAAGTGTTCAGTTGCTGACTAGAGGGAGAAACTGGAGTTGCATTGTTCTGTAACTCACAGATGGGAGATGGAGTAATTTTCTGTGACTGAACGTCCAATGCCCCCTGGCTGGACTGGTTGGAGCCCCAGCAGGAGCCATGTTGGAGACTTCCCTGGGGGGCAGGGGCAGTAACCTTTGACCCAGCTACATGACCTTGCTGCCCAGGGGCGGAGACATCACTGCCTGTAAGAGAGCTCTGAGAGCGCCGGGAGAGGAAGGTTCTCTTCTTGGGCACAGGCCTGAATCCTAGAGAGGACCCTTCGGAGGTGGCAGACCCTGCTGAGTTGTGACTGGTGGAGTCTGCTGTCATGTGAATCTTCAGGGGAGATACGGGCTCTGTGTGCGTGAGAGATGATGGAGGAGATGATGATTATTTACTGTGATAAGTTCTTGCCATATCACAGGCCTGGTTGGCATCAGTATCAACATACTACAGATGCAGGATCTTAATTTTACATATATTGCCAGAGTTAAAATAATCCTGCAGCAAAAGGATTTGAACGTTTAGTTCATAATGTTGCTTGATCGTGAATATGCTATTAGCTAGCCAAAAGGTGGCTCCATGAAAAGTGCAATATTGTTAATATAACTGTGTGTTTTTTCAGAATTTATGTAAATCACAAAGCTCATCTGAAGTCCAGGAACATTCTGAGCAACAAAATAATGACCAAATGAAGATCCTACATTTGTAAATCACTATTGTGAATCAGCCAAAATAGGTTCTCATAGCATCCTGAAAGATCAGGTTACTCAATTTGACTCAACCTCCTTTTCTTCTATTTACCTGTATGTTTGCATAATGCTTGATTGTGTAAAAAGGTGTATGCACTGCACTCTAACCTGTTTCAGATGCTTTCTCAGCCTCTTGATTTCCATTGGATAACTGTTTTTCTGTCTTCTCTATCTCCAGAATAAGGGATGCTCGATTAAAAGGATTGTGCCTTGGCTGGAATGAGAAGAGAAGAACATGATTAGGAAATGCAATTGGTTTATGGTTCTATATTTCATAATACTGTCATACTGTGATATGGTGATTGGAAAAACAGAAGTAAATCAGAACAAGATGAAAATCCTTTGTTTGTTTATTCTGTTCATGCTTCACATATATTCTCTGCAAATGAAATCTCACATACCCTTCCCGGGGAGCGCACCACTGAATTTAGTCTCTCTTTCTCTGCATCTGATGCACTGAGGCTTTCGCTGCAAAAAAAAGACAGAATGACCACTATCAAAATAGAATTGGGGTTGTATACTATAAATGAGTAGCCCTCAGAGCACCACGATACACTGTACTGGAATCTGTGGCCTATTTGCATTTCCTCATTAAATTCCTGAGCACCTCTGTGACTGGCTGTTCAGTGAACACGCCTCCTGCATAACTGATGCCTGCTCACATGTGATTAATTGTGACATCAAAGGGAGGCAGGGCTGTGGAAGAGCCGACTCACCTAGAGAGCTGGCTGCTGCCCACTGGGACTCAGGGAGGTAAACACAGCCCATATGACCTCATGCATAGCATGCCAAACACACCAAACACTACAAGACTTCACTTTGTATTGACTTTAGGAAGTGGTGTAAGATATAAGAATTAAAATTTTTCAGGAAACTATTTCCAAAATCTTCCAAACCCCCTCCCTTCGCAAACCCTTGGCAGCCCCCCTCCCGAACTTGAACCAATTAAAATAGAAGTGACTGGGCAGAGAATCATACTGCCACGTTATCTGTACAATAACAGCCAAACGTAAAATTACAGGCCTATCAAATTGAATTACCGTCTTCTCAAAATAATCACTTTTTATAGCATTCCCATAGTGACTGACTCCTATCCTCGTGAGACCACATCCTGAAAGTATAACAGAGCAGACAGATTCCATGCAAACAGTGAGCACCACCTATGTTGACTCCAATTGAGTCACGAGACACACCTAAGACACACACACACACACACACACCACAGGACTCAGGAGCTGTTCAAACACCTGAGTATCTTACTCACTCTGTGCAGGCAAGCACTATGATTGATCAATCATGATGAACTGCTATACTGACTTAGCCTTAAGGCATGGTTATGAGACTAGGTAGTGGGCTATACTCGGCCTTGTCCCGGGATGGTATGTTGGTGGTTGGAGATATCCCTCCAGTGGTGTGGAGGCTGTGCTTTGGCAAAGTGGGTGGGATTATATCCTACCTGTTTGGCCCTGTCTGGGGGTTTCATCGGATGGGGCCACAGTGTCTCCTGACCCCTCCTGTCTCAGCCTCCAGTATTTATGCTGCAGTAGTTTATGTGTCGGGGGGCTAGGGTCAGTCTGTCACATCTGGAGTATTTCTCTTGTCTTTTCCGGTGTCCTGTGTGAATTTAAATATGCTCTCTCTAATTCTCTCTTTCTCTTTCTTTCTTTCTCTCTCTCGGAGGACCTGAGCCCTAGGACCATGCCTCAGGACTACCTGGCTTGATGACTCCTTGCTGTCCCCAGTTCACCTACCCGTGCTGCTGCTCCAGTTCCAACTGTTCTGCCTGCAGTTATGGAACCCTGACCTGTTCACCGGACGTGCTACCTGTCCCAGACCTGCTGGAACCCTGACCTATTCACCGGACGTGCTACCTGTCCCAGACCTGCTGTTTTCAACTCTCTAGAGACAGCAGCAGTGGTAGCGATACTCTCAAAGATCGGCTATGAAAAAGCCAACTGACACTTACGCTTGTGTTACTGACTTGTTGCACCCTCGACAACTACTATGATTATTATTATTTGACAATGCTGGTCATTTATGAACATTTGAACATCTAGGCCATGTGCTGTTATAATCTCCACCCGGCACAGCCATAAGAGGACTGGCCACCCCTCATAGCCTGGTTCCTCTCTAGGTTTCTTCCTAGGTTTTGGCCTTTCTAGGGAGTTTTTCCTAGCCACCGTGCTTCTACACCTGCATTGCTTGCTGTTTGGGGTTTTAGGCTGGGTTTCTGTACAGCACTTTGAGATATCAGCTGATGTAAAAAGGGCTATATAAATATATTTGATTTGATTTAATGGGTTACAGTAGCGAGAGGAATGGGTTAGGGATGGATGAGGAAAGAGGGGTGGGAGGGGTGCATTGGCTCACCTGTTCTCTTGGGGCTGTGTTGGTGCCACCAGGAGCCTGGCAGGTTTTGGAGGGGGGGTGATGTCTGAGACTTTACCGCTGACTGCTCTGGGTCTGGACAGAGACCCATCTGCAAGAAAGAAAGACAGACAGACAGACAGACAATAAGTGCTTACAGTACCCTCACTATAAACTCAAAAACCCATGTCTGCTGATGATCTGTACATACCAACTCGATATCATAAACTTGACTTATACCACAGCATTGTTGAATAGTCATTCCTGATTGGTTAGAAGGGCGTTATAGAATGGACATTATAACCAGATAATGGTACAGTTGAAAAGATATCGGGATACCTTGCAATCATGATGCAATACGCGTTTAGTACTAAATACAGTACCTTTGCGGCCTGACTTTGAACTCAAAACAGTGTGGTTTGGTAGCACTCTTCCGTACACATTCTACTCTGGTATAGCGTTTTCATTATACGGCAGTATGTGTGTACTGCACACATGCTTATCTTTGTGTGACAATGACTTACTGTATGCAGCACTTAATTAGTGTTTGAACTGTGTTTTTGACCCACCTAAAGAACCTGCTTTCCTCTGCTTCATGGAGGCCAGGATGATTTCAGAGCCATGGATCTTATCCCTGTGTCTCATAGACTTGGCCTCGTAAAACCACTCTCCTGTCAGATACTTGAGCCTGCTCTCCACAGGGGCGCTGGTTTTCTGCAGCTGCCTGATGGGAAAAACACACACAGGTGCATTACAGTATACGTTACGGTTACCCATTAAACACATTACAGAAGCAGAGGTCATGGCTAGAACACAGTTCAGTCAAGGGTGTGATTCTGAATAATTACCTTTAGGTAATGCCATTGAATTAAATGGATTTAATAAACGTATCACTAGTCAATTTAAATAACGCCACCTTAGTAATGTTTACATATCCTACATTACTCATCTCATATGTACAGTTGAAGTCGGAAGTTTACATACACTTAGGTTGGAGTCATTAAAACTCATTTTTCAACCACTCCACACATTTTCGGTTAACAAACTATAGTTTTGGCAATTCGGTTAGGACATCTATTTTGTGCATGACACAAGTCATTTTTCCAACAACTGATTACAGACAGATTATTTCACTTATAATTCACTGTATCACAATTCCAGTGGGTCAGAAGTTGACTGTGCCTTTAAACAGCTTGGAAAATTCCAGAAAATGATGTCATGGCTTTAGAAGCTTCTGATAGGCTAATTGACATCATTTGAGTCAATTGGAGGTGTACCTGTGGATGTATTTCAAGGCCTACCTTCAAACTCAGTGCCTCTTTGCTTGACATCATTGGAAAATCTAAAGAAATCAGCCAAGACCCCAGAAAAAGAATTGTAGACCTCCTCAAGTCTGGTTCATCCTTGGGAGCAATTTCCAAACGCCTGAAGGTACCACGTTCATCTGTACAAACAATAGTACGCAAGTATAAACACCATGGGACCAAGTCGCCGTCATACCGCTCAGGAAGGAGACGCGTTCTGTCTCCTAGAGATGAACGTACTTTGGTGCGAAAAGTGCAAATCAATCCCAGAACAACAGCAAAGGACCTTGTGAAAATGCTGGAGGAAACAGGTACAAAAGTATCTATATTCACAGTAAAACGAGTGCTATAACGACATAACCTGAAAGACCGCTCAGCAAGGAAGAAGCCACTGCTCCAAAACCACCATAAAAAAAGTCTGACTATGGTTTGCAACTGCACATTGGGACAAAGATCGTACTTTTTGGAGAAATGTCCTCTGGTCTGATGAAACAAAAATAGAACTGTTTGAACATAATGATCATCGTTACGTTTAGAGGAAAAAGGGGGAGGCTTGCAAGCCGAAGAACACCATCCCAACCATGAAGTACGGGGGTGGCAGCATCATGTTGTGGGGGTGCTTTGCTGCAGGAGGGACTGGTGCACTTCACAAAATAGATGGCATCATGAGGGAGGAAAATGATGTGGATATATTGAAGCAACATCTCAAGACATCAGTCAGGAAGTTAAAGTTTGTTCGCAAATGGGTCTTCCAAATGGACCATGACCCCAAACATACTTCCAAAGTTGTGGCAAAATGGCTTAAGGACAACAAAGTCAAGGTATTGGAGTGGCCATCACAAAGCCCTGACCTCAATCCTATAGAAAACGTGTGGGCAGAACTGAAGAAGCGTGTGCGAGCAAGGAGGCCTACAAACCTGACTCAGTTACACCAGCTCTGTCAGGAGGAATGGGACAAAATTCACCCAACTTATTGTGGGAAGCTTGTGGAAGGCTACCCAAAACGTTTGACCCAAGTTAAACAATTTAAAGGCAATGCTACAAAATACTAATTGAGTGTATGTAAACTTCTGACCCACTGGGAATGTGATGAAAGAAATAAAAGATGAAATAACTAATTCTCTCTACTATTATTCTGACATTTCACATTCTTAAAATAAAGTGGTGATCCTAACTGACCTAAAACAGGGAATTTTTACTAGGATTAAATGTCAGGAATTGTGAAAAACTGAGTTTAAATGTATTTGCTACGGTGTATGTAAACTTCCGACTTCAACTGTATTCTATACCATCTACTGCATCTTGCTCATCAATATATTTATATGTACATACTCTTATTCATCCCTTTACATTTGTGTGTATAATGTAGCCGTTGTGAATTTGTTAGATTACTTGTTAGATATTACTGCATTGTCGGAACCAGAAGCATAAGTATTTCGCTACATTCGATTAACATCTGCTAACCATTTTATTTGGTTGAGACACACTATAGGCTAAACGTTGACGGGAAAAGGTACATTTACCACCACATGAGTTAACAATCTAAACCAATAGACATGGGAACACAATACAAAGCTTGTGCCAAATAGTTCCACATTCTTTGGGAGGAGAAAACACTTATTTCCTTCAATCAGTATTAAATGAGGGAAAGCTCAACAATGATTTCCCTTAGAATTCGTTGTTGGTGATTAAGTAAGATGTTTTCTTTGTAACAACATTGTTTAGCTGGATATGCACTGAGAGTTCATACAATATTTGCCTGTGAACAAGTGAACAAGCGAGTTTGACCAAGACAGTGACACCATTACTAGTTTCTATTCATGGTTGTTCTGTGTAACTCTACTCTCATATTATGAGGGAAACATAATACCTTGGACACACAAAAGGGCCATACCACCACATGCAACCATCTGAAGCTGCAGCATATCTGTTTGAACACAACTCCTCACTAATGCCACCTCATAAACTCAGCAAAAAAAGAAACGTCCTCAAACTGTCAACTGCGTTTATTTTCAGCAAACTTAACATGTGTAAATATTTGTATGACCATAACAAGATTCAACAACTGAGACCTAAACTGAACAAGTTCCAAATACATGTGACAAACAGAAATGGAATAATGTGTCCCTGAATAAAAGTGGGGTCCAAATCAAAAGTAACAGTCAGTATCAGGTGTGGCCACCAGCTGCATTAAGTTCTGCAGTGCATCTCCTTCTCATGGACTGCACCAGATTTGCCAGTTCTTGCTGTGAGATGTTACCCCACTCTTCCACCAAGGCACCTGAAAGTTCCCAGACATTTCTGGGGGGAATGGCCCTAGCCCTCAACCTCCGATCCAACAGGTCCCAGAAGTGCTTAATGGGATTGAGATCCGGGCTCTTTGCTGGCCATGGCAGAACACTGACATTCCTGTCTTGCAAAAAGCCACGCATAGAAAGAGCAGTATGGCTGGTGGCATTGTCATGCTGGAGGGTCATGTCAGGATGAGCCTGCAGGAAGGGTACCACATGAGGGAGGAGAATGTCTTCCCTGTAACGCACAGCGTTGAGATTGCCTGCAATGACAACAAGCTCAGTCTGATGATGCTGTGACACACCGCCCCAGACCGTGACGGACCCTCCACCTCCAAATCGATCCCGCTCCAGAGTACAGGCCTCATGTAACGCTCATTCCTCTGATGATAAACGCGAATCCGACCATCACCCCTGGTGAGAAAAAAACGCGACTTGTCAGTGAAGAAACCTACAAACGATCTTCAATGCCATACAGCACTCCTTCCGTGGCTTCCAACTGCTCTTAAACATCTAGTAAAACTAAATGCATGCTCTTCAACAGATCGCTGCCCGCACCCGCCCGCCTAGCATCACTTCTCTGGACGGTTCGGACTTAGAATATGTGGACAACTATAAATACCTGGGTGTCTGGCTAGACTGTAAACTCTCCTTCCAGACTCATATTAAGCATCTCCAATCCAAAATGATATCTAGAATCGGATTCCTATTTCGCAACAAAGTCTCCTTCAATCATGCTGCCAAACATACCCTCGTAAAACTGACTCTCCTGCTGATCCTTGACTTCAGCGATGTCACTTACAAAATAGCCTCCAACACTCTACTCAGCAAATTGGATGCAGTCTATCACAGTGCCATCCGTTTTGTTACCAAAGCCCCATATGCTACCCACCATTGCGATCTGTATGTTCTCGTTGGCTGGTCCTCGCTACATATTCATCCCCAAACCCACTGGCTCCAGATCATCTATAAGTCTTTGCTAGGTAAAGCTCCGCCTTATCTCAGCTCACTGGTCACCATAGCAACACCCACCCGTAGCACGCGCTCCAGCAGGTATATTTCACTGGTCATCCCCAAAGCCAACACCTCCTTTGGCCGCCTTTCCTTCCAGTTCTCTGCTGCCAATGACTGGAATAAATTTAAAAAATCACTGAAGTTGGAGACTAATATCTCCCTCACTAACTTCAAGCATCGGCTGTCAGAGCAGCTAACCGATCGCTGCAGCTGTACACAGCCAATCTGTAAATAGCCCATCCAACCAACTACTTACCTCAACCCCATATGCTTTTTTTGTTTTTTTTTCTGCTCTTTTGCACACCTGTATTTAGTGTTAATTGCTAAATTGTAATTACTTCGCCACTATGGCCTATTTATTGCCTTACCTCCTTACTTCATTCGCACACACTGTATACAGATTTTCTATTGTGTTATTGACTGTACGTTTGTTTATCCCATGTGTAACTCTGTGTTGTTGTTTTTGTCGCACTGCTTTGCTTTATCTTGGCCAGGTCGCAGTTGTAAATGAGACCTTGTTCTCAACTGGCCTACCTGGTTAAAACATTTTTTTTTCTTCAAAGAACACTTTTTGCCAGTCCTGTCTGGTCCAGCGATGGTAGATTTGTGCCCATAGGCGATGTTGTTGCCGGTGATGTCTGGTGAGGACCTGCCTTACATCATTTGTGCCCATAGCCTTCCCTGTAGCTCAGTTGGTAGAGCATGGTGTTTGCAACGCCAGGGTTGTGGGTTTGATTCCCACGGGGGGCCAGCACAGAAAAAAAAATGTATGAAATGTCTGCATTCACTACTGTAAGTCGCTCTGGATAAGAGCGTCTGCTAAATGACTAAAATGTAAAAATGTAACAGACCTACAAGCCCTCAGTCCAGTCTCTCTCAGCCTGTTGCAGACAGTCTGAGCACTGATGGAGGGATTGTGTGTTCCTGGTGTAACTCAGGCAGTTGTTGTTGCCATCCTGCACCTGTCCCGCAGATGTGATGTTCGGATGTACCGATCCTGTGCAGGTGTTGTTACATGTGGTCTGCCACTGTGAGGATGATCAGCTGTCTGTCCTGTGGAGCTGTCTTAGGCGTCTCACAGTACGGACATTGCAATTTATTGCCCTGGCAGTCCTCATGCTTCCTTACAGCATGCCTAAAGCACGTTCACGCAGATGAGCAGGGACCCTGGGCATCTTTCTTTTGGTGTTTTTCAGAGTCAGTAGAAAGGCCTCTTTAGTGTCCTACATTTTTATAACTGTGACCTTAATTGCCTACCATCTGTAAGCTGTTAGTGTCTTAACGACCTTTCCACAGGTGCATGTTCATTAATTGTTTATGGTTCATTGAAAAAGCATTTCAATGATTAAACCCTTTACAATGAAGATCTGTGAAGTTATTTGGATTTTTACGAATTATCTTTGAAAGACAGGGTGCTGAAAAAGGGACGTTTCTTTTTTTGCTGAGTTTATATAACACAATTTATTCGATTACGGAAGTGATATCAGGTTTCTAATCAAATAATATTTAATTGCATTTGTTTACTTTTTAAATATGCAAACTAGAGAAAAGGCTAAACTGGAACTTGATGATGAACCTGACATCTTTGAAAAGCTACAGCGTCTTTGCTGTTTGCCAACTTTCGTGTGAAACATAATTCTGTTACAATAAGAGAAACAGTGCACATGATTGGGAATCTCAAAGGTTTTGCCACTAGCAGGGTTAGGAATCATCTTTCCTTTTGCATTTTACATTTTGGGGGGGGGGTTGCGGTGAGAAGTGTGGGTGCTGTGGGATTATTTAAGATACTCTTTGAAGACGTAGGGTTTCATATGTTTCTGGAAGATGGACACAGACCTTGCTGCCCTCAGCTTCAGGGGGAAGCTGGTTCCACCGTTGGAGTGCCAGGACAGAGAAAGGCTTGGACTGGGCTGAGCGGAAGCTGCCCTCCCATAGGGGTGGAAGGACCAAGAGACCAGAGGTGGCAGAACATAGTACTCAGGTTGGGGTGTAGGGTTTGAGCATAGCCTGAAGGTGGGGAGCGGCAGTTCCTCTTGCTGCTCCGTAGGCAAGTACCATGGTCTTGTAGTGGATGCGAGCTTTGACTGGAAGCCAGTGTAGTGTGGGGAGGAGCAGGGTGACATGGGAGAACTTCGGAAGGTTGAACACCAGGTGGGCTACAGCGTTCTGGATAAATTGCAGGGATTTGATGGCACAAGTGGGGAGCCCAGTCAACAGCGAGTTGCAGTAGTCCAGACGGGAGATGACAAGTTTCTGGATTAGGACCTACACCACTTCCTTTGTGAGGAAAGGTTGTACTCTATGGATGTTGTAGCGCATGAACCTGCAGAGCGAGTCACTGCTTTGATATTTGCAGTGAATGACAGAGTGTTGTTCAGGATCACGCCAAGGTTCTTTGCAGTCTGGGAGGGGGACCCCGTGGAGTTGTCAACCGTGATGGAGAGGTCTTTGAGCGAGCAGGCCTTCCCTGGGAGGAAGAGCAACTCCGTCTTGTTGAGCTTGAGGTGGTGGGCCGACATTCAAGCTGAAATATCTGCCAGGCACGCAGATGCGTGTCGCCACCTGGGTGTCAGAAGGGGGGAAGGAGAAAAAATAGCAATGATAGGAGAGACCATGTGAGGATATGATGGAGCTGAGTGACTTGGTGTATAGAGAAAAGAGGTGAGGGCCTAGAACCGAGCCCTGGTGGACACCAGTAGTGAGAGTACGTGGTGCAGACACAGATCTTCTCCAAGTCACCTGGTAGGAGTGGCCTGCCACGTAGGATGCAATCCAAGAGTGTGCAGAGCCTGAGACGCCCAGCCCTGAGAGAGTGGAGAGGAGGATCTGATGGTTCACGGTGTCAAAGGCAGCGGATAGATTTAGGGGAATAAGAACAGAGAGAGTCAGCTTCGGCGATGCGGAGAGCCTCCGTGACACAGAGAAGAGCAGTCTCGGTTGAGTGACCTATCTTGAAGCCTGACTGGTTATGGTCAAGAAGATCGTTATGAGAAAGATAGCGAGAGAGTTGGCGAGAGACAGCACACTCAAGTGTTTTGGAAAGAAAATAAAGAAGAGATACAGGTTGTAGTTTTTGACATCAGAGGAGTTGAGTGTTGGTTTCTTGAGGAGGGGAACCACTTGGGACATTTTGAAGTCAGAGAGGATATAGCCAGTGGTCAAGGATGAGTTGATGAGGGAAGTGAGAAGTTCTCCAGAGATGGTCTGGAAAAGGGAGGAAGGGATGGAGTCGAGCGGGCAGGTTGTTGGGCGCCGGACCTCACTAGTCGCTGGATTTCATCTGGAGAGAGTGGGGAGAAAGAGGTCAAGGTGTAGGGTACTTCTGTGTGAGTGGGACCAGTGGACTCTATAGGTTGAGTGAATAAGGAGCGGATATCGTCATCCTTCTTTTCAAAATGATTGACAAAGTCGTCCGCAAAAAGGGGGGGGGGGGGGGGGGGGGTGGAGGATTAAGGAGGGAGAAGGTGGAAAAGAGAATGTAAACAACCCTGGTCATGTGAAAGGGGGTAGCACAGTATTACACATGATTGGCGCTAATCCTTTTACGCTAAGGCAAAAGCTGTACACAGACAAGTCAACCATACAGAGTCAGTCTCCAGTCTTCTTCTGTTAGAAATAGACTTGTTAGGCCAACTCCATTACAGAATGAATAGGCCTTTGTTTCTCGACTTTTGTCTCACTGTGGAACTGCTTTGACAAGAAGGCTTAAGACAATTTAAGATACCCAGTTGTCCTTAGTTGGCACGTCTGAATGTGTAATGACATGACAAGAAATTCTAAGTATGTCTGAGTATACATCAACACAAGGTTGTTTATGTAGTTAGTGGATGTGCCTCAGGATTCCATGGTTAAATGCAGTGAGGTGTATCTCTGTGTTCTACCTCTGAGGGTATCTATTTCGGACCATCGAGCCTGCATTTTTCTCTCCTACGTGGTTCTGTAACGTTGAATTGGAGTGGTAATCGAATTGCTTATCTCACATTGAAGCCTCTCTGTGGTGGAGGCTGTGTCTGTATCCGGCTGAGTTGATATTATATTACAGACAGACAAACAAACATCACCTCACTAGCCTGTTTACCACTCCCACACAGGTTGGGGAGGTTGACATAGAACCACTCTACTCAGAATGAAAGGGAATGAATAGGCACTAAAAAATAAAACAATATTGAAAACATAACATTATCTAATAAAATATTGCATATTTACTTGCAATACACAAAGTATGTATTTGATTACATAACTATAATTTCAGCTAGAGGGTGGAGATGCTAAGTGGGGCAACACTAATGCTGTAAAAATAAGATGTGAAAACTAGGAAATACTCTAATCCCAGTCATGGTTCAGAGCTGTGAGAATATGGCTATCATAAACTTACTTGATCCTCTCCTCCTCTGCTTTCTTTAGCTCTTCGTCTCTCTTCAGCACAGTCATGATCATCGACTGTTCCTCCTCCGTCAGATGGCTCAAGTCTATCATGGTGACTCAGGTTCTCTCTCTCGCCCAGGCAGGTATGGAAAGGGCCTGGAGTTGGGCCTTGTGGCCTGTTGAGGCAGTCAGTGATGGGATGTGATGGGCAGCGTCTGTCTCTAAGCTCAGAGCTTCAGAGGCATTGCTCAGGTAGCTAGCATCTGCAGAGTTGATATGAATATTCAAGGTAAGGTGATACACCTCTTCATGTCAAGATTAGGCTCTGCATGGAGAATGTTGTGAAGACTAAATGAACAGTAAATCAAGCAGGATCAAACACTAATTCAGAAAACCATGCTGGATCAAACACTAATTCAGTAAATCATGCCGGATCAAACACTAATTCAGTAAATCATGCCGGATCAAACACTAATTCAGTCATTCATGCTGAATCAAACATTAATTCAGTCAATCATGCTGGATCAAACAGTAATTCAGTAAATCAAGCATGATCAAACACTAATTCAGTCAATCATGCTGGATCAAACACTAATTCAGTCAATCATGCCGGATCAAACAGTAATTCAATAAATAATGCTGGATCAAACAGCAATTCAGTAAATCATGCTGGATCAAACACTAATTCAATAAATAATGCTGGATCAAACAGCAATTCAGTAAATCATGCTGGATCAAACACTAATTCAATAAATAATGCTGGATCAAACAGCAATTCAGTAAATCATGCTGGATCAAACAGCAATTCAGTAAATCATGCTGGATCAAACAGTAATTAATTTAAGTTAATGTGATTTTCCTCTGCGGTCACATGGACTAAGTGTACTCTGCATTATTTTCTCTCAACTACAAACAGCTCTGATGGTGTGCAGTGGGTGGAGAGTTGGACTAAAGTGGTTCAATTAATGTGCTTTAGTTTTTTCTGAACACTGGAGAGATCAATGCCTTGTTAAATAAATCACATACAGTGAGTGAAATAAGGTGATTAATCATGATTTACAGTCATTGAGAAACAAAAGACTATGTTGAGTTGGCAGTCAGTTGAAATCAGAATGACCGTAATTTTGCCATACCGATGCTGGGTATAATTAATCCCTAAATAGGTAAGGATTTATTCCTGTGTAAACCATCTGACATACTGGCTGCCTTCACACAGGCAGCCCAATTCTGATATTTTTTCCACTAATTGGTCTTTTGACCAATCACATCAGATCTTTTCACATCAGATCTTTTTCAGAGCTGATCTGATTCATCAAAAGACCAATTACTGAAAAAAAGCTCAGAATTGGCTCAGAATCAAACATTGTTTTCCCTTCTCAATGAAATTCTGCTGACTTCCCTTAGTTTGAATTTAGACAGGTTGCCTGCTTTACTTAAATCAATCACATCTCTATAAATACATTTTATAGTTTGTGCTACCCAGTAGGCTACATTCAAAGACACAATTTAAGTATTGTTATCGCCAAATCGATGATAAAGTAAAAGAAAATTGATGTTGACACTAGAATTCACTGTCAATTGAATATTCAGAGACATGATCCTTGATCCAAAATCCAACTTTTGCACGTTAAATACTACACAACTTGAGTTGACCAGAGATTACCCCTCCTGTTGACTTCAGGTCAAATCTGATAGAAGTTATGAATACTTTGTCCTTCATTATCAACAGCAATTACAACACCAGCAACCTTGTGAAGACTTGTTAGTGAAAATGGCTTATAAATGTTGGGCAAACAGCTAAAAAGCATACAGCTAAAATGTTGTCAGATAAAAAGATACATGAATATGGAAGCCACATAATGCATGCTAACTCTGTCCTGTCTCAGGGATTTGGACATTGATGTTAGCTATTCACATTATAGTTCAATGTAAGACATTTCGTAATGTCATATTGTGGGTGTGAACTGTCTATAAATCAGAGGTAGGCTTTTTTATATAGTAGCCTAGTAGCAGACAACAGTGATAACTTATAAAAGGAAATGTTTTGTGCAATGTGATGTTTTTGCCTACTTAATCTGTCTCATAACTATGTTAGTGTAATTGGATAATTAAATTGCATAGACTCATGTCTTCTCAGAAAGAGACGCCCTAAAGCTCTTTAAAATAAGTTTACGTTTGTTGTATATAGGACAACAATGGGATCAGCCTTATAAAGAAAAACATTTTATAATTATTATTTATATATATATTTGATGTACACCTGCACATGCCCACGACATGAAAAACACCACCAAAAAGTGGCCTAAATAAAGAATAATAAAGAATACACAGCAAAGGTCTCTGAAGTCTAAATTCATTGTATGATATTTTCTGTCGAGCCTTAGGACATTTGAGGCAGCTTGTAATCATATTCGTTCACAAGTGTTGCCTTCTGAACAGTGAGGATTGACAGCGAATAAAAAGCCTGTTAAGTCAAGAACAAATGTCATTGTGGGTAAGGCTTCACAACGCCCTCATGTTTTCCTCATAAAACGTTAAAATCTGAAAGAACATTAGGTTGATACCTTATTTTGTAACTTTTTGGAGATAAATACAGACCAGCCAAAAAATAGTAAGTAAAAAGTTTTACCTTGTTTTGGAAGCTACCTCTGAAGAGAAATTCGGACATCCACTGGAGGGAGGTGGGTCAGACTCAGGGGAGGTATGCGCTTCACTCAAACGGGTTAAGTGCCCATAATGACTGCTGGTCACTGTTCAATGTCAACGGCCAACTTTGATAGCAGCCTGTAATGTAGCAACTTCAAGTGTATGATGAGCTAAAATCGTTGAAAAGACAGCTGTCCCAACAAAACGAGTGTTATCGTTTTTTCATACGGGTATCTAGGCTAACGTTAATGTAATCGTACTACAATCTTATTACAGTGCCAATGCCACAATGGGAATAAGTAAAATTGTGTAAAATGTACACGAGGAACACTAACAAGGTGCTAATTTATTAGCCGTGCCATCTGGCATATTCCCTGCCAATTGTGACATTCTTTACTTCAAGATCCAACCCACAAAGTCATGATGATTGTTGCGATAATAGCAATGAGTATGTTTGTCAAGGAGGAGTGTAGACCTGATGCTTGTTGGAGGACAGGTGTTTGAACAGGCTGGCGGGTACAAATGCAAACGTGAATGTTGATAAAAACAACACTGTAAATAGTCTCCAAGTGACTGCATACATGCTGTTGGAGTAAAGTAGATTTCATCCACATGCAGTATACAGATATACAGTAAGCTACATTACTGTGTAATAACCAAAGGTTTGTAGTATAGAAATTGGACACAGGGTGGCAGTCTTGTTCAGATAAAGTATACAAGTATGCAATACGTTTTGTGGCGAGGCTCCATGAAATCTCCTACAAAGGAAGCTGAGGACATACAATATTAAAATACAGGAGAAAGGCAAAAAGTAATCCAAAAACTAAGAGAATCCACATATATACTAACCATAGTGCCAAAGATGCCATCACTGTTGCAATATTCACCAACACATTTTAATAAAATGTTTAAGAACATCAATTTGTGGAAGCTGCTCTTTATTTGAAAAAGAAAGAAAAAAACTCAGTCAATGTCTGCTACACGTTCTAATTACATAAACAAAAATATAATCTGCGCCAGACAAATGCAGAAAATATCCTGAATCAAACTTAGGTAGAGTCAGATTTTGATTGAATTGCTTTCATATTTCATACATCTTTCACTTCCCTCTCCGTTGAACAGTCAGTTTTATATACACAGAGCACCGATCAACAGTGCCCCTCTCTCACCCTGTTCCACTGGATCTTTATACAACTAATTTACATCAAAACTGTAACCCTTGTTTAGTATCTGCAACACCCAGACACACTCTCCTCTCGTCTGGCTCCCAGGGAGTCAGAGCTGAGGAGCTGTGCGGTGCGCGTAAAGATGTGTGCAATATAAAAGCAATTCTTTCACATTCAGAGTAAAGGCAGCCATTTAAACGGTCAGTGAGTCGATGGCATGCCAAGCTTAAAGCAAAATGGATCCCACCCCAGTGTGATGCTTCAGAAACGTGGATGAAGTGTTTTTCAACTAGACAGAAAAGTTGTTCCATTGCAAAAAACTCTAGGCACAGAATTGACTATATAGATTACTGACTCATACTGGAACCCCCTACTCCACTTGCACAGGGGAGATCATGGGATTTGAGCCAGTAAGAATTGTTCTTAACACAAAACTTGGAGAACATTTAGTGCTCTATCATTGCATTTATATGTGTATTTTATATAATATGTATTTTCTTTTCTCTACCGCTCCAATGAAACAATCCAACATCCATGTTTAATGCTGAAGCACTCCCACAGGTGTTCAATGTACTATAGATTTTTCCCCCAGTCTTAAAACCAAATAATAAATAAATAAAACACACAAGGAATGTCTACTGTAAACACAGTAAAAAAGACAAACTAAAACAGGTGTAAACGTCATTAGCATCACTACTCAGTGACAGTTAAATAACTAGGAAATGGATGACTGATGATCGGATCAAGAGAGGGAAGGATTCCTCTTTCTTCATGTCCCCCCTCCCCCTCGATTAGAACACCAAGCTGTTACATCCAACCACAGTAGTATTTCCAAATACATTAGATATCAAAGTCTCTCAGCACCCATAGCTATCTTTACAGATTATAAAATGGCTATGGAATCCCTATAGGTTTATTTTTTATTTTTTTACAGCAGCATCACTTGAGGTCTTGGACAAATGACAGAATAATAGGTGGTGAATTCTCTTCTTCCCAGCGTCATTTGGACATGGTTTCCATGGTTTTCCTCCAGTCATTGCACTGTTCGTTGTGTTCTTGACATGTCTGTATTTGGGGGGAGGGGGTGAACATTTCCGTGAAGAGTTAGACTGGCAATGAGGACAAAGCTTTGCTGCTAAGTGCTTCATCTTCTGAGAGACACTTCGTATTACATGAACTGCATCTGTGGGTGGAAATCATCATACAAGGATTGATTAGACCAGAGTATTACCAGCTCACTCATGGTGGTGCTGAAATAGTAAACTGAATAAATACAATGAAAAGGCATCACAATGTCCTCAGAGCAAAAGCAACCGTCACAATGGCAACCTATTGGCTGAAAACGACAATACTATATCTAAAGTCATGGCATGGGGAAAAACGCATATCAGCAAAGACGTAATGGCTACCGTATCTGTGGAAAGTATAAAACAATTTAAAAAATGCTGAAATGCATCTGCTGATTGTTTAAGCGAGCAAGACACAAACCAATTAAATCAGGCCAATATAAAGTGCAAGAGATATAGCCAGAGGAAATAAACAGCAGTGGTTGATCAGATGGAAGAAGCAGTGAGTTTTCAAATGAAGGAAGAGTAAGAGAAGAGAAAAAAAAGAGAAGCATGAGTGTAAAGCCGCGCTGTGCATGCATGTACATCCGCAAGCACAGAGCAAGCTGTACCTAAGAGACGCTCTACAAGAAATCCTTGAGAGAGAGCTGTGCAAATGGATCCTGTCCAGGGGCTCTGAGAGGACTCTGGCTGGAAGGACTAGAGGCTGCAGAGGGCTATTACAGGGAGAGGGAGAAACACATGGAGAGGAGAGGTCAGAGAGAGAGAGAGAGAGTGTGAGTGAGAGGGAGGGATCAGATCGGGTGAAAGACAGGTTACACCAAGGGGGGTAAAATTGCGGACTCTTGAGGAAAGGGATGACAGACAGATTTTGTCCCTCTCCTCCTGAGAGGTAAGAATAAACTAGAACACTGTTGTTATCACAGGGGGTAGTACACACACACACACACACAGCTAATGTAACTATACACAGCACTGAATACACCTGGACACTGAACTCACGTGCATGGTACACACACACACACACAGAACTGATTATTATACAAACACACACCTGAGCGCTGGATACAGAGCTGAAGGGGTTGGGCGGCCTCATGACGGGCTGGTTGTACATCATGTTGGGTTGGTTCATCATACCCATAGAGCCAAGCTGTTGGGGTGGCTAAAGACAATAGCATAGAGAAACATCAAGCATAAGAGACATGCTACAGTAGATTGCATAGCACAGAAGCATGTATAGCACGTATTACTGTTATTCTTATTGGCTATTACCGGTCAGTGCTATCTCTACTGTATGGCTATTACCTGTCAGTGCTATCTCTACTGTATGGCTATTACCTCTCAGTGCTATCTCTACTGTATGGCTATTACCGGTCAGTGCTATCTCTACTGTATGGCTATTACCTCTCAGTGCTATCTCTACTGTATGGCTATTACCTGTCAGTGCTATCTCTACTGTATGGCTATTACCTCTCAGTGCTATCTCTACTGTATGGCTATTACCGGTCAGTGCCATCTCTACTGTATGGCTATTACCGGTCAGTGCCATCTCTGCTCTATGGCTATCACCTTTCAGTGCCATCTCTACTGTATGGCTATTACCTCTCAGGGCCATCTCTACTGTATGGCTATTACCTCTCAGTGCTATCTCTACTGTATGTGGTGCGGGGGGGGACAAGGAGACCAGCAGAGGAGCAATACTAGCTACTGCATGGCTTTGTTCCTTAGAGATAGCTAATGCGTGGCTACGTCCCTCAGTGCTAGCTAATACATGGCTACGTCCCTCAGTGCTAGCTAATGCATGGCTAAGTCCCTCAGTGCTAGCTAATGCATGGCTAAGTCCCTCATGCTAGCTAATGCATGGCTACGTCCCTCAGTGCTAGCTAATGCATGGCTACGTCCCTCAGTGCTAGCTAATGCATGGCTACGTCCCTCAGTGCTAGCTAATGCATGGCTACGTCCCTCAGTGCTAGCTAATGCATGGCTACGTCCCTCAGTGCTAGCTAATGCATGGCTACGTCCCTCAGTGCTAGCTAATGCATGGCTATGTCCCTCAGGGCTAGCTAATGCATGGCTATGTCATGGATTAGCTAATGGAATGGATCCAGACATCCAGCTGACAGATACTGACCATGCCATATCCCCCCATCATGCCTGTGGGTGTTGTTGCAGGGTAGGCCATGACTGGGGGGGTCTGTGGAGATACAAACACACAAATGATGACGCAACATCTTCTCCCACAGAGAATACAGCAGACCAATGTCAAGTCAAGAACTTCTTAACATTGTTTGTCTGAAACCAACACTAGAGTGATACATTAGCTAAACACTCATCACAGGCAGATAAGAGCACCAGTACTTAAGAGGCCAGTGTAGTGTGTATTACCATGGAGACGGGGTTCCAGGTGGTGTTTGGGGCTGCTTTGGGCTGCCAGTTGCTACCGCCAGTCAGCCTCTTCTCCCCAGGCTGGCTCCAGTGGATGTCACTGTAGATTAAGACAGCTAATATTAGCACTGGCTCCTAACTGCTGCTGGCTATACAGAACAGTTCTTCATCTAGCACTGACCACAGCACGTTGAAGAGACTGAACAGCTCACTTACTTTTTCGTTGTGCCATTTCCAATCCCGAGATCTAGAAGAGGATAGTAATATAAATGTGAGATATA
Source organism: Salmo salar (assembly GCF_965601325.2). Lineage (NCBI taxonomy): Eukaryota > Metazoa > Chordata > Actinopteri > Salmoniformes > Salmonidae > Salmo > Salmo salar. The sequence goes on from NC_138299.1 coordinate 138,143,498, forward strand.
CACATCCAGAAACAGTTCATTCTGCTATAGCTATGTGACATAGTGCGGTCTAACCTAGGAGTATATCAAATAAAATATAAATAGACACCACTCAGGCAGAGATGGGTGTTGATCTCTCTTAATTCATAGTTTTCTGTTCTGGGAGTTTAACCTGAATGAAATATCCTAGAATGACGTTGTGACACCTACTTCCCACCAGGTTGGCCAGGGAGGAGTCCAGGTCATCTCCCACCAGTTTGTCTGACAGCTGATTGATTGAGCACAGGGCCTGATTGGAGCCAACCATGGTGGGTTTCAGGATGTCTAAGGAGGACAGAGAGATGTACATTGGTTGGATGTGAAACACCATGTGTATCAAACAGTATAATAGTCAACACCTCACCATCAGATTCCATGTTGTTAGCACCAGAAGCTTTGGCTCCAAAGACTGACTCGAAGTCCACTTGGAGTGCTCCTGGGGGAGGGGCCTGTGTTGCTGTGGAGTACCCTGTAAAGAGGTCAGAGGGGAGGCTGCTCAGAACACAGCAGGTGCAATGATGGAGAAGTATTATTCCATTGGTGTCAAAGTCAGAGCTGCTAAATAGCTACAGAAAGTCACCTTACAGAAAATGGCTGGTCTCCTTCTAAATGGCTAGAGCTACAGGTTCTCTAGTACTCTACCTCTGAATAGACCTGCTACAGTAGAGCTACAGGTTCTCTAGTACTCTACCTCTGAATAGACCTGCTACAGTAGAGCTACAGGTTCTCTAGTACTCTACCTCTGAATAGACCTGCTACAGTAGAGCTACAGGTTCTCTAGTACTCTACCTCTGAATAGACCTGCTACAGTAGAGCTACAGGTTCTCTAGTACTCTACCTCTGAATAGACCTGCTACAGTAGAGCTACAGGTTCTCTAGTACTCTACCTCTGAATAGACCTGCTACAGTAGAGCTACAGGTTCTCTAGTACTCTACCTCTGAATAGACCTGCTACAGTAGAGCTACAGGTTCTCTAGTACTCTACCTCTGAATAGACCTGCTACAGTAGAGCTACAGGTTCTCTAGTACTCTACCTCTGAATAGACCTGCTACAGTAGAGCTACAGGTTCTCTAGTACTCTACCTCTGAATAGACCTGCTACAGTAGAGCTACAGGTTCTCTAGTACTCTACCTCTGAATAGACCTGCTACAGTAGAGCTACAGGTTCTCTAGTACTCTACCTCTGAATAGACCTGCTACAGTAGAGCTACAGGTTCTCTAGTACTCTACCTCTGAATAGACCTGCTACAGTAGAGCTACAGGTTCTCTAGTACTCTACCTCTGAATAGACCTGCTACAGTAGAGCTACAGGTTCTCTAGTACTCTACCTCTGAATAGACCTGCTACAGTAGAGCTACAGGTTCTCTAGTACTCTACCTCTGAATAGACCTGCTACAGTAGAGCTACAGGTTCTCTAGTACTCTACCTCTGAATAGACCTGCTACAGTACAGCTACAGGTTCTCTAGTACTCTACCTCTGAATAGACCTGCTACAGTAGAGCTACAGGTTCTCTAGTACTCTACCTCTGAATAGACCTGCTACAGTAGAGGTACAGGTTCTCTAGTACTCTACCTCTGAATTGACCTGCTACAGCAGAGGGCTCAGTGGGGTAGGGGGCCTGGTGTGGAAGGTGCTGGGCCATGGCCACTGGACCACCACAGAAGGAGTCTGACAACGCCAAAGTATGGGCAGGAAGAAGGAAGAGAGCAAAGGAAGGCATTTCAAGGCACGGCAAGAAAGGCAAGCAAGGCAAAGTGACAGTACAGACAAAAAGGAGACAGTTAACAGAAAACACTTAGTTTTACTTGTTAGTGTCCCTAATTCTAACAAAATCAAAACAGGAGCTGCAGAGTACAAGGATATAAAGGCTATAAAAATATCCTATTGACACTAAAGTCATCTAAATCACCAGACTACCCTAACCATAGGGTTATTATGGGGCCACTAAACACATTACATGGGTTGAGGGGTCTATGTTTGCCTATGGGCTCAGGAAACATAGGCTGGGATGGTGAGCCATCATAGTACCTGAGATGGAGTGTTCTATCCGCACTGTGCGTTTGTAATTGGTTGAAACGGACGAGTTTGTGTCAGTAAAGGGATTATAACGATCTAGAGAATCAAAAATAATATTAGTAAGGGAAACAGATTTCAACTTATACTGCTAAGAGAATACTACAAGAGAAAATAATCAAATTATTGGTTTGTAATATCTAGAAGCAATAGCCTACTTGAATACATTATGAAACAATATATATCAGCAGCAGGAAAACCATAATTTGAACACAACCACTTAGTCAGAATAATTTTGGACATGGGTTTACTAGACACTAAAATGTGAGACCTCAATGGATAAAGCCTCATATTAGACTGAACTGGCATGGGAGCCTATCAAAACCAGTAACTCCACGTCACAGTGTTAGCTTGTGGTTCAAACCTTAGCTTCCATTATAGGACTGTGCTACAATAACAATATAGCAAGTGGAGGCTTTGCATTTCAAGGTACACAACAAACATTTAACTTTAGACAGCCATGAGATCATTTACAGTGCATTCAGAAAGTATTCAGACCCCTTGACTTTTCCACATTTTGTTACGTTACAGCCTTATTCTAAAATTGATTAAATACAATTTTTCCTCATCAATCTATACACAATACCACATAATGAAAACACGAAAACAGGTTTTAGAAATTTCAGCAAATGTATTAAAAATAAAAAACAGAAATACCTTATTTACAAAAGTATTCAGACTCTTTGCTATGACACTCGAAATGAAGCTCAGGTGCATCCTGTTTCCATTGATGATCCTTGAGATGTTTCTGCAAATTGGTGTCCACCTGTGGTAAATTCAATTGATTGGACATGATTTGGAATGGCACACACACCTGTCTATATCAGGTCACAGTGCATGTCGGAGCAAAAACCAAGCCATGAGGTCGAAGGAATTGTCCGTAGAGCTCCGAGACGGGATTGTGTCGAGGCACAGATCTGGGGAAGGGTTCCAAAACATTTCTGCAGCATTGAAGGTCCCCAAGAACACAGTGGCCTCCATCATTCTTAAATGGAAGAAGTTTAGAACCACCAAGACTCTTCCCAGAGCTGGCCGCCTGGCCAACTGAGCATTCAGGGGAGAAGGGCCTTGGTCAGGGAGGTGACCAAGAACCCGATGGTCACTCTGACAGAGCTCAAGAGTTCTTTTGTGAAGATGGGAGAACCTTCCAGAAGTTCAACCATCTCTGCAACTCCACCAATCAGGCTTTTATGGTAGAGTGGCCAGAGATGCCACTCCTCAGTAAAAGGCACATGACAACCTGCTTGGAGTTTGCCAAAAGGCTCCTAAAGGACCAATATTGAACTCTTTGGCCTGAATGCCAAGCTTCACATCTGGAGGAAACCTGGCACCATCCCTATGGTGAAGCATGGTGGTGGCAGCATCATGCTGTGGGGATGTTTTTCAGTGGCAGGGACTGGGAGACTAGTCAGGATTGAGAGAAAGAATGGAGTAAAGTACAGAGAGATCCTTGATAAAAACCTTTTCCAGAGCGCTCATGACCTCAGAATGGAGCGAAGATTCACCTTCCAACAGGACAACAACCCTAAGCACACAGCCAAAACAACGCAGGAGTGGCTTCTGGACAAGTCTCTGAATGTCCTTGAGTGGCCCAGCCAGAGCCCACACCCGATCAAACATCTCTGGAGAGACCTGAAAATAGCTGTGCAGCAACGCTCCCCATCCAACCAGACAGAGCTTGAGAGGATCTGCAGAGAAGAATGGGAGAAACTCCCCAAATACAGGTGTGCCAAGATTGTAGTGTCACACCCAAGAAGACTCGAGGCTGTAATTGCTGCCAAAGGTGCTTCAACAAAGTACTGAGTAAAGGGTCTGAATACTTATGTAAAATGTGATTTTTTTTTTATTATTATACATTTGCAAAAAAATCTAAAAACCTGTTTTTGCTTTCTCATTATGGGGTATTGTGTGCAGATTGGGGGCGACGACAATTTAATCCATTTTAGAATAAGGCTGTAACGTAACAAAATGTTGAAAAAGTGAATGGGTCTGAATACTTTCCCAATTGACTGTACATGTAGACAGAAGTAACAGTTATGAGAGACTTCCTTCAAATTCCCAGAGACACAGGAAGGATATTTCAGGAGGAACAAAGAGCATCTTTACCACTAAACATTTCATGACCAGACGTCCTAGAGGAATAGCTAACACCGTCGGAGGACACGACAGGTAAGTGAGCAGCTGCATCGACAACGACTTTTGACAGGAAAGGATTAAGGTTTGGCATGGAGTCATCTCCAGCTTCAGCAGAGGTGAAAGGATCTAGGCAGGCAGAGGAGAGAAAGAAAGACGAGATACAGAAGAGAAGAACAGGAGGACATCAGAGTCAGACACAACAGGAAGAGAGGGAGAGCACGAAGAACAGAACATGGTAGAAGATACTAGACAATAGAGTGGTCCTGTGGTGGTGGCTGTTTCTCCTACCTGCCCATGCGGTGGCCACAGGAAGCCCTGTAGAACTGGCCTGCATTGAAGGGTTAAACGTCTGCTGAATGTCAAACAGGTCACTCTCCATCTTCAGAGCACTGAGGAGAGAAGACAGCAGTGATGCGATACCTGAATCCACACTGGGACATGTAGCTAAACATCAGCATTACCAGATACACACAGAAGTATTGAGGTAGAGGTTCCCCCTAACCACAGATCTAGAATCAGAGCACTCTAAATCCTAACCTTAACCACTAGGAAAATGAAGAAATATCTGACCCTGTATCAGTGGTTAGGAGTAATTTATACATAATCCACACTGACCTCTCTGGTCAACCACATGAGTGGGTAAGCTTCACAGGTCATAGGTGAACATTTACCCATTGGAGCAGCTGGGTGTGGAGAAAAGGTCGATGGCTGGGGCTGTGCTGATAGTGACCCCGGTGGTGGAGACAGGAGACGTGTCTGTGGTGGCAAAGGAAGGCCTCTTCGAGAGCTCCTTCAGCCTCTGTTCCTGGGTGGAAAGAGTCCAAGTCAAATACAGTAGGCGATGATTGTAGTCATGCATGTGGGCCATACTGGATCCACCAAACAAGGCTTTGAATTGTTCAAATCATTGCCTGCATACTGCAACATATCACTGTCCTTCACATGTAGATGGGACAGGCAACATGAAACCATGTCCATTCTAATCATATTGATGTTGTGATCCACGTGTCATGATGGCTGTACCTTCAGTGCTTTGAGACGAGCCTGTTCCTCCTCCAGAGCAGCCTGCTTCTCCCGCTCATCTACTTTAGTAAAAGACATCCCTGTACTGGCCAGCGAGGACACTGCGTTGGATAGAGTACTGGCCCTGAAACAACAGTAAACACCTTTAGGCAGAATACTACAGCAACCCTGGCTGAAAACATCAATAACCATTACCATGAATAATAATTCAAGCAATCTTGGCTTAACAGCTTGTGCACAAAGCAAATCAGTTATTATAGTGGCAGCCGCTTCTAGGCTACCTGCAGGGGGAATAGTGGACTCAGTGCCAAAGACACTCCAGTGTGAGACATAGGATACGTCCCAAATGGCACCCTGTTTCCTATGCACTACTTCTGACCAAGCTATGTTCAAATGTAGTGCACTATGTAGGGAATAGGGTGCCATTTGAGACGTAGCCCATCCTGTACATACCTGCTGGCAGCGGTGGAGTCTTTGACTTTCTTCCCCTCTAGTGAGGCCAGGTGCTGCTCCAGAGCTTCCAGAAGGCTACTGGGAGCCTGTTGTAATGGAGAACAGCAGTTAGTAAAGGCCAGGGTTGGAAACATGCAGCTACACTGTACTATATGAACACAACCATCTAAGGCAGTGGTGGTCAACCTAGTTCATCTAATGTACTGTACATACACTAGCTATATGACTTGAGTTTTTCCTGACAACCTTTCGGAAAACGTTCAGCTGGTCATGTTACGTGGCGAGAAAAACTCAGGTCCCTAACTATACTGTCCCATATACCACTATACCTTAGTTATTGGATTCTAGCACTTTTTAAATTTGATTGAACCTTTATTTAACTAGGCAAGTCAGTTAAGAACAAGTTCTTATTTACAATGATGGCCTACCAAAAGGCAAAAGGCCTCCTGTGGGGACGGGGAAATACATTGATGGACAAGCAGAAACACAAAGGACTGTGGGTAGCCCACCACCAGTCAATGGTTGTATGCGTTTCAGCTAAAAGCCCCATTGGATGAGTGATATTGAAATGTATGTGGATGACACACACCACAGCACTTTCATCATACAGTATGTGGTGTTGAATTTGCAATGCCTAAGCACACCTGGGCAGCCATGTTGGATGGGCTATGTACATTTCATGTGACAAAGAGACCTTTGTGTACAATTTGCTTCACTCCTATAAAACACAATGTCAATCAGACACAGAGTTAGAGTAGAGGCATGCAAAGACAACACCAAAGCAAGTCACAGACACAGAAGAAGAGTGAGATGAGAATACTTACACAAACTGTGAACTAAAGGTGGAAAGATAAGGGGAAATACAGAATATAAAGGTGGTGATGGTCAGAGATAAATAACTATAATGTATTTGAAGTGTATAACACTGTTACAGGTGCCTCATAAAAAATATATTAGGGGACATAACACACAGCTAGTGCACTTGTACTTTCAAGGAAAAGTATGATCCTTGGTGGAGGAGGGATTTTCCTTGGAAATACTGTAATATAACCAGTGTCACTGTAAAATACTGACTGTAGCGCAACAGGTGTGGGGGGCCATCTATTCAATTTGCTGTACAGTGTGAAATCAGAAGTACTGTAAGATACACAGTCAGTTTGGACTCTTAACAGCTTAACACCTTTATTTACCGTAGATAGAGCCTAATCAAGAAGAAGAAAAATGAGAAGAAAAATAAGGCAACAATTGGCAACATGCATTGGAGGACTTCATGCACTGAGCAGTGCCTTATCTCTGGGAGACGTGTGCAGGGTGGAGTAAATATAGTGTGGTGGGGCAACAGAGCTGATTAAATAAGAGGAGTTAATACTGAGAGACACACATACAAAGAGAATACAGAATGAGAGTAGAAAATAGGAAGTGACAGCGAGAAATAAGGGAGAGAAAGTGAGAGCAAGAGAGAGAGAGATGGAGACAGAGTAGTAATCCAACTGCAGAGACAAATGGATAGAGTAAGTTTGGTGTGTAGGCTTTTTGTTCAGAGAGTGTGTCTAATAGGTTTTACCAGTAAATCCCTCATACTGCAAGGCTCATTCAGGGAGTTGAGTGTAAGGCCTTACCTGGGAAAGGTCTGGAATGTCTCCTCGATCAATCCCCACCTGCTGTCAAATGAGAATATGTGCAAATTTATAGTGGTGCCTCTAAATTAAAACTTATTTTCTACCACTACAATTTTCTCACAAAAATGTAAATATATCGGAGGATGTTCCCTTCAATGAATGGTAGTGAATGAATGAATAGCATCAAACTCAAAGCAGGTGAAGAAGAAATCACCTCTGCCACTTTAAGGAACTCTGAGATTCGGGTCATTCGGGTCAGGAACTTCTTGTAGATATCCAGGCCCTCTTTACACTGGGTTTTCTTCATGTCAAAGTACTTCTCTGTGGTAAAATAAAAATAAAAAACAGCAGACATTAACTCAAAGTCTGTAAACACACTAGGGATAAACTCTGTAGAGAATCTAGTCTCCATTAGTAAAATGTAGTACTGTACATATCAAAAGATCTACAGTACTAGGATCTACAAAGCATCTCCAGACTAAACATTTTAAAAGAGTATTCATCAGAAACTAGTGAAGAAAATACAGTTGGAGTTGAGGTTTTACCCAGCAGGTTGATGATGCCTTCGTTATATGCAGCAAAAAGCCTAATAGAATCTTTGAAGAGGAGCATGAACCCTGCATTGATCACTCCGTTTGTGAGCTCATTGGCATTAACCTGAAGGAGACACATCATTCAGTTTCACATAAGCCATAAGTTGCCCTTTTAACACACAATAATGACTTTGGCTTCGCTGACAAACAATTAAAGAGCAGGTCAGTGTGGAGGAATATGCGTCCATCTCTGGTTTCAGCCTGTATCTATCTCTGGTTTCAGCATTGTCCATTCAGTAATCAGTATTCCTGACAATCTGTTAGCCCCAGGAACCTTCTCATATTACAGTACATATTACAGGACCTGAGCAGCACAGTTCTGGGGAGGTTGACCTCAGACTCACATTGAAGTCGAGGAGGGCGTCCATCTGGTTTTGTATGATAGGGATGGTCTTCAGTAGCTTCTCTGTATTCATGGTCCTCATCACCCCATCCACCCTGTTGAGATGTGTGTGTAGTGTTACATAGGTGTTAGAAGCACAAATGACAGAGAGGGAGGGAATCAGTGAGAATAGCCGCAGCCAGTCAATTTCTACTGCATGTTAACAAATCGTTCCCAGAGTTACAGAAATACCCCTGTGATTACTTCATGGGATATAAAAAGCGTTGAACATTTTGAAAAAAATGACATTCTGTCGTTAAAACTGACAAGAATCTTGTTCTCTTCTAAACTAAATATTTGAGCTGTCATAAATATTTTCATTATTTTTACACCTGCGGGCGGCTCAGCAAGGAGAAAGTGTTTATTGTAAGAAATTGTTTGAGCCTTTAAAACTCCATAGACATACATTCAGCTAAGGAGAGGGTCAGTCAAAAACAAACATACCACTTTCTTTTGTTGATATGTTGGGAATTTCTTACCCTCGCTTTACTTTAGTGAAGTCAAAGGCAACCTGTCTGTATGACACAGCCTTTTCATTCAGATATCGACTGTACCTCCGGATAAATGTGGACATATCGTAGCCTGGGAGAGAGAGACCTGAGAAGTGATATAAATCTTACATTTGTCATGAAAACCTACATGAGAATCATGCTATATTCGTTCATAAGTTATATTGTTTCCGCTTATAAGTATTTGTCACTAACAGTTAAAGATGAGCTTGAAAACAGCAGTTGAGAGCCAAGTACTCATACTTTACCTTGTAAACCACTTTTGTCCAAAAAATTACTGAGGTTGAATAATGTGTTCCTTGAAGCCAAGTATTGGACAAAACGCTGTATCAAAGAAAAAGAGGGGTATCAACACGTGTTCTTAATTTCCATTGATCTACAGAAATAGAATTGGACCGGCGCACCAGAGTAATTTCCAGATTTTTATAAAAATATTTATTATGATATAAACCTAGAAATTCCATGGTTAGCAATTGATTGTCTTAATGTCTGAACTGAAAACTTCAACACTATAGCATTGCTATTATAGAAATAATATATATTACAGACAATAATGTAATGAGTGGTGAATGTAGACATAGAGAATACTGTAGAGAGTGGTGATTGTAAGCTCAGCTCACCTCATTGCCGTAGACCATGAGGTGGTGTGTGGCGATGAGCGACTTGAAGACCACCACCCAGCTCGTGCTGGTGGTCCTTTCAAACAGTGAGTCAGCCAGCTGGGGAATGTTCACGTTCATCTCATTGGTGCAATGGATCAGGTCTAAGGACGAGACAGACAGACAGAGACATGTTAGCGATAGCTCGATGTCTACGAAGACCATGGATAATTGATGTCTTGTAGTAACAGTAGTGGCCAGTAGAGGTTAAAACAACTTTGGATACAAGGCATTTCCCCTATGGGGGAGTTGAATTTTGGGGTCAAGTCAGTTAATAGTCTATGAAAGACACTGTTTTTAAATCTGTTCAAAACAGAGACACGGGCACTCTCCCCTTAACTGCAATCTCATTCAATTAGCTTTAATTCAAGGTCTTGCTAATTGCCTAACTATACTCAAGACACTTAATTACTATGCTACGGTACTACAGGCTGCCTCTCTCAAGTTTTTTGCCATGGCAATTCCTCAAGAGGGTCTACTGAAGTTCAATAGATGAAAGCCTGATGAATATGTCACCATCTTTAAATCAAACAATATATTTTTGGTCAAATATCTTAAGTAACTACTAGTTGCTCCTTCCGCAACCAGTTCTCTCCACTCGTCTATAGCCTCAGTTGACCTAAAGCTCTACTCTAACGAGCCCCATGAACCAGTACAAGTCAGCTTCTAGGCTAAGTTCCTTTCAAGCTTATTTTCTCTTCACAACATAACAAGAAGGAAATTGATTCTCAACCGTTTGTGTATGTTTGCTATTTGAGGCCTGGGTCTTTTCTTGGGCACACAGACATGACAATCTTATCAGCTCTTAACCAACCATGCAATTTTTTTTCACGTTGTTCGTAACTTATTTTGTACATAATGTTCCTGCTACCGTCTCTTATGACCGAAAAGAGCTTCTGGACATCAGAACTGCGATTACTTAGACTGGACAAAGAGTTTTTCTTCAATGAGTCGGACGGGAGGGATATACTGCAGACACCCAACCAGGCCCGGATCCCTGTTACTCGCTGGATAAGGAAACTGAGATTTAACGGAAAAAGATCAGGGTGCCTTGTGAGGATCAGGTGATGAGAGGCTAATCTGCCTTTGCCTTCCGTCCTGCTAGCTAACGTTCAATCGCTAGAAAATAAATGGGACAAACGGAAAGCACGTTTATCCTACCAACGGCACATTAAAAACTGTAATATCTTATGTTTCACCGAGTCGTGGCTGAACGACGACATTAAGAACATACAGCTGGCGGGTTATACACTGTATCGGCAGGATAGAACAGCAGCCTCTGGTAAGACACGGGGCAGGGGCCTATGCATATATGTAAACAACAGCTGGTGCACGATACCTAAGGAAGTCTCAAGGTTTTGCTCGCCTGAGGTAGAGTATCTCATGATAAGCTGTAGACCACACTATCTACCTATAGCGTTTCCATCTGTATTTTTCGTAGCTGTCTACATACCACCACAGACCGATGCTGGCACTAAAACCGCACTCAGTGAGCTGTATACTGCGATAAGCAAACAGGAAAACGCTCATCCAGAGGTAGTGCTCCTAGTGGCCGGGGACAGTAATGCAAGGAAACTTAAATCAGTTTTACCTCATTTCTATCAGCATGTTTGCAACTAGAGGAAAATGGTTGAGAAAATTCTAGACCACCTTTACTCCACACAGAGACGCGTACAAAGCTCTCCCTCACCCTCCATTTGGAGAATCTGACCATAATTCTATCCTCCTGATTCCTGCTTACAATATCCGCAACGCTGATCTTCAACACGGGGCCCCTCAGGGCGTGCTCCGTTCCCTCCTGTACTCCATGTTCATTCATGACTGCACAGCCAGGCACAACTCCAACACCATCATTAAGTTTGCTGATAACACAACAGTGGTAGGCCTGATCACCGACAATGATGAGACAACCTATAGGGAGGTCAGAGACCTGACCATGTGGTGCAAAGACAACAACCTCTCACTCAACGTAATGAAGACACATGATTGTGGACTACAGGAAAAGGAGGACCGAGCATGCCCCCATTCTCATCGACGGGGCGTCCACATCACCAACAGACTAACATGGTTCAAGAGCTATTCCCCCTCAGGAGACTGAAAAGACTTGGCATGGGTCCTCAGATCCTCAAAGGGTTTTACAGCTGCACCATCGAGAGCATCCTGACGAGTTGCGTCACTGCCTGGTATGGCAACTGCTTGGCCTCCGACTGCAAGGAACTACAGGGGGTAGTGCATTGCCCCCCCCCCCCCCACACTGCTGCTACTCTGTTATTATCTATGCATAGTCACTTTAATAACTCTACCTACATGTACATATTATCTCAATTACCTCGACACCGGTGCCCCTGCACATTGACTCTGTACCGGTACCTCCTGTATATACAGTAGCCCCGCTATTGTTATTTACTGCTGCTCTTTAATTATTTGTTACTTTTATCTCTTACTTTTTTTGGGGGGGGGGGGGGGGGTATTTTCTTAAAACTGCATTGTTGGTTAAGGGCTTGTAAGTAATCATTTCACTCTAAGGTCTACACATGTGACAAATAACATTTGATTTGAAAACTACTATGTCAAAATTGGTCTATTGGACTTATTGGTCTCTGTTGCTTCCGATAATACACATTAAAACATTTCAGTCTCATTCCTCCGCATATAGTAACTCATTATGTCATACTACTGAATGCGCTCATGCATCGAGCCAACCGTAATATTGCACACCTGATTCTAATAATTTGCTGGTTGATAAACTGAACCAGGTTAGTCAAAACTGGGGTCGGAGCGAAAACCTACAGAAGGGTAGCTCTCCAGGAACATGGTTAGAGAATTCATGTAGAGCAGGGCTCTCCAACCCTGTTCCTGAAGAGCTACCCTCCAACCTCAGTTGTAACTAACCTGATTAAATCTATCAACCAGCTAATTATTAGAATCAGGTGCGCTAAATTAGGGTTGGAGTGAAAACCTACAGGACAGTAGTGCTCCAGGAACAGGGTTGGAGCCCTGATGTAGAGAATGGGGGATGCCAGTCAAACCTGTGCTTACCCATTCTCATTCAGAGTCAGACTGAGTGATGAACAGATAGTCAGTGTAATAACCAGGCCTGGCTTTCTGGCCTATATTCTCATGTTTTCAGGAGTCTAAGTAGGACAGTATAACCTTCCAGAGCAGCAGTTAGCATGGCTAGCTGATTATTCAGGGAAGACTGGGAGGGGCGACTTTCACTCATACTGTTAGATCAAGACTCCTGTACCTCAGGAGTAACAGGTGTGAAACAACAGGCTGGCTGAATCAATTCACAACTTTAGCATAGATAGTCCATAGGATTAAAAAGTTATTAAAAGTGGACACTTTCAGATTAACTGACCAGTGATCACCTTGGTTTCACACAGTTTTCCAGTAGTTTCAAAGGGCAATGTCTCCCAAAATAATTTAGGAAAATAAATAATGTAGCTAGCCTACTACATGCTTCAGTTGGGGTCTGAACCAGCAACCTCCACGTCATTGTACCTGTGTGTCATGCAATATGCTCCCATAATGAAAATGACATTTGAACGGTAACCTATTATGCATAACCTGCTTGCAGAAGAGATATAACATGCTTGAAATTGAATCACATATACTGAAGAAAAATATAAAAAACATGTAAAGTGTTGGTCCCGTGTTTCTTGAGCTGAAATAAAAAATCCCAGACATTTTCCATATGCACAAAAAGCTTGTTTCTCTCAAATTTTGTGCACAAATTTGTTTACATCCATGTTAGTGAGCATTTCTCCATTGCCAAGATAATACATCTACCTGACAGGTGTGGCATATTAAGAAGCTGATTAAACAGCATTATAATTACACAGGTGCACCTTGTGCTGGGAGCAATAAAAAGCCACTTTAAAATGTGCAGTTCTGTCACACAACACAATGCCACAGATGTCTTAACATTTACATTTACATTTTAGTCATTTAGCAGACGCTCTTATCCAGAGCGACTTACAGTAGTGAATGCATACATTTTATTTTTTTCATTTCATACATATTTTTTTTTTTTCGTACTTGGCCCCCCGTGGGAATCGAACCCACAACCCTGGCGTTGCAAACACCATGCTCTACCAACTGAGCTACAGGGAAGTTGAGGAAGCATGAAAATTGACATGCTGACTGCAGGAATTTCCAACAGAGCTGTTACCAAATAATTTAATGTTCATTTCTCTACCATAACCCGCCGTCAATGTCGTTTTAGAGAATTTGGCAGTATGTCCAACCGGCCTCACAACCGCAGACCACGTTTAACCACGCCAGCCCACAAACTCCACATCCAGCTTCTTCACCTGCGGGATCGTCTGAGACCAGCCACCCGGACAGCTGATGAAACTGAGGAGTATTTCTGGCTGTAATAAAGCCTTGTGAGGAAAAACTAATTCTGATTCGCTGGGCTTCGCTCCCCAATGGGTGGGCCTGGCTCCCAAGTGGGTGGGCCTATTCCCTCCCAGACCCACGCATGGTTGCACCCCTGCCCAATCATGTGAAATCCATAGATTAGGGCCTTTGACTGATTTCCTTAAATTAACTGTAACTCAGTAAAATCATTGAAATTGTTGCGTTCATATTTTTGTTCAGTATATAATTAAATGTATTAAAGTGAGAGTGAATTAAATGGAGAGGTCCTTCGTTGCATTCACTGTTACTTGTGCATCTTTGTGACGAATAGTGTTTCTGAGGATGGTCACACAGATAAAAAAAACTTGAAAAAGTCAAGTTCTTTTTTTATCATACAGTGCCTTCGGAAAATATTCAGACCCCTTGAATTTTTCCACATTCTGTTACCTTACAGCCTTATTCTAAAATGGATTACATTGTCATTATGGGGTATTGTGTGTAGATTGAGGGCGGGAAAAACGAAGCAAAAAAATGATAATCTTACAAATAAAAATGGACATTTACATAAGTATTCAGACCCTTTACTCAGTACTTTGTTGAAGCACCTTTGGCAGCAATTACAGCATCGAGTCTTCTTGGGTATGACGCTATAAGCTTGGCACACCTGTATTTGGGGAGTTTCTCCCATTCTTCTCTGCATATCCTCTCAAGCTCAGTCAGGTTGGATGGGGAGCGTTGCTGCACAGCTATTTTCAGGTCTCTCCAGAGATGTTCGATCGGGTTCAAGTCCGGGCTCTGGCCGGGCCACTTAAGGACATTCAGAGACTTGTACCGAAGCCACTCCTGTGTTGTCTTGTTGTAAGGTGAACCTTTGCCCCGATAAGAGGTCCTGAGCAGGTTTTCATCTAGGATCTGTCTGTACTTTGCTCCGTTCATCTTTGCCTCGATCCTGACTAGTCTCCCAGTCCCTGCCGCTGAAAAACCTCCCCACAGCATGATGCTGCCACCACCATGCTTCACTGGAGGGATGGTGCCAGGTTTCCTCCAGACGTGAAGCTTGGCATTCAGGCCAGAGATTTCAATATTAGTTTCATCAGACCAGAGAATCTTGTTTCTCATGGTCTGAGAGTCTTTTGGCTAACTTCAAGCGGGCTGTCATGTGCCTTTTACTGAGGCGTGGCTTCCGTCTGGCCACTCTACCATAAAGGCCTGATTGATGGAGTGCTGCAGAGAAGGTTGTCCTTCTGGAATGTTCTCCCATCTCCATAAAGGAACCTTAGAGCTCTGTCAGAGTGACCATCGGATTCTTGGTCACCTTCCTGACCAAGGCCCTTCTCCCAATTACTCAATTTGGCTGGGCAGCCAACTCTAGGAAGAGTCTTGATGGTTCCAAACTTCTTCCATTTAAGAATGATAGAGGCAACTGTGTTCTTGGGGATGCTGCAGAAATGTTTTGGTAGCCTTCTCCAGATCTGTGCCTCAACACAATCCTGTCTCGGAGCTTTAGGTACAATTCCTTTGTCCTCATGGCTTGGTTTTTGCTCTGACATGCACTGTCAACTGTGGGACCTTATATAGACAGGTGTGTGCCTTTGCAAATCATGTCCAATCAATTGAATGTACCACTGGCGGACTCCAATCAAGTTGTAGAAACATCTCAAGGATGAGCAATGGAAACAGGATGCACCTGAGCTCATAAGCAAAGGGTCTGATGAGGCATTTCTGTTTTTAATACATTTGCTAAAAATGCAAAAAAAATGTTTTACGCTTTGTCATTATGGGGTATTGTGTATAGATTGCTGAAGATTTTTTATTTAATCCATTTTAGAATAAGGCTAACGTAGAAAAATGTGGAAAAAGTCAAGGGATCTGAATACTTTCCGAAGGTACTATGTAACACACACACACACACACACACACACACACACACACACACACACACACACCAGTCAAAAGTTTGGACACACCTACTCATTCAACGGTTTCTTTATTTTTACTATGTTCTACATTGTAGAATAGTGAAGACATCAAAACTATGAAATAACATATGGAATCATAGTAAAAAATAAATTTAAAAAATGAAAGTTAAACAAATTAAGATATATTTATATTTGAGATTCTTCAAAGTAGCCACCCTTTACACACTCTTGGCATTCTCTCAACTAGCTTCATAAGGTAGTCACCTGGAATGCATTTCAATTAACAGGTGGGCCTTAAAAGTTAATTTGTGGAATTTCTTAATGTGTTTGAGCCAATCAGTTGTGTTGTGACAAGGTAGAGATGGTATACAGAAGATAACCCTATTTGGTAAAAGACCAAGCCCATATTATGGTAGAAACTGCTTGAATAAGCAAAGAGAAACGACAGTCCATCATTACTTTAAGACATGAAGGTCAGTCAATCCGGAAAATGTTCTCTGCTGCAGAAGTTCAGTTTATTAGAGTTACCTGCACCTCATATTACAGGCCAAATAAATGCTTCAGAGTTCAAGTAACAGACACATCTCAACATCAACTGTTCATAGGAGACTGCATGAATCAGGCTTTCATGGTCGAATTGCTGCAAAGAAACCACTACTAAAGGACACCAATAAGAAGAGACTTGCTTGGGCCAAGAAACACAAGCAATGGACATGAGACCGGTGGAAATCTGTTGTTTGGTCTGATGAGTCAGAATTTGAGATTTTTGGTTCCAACCGCTGTGTCTTTGTGAGACGCAGAGTAGGTGAATGGATGATCTCCGCATGTATGGTTCCCACCGTGAAGCATGGAGGAGGTGTGATGGTGCTTTGCTGGTGACACTGTCTGATTTATTTAGAATTCAAAGACACACTTAACCAGCATGGCTAGCACAGCATTCTGCAATATGATATGTTGCTCAGGTGTGCACCAGGGCCTCCCACTCCTCTTTCTATTATGGTTAGAGTCCGTTTGCGCTGTTCTGTGAAGGGAGTAGTACACAGTGTTGTATGAGATCTTCAGTTTCTTGTCAATTTCTTGCATGGAATAGTTTTCATTTCTCAGAACAAGAATCGACTGATGAGTTTCAGAAGAAAGCTCTTTGTTTCTGGCCATTTGGAGCCTGAAATCGAACCCACAAATGCTGATGCTCTAGATACTCAACTAGTCTAAAGAAGGCCTGTTTTATTGTTTCTTTAAGTCAGCACAACAGTTTTCAGATGTGCTAACATAATTGCAAAAGGGTTTTCTAATAATAAATTAGCCTTTTAAAATTATAAATTTGGATTAGCTAATATTGCTGATAATGGGCCTCTGAACGCCTATGTAGATATTACATACATAAAGTAAATCTGCCGTTTCCAGCTACAATAGTCATTTACAACATTATCAATATCAACACTGTATTTGATCAATCTGATGTTATTTTAATGGACAAAAATGTTTAGCTTTTCTTTCAAAAACAAGGAAAAACAAGTGACCTCAAACTTTTGAACGGTAGTGTATATATTCGTCTGATTAAGCAGGCTGTAATTTACAATTAATTGGTATATACAGCCTGAAACTAATGCCTGCAAGATTGTGTAAATGTTCCTTACACGCTAGAATGTTGAATACAATTACATTCACCAGTTGTCTGTGTGGTTTGTTGCTCAAAATTTGCTCAAAATTTGAGACAAAGTATATACCAATTAATTGTGTATTACAGCCTGATTAAATCAGACTACTGGAGTCCAGTGGAAAATCCTTGTGCCTGGCCCTGACTGCTATAAAGAGCTCTCTGTACCAAATAACTCTTACTCCACTGGCAAGTAACCAGGCAGCTCTGCTACACAGGCAGCCAAACCATTCACAGACCTCAAGTGCAAACACAGCTTTGGCTAGACTTCTGATTTTCTGATTGAGCAAATATTGCAAAGGGATAGGCCTACCAACCAATATTGAGAGAACAATTCTAATATGATTTGGGTGTACTATACTTGATTATAAAAAAATTATATAGAAATGTATAAAACACCCACAATCATGAATTGATTATTGATACTCTACCAGTCCATTTGAATTTCAATTATGCATAACACCCCATTGCAATGAAAGGGCATCCTTACACATTCTATTTCCCTTTCCTGTGAGCAATTTCTACACCTTTGTAACTAGAGACCAGGTGAGTGAGACAGACCATAAAATAGTTGGAAGTGACATACACCCCTTGACTTTTCCTACATTGTGTTAAATGGATTTAAAATTGATTAAATTGAGATAGTGTCACTGGCCTACACACAATACCCCATAAGGTAATTATGTTCTTAGAAATGTTTAAAAATTAATACAAAATGAAAAGCTGAAATGTCTTGAGTCAATAAGTATTCAACACCTTTGTTATGGCAAGCCTAAAGTTCAGGAGTAACAAAAAGTCACATAATAATTTGCATGGACTCACTCTGTGTGCAATAAGTGTTTAACATGATTTTTGAATGACTACCTCCTCTCTGTACCCAACACATACAGATAATTATAAGGTCCCTCAGTCGAGCAGTGAATTTCAAACAGATTCAACCACAAAGACCAGGGAGGTTGTCCAATGCCTCGCAAAGGGCACCTATTGGTTGGTAGATGGATAATACATTTTTTATTTTTTTTAAAGACATTGAATATCCATTTGAGCATGAAGTTACTAAATTACACTGTGGATGGTGTATCAATACACCCATTACATTTACATTACATTACATTTAAGTCATTTAGCAGACGCTCTTATCCAGAGCGACTTACAAATTGGTGCATTCACCTTATGATATCCAGTGGAACAACCACTTTACAATAGTGCATCTAAATCTTTTAAGGGGGGGGGGGGTTTAGAAGGATTACTTTATCCTATCCTAGGTATTCCTTAAAGAGGTGGGGTTTCAGGTGTTTCCGGAAGGTGGTGATTGACTCCGCTGTCCTGGCGTCGTGAGGGAGCTTGTTCCACCATTGGGGTGCCAGAGCAGCGAACAGTTTTGACTGGGCTGAGCGGGAACTGTGCTTCCTCAGAGGTAGGGGGGCCAGCAGGCCAGAGGTGGATGAACGCAGTGCCCTTGTTTGGGTGTAGGGCCTGATCAGAGCCTGAAGGTATGGAGGTGCCGTTCCCTTCACAGCTCCGTAGGCAATCACCATGGTCTTGTAGCGGATGCGAGCTTCAACTGGAAGCCAGTGGAGAGAGCGGAGGAGCGGGGTGACGTGAGAGAACTTGGGAAGGTTGAACACCAGACGGGCTGCGGCGTTCTGGATGAGTTGTAGGGGTTTAATGGCACAGGCAGGGAGCCCAGCCAACAGCCAGTCACTACAACAATACTGGCGTCCTTCCTAACTCAGTTGCCGGAGTGTAAGGAATTTGGATTTCACCATGAGGCCAATCGTGATTTTAAAATAGTTACCAGAGTTTAATGCAGGGTTTCCCCTAACTTGAACTTGATTGATGAATTACGGTGACTGATTAGTAAGGAACTCCCATCACCTGGTTGTCTGTCGTAATTGAAAGTAAAAAAAAAAAAAACAGCAGACACTTGGCCCTCCATGGAATGAGTTTGACAACCCTGTGCTAAAGTAAAACTGCCAAACAATGTGGAAAAGAAATGTACTTTACAAGCATTTCGCTACACCCGCAATAACATCTGCTAAACATGCGTATGTGACAAATAAAATGTTATTTGATATGTCCTGAATACAAAGGTTATGTTTGGGGCATATCCAACATCAGAGTACCACTCTTTATATTTTCAAGCATAGTGGTGGCTGCACCATGTTATGGGTATGCTATTCATTGGCAAGGACTGGGGAGTTTATTTTAAGCACAGGCAAAATCCTATAGGAAAACCTGGTTCAGTCTGGTTTCCAACAGACACTAATGGAGAAACATTAACCTTTCAGCAGGAAAATATCCTAAAACACAAGGCCAAATGTACACTGGTGTTGCTTACCAAGACGACATTGAATGTTCCTGATTGACCTAGTTACAGTTTTGACTTACATCTGCTTGAAAATCTACAGCAAGAAATTAAAATGTCTGTCTAGCAATGATCAACAACCAACTTGACAGAGCTTGAAGATTTTTTTAAATAATGTGCAAATATTGTACAATCCAGGTGTGCTAAGCTCTTAGAGACTTACCCAGAAAGACTCACAGCTGTAATCGCGGCCAAAGGTGATTCTAACATGTATTGACTCAGAGGTGTGAATACTTATGTAAATTGGATATGTGTATTTCATTTTCAATACATTTGAAAAATATATAGCATTATTGGGTATTATGGTAAGATGGGAGAGAAAAAAATTATATTTAATCAATTTTGAATTCACGCTGTCACACAACAAAATGTGGAATAAGTCAAGGGGTATGAATACTTTCAAAAAGGCACTGTACATGTGCTAGTAGTGATGATAATGTAGGCTACACCTTACATATGAGACAAAGCATTCTACTCTGAAAAATGAACAAGGTAGTTTCCACAGCTGAGCTGTTCAAATGTGGTTGTTATACCCTCTTCTGGTAAATAGATAAAATAGGTCTACTGAATTTACTCCCTGGAACATATATTTTGGGGGGCATTTTTGTATAGCCAAAACGTTAATGTACTGTATCATAGAGAACTTGTCAATAAATGGTAAGATAAGATACACTATGACTGATAATTACATGTTAACTGTTTAGGTCTGGGAGGGCAGCCTAAAGCTATGCAGAATGAATGAAACCACTTAACAGACGGCTAGAAAGCTAGCTAATGTGACAGTGATGATGAGTAGGCCTACACTGAAATTATCAAAAAATCGGATATTACTGTTAACGTCCAGTTAAATAATGTTACGAGCAGTCTCATTGTATGCTCTCGTTTTGCTAAAATGTATGCTTGATACATTTTGACAGGAGCTAACATAGCAATAACATTAGCCTATCCACTCAGGCTTCAGGCCTTGTCAGCATCGCCATAACTCACGAGATGAAGACCTCCGACTGGTTTTAATGAATGACACATCAGAAACTCTCGATCATTTCGATACTTACAATCCAAATGTTTCTTTTTCGGACCCATTATTTCATGTGTGGTGGCCTTGCATACTGTTTTCGACACAGCAGATCCAGTTACACTGTGCTGGGCTGCAGTTATCCTGTCAGTAATGCTCTGCCCCGACATCTTCGTTTATTGATGCAACAAAGAATTTGAAAAATCACAATGTCTATAAAGTTCCAAATTAATTGAATTATATAATCTCCACGGTCGACACCTCCAGTCCACCACCTATTTAAAAATAAAGAAAGGGGGAAAACTGAAAGAAAAAGACAGGGCGACGAGGCAGAAGAAAAATTATACAACAAAACGTATCAAACGTATCCAAAGCTTGCTTATTTCAGTCCAGTGTTGATCCGAATGACGCCTTTGATCAAATTGATTTCATAAATAAAGATGCGGTGGTACATTTGGTAGGCTGACTCATTCTCTGCCTATCTCTCATCCCGATCTCTCGCTCACTGGATCCCTGTGTGTCTTCGTATCGCCACTCCTACTGGGTTTAAAGGACTAGAAGCATTCAGGGAAATGGCGGGCCTGCTCTGTTCTCAGAAAGGTTAGGATGTATGACGTTTACACGGAGCATGCCGACCTGGAATCAGATTTTACATCATAATCCATTAAATGTTATTCTGTGCAGGTGTCCACAACTGATTGTGGTTTTGGTGGGAATGTAATATGCCAGACGAAAGCAGTTAGACCTTAATCAATTTTCACCAATAATATAATAATATTTTCCAAATCTCAAGATAAACTGCTAAACAGGCATATGCCCACAGTTATTTATTTTTTGCAACACATATGTCCAAGTTCCACTCCCTGCAGGCTGCTATTGACTCGTTTCTGTTGATTAGGCCTAGGCTACACAGGCTCTGTAAGTGCATTCACACAGGCAGCCAAGATTCGGATCTTTTTCCACTAATTGGTCTTTTGACCAATCACATCAGATCTTTATCAGAGCTGATATGACTGGTCAAAAGACCAATTAGTGAAGAAAATATCAGAATTGAGCTGCCTGTGTGAACGCAACCTATGGAATCATCTTGGACGTTATTTAACTGTGGTTCAATTCAGTGCTACCACTACCAAATACCACCGGGGGGAAGTATAGTGCCACAAAACTCTCAACAACATGATCACATCCTTCATCCCCATCCCACCCTGAACAATGAACATCCATTCATCTATTCATCATAGACTGTAAAGAAAAAGGATTGTACAGTTACTGTGAAAAAGCAGAGTCACTCTAGGTATTAAGTTTACATCTATAGAAATAGTTTGGAGCCCTTTCGATAACTAAATGACTGCTAAAGTTATTGGATAACCTCAAGTTAGATTCATTTGAACTGTTTGTAATCATTTTTCAATTACAAAGTAGCCCCAGAGCCATATATTTTATTCTAATATGGCTCTGGCTCTGAGTAGGTCTATACATCACAACACTGGAAGGAAAAAGTTACATTTGTGTGTCAAGTGCCTTGACCCATGAGGAAGGCTATATCAGGTTGTATCACAACTGGCCATGATTGGGAGTCCCATAAGGCGATGCACAATTGGCCCAGCATCGTCCGGGTTTAGCCGGTGTAGACCGTCATTGTAAATAAGAATTTGTTCTTAACTGACTTGCCTAGTTAAATAAAGGTTAAATAAAAATAAATGTCAAAATGAGACAGGCTGTAATGTACAGAACCTTAAAAGGAAAGGGCTAGTGTTGAACAACAAATGTTTTATTTCTTAATTTTGTCTTGACAGTCCAAAAGCCTATGTAAATTCTTAATTTATTATAATAACATCAGATTATTGCAGGTGCATCCATCATGACTTCACGATCTCCTCTATTGTCATTGCGCTGGATATAAAGCCCATTTTTCATTTCCCTTATCCTGCTTGCCTTTCTTTTCTATTTTCAATGAAGATGGATGACTGATATTTGACTGAGTATTTATGACACTCTCCTTATTCTCTATGTAAAGGGTTGCGTTACATACATAAACAATACAGTTGAAGTCGGAAGATTACATACACTTATGTTGGAGCCATAAAACTTGTTTTTCAACCACTCCACAAATTTCTTGTAAACAAACTATAGTTCTGGCAAGTCGGTTAGGACATCTACTTTGTGCATGACAAGTAATTTTTCCAACAATTGTTTACAGACAGATTATTTCACTTATAATTCACTGTATCACAATTCCAGTGGGTCAGAAGTTTACATACACTAAGTTGACTGTGCCTTTAAACAGCTTGGAAAATTCCAGAAAATGATGTCATGGCTTTAGAAGCTTCTGATAGGCTAATTGACATCATTTGAGTCAATTGGAGGTGTACCTGTGGATGTATTTCAAGGCCTACCTTCAAACTCAGTGCCTCTTTGCTTGACATCATGGGAAAATCAAAATAAATCAGCCAAGACTTCAGAAAAACAATTATGGACCTCCACAAGACTGGTTCATCCTTGGGAGCAATTTCCAAATTCCTGAAGGTACCTCTTTCATATGTACAAACAACAGTACGCAAGTATAAACACCATGGACCACGCAGCCATCATACTGCTCAGGAAGGAGACGGAGAACGTACTTTGGTGCGAAAAGTGCAAATCAATCCCAGAACAACAGCAAAGGACCTGGTGAAGATGCTTGGACGAAACAGGTACAAAAGTATCTATATCCACAGTAAAACGAGTCCTATATTGACATAACCTGAAAGGCTGCTCAGCAAGGAAGAAGCCACTGCTCCAGAACCGCCATAAAAAAGCCAGACTACGGTTTGCAACTGCTCCAGAACCGCCATAAAAAAGCCAGACTACGGTTTGCAACTGCACATAGGGACAAAGATTGTACTTTTTGTAGAAATGTCCTCTGTTCTGATGAAACGAAAATGGAACTGTTGGGCCATAATACCCATTGTTATGTTTGGAGGAAAAAGGGGGAGGCTTGAAAGCCGAAGAACACTATCCCAACCATGAAGCACGGGGGTGGCAGCATCATGTTGTGGGGGTGCTTTACTGCGGGAGGGGCTGGTGCACTTCACAAAATAGATGGCATCATGAGGGAGGAAAATGATGTGGATATATTGAAGCAACATCTCAAGACATCAGTCAGGAAGTTAAAACTTGGTCGCAAATGGGTCTTCCAAATGGACAATGACCCCAAGCATACTTCCAAAGTTGTGGAAAATGGCTTAAGGACAACAAAGTCAAGGTATTGGAGTGGCCATCACAAAGCCCTGACCTCATCCTATAGAAAATTTGTGGGCAGAGCTGAAAAAGCGTTTGCAAGCAAGGAGGCCTACAAACCTGACTCAGTTACACCAGCTCTGTCAGGAGGAATGGGCCAAAATTCACCCAACTTATTGTAGAAAGCTTGTGGAAGGCTACCCAAAACGTTTGACCCAAGTTAAACAATGTAAAGGCAATGCTACCAAATACTAATTGAGTGTATGTAAACTTCTGACCCACTGGGAATGTGATGAAAGAAATTAACGCTGAAATAAATTATTCTCTCACCTATTATTCTGACATTTCACATACATACAATAAAATGGTGATCCTAACTGACCTAAATCAGGGAATATTTACTAGGATTAAATTTCAGGAATTGTGAAACTGAATTTAAATGTATTTGGCTAAGGTGTATGTAAACTTCCGACTTCAACTGTATGTCATCCTGTGGTTTTCCTCTCCCACATGGGAATATTAGCAGCATGGTTCTCGCTCAACAAAAGACCCTTGCACATTTCCATTCATGGTCAAAGTTCAAGAGAGACGCAAAGCTCTGCTTACATTACCATAACATATTGCACTCATGTAAGCATACACTACATAAGGCTTTTATCCTAGTAGTTTAGTGTCATTTATATCCTAAAATTCAAGACCCAGTGGAATTTGGTTGTCCCAGAGTGTTTTGTTTAGTGTATTTTATCAATGAGCAACTCTTGCTGTGTCTAGTACATAAGTAAGCATTTCACGATAAGGTCTATACTTATTGTATTTGTCACATGTGACAAAGTTTGATTTGATTTTGATATATCAATTTATTTGTGTATATTGAATAAGAGAAACTCATGGGACAGGCTCATATATAGTGGTTTTAAATCCACTTTAAACCCAGTCCCATGGTAGAAGAATTGTATCGCTTTTTAGAAACATTGCTCACTGAAGATCAAATGCAGAACAGTCTTTGATGAGGACTAGGTTTCCATGTTCTTGTTAAAGCTGGAGTGTCAAATTACACTGAAACTCACCAGTTTTGCGATGAACTCAGATTGTAGGATTAGCGTGTCTGTTGGGCCAGGCTGTTTTTAGAAGGTGATCTGATAGAGACTGTAATATCTGGCAGAACTCACAACTCACCTAAGTGACCTTGGAGATTTCAGAACACTATAGAAACCACTTTCTCCTAAAGCCCAGAGGTTGAACCTCAGGGACATAGGGTAGGCTATTGTACAGTGTAAAAGCATGGCAGAATCTCACTAGGCAAACATTTCATTCCAGCATACAAATAAATTATGTTATTTGTATTATGGAATGTACAGTATATGCTGTAATAACCATAACATTGAAAATAAGATTTCTAAATAACGAAGAGCATCTCACCCACACACACACCTTAAAGGTGGCCTTAACAATATATGCTTCTTATTAAAAGTAATGACTTAAGTGGAACACATGGCCAAGTAGTGCATGTGTTAGATGGTAATGGTTTCACTATGTGTATAGATGTAGGATCTTAATACACTACAAGTTTCATTTCCTGAAAAATTCTCAGCAACAAAAGTGATCAAATCCTACATCTGTATACAGATATAGGATCTTAATTTGATCTGTATAGAGATGTAGGATCTTAATTTGATCACTCTTTTGTTGCCAAGAATGTTCCTGCACGGCAGGAAATGAAAACTTCTAGTGTATTCGAGGTTTAGAAATGCTTCTAAAGTTTGAAATTTTTTTTCCACTTTAAAATTTCAGACTTGATTTGCCCTAAAGGAAAATGTATCAGCCCCTACAAACAATGCCCATAATTTTGAATCCACATAATAATTCACAATTCCTGTTGCTGCAAGACTCTTTCCTGTAGCAAACTGGCTCAAATTAAGATCCTACATCTGTACATTTTTTGTGTACATGGCTATTTGTTCTCAATGGCAGTTGTATTATTGTGTGCGCTTCATATTTGATTACAGCCCAGCCTCATTATGCTAATGAATAGTAGGGTCCCCTTTCCCGTTGTGTGCTGAAGGCTTTGTGACCAGCTGTGGCCTAGCTTCAATCTAGCACCAAGTGTGACACATGAGGGAGGCTGCTATCAATACACTAATGCTCTATTGGGGTGCATACAGTATTATGGGGTGTTAACAAACAAACCAAAATACAAAAGACAAGTACACACACACAAGGACAATACACACATACAGATGTATGATCTTGATTTGGTCACCCTGTTGCAGGAGAACTTTCCCGCAATGCAGGACATTTAAAACGTTTAGTGTATTTAAAAAGGCTTCTGGGGATTGTGATTTCCACTTTGACATTTGTTTCAGACTTGATTTTCCCTCATGAAGTGTGTATTGATCCAAGAAGGAAATACACTAGACATATTTCATGAGTAGCCTACAACATGACACACTGCTCTTCATACGTGAATCAATGCAAACACCAATGTTCTCGCAAGCTTCCTTAACATATACTGTAGAAGCGGCTCTCCTAGTGGCCGGGGACTTTAAAGCAAGAAAACTTTAATCTGTTTTACCTAATTTCTACCAGCATGTCACGTGCAACCAGAGGAAAACAACTCTATACCACCTTTACTCCACACATAGAGATGGATACAAAGCTCTCCCTCAACCTCCATTTGTCAAATCTGACCATAATTCTATCCTCCTGATTCCTGCTTACAAGCAAAAACTCAAGCAGGAAGTACCAGTGACTCATTCAATACGGAACTGGTCCAATGACATGGATGCTAAGCTACAGGACTGTTTTGCTAGCACAGATCCGTGATTCATCCAATGGCATTGAGGAGTATGCCACATTAGTCACAGGCTTCCTCAATAGGTGCATCTACGACGTCGTCCCCACAGTGTCCGTACGTACATATCCCAACCAGAAGCCATGGATTACAGGCAACATCCGCACTGAGCTAAAGGCTTGAGCTGACGCTTTCAAGGAGAGGGACACTAATCCGGATGCTTATAAGAAATCCCGCTATGCCCTTTTACGAACCATCAAACAGGCAAAGCATCAGTACAGGACTAAGATTG
Source organism: Salmo salar (assembly GCF_965601325.2). Classification (NCBI taxonomy): domain Eukaryota; kingdom Metazoa; phylum Chordata; class Actinopteri; order Salmoniformes; family Salmonidae; genus Salmo; species Salmo salar. Next base: position 138,170,590 of record NC_138299.1, read on the forward strand.
AATCCTACTACACCGGCTCTGATGCTCGTCGGATGTGGCAGGGAACACACAAAGACAGTCATGAAGAGGGCAAGGCAATGCCTATTCCCCAACAGGAGACTAAAAAGATTTGGCATGGGTCCTCAGATCCTCAAAAATAGAGCATCCTGACTGGTTGCATCACTGTTTGGTATGGTAACTGCTCAGCATCCGACCGCAAGGCGCTACAGAGAGTAGTGCGAACGGCCCAGTACATCACTGGGGCCATGATCCTGCCATCCAGGGCCTCTATACCAGGCGGTGTCAGAGGAAGGCCCTAAAAATTATCAAAGACTCCAGCCACCCTAGTCATAGACTGTTCTCTCTGCTATCGCACGGCAAGTGGTACCGGAGCTCCAAGTATAGGTCCAAAAGGTTCCTTAACAGCTTCTACCCCCAAGCCATTAGACTGCTAAACAGTTAATAACTTCTTAGGGCTAGGCCCCTTTTTTCTAAATTTCCACCTGAATGATGTGCCCAAAGTAAACTGCCTGTTGCTCAGGCCCTGAAGCCAGGATATGCATATAATTGTACCATTGGAAAGAAAACACTTTGAAGAAATGTTAAAATAATGTAGGAGAATACAACACAATAGATATGATAGGAGAAAATCCAAAGAAAAACCAACCGGACATTTTGCTTTTTTGCGAGACTATCCTCTTAGAATGGCAAGTATAAGGTCATATTGAAAATTAGCTCCCTGGATGCAATTCCTATGGCTTTCACGAGGTGTCAGCAGTCTATATTCAAGGTTTCAGGCTTGTAACTTCAAAACAAATAAGAAAGATCAGTTTAAGTACAGGGACATAGTCTTGGAAATTCGTGTTTGCGCACGCCATGAAGACAGGACACACCTGCTAATATCATTTTTCCAATTGAACATACTTCTTTCCGTAAGAAATATTAAAGTTTGATTACATTTTAGGGTATCTGAGGAGTAAATTGAAATGTATTTTGACTTGTTGAAACAATGTTTAGGGGTAGATTTTCAGATTCCTTTCTCTGCATGTGTCAAGACTTCCGCCGAAGTCAGCTCCTCTCCTTGTTCGAGCGGTGTACGGCGGTCAACGTCACCGGTCTTCTAGCCATCGCCGCTTCATTTTCATTATTCCATTTGTTTTGTCTTGTTTCCTTCACACCTGATTTGCATTCCCTAATCACACTGCATGTATTTATTCCTCTGTTCCCCTCCATGTCTTTGTGTGAAATTGTTTTGTGTTACGTGGTGTTTTGCGTATAGCTGGTTTGTTCCGTGTATTGTGTACATGGAGATGGTTTGTTTGTTTAAACCTTATTCAGGTTGTGATTTCTCACGCTGTACACTTTGCCTGCCAAATAAAGTGTGCGCTTGTTTCACAACTCTCTGCTCCCCTGCACCTGACTTTTTCACCAGCAGCGCCCAGCCTTAACAGAATTTCACACCCTGTTATGGAGTCAGCAGGAGCAGGTACCCCGGTCAGAGGAGTTGAGGAGCGCGTCCAGGAACACTCGGCAATGATAGAACATCTCGGTGCCATGATGGATCGCGTTGTCCATACCTTGGACCGCTGGTAGCGACAGGGAGTCTCTCCAGTGCCTCGACCAGCACAACCGGGGGCAACTCTACACGTCCCTCCTGTATCTGGTCCCAGTGGGAAAAGTCTCTCCCTTCCTAGGGAGTATGATGGGACGACAGCACGGTGCCAGGGGTTCCTATTACAACTGGACCTATACCTGGCCACCGTTCATCCAGCTCCCTCGGGAAAGGAGAGGGTGTCCGCCCTCGTCTCATGCCTCTCGGGGGGAGCCCTGGAGTGGGCCAACGCCATGTGGGGAGAAGGAGACGCGGCATTGGACCACTTCGAGGAGTTTACCCGCCGCTTCCGGGGCGTCTTCGACCATCCGCCCGAAGGGAGAGCGGCAGGGGAAAGGCTCTTCCACTTGAGGCAGGGGACGAGGAGCGCACAGGAGTTCTCACTGGAGTTCCGGACCTTGGCCGCCGGAGCGGGATGGAACGACCACTACCGATGAAGCCTGCGAGAGGACATCCGGCGGGAGTTGGCCTGCAGGGATGCCACCATTACCTTCGACCAACTGGTGGACTTGTCCATTCGGTTGGATAACCTGTTGATTGCTCCGGTGCCCATGGAGCTGGGAGGGGCTGCGCGTAGGGAGGCAAGAGGAGCGGCATTCTCGTGCACCATCTGTGGCCGCAGAGGGCACACTGCAGGTCGGTGCCTGCAGTGTGCTAGTTAGCTACATAGTTGTCTTTGCATCAAGGATAAAGGTGTAGCTAAAGGTGTAGGTGTAGCTTTGAGAAACTAACTTTGAGAAACTAACAAGGTTAGCTAGCCAGCTAGCCAGCTGTATTCGTTCGTCCGCGCCGTTTTCCAAACGGCGGCAACATCACAACACCACAGCCACTGCTAGCTAGCCAACTTTACCAACTAGCGGTACTGTAGAAACTAAATACATTACAACAGAACGATTTGATTAGTGTAACGTTAGCTAGCTACACAGTTGTCTTTGTATCAAAGATAAAGGTAAACGCAGCCACTGCTAGCTAGCCAACTCTACCAGCTACCAGCTAGCAGTACTGTATCATTTTTAGTCAATAAGATTTTTGAAACGTAAGCTTTCGAGTTGTGTAGTCCACTTGTGTTAGCTAGCCAACGTTTAATTACTTCTGCGTTATGAAAGGAACTAGACACGGACACGAATGATCCATTGGTAGTTTGTTGTGACCAAGTATTGGTGCTAACCGTGTGTTATTGGATGTTAGCATGCTAGTTAGCTACGGCGTCATAAGACACGGTGCACTGGGTGGGTTTCACGGAAGAATACTGTACCGAGTTATCTAGCTGAATAAACAAAGTTTGAGCCTATTCCTGGAAACATTGAACCACTGTAGTTTACATCAATTATAATTTCTAATTGGAAGTTGGAATAGTTATATTTGAGTGTTTCAGCAAATGGTTAGTGAGGGAGGCCCTGCTCTCTCGCTTCCCCAGTTGTTTAGTTAATTTTCATTCCAATCTCCTTTGCATTAGCGTAGCCTCTCCTGTAGCCTGTCAACTATGTGTCTGTCTATCCCTGTTCTCTCCTCTCTGCACAGGCCACACAAACGCTTCACACCGCATGGCCGCTGCCACTCTAACCTGGTGGTCCCAGCGCGCACGACCCACGTGGAGTTCCAGGTCTCCGGCAGCCTCTGGAACTGCCGGTCTGCGGCCAACAAGGCAGAGTTCATCTCAGCCTATGCTACCCTCCAGTCCCTCGACTTCTTGGCGCTGACGGAAACATGGATTACCACAGAAAACACTGCTACTCCTATTGCTCTCTCCTCGTCTGACCACGTGTTCTCGCATACCCCGAGAGCATCTGGTCAGCGGGGTGGCGGGACTGGAATCCTCATCTCTCCCAAGTGGACATTCTCTCTTTCTCCCCTGACCCATCTGTCTATCTCCTCCTTTGAATTCCATGCTGTCACAATCACTAGCCCATTCAAGCTTAACATCCTTATAATTTATCGCCCTCGTCCTCCAGGTTCCCTTGGAGAGTTCATCAATGAGCTTGACGCCTTGATAAGTTCCTTTCCTGAGGATGGCTCACCCCTCACAATTCTGGGTGACTTTAACCTCCCTACGTCTACCTTTGACTCATTTTTCTCTGCCTCCTTCTTTCCACTCCTCTCCTCTTTTGGCCTCACCCTCTCACCGTCCCCCCCTACTCACAAGGCAGGCAACACGCTTGACCTCATCTTTACTAGATGCTGTTCTTCTACCAATCTCACTGCAACTCCCCTCCAAGTCTCCGACCACTACCTTGTATCCTTTTCCCTCTCGCTCTCCTCCAACACTACTCACTCTGCCCCTACTCAGATGGTATTGCGCCGTCGCAACCTTCGCTCTCTCTCTCCTGCTACTCTCTCCTCTTCCATCCTATCATCTCTTCCCTCTGCTCAATCCTTCTCCAACCAATCTCCTGATTCTGCCTCCTCAACCCTCCTCTCCTCCCTTTCTGCATCCTCGGTCCTCCCCTCCTGCTCCGTGGCTTGACGACTCATTGCGAGCTCACAGAACAAGGCTCCGGGCAGCCGAGCGGAAATGGAGGAAAACTAGCCTCCCTGCGGACCTGGCATCTTTTCACTCCCTCCTCTCCACATTTTCTTCCTCTGTTTCTGCTGCTAAAGCCACTTTCTACCACTCTAAATTCCAAGCATCTGCCTCTAACCCTAGGAAGCTATTTGCCACCTTCTCCTCCCTCCTGAATCCTCCTCCCCCCCCTCCTCCCTCTCTGCGGACGACTTTGTCAACCATTTTGAAAAGAATGTTGACGACATCCGATCCTCGTTTGTTAAGTCAAACGACACCGCTGGTCCTGCTCACATTGCCCTACCCTATGCTTTGACCTCTTTCTCCCCTCTCTCTCCAGATGAAATCTTGCGACTTGTGACGGCCGGCCGCCCAACAACCTGCCCGCTTGACCCTATCCCCTCCTCTCTTCTCCAGACCATTTCCGGAGACCTTCTCCCTTACCTCACCTCGCTCATCAACTCATCCTTGACCGCTGGCTACGTCCCTTCCGTCTTCAAGAGAGCGAGAGTTGCACCCCTTCTCAAAAAACCTACACTCGATCCCTCTGATGTCAACAACTACAGACCAGTACCCCTTCTTTCTTTCCTCTCCAAAACTCTTGAGCGTGCCGTCCTTGGCCAGCTCTCTTGATATCTCTCTCAGAATTACCTTCTTGATCCAAATCAGTCAGGTTTCAAGACTGGTCATTCAACTGAGACTGCTCTTCTCTGTGTCACGGAGGCTCTCCGCACTGCTAAAGCTAACTCTCTCTCCTCTGCTCTCATCCTTCTAGACCTATCTGCTGCCTTTGATACTGTGAACCATCAGATCCTCCTCTCCACCCTCTCCGAGTTGGGCAACTCCGGCGCGGCTCACTCTTGGATTGCGTCCTACCTGACAGGTCGCTCCTACCATGTGGCATGGCGAGACTCCGTCTCCGCACCATGTGCTTTCACCACTGGTGTCCCCCAGGGCTCAGTTCTAGGCCCTCTCCTATTCTCGCTATACACCAAGTCACTTGGCTCTGTCATATCCTCACATGGTCTCTCCTATCGTTGCTACGCAGACGACACACAATTAATCTTCTCCTTTCCCCCTTCTGATAACCAGGTGGCGAATCGCATCTCTGCATGTCTGGCAGACATATCAGTGTGGATGACGGATCACCACCTCAAGCTGAACCTCGGCAAGACGGAGCTGCTTTTCCTCCCGGGGAAGGACTGCCCGTTTCATGATCTCGCCATCACGGTTGATAACTCCATTGTGTCCTCCTCCCAGAGTGCTAAGAGCCTTGGCGTGACCCTGGACAACACCCTGTCGTTCTCCACTAACATCAAGGCGGTGACCCGATCCTGTAGGTTCATGCTCTACAACATTCGCAGAGTACGACCCTGCCTCACACAGGAAGCGGCGCAGGTCCTAATCCAGGCACTTGTCTTCTCCCGTCTGGATTACTGCAACTCGCTGTTGGCGGGGCTCCCTGCCTGTGCCATCAAACCCCTTCAACTCATCCAGAATGCCGCAGCCCGTCAGCCCGTCCATCAGTCTTCCAATCCTTTGTAGAAAAGATTTTCCGGGACCTGCACGGGCAGGGTGTAGTGGTGTATATCGATGACATTCTGATATACTCCGCTACACGCGCCGAGCATGTGTCCCTGGTGCGCAGGGTACTTGGACGATTGTTGGAGCATGACCTGTACGTCAAGGCTGAGAAATGCCTGTTCTTTCAGCAGGTCGTCTCCTTCCTAGGGTATTGCATTTCCACATCAGGGGTGGAGATGGAGAGTGACCGCGTTTCAGCCGTGCGTAATTGGCCGACTCCCACCACGGTAAAGGAGGTGCAGCGGATTTTAGGGTTTGCCAATTATTAACGGAGATTTATCTTGGGTTTTGGCCAGGTGGCTGCTCCCATTACCTCACTGCTGAAGGGTCCTGTATGGTTGCAGTGGTCGGCTGAGGTGGACAGGGCTTTTGGGCAGCTAGAGCTTTGTTTATCTCGGCTCTCGTGCTGGCCCATACGGATCCCTCTTTGGCGTTCATAGTGGAGGTGGACACGTCCGAGGCTGGGATAGGAGCTGTGCTCTCTCAGCGCTCGGGCACGCCACCGAAGCTCCGCCCCTGTGCTTTCTTTTCGAAGAAGCTCAGCTCGGCGGAGCGGAACTATGATGTGGGGGACCGGGAGCTGTTGGCTGTGGTTAAGGCCTTGAAGAAGTGAAGACATTGGCTTGAGGGGGCTAAACACCCTTTCCTCATCTGGACTGACTACCGCAACCTGGAGTACATCTGGACAGCGAGGAGACTGAACCCTCGTCAGGCAAGGTGGGCCATGTTCTTTACCCGTTTTTTGTTTACCCTGTCATACAAACCAGGCTCCCAAAATGTGAAGGCAGATGCACTGTCCCGGCTGTATGACACAGAGGAGCGGTCCATGGATCAGACTCCCATTCTCCCAGCCTCCTGCCTTGTAGCGCCGGTTGTGTGGGAGCTGGACGCGGACATTGACCAGGTGTTACGTAGAGAGCCCGCGCCAGTGTCCCATCGGGCGTATGTACGTTCCGTCTGCTGTCCGTGACCAGTTGATCTATTGGGCCCATACGTCACCCTCCTCTGGTCATCCGGGATCGGTCGGACGGTGCGGTGTCTGATTGGGAAGTACTGGTGGCCTACCTTGGCCAAGGACGTGAGGGTTTACGTTTCCTCCTGCTCGGTGTGTCCCCAGTGTGAGGCTCCTAGACACCAGCCCAGATGTAAGCTACATCCCTTGCCCGTTCCACAATGACCTTGGTCACACCTGTCGGTGGATTTTCTAACGGATCTTCCTCCCTCATAGGGAAACACCACGATCCTGGTCATTGTGGATCGTTTCTAAGTCCTGTCGTCTCCTCCCTCTGCCTGGTCTCCCTACGGCCCTACAAACTGCGGAGGCCCTGTTTACACACATCTTCCGGCACTACGGGGTGCCTGAGGATATAGTGTCTGATCTGGGTCCGCAGTTCACTTCGAGAGTCTGGAAGGCATTCATGGAACGTCTGGGGGTCTCGATCAGCCTCACCTCGGGTTTCCACCCCGAGAGTAACGGGCAGGTGGAGAGAGTGAACCAGGATGTGGGCAGGTTTCTGCGGTCCTATTGCCAGGATCGGCCAGGGGAGTGGGTGGCGTTCATGCCCTGGGCCGAGATGGCGCAGAACTCACTCCGCCACTCCTCCACTAACCTCTCCCCCTTTCAGTGTGTATTGGGGTACCAGCCGGTTCTGGCACCGTGGCATCAGAGTCAGACCGAGGCTCCTGCGGTAGATGACTGGTTTAGGCGCGCGGAGGAGACATGGGAGGCCGCCCATGGTCACCTCCAGCGGGCCGCGCTACACCAGAAGACCAACGTGAACCATCACCGCAATGAGGCCGGGTCTGGGTCTGGCTCTCGACCCGTAACCTGCCCCTCCGCCTGCCCTGCCGGAAGCTGGGTCCGCGGTTTGTGGGGCCCTTCAAAGTCCCGTGTGAAATTGTTTTGTGTTACGTGGTGTTTTGCGTATAGCTGGTTTGTTCCGTGTATTGTGTACATGTAGATGGTTTGTTTGTTTAAACCTTATTCAGGTTGTGATTTCTGATTTCTCGCGCTGTACAATTTGCCTGCCAAATAAAGTGTGCGCTTGTTTCACAACTCTCTGCTCTCCTGCACCTGACTTCTTCACCAGCAGCGCCCTGCCTTAACAGCATGTTGAACGAGTGGATTACTCAAATCGATGGTGCCAACTAAACTGACTTTTTGGGATATAAAGAAGGATTTTATCAAACAGAACAACACTACATGTTATAGCTGGGACGCTTTGGATGACAAATCAGAGGAAGATTTTCAAAAAGTAAGTGAATATTTAATCGCTATTTGTGAATTTATGAAACCTTTGCCGGTGGAAAAATATTTTTACGTGGGGCGCCATCCTCAAACAATCGCTCGCGGGACACCTAGCCCTAACCAACAATGCAATTCACCAAAAAATACAGATAAGAATAAGAGATAAAAGTAACAAGTAATTAAAGAGCAGCAGTGGAATAACAATAACGAGACTATATACAGGGGTGTACCGATACAGAGTCAATTTGCTGGTGCACCGGTTATTTAAGGTAGTATGTACATGTAGATAGAGTTATTAAAGTGACACCAGAGAGTAGCAGTGGCAACAGAGGGTAGCAGTGGTGTAAAGAGGGGGTGAGGGGGGGCAATGCAAATAGTCTGGGTAGCCATTTGACTAAATGTTCAGGAGTCTTATGGCTTGGGGGTAGAAGCTGTTTAGAAGCCTCTTGGACCTAGACTTGGTGCTCCGGTACTGCTTGCTGTGCGGTAGCAGAGAGAACAGTCTATGACTAGGGTGGAGTGAGTCTTTGACATTTTTAGGGCCTTCCTCTAACACCGCCTGGTATAGAGGTCCTGGATGGCAGGAAGCTTGGCCCCAGTGATGTACTGGGCCATTGCACTATCCTCTGTAGTGCTTTGCGGTTGGAGGCCGAGCAGTTGCCATACCAGACAGCAATGCAACCAGTCAGGATGCTCTCGATGGTGCAGCTGTAGAACCTTTTGAGAAGTCTCCTGAGGGGGAATAGGTTGTTTCTTGCCCTCTTCACGACTGTCTTAGTGTGCTTGAACCATGTTAGTTTGTTGGTGATGTGGACACCAAAGACCTTGAAGCTCTCAACCTGCCCCACTGCAGCCCCATCGATGAGAATGGGGGCATGTTCGGTCCTCTTTTTCCTGTAGTCCACAATCATCTCCTTTGTCTTGATCACGTTGAGGGAGAGGTTGTTGTCCTGGCACCACACGGCCAGGTCTCTGACCTCCTCCCTATATGCTGTCTCGTCATTGTCGGTGATCAGGCCTACCCCTGTTGTGTCATCAGCAAATGTAATGATGGTGTTGGAGTCGTGTCCGGCTGTGCAGTCATGAGTGAACAGGGGGTACAGGAGGTGACTGAGCACGTACCCCTGAGTGACCCCTGTGTTGAGGATCAGCGTGGTGGATGTGTTGTTACGTACCCTTACCACCAGGGTGTGGCCTGTCAGGAAGTCCAGGATCCAGTTGCAGAGGGAGGTGTTTAGTCCCAGGGACCTTAGCTTATTGATGAGCTTTGAGGGCACTATTGTGTAGTTGAGGAGAGTGTAAGTTGTTTCGTAGGCGAATGGAAGTGTGTCCTCCCTCCTCGATAGCCATGGATGTGTATCCAACCTGACTCCTTCACAGAAGATTTCTGATACACTACAAGACCAAAAGTATGTGGACACCTGCTCGTCGAACATCTCATTCCAAAATCATGGGCATTGGTATGGAGTTGGTCCCCCCTTTGCTGCTATAACAGCCTCCACTCTTCTGGGAAGGCCTTCCACTAAATGTTGGAACATTGCTGTGGGTACTTGCTTCCATTCAGCCACAAGAGCATTAGTGAGGTTGGGCCTGGCTCGCAGTCGGCATTCCAATTCATCCCAAAGGTGTTCGATTGGGTTGAGGTCAGGACTCTGTGCAAGCCAGTCAAGTTCTTCCACACCGATCTCGACAAACCATTTCTGTATGGACCTCGCTTTGTGCATAGGGGATTTGTCATGCTGAAACAGGAATGGGCCTTCCCCAAACTGTTGCCATAAAGTTGGAAGCACAGAATCATCTAGAATGTCATTGTATGCTGTAGCATTAAGATTTCCCTTCACTGGAACTAAGGGGTCTAGCCCGAAACATGAAAAACATCCCCAGACCATGATTCCCCCTCCACCAAAGTTAACAGTTCACACTATGCATTCGGACAGGCTGCGTTCTCCTGGAATCCGCCAAACCCAAATTCGTCCTTTGGACTGCTAGATGGTGAAGCGTGATTCATCATTCTAGAGAAAGTGTTTCCAATGCTCCAGAGTCCAATGGCGGCGGGCTTTACACCACTTCAACCGACGCTTGGCATTGCGCATGATGATCTTAGTGTCACACCCTGATCTGTTTCACCTGTCTTTGTGCTTGTCTCCACGCCCCTCCAGGTGCCGCCCATCTTCCCATTATCCCCTGTGTATTTATACCTGTGTTCTCTGTCTGTTGCCAGTTCGTCTTGTCTTGTCAGGTCTTACCAGTGTTCTTTCCCGCATTCCTGTTTCTCTAGTTCTGTTTCCTAGTTTTTCCCGTTTCTGGCCATTCTGCCTGCCCTGACCCTGAGCCTGCCTGCCGTCCTGTACCTGCCTGACTCTGACCTGATCACAAACCTCTGCCTGCCCTCGACCTGCCCTTTGCCTGCCCGGTGTTTCTAATAAATCATCTGAGAACTATGACCCAGATGTCTGCATCTGGGTCATATCCTGAGTCGTGATACTTAGGCTTGTGTGTCGCTGCTCGGCCATGGAAATCCATTTCATGAAGCTCCCGACCAACAGTTCTTGTGCTCATGTTGTACTATCCACTTCCCGTATCTTTATCTGGGTCATATACTGAGTTATGATAGTATGAACTGGCCATGACTAATACAGCAGACTCGGGCCAGCTCCGCAACGCTGTCTGCTCCCAGGGAGCCACCATTGGAAGACACAAGGAGTTACTTTATGGTCTTATGGAAGGATTCCAGACCTTTGCAGAACGCCAGGACCATGCCTTCAACACATTGCTGGAGCAATTCCGTGGATTGTCTGTGAGGCAGCCCGCCACTACAGTAACCCCCCAGACTGTCAATTTCCCTGCTACCAGCGACGTCTCTGGTTCAGGGGCCAATCACAATGGGAAAACAAAAACATGATGTGATTGGTAAATAAGTTTTAAAAATATGACCAATAACATAATGTTTTGTTTTGTATGCCCATTGTGATTGGTCCATTAACAGAGGACATTTTTATATATACTGTATAAAAGCCTCCTTCATTTTCTTATTGATTCTGTTTGCTCCTCAATTTATGCACCTTGGTTGGATCTTGGAGCGAGGTAGCAGCAGTGTGCAATTCACTTCCCGTTGCACCTGAGAACCATGAACACACTGCCAAGCCTTGTCTGATGATGCTTTGCTGTACCAAGAGTAGTATTTGTGACCGTCATGGTTCCACCACACGTTTACCATTTAGAAAACATCTAATCTCTAGCCCAAACCGTTCAAAATGTATAACTCATATTACCTGAGATAGATTTTTTAATTGTGGTCATTATAAATTCATATACCATGTTGCATACTGTTTTAAACTACACATGGGTTGCTAAGTATTTGTTTGATAACAAAACAACCTTGTCCAGTCATGTTACCTTGCTGGCTAGTAACCTAGTAACTTAACCTGTGTGGTTTAAGATGGCACTGGAAGAAAGGAAAGAGGCTCCTGGATAGGAGATGGGCTTATGTAGTCCATATCTAATCAATCACTTTTCTGGTGCTCGAAAATACTGTTTGGTGTGTTCCTAACTTTTTTAAGTTGGGAGCACCAGTGCTACCAATGACTAAAGTTAATTTAGAGCTTTGCAGCTTAAAGTTTTATTAATCAAAAGTAATATAAATTCATGTAAACAACCTTCAAAACAAAACTTCCAAGTCTAAGTAGGTCCAAATTACACCATAAACTCTTCAGTTTAAATCACAGAATTAACTTTACCCTAAGTGATACCCTGCGCATCACAATTACCTACACACAGCCCTATATTAGACCATGCAGACCAGACGTGAGTTTACTTTTATGTTCATGTGAATGTAGGCCACGGCCCGCTCTCCTCAGCACCTGATGACAGCTTAATTCCCAGGTCTGGCCCCCTGCTGAGGTGGCCGTTTGTGTGGGATGACAGACGGAGATCAGACCAAGGGGAGATGAGTGGGAACCCTGCAAGCCCGCTCAGGTTTCGAGCACCGTGAAAAGATTTGTCCAGGCCATTCACCTCTGATGGAGTTTCCCATGTTCTGCTGGGAAGCACTTTTTATTGAAGTGTTTCCATAATGAGTCCCCATTTCTCTCTATCGCTGCGTGGGCACACACATATGCGCTCACACACGCACGTTGGCACACACATTTTGTGGAGAGAGCTGGCCTGTCCATTCGTTTTTTTGCTGCAGCCGAGACCAGATGGAGCACCGGTGAGCTACCCACTACACAGACCAGGGTAAGATGGGCTCGGGCCCAGGGCAAGGGGTTCAGAAAAAGAAGGGAACCGGATTAAAAGGGGTTGGGGGGTCTTAGAAAGAGGGGACTTGTTAAAGTATTTAGGGGATTAGAGTAAAGGGGCTGGGGTATTGAGTTTTGGAAAGAGGTGCAGTAAGGGGGCCAGGGCAAGAGGGTTTATGGTAAGAGGTGGTCTAAATGAGAAGTGTTGGAGGACTTTAGGGGATTTGAAAAGCCTTTTAGTTAACTTGAGTACAGTACAGTTACAGACATTCATGCAACACCCTAGATATTTTGAAGGTTATCCATTGTTAACATTCTGAAGGATGGAAATGTGTGAACCTTGCTCTCTAGGTGTTAAGATGGAGCGGATATGTTTGATCCTCCTGCTGATGACTAGGACCACTTCAGTATTGGCACAGTTTAATGGATACAACTGTGATGCCAACTACCACAGTAGGTTTCCCGGTGAGGATGACAGTCGTTTCATCTCTATGTAAATTCTCTCAAATCATTTTAACTTATTCTTAGTTCTGAGAATTGTTGTTAGAATTGCTGTTTACCCTTTTATCTCGTTGTCTATTTTTCTCTTTGTCTTTTTGTCTCTCTATCTCTTACTCTCTTTAGCGGAGCGCGACATCAGCGTGTACTGCGGGGTTCAGACCATGACCCTGAAGATTAACTTCTGCCCGGTGCTGTTCTCCGGCTACACCGTTGCAGACCTTGCGCTCAATGGTCGCCATGGCGATACCCACTGCCGGGGCTTCATCAATAACAACACGTTCCCCACGGCAGTACTGTTCAGCATCAGCCTCAGCACACTGGAGGCCTGCGGCAATAGCCTGGTGGTAAGGAATACACACACACAGACGGACGAACACACACACACACACACCTTCTGTTATGTTTTATACTTACACAGGTTTGTATTAGTATGACCACCAGAATCTAATGTGTTTTATATTTTGGGAGCACGTCTTGCTTGAGGCTAAGGTAGGAGTTGTACTAGTTGTGTTGTTGTGTATTTTGAGACAATGTCCCTGTCCTCAGGTGACAACAGCTTACGGGGCTAATGCCTACGGGAACATGTCGCTGGTGCAGATTGGTAATATCTCAGGGTACATCGACACTCCAGACCCACCATCCATCATCAGCTATCTGCCCGGCCTGCTGTACAAATTCAGCTGCAGCTACCCCCTGGAATACCTGGTCAACAACTCACAGCTGGCATCGTAGGTGCCTGCAATAAACACCTGAAAGGCTTATTTTGAATACAATTTAATTATTGAATAAGTTGAGATATTTCAGTATTTTTGATAGATGAATTTGACATTTGGAAGATGAATTTGACATTTGAAGTCAGTCAGCAATTTCACATTGACCTCGATAGTTTGTGTCTTGTGTGCCTTTTTTAAATTGATGTAGTTCTGTCCTTGAGCTGTTCTTGTCTATTAATGTTCTGCATTATGGCATGTTTCTTGTTTTGCGTGGACCCCAGGAAGAGCAGCTGCTGCTTTCACAACAGCTAATGGGGATCGTAATAAAATACAAAAAACACTGTACAAAACTGTACTAATTAATTTGAACCTTTACTAGGTCATCAGCTGCAATATCAGTGAAGGACAGCAACGGTACCTTTGTGAGCACATTGAGTATGGTCCTTTACAATGTGAGTACACAACATCACTGTTTTTTAGTGCACACAAGGACTTCATAACAGGGCCCTCATAGTAGGAATTCAATGTCAAATAATAACTAGAACATGCTCAAAATACTAAACAAATGATGAGACAATTTTATTAGGTAGAAATAGACATACAGTATCATAAAAATAGGCAACTTTTTGATTCACGGCCAAACTCCTTTTTGTGCAGGACTCAACCTACAACCAACAACTCTCTATCCCAATGGCCGGACTGGCTTTGAAAACCCGAGTGTTTTCTGCAGTGAAAGCCACAAACCTGGACAAACGGTAAGACATAAGGAGATCTTCAGATATGAAAAGTTATATATTTTGTTCTAGTTACTATTATTCACAATACAGATGGGGTTATGATCTGAGAAGCACAAAGATTTCCAACATGATGTGAACAGAAAGCTATGATTATGACATTATAAGTGCTGTTTAAAAAAAATGGAATCGCTGTAACCTTCTCCCACATAACCTGGATGGCATAGAATTGATATAGTAGTCAAGTACAACTGCACTATGCTATACACAGTATGTCATACACATACGCTATCGTTTAAGACCTATCCTCCATGCCGCCTACCAATTCAGTTCTATCCTCTTTGGTTCATTGCCATTCAGCTGTCCTCTATGACTGTGTGAAGGCGCCAGTGGTGGTGCTAAGAATGTCTGATCTGTCCTGTTGTGTTGTGTGGTTAGATCTCTGTCCTGTATCAGCCCCGTACTGTTTTGTCTCTCTCTAGATGGAATATCTTGATGGACTACTGTTACACCACTCCCTCAGGGAATCCCAATGATGAACTGCGCTACGACCTTTTCTTTGGGTAATCACGCTTTTTCTCAAATGATGCCAGGATAAACGACAAAAGTGTCCCATTACCCATTCACCCTCAACCACTTATCATAGAGACCCTTACAATGGGTTTTCATGGTGAATGATAGGACATTTTTCTCACTGAGCAGTTAAAACAGGTCTAGACGTTTCAGTGCATTTTGTGTGTGTTCGTGCTTGTGTGCATGCTTGTGCACGTGCGATGCTCTTTCCAAACAGCTGCCATAAAGACCCACAGACGACTGTTTTTGAGAATGGGAAGAGTCAGATGGGTCGTTTTGCCTTCGAAGTGTTCCGTTTTGTCAAACACAGACACCAGAAGATGTCCACTGTGTTTCTGCACTGTGTCACCAAGCTGTGTCGGGTAGATGACTGTGTCCTGCTCATGCCGGTAAGAACATTTGACACCTTACCAAATGGTGTGTTCAACATCAGTACAGTCAGTAGAGGGAACTTCAATGCTCTGCAAATATCAGAAAACATGTACCATATTTCTTGGCTTCTGATCAGTATGAAGCTTCACATAGTTCATTAATACCTTAGCGCTATTCACTATTCCGTATTGAATACAGTTTCATATAAAGGAGTATATGTATGTGATTTTATATTAATATAATATTGGAAGATCTGTGGCCGTCGGCGTAGGAGGGACGTAGAGGATAGCCTGGAGTCTAGGCCGTCGCCTGGGGATGCAATCATCACTGCTGGACCCATCATTACCAGGATTGGTACGCAGGATACCTCTTCATCCATAACCACTTAAACTTAGACTATAGTTTTGTCTGACTTCATTTAGATTATTTTGATATCCATGATATAGTTGTAGAGTAAGTATTAATACTGTATTATGTGATGTAGCCTATACACGATAATCCCTTTCGATTATATATTGTATAGTCTTGAAATCTGCTGATGGAGGGTTATGTGAGAATAAAATGAGGTGGGATTTGACAGTATACTCAATGGTTATTCAGTACATTTGTATTAAAATGCATGGTTGTGTTCCTCAATAATGTTGAAACTCTGAAAGCATCAATGATTGATTTTTTTTCTTTACAGATGAAACTCCAATGAATAACTCACAACTCGGTAAGCTCTCTCACTTTGTCACTGCTTGTGCAATGCCTTGACAAGTGATATATTTACTTAATCTATACACTTTATGATGTCAAAAGACAATTTTTCTGTGCTACATATTTACATTCTTTATACATTCACTACCTTCAAATGAAAATATGACACCCTCGGATTTACAGTGGAAATGAGGATAGTAATGGTTAACTCACAAGTTTCACTTCCCTTTTGTGTTTTTGAACCATTAACTGTGGTAATTTTTGCCTATATCAGTGAGTATTTGTGTCTGCCCATACTTACTCTTTGTGTGTTTGTGTGTGGTAATCCAGCTGCATCGAGTGGCCCCTCCCTCCCGTTGAACCCAGTGACCAGTGCTCTGCTGTCAGGTGTGGTAATTCTGGGCGTGTTCAGTCTGGGCTTCTTCCTGCTCTCGCTCCGCCTCCTCCGCAGACCCCACCTCCCTACAGCCACACCCTCAGGAGCATGGAACCCTGGCTTCAAATAAACCTCTCATGGGTGTTCTCTCTCTCTCTCTCTCTCTCTCTCTCTCTCTCTCTCTCTCTCTCTCTCTCTCTCTCTCTCTCTCTCTCTCTCTCTCTCTCTCTCTCTCTCTCTCTCTCTCTCTCTCATCATCCCTGTCTCTCTCTCCCCCTCATTTTTTTATCCATCTAACTATAACTAATACCTACAGTATGCATTTGTACTGTAGCTAAAATAGGCAGGTGCAGTGTAATTGTAGTGAAAATACGATGCAAAATGTCAATAACTTGCAAATAAACTCACAGTAGAGATAACTGTGATCTCAAACAATGATTCTAGAGTAAGAGGAGGTTTAGCCACAAGCAATAGTTTCACTATGTGTCTATGTACCTACCAAGTAAATACATCAATACATAATAGGGACAGTTATTGTAGAGCGGGACTTGTATTTTCTGAAAGGTTTACTTACTCTACCTTCCCTGAATGTGTACTTACTCTCCATTTCGCTAACTTACTCTTATCCGGCAGCTGTAACAGTCACTGTCATGCCAAACTCTGTCACACATTCACGTGTACATGTACATACACATACTCAAGCGCATATTGATACTGTAAATAGTTAATTCCTACTTTGTGTACAGGGGAACAGTATATGTTCAATAATAATCATGTTATGTACTGTTTTCCTTGTTTTGTTCTGATCCATTGATAGACCAGTGTATTGTTTTTTACAGGTAGTGTGTAATAAAACTGACCCAGGTCAGTATGTGAGGCTGATTTCCCATCTTTTCAATACCTTAGTGTCTTTTTGTCATCCATTGCTTGGCACGCTGTCAGTTACATTAAATAAATAAAGGGTCATTCAAATAACCCTGACACCTGGGGATGACTGATACTGTCCTCTACAAAGGCCAACACCAAAACGTTACTTGTAGCTATTTCTATAACGCACTGCCTATTTTAACCTGAGATAAGGTAGACTTAAGTATAGTACTAACATGTGAGGAGAATTGAAGAAGTGATTCATCATTCTATATGTATGATCATGATGAATATTTATGTACCGTATGTACAGTACTTATTGGTATTAAGTATGGCTGAAATCCTGACTTCCACATAACTTGAATGTTTGAAAGCCATCAATGTGTAACCGATGTGAAATGGCTAGTTAGTTAGCGGTGGTGCGCGCTAGTAGCATTTCAATCGGTGACGTCACTCGCTCTGAGACTTGAAGTAGGGTTTCCCCTTGCGCCGCAAGGGCCGTGGCTTTTGTGGCGCGATGGGTAACAATGCTTCGTGGGGTGTCAGTTGTTGATGTGTGCAAGGGTCCCTGGTTCGAGCCCGGGTTGGGGCAAAGAGAGGGACGGGAACCTACACTGTTACAAATGCTTAATTAAAGAAATCTCTAATTACTTGCTCAAGTCAGGATTTCACCCTGTGCTTTTTTTATTTGAGGAAGATGTGTTTTTCCTTTTTTTCGGGAATGTGCTATTTGATGTGGAAGGTTAAAAAAAGAAAGCAATAATCCATTTACTATAATTACTTAATTTCGTATTATGTGTTTAAAGTTATAATCATGTTGATAGGAGTTACAAGGAGGGGGGGGGGGGGTATTTTTCAAATAAATCTTTTACATATCAGTCTGCCTAATGATATTATTTACTGGCCTTCATAGTGTATTAGTATCATTTTAACACTGATGTTGTGGCGTGTTTGAGACTTCAAGCTAGAGTTCAATCGGACCTGATTTGGTATTTTACCCAAGGTCAAATAAAATCACAGAAGGTTTTTTTTAATATTGTAGAAAGTTTCCAGTTTTCAGAATAAATGTGCAGGTAGTTTGTAAACAAAGATACAGCCTAAATATTGCTATTTTCGTTTGAATTCCAGCAATTGTAATTCAATTATATGATGATCATGATTTTTATACCTCCATATTAGAGGAATATGGTCCCAGTGACCTGCTATAACATGTCTAACTATAACATGCCAATTGTCGAAATGTAACCCACACTACAATCCTGCAATCTGGGCCCTTTATTGTGCTAATCCCATATTTCAGCAGCTAGTATACATTATATTCTATGTCCACAATGGCTGTTGATGACTGAGAGGAGAGAAATGAGAGCAGTCATCACCCTCTAGATTTACTATCTTTGATAAGCGATTATGTTTTGTTTTTTCATGGACAATATTCAACCCAAGTTCAGGTCACTGCCAGGTCCAAACCCAGGCTGCATTTTGTTTTTTGTAGTGACCAGAAAACACATGATCTGTGAAAAAAGGTAGAAAGACCCTGATATGTTTAATAAGTGTACATGTCATGACAATGACAATGTCATGTGTGTGTGTGTGTGTCCATAATCCTCTCCATGGTTTTGTGCACTTCACAAGGGACAATGGTAACCACCCATGTGCTCTGATATGACTCTAGTCAAATTTGAACTTTGGGATAACTCTGTATGAAAAGCGCTATACAAATTAAATGTATTATTATTATTATTATTATTTATTAATCAGAGTAAATGTTTTCCCTTCCCAGGTGGCTGACCTGACAAGATCAGGTTACCACTGACCTTCATGCAGTTCCTTTCAGTCCCACTACTGATTCCAGACCGAAGAAGAAGACTAGATATAGACACTAGATATAGACATGATGCATAATAAGTATGTGGACTCACTCTTCAAAGTCACACAGGGCACGTTTCTTGGTAACGTTTTTGGTGACATTTACATATCATATTTGGTTTTATTTGAATTGGAGTCGCATGATTTTTTTTTCAAAGGTTCATTATGAATATGTGTCTGGACGGGAGCTTTATATTATTCAGACATGCTCTGTATAATATTAGTACTTTCCCCAACACAGGAAGAATTGAATTTGTTCAAAGTGTTTTTGATAACTGTAATCAGTACGTGCTCACTGTAATGTATTTGAAATGATCGTATCAACAAAGGGATTCACTTGATTAGCATAGGGATTTAAAGATGACATTTTTAATGTTATGTTAATTACTCACCCAACATAAAAAAAATATCACATTTTAATGCTCATATACTATAGTGCTGAAGCCCCCTCCCTTAAAAGTGGTTGAAAACTAGGTGTGGGTCACCTAAATCGTATTAGAACTTAAAGAAAACAACACGACACCCCTCACATTGTGTGTGTGGTCCCTAAAGACCATGAACCATATACTTACTTGATTATTACGTTTCATATAAGCATACAAAGGGGAGCAGGATCACACACAAAGTCACAAAGCCACCTGCCCTATGTTTACCATATAACTTTGAAGGGGACTGTGTAGGGTTTCCTTTAGTTGCCTCCAGGATAAGACCCACAGTGGTTTATCCACAAAAGTTAATGGTTCCCACTACCTGAAACAACCCCACCAAGATGGCAATGACCCTGTTTCCAACCAATCCCAAGGAAGTATGAGAACTATATAACTAGTCCTGGTCCCTATATATACAACGAGTCGACAGTAAATGTACTACAGATTGCACACATCTAGGAATATGGAGTCATCCCATAGCATTTTATGCTAGTCTATAAATTGGATTTTGGATTTGCACATTTTGTGCTTGACATTGACATCTGTGTGTTTTGCTGCAGATCTTCAGCGAGAACAGATTGGTGAGATGGTTTTATGCAGCTTCCTCATCCTGACATCCCTGTGCATTGTGGGCCATGATCAGGCCCTCACCCCTGCTGAATGTGGGGCTTACGCCAGACAACCAGGTATAGTAACTACATCACTTCTACATTTCAACTCTTGTTTACTGTAGCTAATCCTAACCATCTCAGCTTCATCTAAGGCAGTGTTTATGATAAAATAATTTAAGGTGGGCACAGCGGTCTAAGGCACTGCATCGCTGTGCTTGAGGCTTCATTACAGACCCGAATTCGATCCCGGGCTGTGTCACAACCGGCCGTGTTAGGGGAGGGTTTGGCCGGGGGAGCTTTACTTGGCTCATCACGCTCTAGCGACTCCTTGTGGCGGGCCAGGCGCCTTCAGGCTGACTTCGGTCGTCAGTTGAACGGTGTTTCCTCCGACACATTGGTGCAGCTGGCTTCCGGGTTAAGAGGGCGGGTGTTAAGAAGCGCGATTTGGCGAGTTATGTTTCGGAGGATGCATGACTCGACCTTCGCCTCTCCCGAGGCCGTTGGGGAGTTGTAGCGATGAGACAAGATCATAATTGGATCGTAAATGGATAGCAAAAAGAGGGTAAAATACACACAAAAAAAGGGTTTGAGGTGGTTAGGGTTATAGTCTTGTTAAATTGTTATTTGAATCATGTCTGAAACAGCTAGATTGCTTTAGAGCAAACTATAGTGGTTTATCTGTATACATTAGCTCAGAATACATTTGAATGTTTTTAATCTTACTCAGTGTCTTCCTGCATCTATCAGAATACACAGACTCCTCAGTGGTCTGGGGGTCCTCCTACATTGACCTGGCTATTCAAATCTGCCATGCCATCTAGTCTGTTGATCCTGAGCCACATCATGTATAACACAGTCTGTAAGGGAACTCTGAACACCAGAGTGATTCCTCCTGTCCTGTGATTCAGCTTTCCCCTTTGCCAAGGGGAGTGTCTTCTTGGTGATTATTAATAGGATAATGTTTATGTATGCTCTCCTCTGCCCTGGAGGAGTGTTGTGATAGAGGGAAGACTCGCAGCACCACTGACCTTGACTGAGGGGAATGAGGGAGCGGAGAATGTATGTTTCTCTGAGAGGTTTTGACTCCTGTGAAACTTTTAAAACTTTTGAAACTTACCTTATCACAAGCTAGAAAGTAACACTAAATTGAAAGCCCATTTACACTAAAGAATAGGTGATGGCTTTCAGTATAAAATAAATTTCAAGGGAACGAGAGATCTCATTTTCTGGTTTGCTTGTGTGCTGAAGAGGTGTCCTTCTGACAGAGAGAAATGCTATTTTCTACACACTATTGCACACATCAACCTTCAAAGCCACATGATCAACATGTCCTCCAGGAACAGGGACATTCTCAGACTTCTCCAGCCTCCAGACGGTCAATGTGAGCGTGGTGGTCCGATCATACGACACCAACATTGGAACGGTCACCTATAATGCTGAGCTCAAGTACTTTTACTCATGTGCTTACCCTCTGGAGTACCTCGTCAAGAACACCCTAGTGGACGTGTAAGTGAAAAGATTTACTAGATATATCGCTTACATTTGAAAATCAGACACTGCTCTGCAATTGAAACGGCACCCATACAGTTGTTTTGTTTGCAGCATGATATTACACAGTTCAAACACAGTTCAAAGCAGTTGATCTTTCTGTGGGGAGAGTGTTAGCCTGGGTCCTGCTGTAGTAATCAGTCAGCTACACTGGATCTAGGTACTCTGTCTGACCTTTCTCTTTTCTCCTCTTCAGGTCAGCCTCCTCCATTACTGTGAAGAACAACAATGGTAGCTTCATCAGTGCTCTGAGCAATGCCCTGTTCAGGTTAGGATAACACAACCAGCACCTACGAATCACCCCCATTCATATACACACGGCTGCGACATGGCAAAGTGCCAATTTGCCAATGTGCAGCCACCTTATAAAATAACTGTAAACCTATACCAACATGTGTAAACATGTCTGATCATATGTCAGATCTTATGTAAATGTGCTTTTATAATGGTGCCATCTTCCTTTCTTCCTTCACCAGGATGCAAACTATACCACACACCTGGCTATCCCTTCTCTGGTTATTGAGGACTAATGTCTACGTTCAGGTTTTAGCTGCCAACCTGACTTGCCAGTAAGAACCTTCTTGTTGTGTTCCCTCTTAGCCTTAGTAATAATTAATAATCGAACAGTTTTAGAATGTGTATAAAGGGTTCTAGTTGTGATCTGAATTGTCTGACTCAGTTCTGATGACCTCACTCTTTCTCTACAGATACTATGTGCTTCTGGACTGATGTTATGTGTCCTTCTCCCTGCTGCTCTCAATCTCAACATTCTTTAATCTTTTTGTAAGTCAAAAAAATAAAAAACAATCTTCAATCAAATATTGAAAAAGTGTTAGTTGCCCGGTTCATATCAAATGTGTCACGTCCTGACCAGTGAAAAATGTCATTTGCCATAGGAGTATGGTCAGGGCGTGGCATGGGGGTTTGTTTTGTATGTATTTTGGGTTTTCTGTTTCTATGTGGGTTTTTCTAGTATTCTATTTCTATGTTTTGTTTTCCATGTTTTGGCCGGGAATGGTTTCCAATCAGAGGCAGGTGTCTTTCGTTGTCTCTGATTGGAAGCCATACTTAGGCAGCCTGTTTTCCTTTGGGGTTTGTGGGTAGTTGGTTTCCGTTTAATCTTGTGTACCTGACGGGACTGTTATCGGTTGTTTGTTGTTTATTTGTTGAGGTGTATTCATTAAAGACAAAGAATGAGCACTTTACACGCTGTGCCTTGGTCTCCTTTCCCCGACCCCTGTGACAAAATGAGTATTCATTGTTTTTTATTTGTATTTTTATTTCACCTTTATTTAACCAGGTAAGCTAGTTGAGAACAAGTTCTCATTTACAACTGCGACCTGGCCAAGATAAAGTAAAGCAGTGCGACACAAACAACAACACAGAGTTAAACATGGAATAAACAAGCATATAGTCAATAACACAATAGAAAAAAGAAAGTCTATATATACGTCTATATATTGTAATACTGGGCTTGATTAAACATCTTGCCTCCTTTGCATTCAGACACAGTGCACCTGCTCACTGGATAATTTAACTATCTCTATCCAGGTTCTTCTTTATGTAATAAGCGGCTCGTGCTCCCGAGGGAATATGATGGGACGGCTGCCGGGTGCCAGGGGTTCCTACCCCAGCTGGAGCTCTACCTGATGACCGTCCACCCGGCTCCTTCGGGACGCGAGAGAGTGTCCGCCCTCGTATCCCGTCTATCCGGGAAGGCTCTGGAGTGGGCCAACGCCGTATGGGGAGAGGGCGATGCGGCATTGGACCACTATGAGGATTTCACCCGCCTCTTCCGGGCGGTTTTTCGACCATCCGACTGAGGTTAGAGCGGCAGGGTAACACTTGTTTCACCTAAGGCAGGGGGCGAGGAGCGCACAGGACTTTGCTTTGGACTTTTGAACCCTGGCCGCCGGCGTGGGATGGAATGACAGGGCCCTGATCGACCATTACCGGTGCAGTCTGCGCGAGGACGTCCATCGGGAGCTGGCCTGCAGGGACACCACCCTTACATTCGACCAGCTTGTGGACCTGTCCATCCGGCTGGATAACCTGCTGGCCACCCGCGGACGTTCAGATCGGGGTCCGTCAGTTCCATCCCCCAGCACCTCCACTCCGACACCCATGGAGCTAGGAGGTGCTGCTCTTAGGGTGACTGGAGGGGGGCATTCCCTGCACCATCTGTGGCCGCAGAGGGCACACTGCTGGTCGGTGCTGGGGGGGGGGGGGGGGGGGGGGGGGTGGTTCCTCAGGGAGTCGGGGCAGCAGGCAGGGCACTGTCGTGTCACCCCAGGTGAGTAGGCACCAGAGTCACCCAGAGCCCCCTGTTGCTCACATGTTTGTGTTTATAGAATTAGATAGAATTTGTGTTTATAGAGATTTCCCCGCATTCCCAGCATAAGGCGCTAGTAGATTCAGGCGTAGCTGGGAACTTTATTGACCGTTTATTTGCCCATAGTTTAGGGATCCCCATTTTTCCTGTTGATATGCCCTTCCCTGTGCATGCCTTAGATATTCGACCATTAGGGTCAGGGCTGATTAGGGAGGCCACCGCTCCACTATGCATGGTTACGCAGGAGGGTCATGAGGAGAGAATCAGTCTCTTCCTTATTGATTCTCCTGCGTTTTCCGTGGTGCTGGGCCTACCCTGGTTGGCCTATCATGACCCCGCTATTTCGTGGCAACAGAGGGCTCTCAAGGGATGGTCACGAAAGTGCTCGGGGAGGTGTGTAGGTGTTTCCATCGGTGCGACTACGGTGGAGAGTCCAGACCAGGTCTCCACTGTGCACATCCCCTCAGAATATGCCAATTTGGCTCTCGCCTTCTCGAAGAAGAAGGCGACTCAACTACCACCCCATCGACGGGGGGGTTGTGCGATAAATCTCCTGGTGGACGCAGCACTTCCCAGGAGTCACGTGTATCCTCTGGGGCAGGGATACATTCGGCCTTCCACTTCACCTGCCTCCTCGAGTTTCTCTTTTTGTGAAGAGGTCTGCGCACGTGCATTGACTATCAAGGTATGAAACAGATCACTGTGAGGTACAGCTACCCGCTGCCTCTCATAGCCAGCACGATCGAGTCAATGCACGGGGCGTGCTTCTTCACACAATTGGATCTCAGGAGTGCTTACAATCTGGTGCGTATCCGGGAGGGGGACGAGTGGAAGACAGCATTTATTACCACCTCTGGGCACTATGAGTACCTCGTCATGCCGTACGGGTTGATGAATGCTCCATCAGTCTTCTAGGCATTTGTAGACAAGATTTTCCGGGACCTGCACGGGCAGGGTGTAGTGGTGTATATCGACGACATTCTGATATACTCCACTACACGCGCCGAGCATGTGTCCCTGGTGCGCAAGGTGCTTGGTCCACTGTTGGAGCATGACCTGTACGTCAAGGCTGAGAAATGTGTGTTCTTTCAACAGTCCGTCTCCTTCCAAGGGTACCGCATTTCCACGTCAGGGGTGGAGATGAAAAGTGACTGCATTTCAGCCGTGTGTAATTGGCCGACTCCAACCACAGTAAAGGAGGTGCAGCGGTTCTTAGGGTTTGCCAACTACTACCGGATGTTTATCAGGGGGGACCGGTGCGACTGCAGTGGTCAGCTGAGGCGGACAGGGCTTTTGGTCACCTGAGGGCTCTGTTTACCTCGGCTCCCGTGCTGGCTCATCTGGATCCCTCCTTGGCATTCAAAGTGGAGGTGGACGCGTCCGAGGCTGGGATAGGAGCTGTGCTGTCAAAGCGCTCGGGTACGCCATCAAAGCTCTGCCCCTGTGCCTTCTTTTCGAAGAAGCTCAGCTCGGCGGAGCGAAACTATGATGTGGGAGACCGGGAGCTGTTGGCTGTCGTAAAGGCTCTGAAGGCGTGGAGGCATTGGCTTGAGGGGGCTAAACACCCTTTTCTCATCTGGACTGACCACCGCAATCTGGAGTACATCCAGGTGGCGAGGAGACTGAACCCTCGCCATGCAAGGTGGGCCATGTTTTTCACCCATTTTGTTTTCACCCTATCCTACAGACCAGGTTCCCAAAACGCTAAGGCAGACGCACTGTCCCGGATGTATGACACAGAGGAGCGGCCCATGGATCCCACTCCCATATTTCCGGCTTCTTGCCTGGTGGCACCGGTGGTGTGGGAGCTGGACACGGATATCGAGCAGGCGTTACGTACAGAGCCCACTCCCACCCAGTGTCTAGCTGGGCGTCTGTACGTTCCGTCTGCTGTCCGCGACCGTTTGATCTATTGGGCCCACACGTCACCGTCTTGTCATCCTGGCATCGGTCGGACAGTGCGCTGTCTTAGCGGGAAGTACTGGTGGTCCACCTTGGCTAAGGACGTGAGGGTTTATGTTTCCTCCTGCTCGGTGTGCGCCCAGTGCAAGGCACCTAGACACCTGCCCAGAGGGAAATTACAACCCCTACCCGTTCCACAACGGCCGTGGTCACACCTATCAGTGGATTTATTGACGGATCTTCTTCCGTCACAAGGGAACACCACGATCCTGGTCGTTGTGAATCGGTTTTCTAAGTCCTGCCGTCTCCTTCCTTTGCCCGGTCTCCCTACAGCCCTACAGACTGCAGAGGCCCTGTTCACCCATGTCTTCCGGCACTACAGGGTGCCTGAGGACATCGTTTCTGATCGGGGTCCCCAGTTCACGTCCACGGTCTGGAGGGCGTTCATGGAACGTCTGGGGGCCTCGGTCAGCCTCACCTCAGGTTTTCACCCCGAGAGTAATGGGGAGGTGGAAAGAGTTAACCAGGATGTGGGTAGGTTTCTGCGGTCCTATTGCCAGGACCGGCCCGGGGAAGTGGGTGGCTTTCATCCCCTGGGCAGAGATGGCCCAAAACTCACTCCGCCACTCCTCCACTAACCTATCTCCCTTCCAGTGCATACTAGGTTATCAGCCGGTTCTGGTACTGTGTTATCAGAGCCAGATCGAGGCACCTGCGGTGGATGAATGGTATAGGTGCTTGGAGGAGACCTGGGACGCCGCCCATGTGCACCTGCAACGGGCCATAAGGTGGCAGAAGGCGAGCGCCGACCGCCACCGCAGTGAGGCCCCGGTGTTCGCACCGGGGGACCGGGTCTGGCTCTCGACCCGAAACCTGCCCCTCCGCCTGCCCTGCCGGAAGTTGGGTCCGTGGTTTGTGGGGCCATTTAAAGTCCTGAGGAGACTGAACAAGATTTGTTACAGGTTACAGCTCCCCCCCGATTACCGTATTAACCCCTCGTTCCATGTGTCTCTCCTCAGGCCGGTGGTGGCTGGTCCACTCCAGGAATCTCGTCCTCTGGGTTGTCCCGAGGCCGGTGTCGGTGTGCTGCTGGAGCCACGCGTCGGGGGGGGGGGGGGGGGGGGGGGGGGGGGGGTACTGTCACGACTTCCACCGAAGTTGGTCCCTCTCCTTGTTCAGGTGGCGTTCGGCGGTCGATGTCACCGGTTTTCTAGCCGCCACCAATCCACTTTACATTTTCCATTTGTTTTGTCTTCATTGTACACACCTGGTTTCCATTCCCATAATTATATGTTCCTTATTTAACCCTCTGTTTCCCCCATGGTTTTGTGCGTGTTTGTTCGTTGTAAGTTGGTCTGTATTTTGTGAGCTTGATTATTTTCCATCTTGGAATTTTGTTGTTTTGAGTAAAGTTACGTGAATTACTCATCTCTGTGTCCTGCGCCTGACTCCGCCTTACCTGCTACACCTAGACGCCTTACAGAAATGGATGATGGACATCCAAAATAATACATTCCACACGTAACATACATGCCAAACGTAATATATGATACTAATTTCAGTGTTCTGGATTTTTTTTCTATGTTACCTCTACCCTCACCTCAGGACCCATCAAGACCATGGCAGAGAGTTGTATGTCCACTCTCTATGTACCTACATTCTATATAGCAATATGCTTATAATAGGACGTCATATCTTTCCTAAAAGACATTTGTTAATTGTAATGATAATTTCACCATCCTTATGTTCAGTAGGCCTATCTATTGAGTTGCTCAAATGGGAAGAAGCTTTTCCACTGGCTGTTGGTGTAATGTGTCATGTAGCTCCCTCTCCCCTTTGTGCACAGTGCTTTCTAGTGGCCAAGGGAGCAGCTTGGGTGCGCCTGGTGGCCTGGGGATTGCCATAGCAGTTCTCATTGTGGTTGGTGTGGCTGCTCCACTGATGGCTGCAACCTTTTACTGCAAACTGAAGTGGTTAAGCTAATGCCAGTGTCTAAGACTACCATGCCAAAGCCCTTTGGTCATCAGGAGATAGAGACATGACATGAGTTTGACAAGGTAGCATTTCAATACTAGTGGAGGTGTGAAAGTAGTGTCCTCTTCTACTCACTCAACCTTGACTATCGTTTTGGCGTCGTTTACGTTTCTTTGGATCACTTGAGAAACTGTTTCAGGGGTGGTAACATGAATATTCTCATTGGTTTAAAGCCTTATGGCTATCCTAGTTAATAACTGTGTTAACAAGTAGGATGGAGCGTGACTATGGTAAACACAGATAGTTGACTACTGATCCTGTAAGAAACCTAATCTGTGTGTATGTACAATCCAGAGCTGCATTTTAAAGTTGAATTCAAAACTTTATATTATTGTAATCTTGATTTTTGTTGCATGTTATATAGAATTAAAGATTGGTTGTAAATGAGTGTACCTTTCAATCAAGTAATCTCAGATGCCATAAGAATGAGTGAAAGTGATAAGTGTACTTTAAAAAAAAATCTGTATTCCAGAAAGATTACTAAAAGTTGATGTTAAGATTAATTTTGTTATTTAATTAAGTCATGACCTTTATATCCAAAGGAAGTGAGACTAAGGACTGCAACCTTTTCCTGTCTAAAATAGGACTTTTTCGAATAATCTTACACGTATGACGACCTATAATTTCCAGGCTTGTGTGATTCTTGTATCATGGATACTCAGGTGGGTTTCTGTGGCGTTACTTTTGGATTGATGCTTAAAATCTATGTTGTGGAAACTGTTATCTGAAACCTTTGTATATTTCCAAGAAGTGAATGGTTTAAATTCTGTATATACACTACACCGCCAAAAGTATGTAGACACATGAAAGTATGTAGACCTTCAAATTAGTGGATTCAGCTATTTCAGCCACATCTGTTCTTGACAGGTGTATAAAATTGAGCTTACAGCCATGCAATCTCCATAGAAAAACAACGTGGCACTGTCATAGGATGCCACCTATCCAACAAGTCAGTTTGTCAAATTTCTGCCCTGCTAGAGCTGCCTCGGTCAACTGTAAGCGATGTTATTGTGAAGTGGAAGGTCTAGGAGCAATAACTTCTCAGCCACGAAGTGTTAGGCCGCACAAGCTCACAGAACGGTACCGTGGAGTGCCGTTCTCTCTACCGAGTTCAAAACAGCCTCTGGAAGCAACATCAGCACAAGAACTGTTCGTCTGGAGCTTCATGAAATGGGTTTCCATGGCCGATCAGCCGCACACAAGCCTAAGATCATCATGTGCAATGCCAAGCGTCGGCTGGAGTGGTGTAATGCTCGCCTCCATTGGACTCTGGAGCTGTGGAAACGCGTTCTCTGGAGTGCTGAATCACGCTTCATCATCTGCCTGTCCGACGGATGAATCTGGGTTTGGCGGATGCCAGAAGAACGCTACCTGCCCCAATACATAGTGCCAACTGTAAAGTTTGGTGGTGGAGGAATAATGGTCTGGGGATGTTTTTCATGTTTTGGGCTAGGCCCCTTAGTTCAAGTGAAGGGATATCTTAATGCTACAGCATTCAATGACATTCTAGACGATTCTGTGCTTCCAACTTTGTGGTGACAGTTTGTGGAAGGCCCTTTCCTGTTTCAGCATGACAATGCCCCTGTGCACAATGCGAGGTCCATACAGAGATGGTTTGACGAGATTGGTGTGGAAGAACTTGACTGGCCTGCACAGAGCCCTGGCCTCAACACCATCAAACACCTTTGGGATGGATTGGAACAGGCTAGGCTACTCTACTTGAAGCCAGAGATGCTTGTCTTGTTGCAGAGTTGTGGTCAGTTCTTTTCATGTGAATATCAGAAAATGTATGAACATTTTGTTAATTGAAACGTTCAAAACTCACTCAAAATGATTGCCAATAACAAATGACTGGGTTGAAATGGAACTGACCCTAATCCAATTTGTAATTAAAAAATGTAGGGCGACAAAAAAAATGGAGTGTATTTGATGGAATGTAAACACAGACTGCCTATTCATTACCATACAGTAAACATTTGGTAGATTTGTTCATCTGTCATAGGATGATTTTCCTTCTAAGTACAGTACAGTACATGCTGCTCTTCCAGCATCTTCCCACTAGGGGGTATCTAACCACCATTTTCAGTTTTTCAGCATAGGGTTAATGTTAGTGAGTCTATGATTTACTACTACTCTAACTAACGAAGGATATAGTGATAGGGAGGAATCCTCAAAGATAAGCTTGTGCTGTCTGCAATGCAGTGGTAGGGAGTGCCTTTATTGTTTAACTGGCCCTCCAATAAATTAGAGCACTTACAGTGCCTTTGGAAAGTCTTCAGACCCCTTGACTTTTTCCACATTTTGTTACATTACAGCCTTATTCTAAAATGGATTAAAAAAATAATAAATCTCAGCAATCTACACACAATACCTCATAATGACAAAGCGAAAAAAGGTTTTAAGAAATTTGGGGGGGAGGGCCTTGTTCAGGGAGGTGACCAAGAACCCGATGGTCAATTTGACAGAGCTCCAGAGTTCCTCTGTGGAGATGGAAGAAACTTCCAGAAGGACAACCATCTCTGCATCACCACCAATCAGGCCTTTATGGTAGAGTGGCCAGACTGAAGCCAGTCCTCAGTAAAAGGCACATGACAGCCCGCTTGGAGTTTGCCAAAAGGCACCTAAAGACTCTCAGACCATGAGTAGCAAGATGCTCTGTTCTGATGAAACCAAGATTGAACTCTTTGGCCTGAATGCCAAGCTTCACGTCTGGAGGAAACCTGGCACCATCCCTACGGTGAAGCATGGGGGTGGCAGCATTATGCTATAGGGATGTTTTTCAGCGGCAGGGACTGGGAGACTAGTCAGGATCGAGGCAAAGATGAACGGAGCAAAGTACAGAGAGATCCTTAATGAAAACCTGCTCCAGAGTGCTCAGGACCTCAGACTGGGGCGAAGTTTCACCTTCCAACAGGACAATGACCCTAAGCACACAGCCAAGACAATGCAGGAGTGGCTTTGGAACAAGTCTCTGAATGTCCTTGAGTGGCCCAGCCAGAGCCAGGACTTGAACCTGATTGAACACCTCTGGAAAGACCTGAAAATAGCTGTGAAGCAACGCTCCCCATCCAACCTGACAGAATTTGAGAGGATCTGCAGAGAAAAATGGGAGAAACTCCCCAAATACAGGTGTGCCAAGCTTGTAGCTGTAATGGGTACGTGCTGGTGGCAGGGAAGTCAGGCGCAGGAGAACGAACTTGGTATAAACGGAGTCGTTTAATAAGTGCTCACAAAACTCCGAAAACCAAAATATACAAAATAATACAAGTGGTTACAAAACCCGTCGCGCACCAGAACATAACTTGCACATCACATACATACAAATAATCACCGACAAGGACATGAGGGGAAACAGAGGGTTAAATACACAACATGTAATTGATGAGATTGGAACCAGGTGTGATGTAAGACAAGACGAAACCAATGGAAAATGAAAAATGGATCAGCGATGGCTATAAGGTCGGTGACGTTGACCGCCGAACACCACCCGAACAAGGAGGGGGACCGACTTCAGCGGAAGTCGTGACAGTAGCGTCATACCCAAGAAGACTCAAGGCTGTAATTGCTGCTTCAGTAAAGGATCTAAACGTGATATTTCAGGGTTTTTTATTTAATCATTTAGCAAACATAAAAATCTGTTTTTGCTTTGTCATTATAGGGTATTGTGTGAAGACTGGGGAGGGGAAAAAAACAATTTAATCAATTTTAGAATAAGGCTGTAACCTAAAAAAATATGGAAAAAGTCACGGGGTCCTAATACTTTCCGAAGGCACTGTATATCATGATTCACTAGTGATGTCTCTTCAAAGTAATCTTAGCATCATATTCTTCACAGGTAAAGTGAGTGTTCTGGCTTTGTTTGATAATGGTGTCCTAAAAAATACAAGGTGAATATGTTGTGTGAACCTATGAAAAGTGATCTGCCTGAAATACGGGGGAAAGGTCGAGGCACTGTCCTTAGCCTTTTAAGTAGGCCATGACAAACTCTGTGACAGGATGACTCATTTCGAAACAGCAGAAGATAAATCAGTTGTGTAAGTAATCTCCATAATGATTAGTGTAATTGTGTGTTAGGCATAAATTTCCCCTCTCTTTGTAAGGGCTTCTTTATAGGTGAATTAAAATAACAAGGACAGGCATGTGCTTCTCTAATAGTGTGGATATTAACCTTTAGCTACAGATGGTTCTCTAAAATGTTAATACTCTGGATCTAGTCTGGGGAGGGGTTGGTTTGGAACTCTGTGTTCTGTTTGGTTGCTCTGCTTCTGTTGCTACTGTATTTATCTGGGCCTAACTTGACAGGCCAGATGGAACACATGACCATTACAGTAACACAATAATGCATGCTCATGATGTGATTTGTTTTAGGTAAGTGCCTGTTAGTTTTGTTGGGGAAACCAGCTGCCTGCAACCAGTGCCTTGCCTTCTACAGATTCTTGTTGCTTTATATACAGTACAGAATATAAATAAATCATGCAATCAGTTGAGATTGAATTTTGCCAATGTGGGAGAAAATCTTATGTGGTTTTAGAGTATACACCTTTTTTGAGCCACACTCAGCACAGAATGATGGCTCACCCCAGAATGAAAGAAACAAGAAACAATCACTATCTCAAGAGCTGTTTCACTTGGCACAGACTTCAATTCAACATCTATTTCACATCTGTTCCACGTCATTTCATGAAATGACGTGGAAACAAAGTTGATTCAACCAGTGTGTGCCCAGTGGCGTGAGACTAATGAATCTATTGATCCATCTTTAAGTATAAGAGCACAAGGTGAGACCCAAATGCAGACACAGGAGGCAGATGGTTGAGCTCCGATATTTATTAAACCAAAATAGGTAGGCAAATGCAGGCCGGGGACAGGCGAGAGTTCATAAACCAGTCCAAACAGTACCAGGGGATAGGCAGGCTCGAGGTCAGGACAGGCAGGGGTTCAGTGAACAGGTCCGAGTCCAAACAGTACAAGGGGATAGGCAGGCTCGAGGTCAGAACAGGCAGAGTGGTCAGGCAGGCGGATTCAGCGTCAGGACAGGCAAGCGTCAAAACCAGGAGGGCTAGGAAAAAACAGAGACTGGGAAAAATAGGAGCTAGGAGAAATGCTGGTTGACTTGGCAAAACAAGACGAACTGGCACAGAGATACAGGAAGCACAGGGATAAATACACCGGGGACTAATGGAGAAAACAGGAGACACCTGGAGGTGGGTGGAGACAATCACCAAGACAGGTGAAACAGATCAAGGTGTGACATTAAGGGTAATATTACACTGATTCAGCTGTACATTATTTGGGGGATTCTATTGCTGAGCAACCGTTTGCATGGTACTGTGTTTGAATTGGTCAGACAGGACAAGTATAAAGGATTGATAGACCTGGCCTACTGTAATTCAGGTCAGCCATATGAAGAGTGAGAGTCTATCAATTTCACGTATTAAATCAACAAAGCCTTCTCTTTCTTTCTTTACAGACACATCGCCAAGGTCTCTGTCTGTCATAGAGCTCTGTATTCTTACAGAATTGAAAAGAGTGTTAATGTTGGCATGGATACCAGGCAGGTAAAATGTATGGACCTTAGAACAGATATGACCAGCTGAAGATGCATTAGATGACGCATTAGATGTGGCCCCAGAGACACTAGTACACCAGATTTAGATGTTTGAAAGACTCATAATAGAGATAAAGAGGATTGGGTGTGTGCACAATCATGCGTGTATGAGTGTATTTGTGCATATGTGCTCATGTGTCTGAGGTGTGTGTGCCACGTGTGTGTGACTGACATCTCTTTCAAAGAGAAACCTGACCAGTTGCTCTGTAGTTCACCGTGGACATCTCTTTAGATACGGAGCCTAGACTCACAAATACATGTTTTAACCAGGAGAAGTGTTAGAAGATAAAGGCAAAATGTTTATGGTCATGCAAAGGTGATTTCTAATCTTATGACCCAAGCACCTGGTTTAGATTTGGAATTTCTCAAATTGTCTCCCTATTTGCAGCAGATATGTGGATATGAGACAACAAGAGGGTTGGGTCTGGCTCTGTCTTTATGCAACCAGTACAGCAGACAAAGAAAGACAAAAAGTATGTCAAATCCCCCCAAAAGGAGGGGTAATAATACTTTCGAGGAATAGCCCTGTTTTTCTTCTTGACCACTACACAAACGTATTACACGTATTTTAAGAGGTTACTAGACTATTATCAAACTATAGGTACCTACAGAAGAGTAGAGTAAAGAAAACCCCTGTGGAAGTGGTGGCCACCCAAGAAACAGGATTTGAGTGTCAGATTCACAACTCATCAGGAGTCCACCAAACCCCCTTTAAAGGATAGTGAAGCTCATCTATTGAGTCTGGTTTGAGACTTTTACTTATTTCAGAATAAACTTGAACAGAGTTGATCTCTTTCTCTCTCTATGAAATTAATTCCCCTGTTCCCATCTTGATATCCCATATAGTCTTAAATACATTTTCTGAAACGGGTAAGATCATCATCACCCTGTCCTGCTTCATCTTAACATATTTGTCAAGCTAGCCACCATTCTCTCAACATTGGGCTACTTGTTAATGATTGATGTGAACACCTCTTAATGTGATGGATGAAGCCCCCGCTGCATGCCGGGATAGGGGGCAGAAGGCTCCTCCTGTCTACTCTGTGAGTGTAAGTGAAGGGAACACGCCTTGTGTCCGTCTCTCATGGAACAAAGGCACATTTAATTTAAACCCCATCAATAATGCACAGCCAGGCAGACAGAAAGCAGGGAGGGACTAAGGCAGAGAGGGGGCTGAGGGAGTGGGGGAGCCCTGAAGAGCACCAACCTTAATTTGGTAGAAGCAACATTTTCTTAAGAATGTATTTGTCAGATGTGCACACAGTAAAGTCTTAGCTTTTGCTTTATCAACACTCACGGCTCAGAGCTTTTACAAAAACATATGTTTCCTTTTAAAAGATTCTGGTGCATCCCTTACAACCTCCTAAGTTGTCATATTGTCAGCGAAAGGGAAGTATGTAGAACAGATAAAGTGCTGACATTGTCGAGCCAGCACATATATTATGGCAGACCCCTGATTTTGCAATCACAGAGTTAGTAGTCAACAGACTTGGGGGCAGAGAGTGGAGTAGGGAGGATGGGAGGGGGAGTGGTTGAAAGGAAAATGTTGTGTGGTGCAATCAGCAGAGAGTAGAGAGTGGGACCATTAGTGTGGAGTGTGTGGCTGGCTGTCTCTCTGCAACCACACCTACTCTACTCTACTGGAGGAACGCATGCCCACTTAGCCCTGCTGACCCAACACTAATGCAGTCTACAAGGGGGTGTAGGGGGAGGCAGGCCAGCCACCCCCACATGGCATTATCAGAGACACCCTCGGTGCACTCACACAACACAAATGCCCTCTGACACTCTGGCTAAGATGGGTGAACGTGTACAAATCCCTGTGTGAGCCGCTGGGAGACCTGAGGGGCAGGATCACCTTTCATAATTCATGGAGGGAGCCAGACATCCCCAAACTGGGGGCAGACTGCCTGGGGTGTGGGCCTGCTAAGCTAAACCAACCTGTTTCATTATGCATGTGGTACATAGCATACTGTGACCCAAACTCCACAGACAGACAGACAGACAGACAGACAGACAGACAGACAGACAGACAGACAGACAGACAGACAGACAGACAGACAGACAGACAGACAGACAGACAGACAGACAGACAGACAGACAGACAGACAGACAGACAGACAGACAGACAGACAGACAGACAGACAGCGACAGACAGACAGACAGACAGACAGACAGACAGACAGACAGACAGAGACAGACAGACAGACCCTCATACTTGTACATTGGCACTTTAACCTGCCAGCCACAGCTACCAAGTTGATGGGGTCCATGTAATTGCATGCCCTCCATGGCGAATAGTGGAGAAGACCCCCCTCTCGTCTCACTCAGGTCTTTGGAGTGATTAGGCATGAAAGGGGAACTGGCGAGCTGTTCAGGCATAAAGTGCTGGCGAACAGCATGGTACTAAATAGTTGGGAGAAATCCCCCCTCGGTGCAGTCAAGTGTCAACTCTCAAAGCGAGGACCTGCAGAGCAAATTGTAATGAGTTAAGTGCAAATCAAATCGAATGTTATTTGTCACACGCACAGACTACAACAGGTGTAGACCGTAGCGTGAAATGCTTACTTACAAGCCCTTAACCAACAATGCAGTTCAAGAAATAGAGTTAAGAAAATATTTACTAAATAAAATTAAAATAACACAATAAATAACAATAACGAGGCTATATACAGGGGGTACCGGTACCGATTCAATGTCCTGAGGTACAGGTTAGTCAAGGTACCTGTAGGTAGGGATAAAGTGACTATGCATAGATAATAAACAGTGAGTAGCAGCAGTGTAAAAACAAAGGGGGGAGGTCTCAATGTAAATAGTCCGGGGGGCCATTTGATTGGCGCCGACAGAGATGATCACCTCACTTCAGGTCCTTAGGAAACTATGCAGTTATTTGTTTTTTTATGTCATATTTTATGTATTATTTCTTACATTGTTAGCCCAGGAAATCTCAAGTGTTATGACATACAGCCGGGAAGAACTATTAGATATAAAAGCGATGACAACTTACCATCATTACGACCAGGAATACGTCTGTGTTCCTGGAGTCGAGGAGCGCATCCAGGAACACTCGGCAATGATAGAACATCTCGGTGCCATGATGGATCGCGTTGTCCATACCTTGGACCGCTGGGACCGCTCTCCAGTGCCTCGACCAGTACAACCGGGGGAAACTCTACACGTCCCTCTTGTATCCAGTCCCAGTGGGATAAGTCTCTCCCTTCCCAGGGAATATGATGGGACGGCAGCACGGTGCCAGGGGTTCCTATTACAACTGGACCTATACCTGGCCACCGTTCATCCAGCTCCCTCGGGAAGGGAGAGGGTGTCCGCCCTCGTCTCGTGCCTCTTGGGGAGAGCCCTGGAGTGGGCCAACGCCGCGTGGGGAGAAGGAGATGTGGCGTTGGACCACTTCGAGGAGTTTACCCGCCGCTTCCGGGCCGTCTTCGACCATCCGCCCGAAGGGAGAGCGGCAGGGGAAAGGCACTTCCACTTGAGGCAGGGGACGCGGAGCGCACAGGAGTTCGCACTGGAGTTCCGGACCTTGGCTGCCAGAGCGGGATGGAACGACAGGGCCCTCATCGACCACTACCGATGCAGCCTGCAAGAGGACGTCCGGTGGGAGTTGGCATACAGGGATGCCACCATTACCTATGACCAACTGGTGGACCTGTTCATTCAGTTGGATAACCTGTTGGTCACCCGCGGACGTCCAGAGGGGGCTCTGTCAGTTCCATCTTCCAGCCCTCCCGCTCCGGGGCCCATGGAGCTGGGAGGGGCTGCGCGTAGGGAGGCAAGAGGAGGGGCCTTCTCGTGCTCCATCTATGGCCGCAGAGGGCACACTGCAGGTCGGTGCCGGGTTGGTTCCTCTGGGAGTCGAGGCAGCAGGCAGGGCACTCTGGCATCACCCCAGGTGAGTTTGCACCACTCTCATCCAGAGCCCTCTGTTGTTCACTTGTTTGTAGATGTTTGTTTTCCCGAGTTTTCCCCCGCATTCCCAGCATAAGGCACTCGTCGATTCAGGCGCAGCTGGGAATTTTATAGACAGAGCGTTCACCTTTAGTTTAGGGATACCCATTACTCCTGTGATTAGACCTTTCCCGGTACACGCTCTGGATAGTCGACCATTAGGGTCCGGGCTAATCAGGGAAGCCACCATCTCCCTGGCTATGGTGACGCAGGAGGGTCACGAGGAGAGAATCAGTATCTTTCTCATTGATTCTCCTGTGTTTCCCGTAGTACTAGGCATTCCCTGGTTGGCTCGTCATAACCCCACCATTTCATGGCAACAGAGGGCTTTCAAGGGGTGGTCGCGAGAGTGCTCGGGGAGGTGTGTAGGAGTTTCCAATGGTGCTACCACGGTGGAAAGTCCAGACCAGGTCTCCACCGTGCGTATCCCCCCAGAAGAAGGCGACACAATTACCACCCCATTGACAGGGGGATTGTGCGATAAATCTCCTGGTGGATGCTGCACTTCCCAGGAGTCACGTGTATCCCCTGTCGCAAGCGGAGAGTGAGGCTATGGAGACATATGTCTCTGAATCTCTGCGTCAGGGGTACATTCAGTCATCCACTTCACCTGCCTCCTCGAGTTTCTTTTTTGTGAAGAAGAAGGAGGGAGGTCTGCGCCCGTGCATTGACTATCGAGGTCTCAATTCAATCACGGTGAGGTACAGTTACCCGCTACCTCTCATCGCCACGGCGATTGAGTCAATGCACGGGGCGCGCTTTTTCACTAAACTGGATCTTATGACGCGTACAACCTGGTGCGTATCCGGGAGGGAGACGAGTGGAAGACGGTGTTTAGTACTACCTCAGGCCATTATGAGTACCTTGTCATGCCGTACGGGTTAATGAATGCTCCATCAGTCTTCCAATCCTTTGTAGACAAGATTTTCAGGGTGTAATGGTGTATATCGATGACATTCTGATATACTCCGCTACACGCGCCGAGCATGTGTCCCTGGTGCGCAGGGTACTTGGACGACTGTTGGAGCATGACCTGTACATCAAGGCTGAGAAATGCCTGTTCTTTCAGCAGGTCGTCTCTTTCCAAGGGTATTGCATTTCCACATCAGGGGTGGAGATGGAGAGTGACCGCGTTTCAGCCGTGCGTAATTGGCCGACTCCCACCACGGTAAAGGAGGTGCAGCGGATTTTAGGGTTTGCCAATTACTACCGGAGATTTATCTGGGGTTTTGGCTAGGTGGCTGCTCCCATTACCTCACTGCTGAAGGGGGTTCCTGTACGGTTGCAGTGGTCGGCTGAGGCGGACAGGGCTTTTGGGCAGCTAAGAGCTCTGTTTACCTCGGCTCCCGTGCTTGCCCATCCGGATCCCTCTTTGGCGTTCATAGTGGAGCTAGACGCGTCCGAGGCTGGGATAGGAGCCGTGCTCTCTCAGCGCTCGGGTATGCCTCCGAAGCTCCGCTCCTGTGCTTTCTTCTCGAAGAAGCTCAGCTCAGCAGAGCGGAACTGTGATGTGGGGGACCGGGAGCTGTTGGCTGTGGTTAAGGCCTTGAAGGTGTGGAGACATTGGCTTGAGGGGGCTAAACACCCTTTCCTCATCTGGACTGACCACCGCAACCTGGAGTACATCTGGGCAGCGAGGAGTCTGAACCCTCGTCAGGCAAGGTTGGCCATGTTCTTTACCCATTTTGTGTTTACCCTGTCATACAAACCAGGTTCACAAAATGTGAAGGCAGATGCACTGTCCCGGCTGTATGACACAGAGGAGCGGTCCATGGATCAGACTCCCATACTCCCGACCTCCTGCCTTGTAGCGCCATTTGTGTTGGAGCTGGACATGGACATTGAGCAGGCATTACGTAGAGAGCCCACGTCCCCCCAGTGTCCCATCGGGCGTATGTACGTTCTGTCTGCCTGTCCATGACCAGTTGATCTATTGGGCCCATACGTCACCCTCCTCTGGTCATCCGGGGATCGGTCGGACGGTGCTCTGTCTGATTGAGAAGTACTGGTGGCCTACCTTGGCCAAGGACGTGAGGGTTTACGTTTCCTCCTGCTCGGTGTGCGCCCAGTGTAAGGCTCCTAGACACCTGCCCAGAGGTAAGCTACATCCCTTGCCCGTTCCACCACGACCTTGGTCACACCTGGATCTTCCTCCCTCACAGGGAAACACCACGATCCTGGTCGTTGTGGATTGTTTCTCTAAGTCCTGTCATCTCCTCTCTCTGCCCGGTCTCCCTACGATCCTACAAACTGCGGAGACCCTGTTTACACACATCTTCCGGCACTACAGGGTACCTGAGGATATAGTGTCTGATTGGGGTCCCCAGTTCACTTCGAGAGTCTGGAGGGCGTTCATGGAATGTCTGGGGGTCTCGATCAGCCTCACCTCGGGTTTCCACCCCGAGAGTAATGTGCAGGTGGAGAGAGTGAACCAGGATGTGGGCAGGTTTCTGCGGTCCTATTGCCAGGATCGGCCGGGGGAGTGGGTGGCGTTCGTACCCTGGGCCAAGATGGCGCAGAACTCACTCCGCCACTCCTCCACTAACCTCTCCCCCTTTCAGTGTGTATTGGGGTACCAGCCGGTTCTGGCACCATGGCATCAGAGTCAGACCAAGGCTCCTGCGGTGGACGACTGGTTTAGGCGCGCGGAGGAGACATGGGAGGCCGCCCATGGTCACCTCCAGCGGGCCGCGCTACACCAGAAGACCAGCGCGGACCGTCACCGCAGTGAGGCCACAGTGTTCTCACCGGGGGACCGGGTCTGGCTCTCGACCCGTAACCTGCCCCTCCGCCTGCCATGCCGGAAGCTGGGTCCACGGTTTGTGGGGCCCTTCAAAGTCCTGAGGAGAAAAAACGAGGTGTGTTACAGGCTAAAGCTTCCCCCTGATTACCGTATTAACACCTCGTTTCATGTGTCTCTCCTCAGGCCGGTGGTGGCTGGTCCGCTCCAGGAATCTGAGGTGCGGGAGGTTCCTCCACCCCCTCTGGACATCGAGGGGGCCCCGGCGTACGCCGTCCGTTCCATCCTGGATTCAAGGTGCCGGGCAAGGGGCCTTCAGTACCTCGTGGAGTGGGAGGGGTACGGTCCGGAGGAGAGGTGCTGGGTTCTGGTGGCGGACATATTGGATCTGGGGATTTCGACCGGATCGCCCTGAGCCTTGTCCTCCGGGTCATCCCCGAGGCCGGTGTCAGCGCGCTGCTGAAGCCGGCGTCAAGGGGGGGTACTGTCACGACTTCCGCCGAAGTCGGCTTCTCTCCTTGTTCGAGTGGTGTTCGGCACTCGACATCACCGGTCTTCTAGCCATCGCTGCTTCATTTTCATCATTCCATTTGTTTTGTCTTGGTTCCTTCACACCTGGTTTGCATTCCCTAATCACACTGCATGTATTTATTCCTCTGTTCCCCTCCATGTCTTTGTGTGAAATTGTTTTGTGTTACGTGGTGTTTCGGGTATAGCTGGTTTGTTCTGTGTATTGTGTACACGTAGATGGTTTGTTTTAAACCTTATTCAGGTTGTGATTTCTCACGCTGTACACTTTGCCTGCCAAATAAAGTGTGCGCTTGTTTCACAACTCTCTGCTATCCTGCACCCGACTTCTTCACCAGCAGCGCCCAGGCTTTACAAACAGTCTCTGTTTCACGGAAACATGGCTCACTCTGGATACGTTGTCAGAGTCGGTACAGCCACCCGGTTTCTTCATGCATCGCACCAACAGAAACAAACATCTCTCTGGTAAGAAGAAGGGCGGTGGTGTATGCCTAATGATTAACGACTCATGGTGTAATCACAACAACATACAGGAACTTAAGTCCTTTTGTTCACCTGACTTAGAATTCCTTATAATCAAATGCCCACCGAATTATCTTCCAAGAGAATTCTCTTCAATTCTAGTCACAGGCGAGTATATCCCCCTCCAAGCAGATACCTCGTCGGCCCTGAAAGACCTTCACTGGACTCTATGTAAACTGGAAACCATACATCCTGAGGCTGCATTTATTGTATCCGGGGATTTTAACAAAGCTAACCTGAGAACGAGACTTCCTAAATTCTATCAGCATATCAAATGCGCGACACGGGCTGCTTGCATTCTGGATCTATGCTACTCGAACTTCCGCGATGCATGCAAAGCCCTCCCCCGCCCTGCCTTCGGCAAATCTGACCATGACTCCATTTTGTTGCTCCCAGCCTTATAGACTGAAACTAAAACAGGAAACGCCCGTGCTCAGTTCCGTTCAATGCTGGTCTGACCAATCGGATTCCACGCTTCAAGATTGCTTCGATGTGGACTGGAATATGTTCCGGATAGCCTCAGAGAACAACATTGCGCTCCTCATACACTGACTCGGTGAGCGAATTCATTAGTGTCACGGCTCCTCCTCTGCAGTGCAGGGGCGGTTCCTCCTGCAGGCAGAGGGTCGTTAGTGATTGGAGCTTGTGTGATTGGAGCCACCATTCTGAGTGGTTTTGTTCAAGCTCCTTCAGAGGTAGCCTTAGAGTTGTGTACTAAGGAGCAGTTAATTGAAATTGCTGAACATTATCAGATTGAGATTGTTGATAAAAAAATTAAAGAGACTATTAAAGCTAAATTAAAGCAGGGTCTTATGGAAATAGGTGTTTTTTCAGATCAATCTGCTAGTAATGAAGGTACAAGTTTTCAGTCTAGTACTTCATTAACTTTTGAGCAGCAGCGGGAGCTGTTGCGAATGCAGTTGGAGATAGAGCGATTGCGACATGCTAATAGACCAGAAGGACTACCACAGTTTTATGTTGCACAGAATCTTCGTTTGTTGCCTAAATTTGATGAGTCAGATCCAGATTCATACTTTACTTTATTTGAGCGTATTGCGGAAGCTAGAGCTTGGTCTGATTTGGACATGACTATGTTGTTGCAATGTGTACTTACAGGTAAAGCACATAAGGCTTTTACAGCACTGA
Organism: Salmo salar; assembly: GCF_965601325.2. Lineage (NCBI taxonomy): Eukaryota > Metazoa > Chordata > Actinopteri > Salmoniformes > Salmonidae > Salmo > Salmo salar. The sequence continues at coordinate 138,212,817 of NC_138299.1, forward strand.
GTGTAGCTGACAGTAAAGTGTATGCTAAAGTTAAATCAGCAGTTCTGAAGGTTTACGAACTTGTGCCAGAGGCATGTCGTCAACGTTTTCATTACAGGAAAAAGCTAGATTCACAAACCTATTCTGAGTTTGTTCGTGATTTGACTTCTGCATTTAATCATTGGTGTACAGCTTCAGAAGTTAGTACTTTTGAGGATCTGTCTAATTTGATTGTGTTAGAACAGTTCAAAAATTCTGTGTCTGACCAGGTTGCTACATACATGAATGAACGTAAAGTTAAGTCTCCAAGTGATGCAGCAGTCCTTGCAGATGAGTACAGGCTAACACAAAAAAAGCAATTTTGAGTCAAACAGTGACATGTACCATAAAAATAACTTTACTTCCAGGAATAGTTGGTCAAATTTTTTTGGAGCTTCTTTCCAAAGGCCTCAACAGAAGTTTGGGTCTGGAGGACTTAAAGCACCGGTGAATGCTAATGCCTGTCGCTACTGTTTAGTTGAAGGACATTGGAAGAAAGATTGTCCTCTACTTAAATCAAAAAAGTCTGGTCAAGTTAAACCTGCTGTGATGGCAGCTCCTGTTTCAGCCTCTGACCACCAGGGTGAGTTTTTTCAGCCACTCGTTGAGTTTGATTCTCAGTCTTCCCACTGTGATTTTTCAGCCTTTATTTCAGATGGTGTAGTGTCCCTGAAAGATGGCAACCAGAATGTTTCGATCAAGATCTTAAGAGACACTGGAGCTTTAGATTCTTTTATGCTGGAATCTGTTTTGCCGTTCTCTAAGGAGTCTGATACTGGCAGATGTGTAATGGTACGTGGTATGGGTTTAGTTCCATTCTCTTCTCCTTTACATGAAGTTACCTTAAAATGTGGTCTGGTAGAGGGTGATGTAGATGTTGGGGTTAGACCCCAGTTGCCAGTAGAGGGAGTCCACATGATTTTGGGGAATGATATGGCAGGTAGTAAGATGTGGGCAGATGGAAAACTAAACATCTTTACGAAGCAACCTTCAGTGTCCCCAGCAAGGGTATCTCCAGATAGCAACTGTGTATCTCTTGAGATATTTCCAGTTTGTGCTGTTACCCGCGCTGCCTCTCGTAATAAGGTTGAGAGTAAGCCAGAAAGTCTTGAGTTGTCAGTCAAACTCCAGACAGAACAGTTGACTAGTTCTAGAGATTCATTGATAGCTGAGCAAAAGGCTGATACTACTTTGGATGATCTGTTTGAGAAAGTTGTTCCTGATTCAGTGATGAGGAATAGTGCTCAGTGTTACTTTCTACTTGATGGGCTGTTGGTTAGGAAATGGGTTCCACACTATGATCAGGGTCTAGGAGAACCAGTCTTTCAAATAGTTGTACCTACTACTTTGCGAAATAAAGTGTTGCGAACTTCACATGGTGATGTGGCAGGTCATATGGGTGTTCGTAAAACTTATGATCGCGTACTCCGTTATTTTTTCTGGACACGTTTAAAGCGGGATGTATCTCAGTTTATTAAAACTTGTGATACATGTCAGCGCACAAGCAAGCCAAACCAGGTTGTAAAGCCAGCACCATTGTATCCAATACCAGCCGTAGGGCAACCTTTTGAGCATCTTATTATCGATTGTGTTGGGCCTTTACCACGGTCCAAGTCAGGTCATAGCTACTTATTAACTGTTATGTGTCAAGCAACTAGATATCTGGCAGCTTTTCCCTTGCGTACCATAACTTCAAAATCAGTAGTTAAAGCGTTAACTCAATTTATTTCAACATTTGGGATTCCAAAAATCATCCAGCCAGATCAGGGATCTAACTTTACCTCCCATTTATTTGCTCAGGTTCTCAAAAAGCTTAAAGTTAAACACAATAAGTCTACTGCGTACCATGCTCAGAGTCAGGGAGCTTTGGAACGTTTTCATCAAACTTTAAAATCCTTGCTTCGTGCATACTGTACAGAACTGTCTGCAGATTGGGAGGAGGGGTTACCTTGGTTGTTACTAGCTGCTTGTGAAGTAGTGCAGGAAAGCACTGGGTTTAGCCCAAATAACTTAGTGTTTGGTCATAAGGTGCGTGGGCCTTTAGCAGTACTGCAGGATGGTTGTTTGCCTGAGGAACCCCCTCGGAACCTTATTGACAATGTAAATGGTTTTAGGTTCAAGTTGTATAGGGCTGGTGAACTGGCGAAAGAAAAACTAAAATGTTCTCAACAGAAAATGAAACTGAAATATGACGGACAGGCTGAGCTACGTGAGTTTAGTCCCGGTGATCGTGTACTTGCTCTTTTGCCTCTTGTAAGTTCACCTTTTCAGGCAAAATACTGTGGTCCTTTCACTGTGTTGCGCAAAGTGTCAGATTTGAACTATCTTATTGAAACCCCTGGTCATAGGAAGTCCTCTAAATTGTGCCATGGAACCTGTTAAAATGTTATCACTCCCGTGATCTAAGCAAAGTGGAAGGCACTCCAGCAGTGAGGTCAGCGTTGACTGCTGCTCCAGTCACTGCATCTTGTGGCTTTAACTTTGTGGAGGGGGGAGAAGAGGAGGTAGTTAGGGTTTTGGATGAGGTCTTACAAGGTCGGTTGAAAAACTCCCAGAATTTGCAAAACCTTGGGGTTGTGGTAGATCATTTAGACTCTGAGAAACGTGATGATTTGTTGCTCTTATTAGAAGCTAACCTGTTTTGTTTTCTGACACTCTTTCTAAAACCCACTTAATTGAGCATGACATAGACATCGGAGATGCTGAGCCTATCAAACAGAGATTTTATTGTGTATCTGAGGAGAAGAGACTGCAATTGGACAACGTGGTTGTCTACTCAGACTCCTTGGAGGAGTATGTCTGTAGAGTGCGAGCCCTGTTCGAAAGACTGGTGTGGGCCAGGTTGACTATCAATTTGGCCAAGTGTGAGTTTGCCAAAGCTACAGTCACATACCTAGGCAAGGTTGTTGGTCAAGGTGTTGTCTGTCCCGTGGAAGCCAAGGTTCAGGCTGTGAAGCAGTTCCCACAGCCCTCCACAAAGAAAGAACTGATGCGCTTCCTGGGAATGGCGGGGTACTACCGTGCTTTTTGTAAAAACTTTTCGGTAGTAGTGTCCCCCCTGACCAATCTGTTGAATGCCAAGGCTGATTTTCTCTGGTCCACCCAGTGTCAAGAGGCATTTGATGCAGTTAAGGCTCTTTTGTGTTTGTCACCCGTGTTGGTAGCACCAAATTTTGAGAAACCTTTCCAATTGCAAGTAGACGCCAGTCAAATCGGTGCTGGGGCTGTGCTTCTCCAGGAAAATGATGACAATATTGAGTGTCCAGTCAGTTTATTTTCCCGGAAATGTAAGAAGTATCAGAAAAACTATTCTGTAATTGAATAGGAGGCTTTAGGTCTCATTTGGGCTTTACAGCACTTCGAGGTCTATGTTGGTTCTGGTTTAACCCCTTTAACTGTGTTCACAGACCACAACCCACTTTTCTGAAGTCCTTGCAAAATCCCAACCAGCGCCTGATGCGTTGGGCTTTGTTCTTGCAACCATTCAACCTCGATATTAGACACATTAGGGGTAAGGATAATATTATTGCTGATGCTCTGTCCCGTGCTCCTTTAATCTAGTTTGTATTTTCTCTCGGCTGAACCCTGCGGGCTGTCTGCGCCTCTTTCCTCTTAATTTGCTCCCCAGGTACCAGGGCTGCTGAGTTTGAGGACGGAGAGTCAGCTAGGGGACACGGGGCTACTACTAGGAGCCGGGACTGGTATCTGTTTTTTTGGGGGGGGGGGGGGGGGGGGGGGGAATTTGGATTATGTTAAAAATGTTGGGTCGTAATTTGAATTCAGGGTGGGACCCTCATTTTAAGGAGGGGGTGTCACGGCTCCTCCTCTGCAGTGCAGGGGCGGTTCCTCCTGCAGGCAGATGGTCGTTAGTGATTGGAGCTGGTGTGATTGGAGCCACCTGGGCTCAGGGTATTTAACAAACTGCTCCACTAACCTCTCTCTCTCTCACTTCGCTTGCTCTCTCTCTCCCTGCTCCTCCAGGTATGATCCTGTTTTGTTTGTTCCTTTGTTGGTTTATTTAGTTTCCACTCAGTCATGTTTACACACATATATTCATGCATCCATGCACCCTACATACACCCTACATTATGACATTTCCACACCGCATTCCTTTTTCTTTGTTTAGAATTAATAGTTTTGTTTTCTAACAAAGAACTTTTTTAATTGGCCTATACCGGTTGTTGATGTCCTCTCATTTTTGCCACAGGCTATGAGTCGGCATGTGACAATTAGCAAGTGCATTGGAGATGTTGTACCCACTGTGACTATTAAAACATTCCCTAACCAGAAACCGTGGGTTGATGGCAGCATTCGCGCAAAGTGCAGCTATTCCCTCCGCAAGGCAATCAAACAAGCAAAGCGTCAGTATAGAGACAAAGTAGAGTCGCAATTCAACAACTCAAACACGAAACGTATGTGGCAGGGTCTACAGTCAATCACGGATTACAAAAAGAAAACCATCCTCATCGTGGACATCGACGTCTTGCTCCTAGACAATTTAAACAACTCCTTTTCTCGCTTTGAGGACAATACAGTGCCACTGACATGGCCCGCTACCAAAGCCTGCGGGCTCTCCTTCTCCGTGGCCAACGTGAGTAAAACATTTAAACGTGTTAACTCTGGCAAGGCTGCTGGCATCCCTAGCCGCGTCCTCAGAGCATGAGCAGACCAGCTGGCTGGTGTGTTTACGGACATCAATCAATCCCAATCCCAGTCTGCTGTCCCCACATACTTCAAGATGACCATCATTGTTCCTGTTCCCAAGAAAGCTAAGGTAGCTAAACTAAATTACTATCGCCCCGTTGCACTCACTTCTGTCACCATGAAGTGCTTTGAGATTACTCCAGGAGCATATCACCTCCACCCTAACTGATACCCTAGACCCACTCAATTTGCTTACCGCTCCAATAGGTCTACTGACGATGCAATCGCCATCACACTGCACAATGCCCTATCCCATCTGGACTAGAGGAATACTTAATCTTACATCTAGACGTTCCGCTAGCGGAACACCGCTCCAATATCCAATGATAGGGCGTGGCGCGAATTACAAACACGTCAGAAATCCAAAAACTTCAATTTTTCAAACATATGACTATTTTACACCATTTTAAAGACAAGACGCTCCTTTATCTAACTACATTGTCCGATTTCAAAAAGGCTTTACAACGAAAGCAAAACATTAGATTATGTCAGGAGAGTACACAGCCAGAAATAATCACACACCCATTTTTCAAGCTAGCATATAATGTCACAGAAACCAAAACCACAGCTAAATGCAGCACTAACCTTTGATGATCTTCATCAGATGACACTCCTATGTTATACACTCCTATGTTATACAATACATGCATGTTTTGTTCAATCAAGTTCATATTTATATCAAAAACCAGCTTTTTACATTAGCATGTGACGTTCAGAACTAGCATACCCACCGAAACTTCCGATGAATTTACTAAATTACTCACGATAAACGTTCACAAAAAACATAACAATTATTTTAAGATTTATAGATACAAATCTCCTTTATGCAATCACTGTGTCAGATTTTAAAATAGCTTTTCGGTGAAAGCACATTTTGCAATATTCTGAGTAGATAGCTAGCCATGATGGCCAGGCTATTTTGACACCCACCAAGTTTGGCACTCACCAAACTCAGATTTACTATAAGAAAAATTTGATTACCTTTGCTGTTCTTCATCAGAATGCAATCCCAGGACTTCTAGTTTACACCCAATGTTGTTTTGGTTCCAAATAATCCATAGTTATATCCAAATAGCGGTGTTTTGTTCGTGCGTTCAAGACACTATCCGAAGGGTGATGCGCCGGCGCTTATCGTGACAAAAAATTTCAAAATATTCCATTACCGTACTTCTAAGCATGTCAAACGCTGTTTAAAATCAATTTTTATGCGATTTTTTTCTCGTAAAATAGCGATAATTTTCCGACCGGGAGACGTCGTTTTCGTTCAAAGACTGAAAATGTAAAATGGACTCTTCACGTGCACGCGCGCACCCGTTTCATTGTTCTCAGATCGACCACTATCCAAATGCGCTTCTGTTTTTCAGCCAGGGACTGCAGAGTCATCATTCAACGTTCTGGCGCCTTCTGAGAGCCTATGGGAGCCTTAGAACATGTCACGTTACAGCAGAGATCCTCTGTTTTCGATAAAGATGCCCTAGAAGGCCAAGAAATGGTCAGAGAGGGCACTTCCTGTATGCAATCTTCTCAGGTTTTGGCCTGCCATATGAGTGCTGTTATACTCAGAGACACCATTCAAACAGTTTTAGAAACTTTAGGGTGTTTTCTATCCAAATCAAACAATTATATGCATATTCTAGTTTCTGGGCAGGAGTCATAACCAGATTAAATCGGGTACGTTTTTTATCCGGCCGTGAAAATACTTCCCCCTATCCTAAACAGGCTATGTAAGAATGCTGTTCACTGACTACAGCTCAGCATTTAATACCATAGTACCCTCCAAACTCGTCATTAAGCTCGAGACCCTGGGTCTCGACCCCGCCCCATGCAACTGGGTGCTGGACTTTCTGACGGGCCGCCCCCAGGTGGTGAAGGTAGGAAACAACATCTCCACCCCGCTGATCCTCAACACTGGGGCCCCACAAGGGTGCGTTCTCAGCCATGTACTCCCTGTTCACCCATGACTGCGTGGCCATGCACACCTCCAACTCAATTATCAAGTTTGCAGACGACACTACAGTGGTATGCTTGATTACCAACAATGACGAGACAGCCTACAGGGAGGTGGTGATGGCCCTCGGAGTGTGATGTCTGGAAAATAACCTCTTACTCAACGTCAACAAAACAAAGGAGATGATCGTGGACTTCAGGAAACAGCAGAGGGAGCACCCCCCAATCCACATCGACGGGATAGTAATGGAGAAGGTGGAAAGTTTTAAGTTCCTCAGCGTACACATGGACAAACTGAAATAGTCCACCCAGCATGGTGAAGAAGGCGCAACAGTGCCTTTTCAACCTCAGGAGGCTGAAGAAATTTGGCTTGTCACCTAAAACACTCACAAACTTTTACAGATGCACAATCGACAGCATCCTGTCGGGCTGTATCACCGCATGGTAAGGCAACTGCACCGCCCATAACCACAAGGCTCTCCAGAGGGTGGTGCGGTCTGCACAATGCATCACCGGGGGCAAACTACCTGCCATCCAGGACACCTACGTTACCCGATGTCACAGGAAGGCCAAAAAGATCATCATGGACAACAACCACCCGAGCCACTGCCTGTTCACCCCGCTATCATCCAAGGCGAGGTCAGTACAGGTGCATCAAAGCTGGGACTGAGAGACTGAAAAACAGCTTCTATCTCAAGGCCATCAGACTGTTAAACAGCCATCACTAATATAGAGAGGCTGCTGTCAACATACAGACTCAAATCTCTGGCCACTTTAATAAATTGACTTAATAAAGGTATCACTTGTCACCTTAAATAACGCCACTTTAATAATGTTTACATATCCTACATTACTCATCTCATATGTATATACTGTTCTCTACCATCTACTGCATCTTGCCTATGCCTATCATTAGTCACTTTAAATAATGCCACTTTAATAATGTTTACATATCCTACATCAATTATCTCATATGCTCTATACCATCTACTGCATCTTGCCTATGCTGCACGGACATCGCTCATCCATACATTTATATGTACATATTCTTATTCATCCCTTACATTTGTGTGTATATGGTAGTTGTTGTGAATTTGTTAGATTACTTGTTAGATATTACTGCATTGTCGGAACTAGAAGCACAAGCATTTCGCTACACTCGCGTTAACATATGCTAACCATGTGTATGTGACCAATAACATTTGATTTGATTTGATTAATTGTTCAGCAGTCTTATGGCTGCTGAAGCTTATGGTGGTGAAGCTGTGGTGAAATGGGGCAGCAGGTAGCCTAGTGATTAGAATGTTGGGCCAATAACCAAAAGGTTGCTAGATCGAATTCCCGAGCTCACAAGGTAAAAATCTGTCGTTCTGTCCCTGAATAAGGCAGTTAACCCACTGTTCCTAGGCTGTCATTGTAAATAAGAATTTGTTTTTAGCCTAGTTAAATAAAAAATATATATGCTAATGGTACAGGCAGAAACCCCTGTAAAAATGTATCCTTTGGGTTTCTCAATGATGGTCTCAACTCTTCAGATTGGTCTCAGTTTGTCCTGAAATGTCAGAACTGTCATTTAGAGTAATTGCCATATTACGATTGAGTCAGGCTGCCAGCTTTGGCTGGATAGGATTTTGGAGAAAATGTAAGAATAGCTGCCTGGTCCATGGTTTCAATGCAATCCATGATATATGGGCCTATTCACTCAGTCTCAGACATCAGCAAAACATTTAATTAAGTTTCATTGTTTTCCATGTGCTGTAGTTTTAATGTATTTGTTCATTATTTGTTAATACTGTCAGTTGTACTTTAATGGATAGTCCGGATTTTCATACTGTTTTACAAACTATCTGTTGATAAGCAACTGCTTGCTACGGTTAGGGTTAGGGTTAGGTTTAGAATAAGGGTTAGGGTAAGGGTTAAGTTTGGGGTTAGGATAAGGATTAAGGATAGGGTTAGAGCTAGCGTTAGGGTTACTAGATAGTTAGTTGACATGTTACTGATAGATAGTTTGTAGAGCAGAGCTGTAGATAGTTTGTAGAGCAGAGCTCTCCAACCCTGTTCCTGGAGAGCTACCCTCCTGTAGGATTTCACTCCAACCCCAGTTGTAACTAACCTAATTCACTTTATCAACCAGCTAATTGTTAGAATCAGGTGCGCTAGATTAGGATTGGAACAAAAACCTACAGGACAGTAGTTCTCCAGAAATAGGGTTAGAGAGCCCTGCTGTAGAGCATCTACAGATGGACTATCTGTCACGCCCTGGCCATAGAGAGGGTTCTGTTCTCTATTTTGGTTAGACCAGGGTGTGACTGGGGTGGGCGTTCTATGTTCCTTTTTCTATGTTTTTGTATTTCTTTGTTTTGGGCCGAGTAGGGTTCCTAATCAGAGGCAGCTGTCTATCGTTGTCTCTGATTAGGAATCATACTTAGGCAGCATTTTCCCACCTGTGCTTTGTGGGATTTTGTGTTTGTGTAGCTGCCTGTGAGCAGCCCAGAAAGTCACGCTTTGTTTTCATTTGTATTGATTGGTGAGTTTCATATTTATTAATACCTGTTAGGGACCTCTTGGGGATAGAATCCCACTGACAGGATTCCTAGCATGGCGGGAAATTCAAAACAGCAAAAATCGAATAATTTCAATTTCTCAAACAGTCAACTATTTTACACCATTTGAAAGATAAACATCTCCTCAATCGAACCACATTGTCCGATTTCAAAGAAGCTTTACGGCGAAAGCATAAAGTTAGATTATGTTAGGAGAGAACATAGCCAAAAAAGTACACACATCCATTTTCAATTCAAGGACAGGCGTCACCAAAAGCAGAAAACCAGCAAAAATTATGCACTAACCTTTGACAATCTTCATCAGATGACACTCCTAGGACATTATGTTAGACAATACATGCATTTTTTGTTCTATCAAGTTCATATTTATATCCAAAAACAGCATTTTACATCGGCGCGTCTCGTTGAGAAAATGTGTCTCCCCCAAAACTGCCAGTGAATTTACAAAAAATACTCATTATAAAACATGGTTAAAGTATTAAACTGTTATTCAAAGAATTATAGATTAACATCTCCTGAATGCAACCGCATTGACAGATTTCAAAATAACTTTACTGGGAAAGCACACTTTGCAATAATCTGAGTATTCTGCTCAGAAAAATACACTACGCAATACAGATAGCCGCCATGTTGGAATCATCTAAAATCATAAATAACATTAGAAATATTCCCTTACCTTTAATAATCTTCATCAGAAGGCACTTCCAGGAATCCCAGGTCCACAACAAATGTTTTTTTCGATGAAGTTCATAATTTATGTCCAAATAATTCCGTGTTGTTAGCGCGTTCGGTAGGCTACTCAAAATGTAGGGCGCGGGAGGGAAAAGTCACGACGCAAAGTAAAAAAATAAATCTATTTACGTTCGTTCAAACATGTCAAACGTTGTTTAGCATCAATCTTTAGGGCCATTTTTAACTTCTTTGGGCTAGGGGGCAGTATTTTCACATCCGGATAAAAAACGTACCCGAATTAATCTGGTTACGACTCCTGCCCAGTAACTAGAATATGCATATAATTATTGGCTTTGGATAGAAAACACCCTAAAGTTTCTAAAACTGTTTGAATGGTGTCTGTGAGTATAACAGAACTCCTATGGCAGGCAAAAACCTGAGAAGGTTTCATGCAGGAAGTGGCCTGTCTGACAAGGTGTTGTTGTTCTTGCTTCTGTGTATTGAAGAGTCAGGATCTTAGCTGTAACGTGACATTTCCTAGGGCTCCAATAGGCTCTCAGAGCCCGGGAAAAACCTGAACGATGACGAGGCAGCCTCAGGCTGAAACACATTATCGCCTTTTCCAAGTGGCCCATCAGAGGACAATGGAATTAGGCGCGTGCCCGATTCGACCCCGTGCAGTATTTTCCTTTGGCTGTTTAGCTAATTGCAGATTCCCGGTCGGAATATTATCGCTTTTTTACGAGAATAATGGCATAAAAATTGATTTTAAACAGCGGTTGACATGCTTCGAAGTACGGTAATGGAATATTTAGAATTTTTTTGTCACGAAATGCGCCATGCGCGCGACCGTTATTTACCATTCCGGATAGTGTCTGGGACGCACGAACAAAACGCCGCTATTCGGATATAACGATGGATTATTTTGGACCAAACCAACATTTGTTATTGAAGTAGCAGTCCTGGGAGTGCATTCTGACGAAGAACAGGAAAGGTAAGACCATTTTTGTTATAGTAAATGGGATTTTGGTGAAGGCTAAACATGCCGGGTGTCTAAATAGCTAGCCCTGTGATGCCGGGCATTCTACTCAGAATATTGCAAAATGTGCTTTTAAAATGTGCTTTTAAAATCGGACATAACGAGTGCATAGAGGAGTAATGTATCTATAATTCTTAAAATAATTGTTATGCTTTTTGTGAACGTTTATCGTGAGTAATTTAGTAAATTGTTAGTAAATTCCCCGGAAGTTTGCGGGGGTATGCTTTTTCTGAACGTCACATGCTAATGTAAAAAGCTGGTTTTTGATATAAATATGAACTTGATTGAACAAAAAATGCATGTTTTGTATAACATAATGTCCTAGGTGTGTCATCTGATGAAGATCATCAAAGGTTAGTGCTGCATTTAGCTGTCTTCTGGGTTTTTGTGACATTATATGCTAGCTTGAAAAATGGGTGTCTGATTATTTCTGGCTGTGTACTCTGCTGACATAATGTAATGTTTTGCTTTCGTTGTAAAGCCTTTTTGAAATCGGACAGTGTGGTTAGATTAACGAGAGTCTTGTCTTTAAATAGCTGTAAAATAGTCATATGTTTGAGAAATTGAAGTAATAGCATTTCAAAGGTTTTGAAAATCGCGCCACAGGATTCAACTGGCTGTTACGTAGGTGGGACGAATTCGTCCCGCCGGTCCCATAGAGGTTAACGTGAAACATCAGTAATATTTCAACCGGACCTTTCCTGTGTCTTGAAAAACGTTTTGAAAAAGGTCTCATCTCACATGAATGCACATGAACGCGCATGAACGCGCAATAATGAAGTGACAACATTCCAGGGACATCAACTTCCCTTCCTTCTCATCCGGTCTCTGTTCATCATAGACGCTTCAAACAACTTTATAAAGACTGTTGACATCTAGTGGAAGCCATAGGAAGTGCAAAATGAATCCTTTGTCACTGTGTGTTTTATTGGCAATGACTTGAAAATAGTACAGCCACAAGATTTTCATTTCCTGCTTGTATTGTTTCTCAGGTTTTTGCCTGCCATATGAGTTCTGTTATACTTAGAGACACCATTCAAACAGTTTTAGAAACTTCAGAGTGTTTTCTATCCAAATCTACTAATAATATGCATATTATATTTTCTGGGCCAGAGTAGTAACCTGTTTAAATTGGGTATGTTTTTCATCCGGCCGTGAAAATACTGCCCCCTAGCCCCAACAGGTTTTAAACATGTGGAACTCTAAGCACGCTGCGCCTTGGTCTACTCCTTTAGACGAGCGTGACACTATCAAAATAATGTCTGTTTGTAAGTTTTCAATGCTCTGTTAGTTTTCAATGCCCTGTGTAGTTTTCAATGCCCTGTTGTTTGTGCAGCCTTTGAAATGCAGCTCCATGTTTTCCCATACCTACTCCCGTTTCTCCTTCTGATAGAATGTGAAAGAGTGGAGGTGCTTAATGTGCTGTACCTCATTTCTAACTCCTCATTTCAGGTGAAAAAAATAAATGCAAGTGCTATTACTTATTTTCTTCGCAATCATTCTTCTGCCCACAGGGGTGAGTTTCCCCCTCACTAACTCTTCCTTATTTATTATTCACATTGCCTCTCTCCCACCCACCCACCCACTCTCTTTCTTTCAACCTTTGATAAGTTCATCTAACAAAGTATTTCTATAAATAAATGAGAGCTTAAGCATAATTTTACTTAACACATCCATCTGCAAGACAATAAATGAGACATCTGTACAGCATGGTTTTCATTGGTGAAAAAAGGGTTCCAAAAGGGTTCTTCGGCTGTCCCCATAGGAGAACCCTTTTTGGTTATTTCCACAGAGGGTTCTACATAGAAGACAAAAGAGTTTTTACCTAGAACCAAGAAGGGTTTTTCAAAGGGTCCTCCTATGGAGACAGCCGAAGAATCCTTTTTAGCTATGAGTGTAAAGTGAGCTAAAGTAGATAAGGCTGCTGCCATTAAGCCCCAGAGATCTCGTATCATTATGTGAAGCTTCATCAGACCTCTTGGATTAGCTAGAGATATCCATGAAGTGCCTAAATGACATATTGTAATGGTGCATGTCGGGAGTAAACTCAGATTCTCTCTTCTCTTGTGAGCAATGTTCCCTCTAAGCTGCGAGACTGCTGAGCAGCTTCCCTGGGACTGCTGCGCAGAGTGCAGAAGAATATCAGCCCGTGGAGGGAAACACGAGATTGAACTTCACTCAACTTTCTAGAGTTTTCCCTGTTAGTTAACACTATCAACATTTCCCTTCAATGTGGCATTTGTGATCGAATCAACGCAATATTAGCCACTTTCAATGCAACATACCGAAACAAAACGAACTATGCAAGAGATTTTGTTGTAGGCAGAACGCATTGGAGTAGGATTCTATTCCTCTACACAGACCAGTGTGGCATAACCAATCAGAGCTGCAGTAGGCCTATATGCAAATAAACCAATGCCATATATAGATCTGTGCCGTTTACTTTGAACTGGACTGTGTTGTAACGGTCGTCGTGAACACAGGACCAAAACGCAGCGGGAATATGAATGCTCATCTTTTTTTAATATTGAGAATAGTGAACACTTACAAAATAAACAAAACAACGACTACACAGTTCCATAAGACAAAGTAGCTATACAGAAAACATCTACCCACAAAACCCAAAGGAAAAACAGGTTGCCTAAGTATGACTCCCAATCAGCAACAACGATATACAGCTGTTCCTGATTGAGAGTCATACCCGGCCGAAACAAAGAAATCCCAAACATAGAAACACGGACATAGAATGCCCACCCAAATCACACCCTGACCAAACCTAAATAGAGACATAAAAAGGTTCTCTCAGGTCAGGGCGTGACAGTAACTCCCCCCCCAAAGGTGCGGACTCCGGCCGCAAAACCTGAACCTATAGGGGAGGGTCTGGGTGGGCATTTCTCCGCGGTGGAGGCTCTGGAGTGGGACGCAGGCCCCGCTCCACCACTGGCTCACCCCACTTAAATGGCTCCCCTAGAGCGTGATCTCCTGCCGCCGACCACAGACTGGGGACCCTCGCAGCAGGCCCCGGGCTGAGGGCAACTCTGGCTGCGCCCGGCTGGAGGGCAACTCTGGCTCTGCCCGGACAGGCGGGCGACTCTGGCTGCGCCCGGACAGGCGGGCGACTCTGGCTGCGCCCGGACAGGCGGGCGACTCTGGCTGCGCCCGGACAGGCGGGCGACTCTGGCTGCGCCCGGACAGGCGGGCGACTCTGGCTGCGCCCGGACAGGCGGGCGACTCTGGCGGCTCCGGGACAGGCGGGCGACTCTGGCGGCTCCGGGACAGGCGGGCGACTCTGGCGGCTCCGGACAGACGCCCAGACTGGCTGGGTGCAGGCACAGGATTCACCAGGCTGGGGAGACATGCAGGAGGCCTGGCTCTGGGCGCAGGCACAGGACTCACCAGGCTGGGGAGACATGCAGGAGGCCTGGTTCTGGGCGCAGGCACAGGACTCACCAGGCTGGGGAGACATGCAGGAGGCCTGGCTCTGGGAGCAGGCACAGGCTTCACCAGGCCGGGGAGACATGCAGGAAGCCTGGCTCTGTGCGCAGGCACAGGACTCACCAGGCTGGGGAGACATGCAGGAGGCCTGGTTCTGGGCGCAGGCAGAGGACTCACCAGGCTGGGGAGACATGCAGGAGGCCTGGCTCTGGGCGCAGGCACAGGCTTCACCAGGCTGGGGAGACATGCAGAAAGCCTGGCTCTGGGCGCAGGCACAGGACTCACCAGGCTGGGGAGACATGCAGTAAGCCTGGCTCTGGGTGCAGGCACAGGACTCACCCGGCTGGGGAGACATGCAGGAGGCCTGGTTCTGGGCGCAGGCACAGGATAGACCAGGTCCTGGAGACACACTGGAGGTCTGGAGCGCACGGCCTGCACAACCCGTCCTGGCTCGATCCCCACTCTCGCCCGGCAGATGTTAGGAGCTGGGATGTAGCGCACCGGGTGCTCAACGCGTACTGGGGACACCATGCGCTCTGCCGCATAACACGGTGCCTGACTAGTACCACGCTGCCTCCTGTAAGCACGGGAAGTTGGGAACGGGAACATCTACCCACAAAACCCAAAGGAAAAACAGGCTGCCTAAGTATGACTCCCAATCAGCAACAACGATATACAGCTTTTCCTGATTGAGAGTCATACCCGGCCAAAACAAAGAAATCCCAAACATAGAAACACGGACATAGAATGCCCACCCAAATCACACCCTGACCAAACCTAAATAGAGACATAAAAAGGCTCTCTCACGTCAGAGCATGACATGTGTTTACAGCTGTGGTCATAAGTAGATGTGCTTCTTTTGAGAGGTGCATGTTGCCATGTGTGCATATTTTGTTCATATCCTTCGCTAGTTAGTGTGTTATTAGCCCAGTTTTAGATCATTTGTAGTCAGCAATAGTGGAGTGATTGCTTCCTACAAGAGTATAAAACGTGTACATTTCTAGACATCTTTAAAAAGCAAGTCAGGTAAAGAGCTTTTTTTCATCTTAAATGGGCAGGGTTGTATTTTGAGATTCTCCGTAATAACAACACAACAACATTTTCAGTCACCTTCTTATCTGAAGGAGATAAACAGGTTGATGTCAATCAAAAGTCTCATGGCATGTAGGCCTACATTGAACACCACACATTGGCTGGTGCTGTAGGCTGAATGAGAGAACAGCTATTTCCATGTTAAAATGTTATGGTATGCATTTTCTCAATTGTTTTTGATGGTAGTCCACTCTGGTAGGCCTACATTATGATCAAATAGCCACTGTTAAAACTGTCACTTAAAGTGGGTACAGCCTGTGTTCACAGTGAACGCAAAAAATGAAAGGGAACATTGCTTGTGAGGTATGGTGTTTCCTTTTTAGCATTTTCAAAAAACGTCTAGGTTCAGGGAGAGACATTTGTAGATGATGATATCCTTCAAATCCCACGGTAAAACCACAAAAACAACCTGCAGAGAACTGACTAAAACTACTCTCTTTAAAGATGTTCATGAAAACCATCAGGGATATTGAGGTTTCAGATCGTTAACTGAGGAGTAAAATAATGAAAAATGAGCTTGTCTACCAACTGTGCTCCACCCTAATTTGAATACAATGGGAAGATGAGATCCCCATGGGAACTGAGGAGCTGGAATCCCAAAACACAGATACACCTTTCCCATGACACATCCCTGAAAATAGGGGATTCATCATCATGTTTGTTGGGGAGAAACATCTGAGCTCTCTGCATCATCCGGATTGGGGCGTGAGTGCTGGAGGCAAGGCACATCACCACCGTTTGATTAAAGATTTATACCCTTTCAGACATGTTTTCTCTCATTTTCTAAGGGCCTTACCTGAGAAGGTCTGCTGGGAGATGTAGTTTAAGAGAGGGGTGTGGCCCTGTCTCATTCGTTTTGCTGTGGCTGTTGTTGTGGTTGTGTACTTGTGGCTGGGGTTCTAAACAACAGAGGTAGTCATGAATATATTCAGCGTGGCTCGTTTGGTTACATGGGTTATGAAGGATTCAACGGCCAGCATAAACAGAGCATGACTGTGCTGTTACCTTCGGTAGTTGTCAGTCAGTCTACGCCCTGAAGCCCCAGACAGCCGTCAATGACTTCAATTTGGTGTCTCTGTCTCTCTGAGAGTGGAAACATCAAGATCGTTTCAGCCTTTTCATTCTACACTAAGCTGTGGTGGTGGGAGTAGAAAATTGGTCACGAAATTAAAATGAATGAATAATGGGATGAAGGTGTGTTTCCGAAAATTCCACATTAAACATTAAATGGGTTTGGCTAATCCTTTGATGAAGCACAAAGAGAGAAGGTGCAGAGAGAAATAATCTGTTCTTTAATTAGTTCATCAATGTTGTATTTAAGGAGAGTGAAAAGGCAGGCAGATCCTTTCAAACTCAGGTGGATTAAGTAAGCAGCGTGAGTTTAGGTTCAGAAGATCTAATGAACCTCAGTGTATTATTTAAATGTTTTATACTCTGCAGTCAAGTGTTTTGGAGAATTTTAGGTGTATATCTTCAGCTTTCTATTTCATTTTGTTTACAAGGTTGGGGTATGTGGGTGTGTGCATGCGTATTTTGGTATGTGTGAGTTTGGTTTGTGCATATATGTGTGTGCATGCACGTGTTTGATTGTAGTGGATAGATCATGGCTGTAGAGGCATGGTGGACTGACTTACAAAAGCCTCATTGTTAAAGACAGACCTCTGGATATGGGTTCTCATCTTTGAATAGAAAATGGGTACCGGCTCGTGGGATTGTGGGAAGGCTGAAGGCCTGACCTCTGACCTTGTCGTGGAATATGGCCGGTGCTGACGGGATTAGAGCCCTGTTCTGTTTAGACGGAGAGAAAGTGCCAGAAGGCTTCATGGAGTCAGGAGTAGGAACCAGACACAGTCTGAGTAATACTAGAACACAGTGGGTTTGTCATCGCAGGAAGCTGCAGTACCAACAAGGAAAATTAACCAGTAACAAGAGGTTTACTGGGGCTAATTTCATGAGCTAGCACTGCTGTTGTGGCCTTGGGCAAGGAAGGCACATTGTAGCGATTAGTAAATACGCAATTAACATGTGTAATCATTAAAACTGAGAGAGAATTATTGTGCTATGATATAGCTAAACATAGCCTGCTATGTATTTTTCACCTCCACTGTGATGTCTTACTATGTGGACAAGGGAAACGAGACAGAGCAACTGAGCGCAACAGCGTCTGTGGTATTTCTGTGAATGTCAAGCATTCAAATTCACCCTCAGCAAAGGCATTGGAAGGTGGTCTTGGGAATGTGACAGGGATGTTATGCTGTCCACGTATGGCTCAGATTAATGGTTTGTTGTCCTTGTGACAGTTGCCATGGTGGGCAGAAAGATGAATGAGAAGTGGCTTTCTGTGGGCCAGGCACCAGGATGCTTCTGAGGAGAGACGGCAAAGAGCCTTCTTCTAATTGTTTGGGTTTTTTTTCATCAGAGATGGGCCAACCCACTCATTATCAGTCCAGGCAGATTCTCTGGGTGAGAATAGTGGATGGCATCACTGAATAATGGCATTAGCCTTCACCTCTGAAGCAGCATTGTGCTGCGGTGCGGACAGACAATAAGCCTCTTGTCTATTTTCCCTGAA
The DNA here is from genome assembly GCF_965601325.2 of Salmo salar. NCBI lineage: Eukaryota > Metazoa > Chordata > Actinopteri > Salmoniformes > Salmonidae > Salmo > Salmo salar. The sequence goes on from NC_138299.1 coordinate 138,230,860, forward strand.
GAGAAAGAAGACAGTTTTGAAAGCAAGCATGCCTCAATGTAACAGACACACCTTGAAATCCTGACCTATATTTCCGTGGACACAAGCAATGCTGCTGGTCTGTGGGCACTGAAAATGCCTCTATGAGAGCTTTTACAATCTTTAATTTCCAACACTTTTTCAATTCCCTTCTCTCCATTTCAAAATGTTTATATTTCCAGTACCTCTCGCTTTTATGATAAATGTTGGTGTTTCTGTGTTTGTTGCCCTCAAGTTGAATGTGGCCATGAAAATGGTCCACAAAAACAGTTGTTCCTCAAGTAAAGATTAAACATTGCAATAGGAAGCAGATGGCATGGTGGGCGCATGGTGGATCCATCCATTAACTGTTCATTCCAGTTTGCACACAGACCTGAATGATATTTTTTGTGTTTGTTCAATAGCAAGATGGACAATGTGCAATATGGGGTCATTTGCGATCTATGGTGATCTATGATAATAAAACAATAATATGATTAGAATTCTGTAATAAAAATGGAATATTATGGTGTCATGAATTGTTAATGTGTTATGAATGCAAGTGCAAACCCCCTTCAAGTTGTGTTACAGATAGATTTGTCATTTCCCTTCTTCACCTTAGCATTCTCAGAAGGTGAAATCATGAGTTCCTTGCTGCAGGCCGCATATCGTTATGTGGCAAAACAAAAACACAGGCAAAATAGACAAGACGATTGGATGAAACCATTTATTATGCACAGAATAAATTGGCCTCTGAAGCTTGGTGAAATTAATCTTCCTCTGAATTGCCCCCGAAATGTCTTAATTGACACACATCAGTTTGGTTATGCTAAGTCAATCCGTAACATTTTCATTTATTGAGGAGTAAAAAGTCAAACCACTATTTGGAATCTGAATAAATTTCAGATAAAATGGTAATTGTCTCCCAGTACAGACATCATTGTACATAATTCATCATACATCCATGTGTAGGCATCCACTAACACAAGACTGTTTTGTTACTGTAGTCTGTCGTGCCATTGGTGTGATGCTGATGTGTAGAGAACATGGAGGCCTTTGAAGACTACACCTGATCTTCCATTATATTGATATAAAGTCGTATTTTTTATATTTTATTAAAACATGTTATTTTCTTTTTATGTAGATGGTAGATCAGCTTTAATATTTCAGATACATTGTGGCTTCCGTCAATGTAATGGTCTGCATCATTTACAATCCCCCATAAATATTTTGTAAACATATATAAATTATATACAATATATATTTTTTATGTATTGTCCTTTATTATGTTCCCCTAACTCTGCCATCCCTCCCCTAATTGGAGTAAACTAATGGACAACAACACTTAGGCTTCTACTTCCAGCTTATACAATATACATTTTACGGACACAGTATATTTTACAATAGTTATCTTTTGTTTGTTTTTAGTCCCATCCTTCAGCTCTACTCAACCCCTCCCATCTATCTCTGAACACCATACAGTTTCTATTTGTCATATATGTTTCAACTGTGCTGTGATGTTTCACAAAAGTTCTGAACGTTTCTATTCTCATAGATTCTACATATTGTAAATTAAAGATAAACATTTTTGCTAAGAGTATTATTATATTATTGATCGATTGACTATTACTTTTTAAATCACCCAGCAGTGCTATTTGCAGAGTTAACTCCAGGTAAATGTTGCAATTCTTCAGCCATTCCCAAACCTGCGACCAAAAGCAAGCTAGATATGGAAAGTATCAAAACATATTATCTAATGATTCTGTTTTTTGCAGCAAAATCTGCAGAGCTGGGAAGGTTGTGTCCCCCATATATATAACATTCTATTGGTTGCAAGAATGTTGTATAATCATTTAAATTGTGTATCAGTTCATAAACCATGTACCATGGAATCGGTACATTGAAAATCTCTTCCCAATTATTTTGCAATCTATATGGCACAGCTGTCAATTCTTTTGTCCTTAAATGAAACTGGAACACTTTTTTATTTATCACAATTTCCTTTAGCCAATTTGGTCTTTAATCCACTTGCCTCTTCCATTTTGCAGTAATGCTGCAGATAGTTGGTTGTAATCTTGTGTAATTTTGTTGTGTGTGACATAACTCCACCAGTCCTATTTATGATATCATTTACAAAGATTATACCTTTTTAGATTGTACCTAAATATAGTTTTTTTATCAATCAATTAGTATATTGGAGTTTAACCATAATATTTGTTCCTATATTTGTTCTGTCTTTTCTGGTGGATTAAACTGAAATTGCAACCAACTTTCTATGGCTTGTTTTAAAAATAGCGATATTTTTGGAGATTATTTCATTTTCAAATAACCAAAAGTAAGAGGTTGTAATCTGATTAAAGGGAAAAGGACCATTCTTGAACAGGGGTTGAGACATTCTTACTAATCTGCTAGAGAACTATAGCTTGTATCTAAGTATAACTTCTGTATTACTGAAGCCTTTAGTGAGAGGTCTAATGCTTTAATATTGAATCATTTCTGCCTTCCGAAATCATATTAATTATATAAATAAGCCTGTTTGATTTTCTCTGGCTTGCCGTTGCAAATAAAATTGTATATTATTATTTAAGTCGCTAGCTGTAGGCAAGGCCATAAGCAAATTGGTAAATTGGGATATGACTAAAGAGTTAATCAAGGTGATTTTACCACAAATAGACAGGAATTTTCTATTTTTCCCATCTTTCTAATTAAAATGTATTGTAGTGAGATAATTTCTTTCCTTCGGGATATGAATACCGAGTATGTCCACTTCACCGTCAGACCATTTTATTGGTGAACTACACGGTAATGTAAAAGTTGTATTTTTTAGTGATCCAATACGTAATATTACACTACTTTTACAATACGTAATATTACACTCATCATGTAATGCAGAGAGGTTAGAAAATGTATCTAGATCATCTATGAGGCTGTGGGTTTAAAAGCAAACACGAATCATCAGTTTACAATGACACCTTTGTTTTTAAGCCGTGGATTTCTAGGCCCTTGATATTATTGTTGGATCTGATTTTAATAGCTAACGTTTCATAATAAATAGATATGCTAATAGTGGAGAATCTTGTTTTACAGTTTAATACTTTCGAGAGTTAGTCATTATTTACTATTTTACAGCTAGGTGTCACACCCTGATCTATTTCACCTGTCTTGTGCTTGTCTCCACCCCCCACCAGGTGTCTTCCATTTTCCCCCATTATCTCCTGTGTATTTAAACTTGCATTTTCTGTTTGTCTGTTGCCAGTTTGTCTTGTCAGGTCGTACCAGCATGTTTCCTATTTTCCTATTCTCAAGTTTTGTTTATAGTCTTCCCGGTTCTGCACTTTCTGCCTGTCCTGACCCTGAGCCTGCCTGTCGTCCTGTACCTGCCTGACTCTGACCTAGTTAATGAACCTCTGCCTGCCCTCGACCTGTCATTTGCCTGCTCCCTGTGTTATAATAAATATCTGAGATTGGAACTATCCGCCTCCTGTGTCTGCATCTGGGTCTTATCCTGAGCCATGAAACTAGGTTTACTATGCATAACTTTAACCCATTGTATAAGAGATTCTCCAAAATTGAAATATTCCAGGCATTTATATATAAATTCCAGTCGTACTTTATCTGAATCCTGCCTTAGGAAGGTCACCAAAAATTCTGAGATTTCCGTACCCAACTACAACATTTTCCGTCAAGATAGAACAGCCAAAGGGGGAGGAGTTGCAATCTACTCCAGAGAAAGCCTGCAAAGTTCTGTCATACTTTCCAGGTCTATGCCCAAACAGTTCGAGCTTCTAATTAAAAAAATTAATCTCTCCAGAAATAAGTCTCTCACTGTTGCCGCCTGTTATAGACCCCCCTCAGCTCCCAGCTGTGCCCTGGAAACCATATGTGAATTGATTGCCCCCCATCTATCTTCAGAGTTCGTTCTGTTAGGTGACCTAAACTGGGATATGCTTAACACCCCGGCAGTCCTACAATCTAAGCTAGATGCCCTCAATCTCACACTAATTATCAAGGAACCCACCAGATACAACCCTAAATCCGTAAACATGGGCACCCTCATAGATATTATCCTGACCAACTTGCCCTCCAAATACACCTCTGCTGTTTTCAATCAGGAACTCAGCGATCACTGGCTCATTGCCTGCATCCGCTATGGGTCCGCAGTCAAACGACCACCCTTCATCACTGTCAAACGCTCCCTAAAACACTTCTGCGAGCAGGCCTTTCTAATCGACCTGGCCCGGGTATCCTGGAAGGATATTGACCTCATCCCGTCAGTCGAGGATGCCTGGTCGTTCTTTAAAAGTAATTTCCTCACCATCTTAAATAAGCATGCCCCTTTCAAAAAATGTAGAACTAAGAACAGATGTAGCCCCCAGACCTGACTCCCCTCGACCAGCACAAAAACATCCTGTGGCTGCATGCACTAGCATCGAATAGTCCCCGCGATATGCAACTTTTCAGGGAAGTCAGGAACCAATACATGCAGTCAGTCAGGAAAGCAAAGGCTAGCTTTTTCAAACAGAAATTTGCATCCTGTAGCTCTAACTCCCAAAGGTTTTGGGACACTGTAAAGTTCATGGAGAATAAGAGCACCTCCTCCCAGCTGCCCACTGCACTGAGGCTAGGTAACACTGTCCCCACCGATAAATCCGTGATAATCGAGAATTTCAATAAGCATTTCTCTACGGCTGGCCATGCTTTCCTCCTGGCTACCCAAACCCCGGCCAACAGCTCCGCACCCCCCACAGCTACTTGCCCAAGCCTCCCCAGCTTCTCCTTCACCCAAATCCAGAGAGCAGATGTTCTGAAAGAGCTGCAAAACCTGGACCCGTACAAATCAGCTGGGCTAGACAATCTGGACCCTCTCTTTCTAAAATTATCCGCTGCCATTGTTGCAACCCCTATTACCAGTCTGTTCAACCTCTAATTTCGTATCGTCCGAGATCCCTAAAGATTGGAAAGCTGCTGCGGTCATCCCCCTCTTCAAAGGGGGGGACACTCTAGACCCAAACTGTTATAGACCTATATCCATCCTGCCCTGCCTTTCTAAAGTCTCGAAAGCTAAGTTAATAAACAGATCACTGACCATTTTGAATCGCACCGTACCTTTTCCGCTGTGCAATCCGGTTTCCGAGCTGGTCACGGGTGCACCTCAGCCACACTCAAGGTACTAAATTATATTATAACCGCCATTGATAAAAGACAGTACTGTGCAGCTGGCTTCATCGACCTGGCCAAGGCTTTCGACTCTGTCAATCACTGCATTCTTATCGGCAGACTCAACAGCCTTGGTTTCTCAAATGACTGCCTCGCCTGGTTCACCAACTACTTCTCAGACAGAGATCAGTGTGTCAAATCAGAGGGCCTATAGTCTGGACCTCTGGCAGTCTCTATGGGGGTACCACAGGGTTCAATTCTCGGGCCAACTCTTTTCTCTGTATATATCAATGATGTCGCTCTTGCTGCGGGTGATTCCCTGATCCACCTCTACGCAGACGAAAACATTCTGTATACATCTGGCCCTTCTTTGGACACTATCTTCACTAATCTCCAAACGAGCATCAATGCCATACAACACTCCTTCGCTGGCCTCCAACTGCTCTTAAATGCTAGTAAAACCAAATGCATGCTTTTCAACCATTCGCTGCCCGCACCCGCCTGCCCGACCAGCATCACTACTCTGGACGGTTATGACTTAGAATATGTGGACAACTACAAATACCTAGGTGTCTTGCTAGACTGTAAATTCTCCTTCCAGACTCATATTAAACATATCCAATCCAAAATTAAATCTAGAATTGGCTTCCTATTTCGCAACAAAGCCTCCTTCACTCACGCTGCCAAACATACCCTCGTAAAACTGACTATCCTACCAATCCACAACTTCGGCGATGTCATTTACAAAATAGCTTCCAGTACTCTACTCAGCAAACTGGATGCAGTCTATCACAGTGCCATCCGTTTTGTCACCAAAGCCCCATGTACCACCCACCACTGCGACCTGTATGCTCTAGTCGGCTGGCCCATGCTACATATTCATCGCCAGACCCATTGGCTCCAGGTCATCTATAAGTCTATGCTAGGTAAAGCGCCGCATTATCTCAGTTCACTGATCACGATAACAACACGAACCCGTAGCACTCGCTCCAGCAGGTATATCTCACTGGTCATCCCCAAAGCCAACACCTCCTTTGGCCGCCTTTCCTTCCTGCAAATGACTGGAACGAATTGCAAAAATCGCTGAAGCTGGAGACTTATATTTCCCTCACTAACTTTAAACATCAGCTATCAGAGCAGCTAACCGATCGCTGCCGATTGCGCCCATCTGTAAATAGCCCATCCAATCTACCTACTTCATCCCCATATTATTTTTATTTACTTTTCTGCACTTTTGCACACCAGTATTTCTACTTGCACATCATCATTTGCTCATCTATTACCCCAGTGTTAATTTGCTAAATTGTAATTACTTCGCTACTATGGCCTATTTATTGCCGTACCTCCTCACGCCATTTGCACACACTTTATATAGACTTTCTTTATTTCTATTGTGTTATTGTGTTATTGACCACGGCGACCTGCGACTTGTTTATTCCATGTGTAACTCTGTGTTGTTGTTTGTGTTGCACTGCTTTGCTTTATCTTGGCCAGGTCGCAGTTGTAAATGAGAACTTGTTATCAACTAGCCTACCTGGTTAAATAAAGGTGAAATATTTTTTTTTAAAGTATTTTCAAAGTCAGCTATGAATACCAGGCCTTTTTTCCCCAGATTTGTCATAGCGTTCTATTGTTTCCAGTACTTGTCTTATATTATCTCCAATGTATCATCCATGTAAAAAAAAACTGTCTGATTAGGATGAATAATATCCAACAATACCTTTTTAACTCTATGCGCTATGCACTTTGCTAGAATTTTTGCATCACAACACTGTGTAAGGGGCTGTCACGTATGCTCTTTCTTCAGCGCTCTAGGTCGCCATGCTCCCACGCCTCAACCGGAATGACAGGTTCCTAAGCCTCAGCAGATGTGACCGGTCAGCTCCTGATCCCCGGGATCATAATTTTGGTTTGGCGTCCTGCGGCTGAAGCCGTGCGTCGGGGAGGGGGTACTGTCATGTGTGCTCCCTCCCCGGCCTCTAGGTCACCAGGCTGCTGATTATTGCGCACACCTGTCACCCGCATCAGCGCCTAATGACACTCACCTGGACTCCATCACCTCCTTGATTACCTGCCCTATTTATGTCACTCCCTTTGGTTCCATTCCCAGGCATTATTGTTTCTGTTTCAGTTTCATGTCTGCGCATTGTTCATGTTTCTTGTTTTGTATTATGTTTCGTTCATTCATTAAATGTATTCACTCCCTGAACTTGTTTTCCGACTCCCAGCACACACGTTACAGGGACCTCCAAAAACATTTGAGGACTGGATCTTTATATTTACCACTTGGATCCTGTTTCAGTAATAATGAAATCAGACCTTCTTGTTGAGTATCTGATAATCTTTCATTTTTATAGGAGTGGTTAAAACGTGCTAATAACGGTCCTCTGACTACATCAAAAAGGAATTGTATACCTCTACTGGTATGCCATCCAGCCCTGGAGTTTTCTCTGACTTTAAGGCTTTAAGTTTCTCCTCTGTAACTTGGCCTTCACATGAGTCTTTCTGTACAGCTGTCAATTTTACATGATTAATAGGAAACAAATCCTCACAATTAACTTTGTTTAGTGGAGATGGAGACTGAAACAAAAATATATGCTTAAAGTACTTTGCTTCATCTTTCAAAATATTGTTTGGTGAATCATGGGTGACTCCGTCATTTGTAAGTTTCAGTAAATTCTTTTTGGTAGCATTTCTATGCTGAAGATGAAGAACATTTTGGCATTTTTCACCATATTCCATCCAGTCCGCTTTTTATAATATATTACACTTGTTCTTTCTTGAATAAGTTCCTCCATTTATTTTTGTTTTTCGTCTAATGTATTCTGTGCCTCTATGGTACTGTTTTTATTGCTATCTATCTGTACTGTTAGTCACTCTATTTCCTTTCTTAATATTCATTATTTTGACTTAAATTGCTTTTGTTTTAAAGACGCGTATTGAATTGCATGGCCTCTAAAGTCACATTTAAAAGTGTCCCATATAACAAGGGGATCTGCTGTACCTATATTATGTAGGAAAAAGTAAGTTATAGATTATTCTGTCCTGGTTAAAAACAAGTTGACAGCCAATAAATAGGCTTTGATTACATTTTCAATACCCTCTCCCACATGGACATTTTGTAAGAGTAATGTATATGCCAATTGTTTGATGGTCCGACTGAATTCTGTCCACTATCAACACTTTTTAAACTTTTGGTGCCAGCGAAAATGACATAAGAAAGTAGTCAAGACGACTAGCTTGATTGAGCCTCCGCCATATACAGTGGGGAGAACAAGTATTTGATACACTGCCGATTTTGCAGGTTTTCCTACTTACAAAGCATGTAGAGGTCTGTAATTTTTATCATAGGTACACTTCAACTGTGAGAGACGGAATCTAAAACAAAAATCCAGAAAATCACATTGTATGATCTTTAAGTAATTAATTTGCATTTTATTGCATGACATAAGTATTTGATCACCTACCAACCAGTAAGAATTCCGGCTCTCACAGACCAATTTTCTCCACTATTCCACCCGCTAAAACCTCCCCCCATCCCAAGTTGGACTGTCGTCCCAGTGACTGGCAGACCACCCCTGTCCACCTGTATCCTAGGGCCACTGTTCCCCGGGCGACCGAAGACGTGGATGTCGATTATGGCAGCTCTCCGCACCTCTCTGATTCAGAGGGGTTGGGTTAATGCGGAAAAGGCATTCAGTTGTACAACTGATTAGGTATCCCCTTTTCCCTTTACCTTTGAGAGACTGGGACCCATAGAACAGATCACACATTGCGACCCATAGAACAGAAGCAGATTAACTGCCAAAAGCATTTCCAATGCACTCACCTCGATTGCTTTGTATACAGTTAGTAAAAAAATATACAGTACCAGTCAAAAGTTTGGACACACCTATTCGTTCAATGGTTTTTCTTTATTTGTACTGTTTTCTACACTGTATAATAATAGTGAAGACATCAAAAATAAAGAAAAACCCTTGAAAGAGTAGGTGTGTCCAAACCTTTGACTGGTACTGTATATAGAGTTAAAGTCGGAAGTTTACATACACCTTAGCCAAATACATTTAAACGCAGTTTTTCACAATTCCTTACATTTAATCCTAGTAAAAATTCCCTTTCTTAGGTCAGTTATGATCACCACTTTATTTTAAGAATGTGAAATGTCAGAATAATAGTAGAGAGAACAATTTATTTCTGCTTTTATTTCTTTCATCACATTCCCAGTGGGTCAGAAGTTTACATACACTCAATTAGTATTTGGTAGCGTTGCCTTTAAATTGTTTCACTTGGGTCAAACGTTTCGGGTAGCCTTCCACAAGCTTCCCACAATAAGTTGGGTGAATTTTGGCCCATTCCTCCTGGCAGAGCTGGTGTAACTGAGTCAGGTTTGTAGGCCTCCTTACTCGCACACACTTTTTCAGTTCTGCCCACAGATTTTCTATAGGATTGAGGTCAGGGCTTTGTGATAGCCACTCAAGTACCTTGACTTTGTTGTCCTTAAGCCGTTTTGCACAACTTTGGAAGTATGCTTGGGGTCATTGTCCATTTGGAAGACCCATTTGCGACCAAGCTTTAACTTCCTGACTGATGTCTTGAGATGTTGCTTCAATATATCCACATAATTGTTCTTCCTTATGAGGCCATCTATTTTGTGAAGTGCACCAGTCCCTCCTGCAGCAAAGCACCCCCACAACATGATGCTACCACCCCCGTGCTTCACGGTGACAGCGTAGCGTAGCATAGCCTAGTAACCGAAAGTTTGCAAGATCGAATCCCCGAGCTGACAAGGTACAAATCTGTCGTTCTGCCCCTGAACAAGGCAGTTAACCCACTGTTCCTAGGCCGTCATTGAAAATAAGAATTTGTTCTTAACTGACTTGCCTAGTTAAATAAAGGTAAAATAATAAATAAATAAAAAAAGGTTGGGATGGTGTTCTTCGGCTTGCAAGCCTCCCACTTTTTCCTCCAAACATAACGATGGTCATTATGGCCAAACAGTTCTATTTTTGTTTCATCAGACCAGAGGACATTTCTTCAAAAAGTGCGATCTTTGTCCCCATGTGCAGCTGCAAACCATAGTCTAGGTTTTTTATGGCGGTTCTGTAGCAGTGGCTTCTTCCTTGCAGAGCGGCCTTTTAGGTTATGTCGATATAGGACTCGTTTTACTGTGGATATAGATACTTTTGTACCTGTTTCCTGCAGCATCTTCACAGGGTCCTTTGCTGTTGTTCTGGGATTGATTTGCACTTTTTCCACCAAAGTACGTTCATCTCTAGGAGACAGAATTCGTCTCCTTCCTGAGCGGTACGGCGGCTGCATGGCCCCATGGTGTTTATACTTGCGTACTATTGTTTATTCAGATGAACGTGGCACCTTCAGGCGTTTGGAAATTGCTCCCAAGGATGAACCAGAGTTGTGCAGGTCTACAATTTTTTTCTGAGGTCTTGGCTGATATCTTTTGATTTTCCCATGATGTCAAGCAAAGAGGCACTGAGTTTGAAGGTAGGCCTTGAAATACATCCACAGGTACACCTCCAATTGACTGAAATTATGTCAATTAGCCTATCAGAAGCATCATTTTCTGGAATTGTCCAAGCTGTTTAAAGGCACAGTCAACTTAGTGTATGTAAACTTCTGACCCACTGGAATTGTGATACAGTGAATTATAAGTGAAATAATCTGTCTGTAAACAATTGTTGGAAAAATCACTTATGTCATGCACAAAGTAGATGTCCTAACCGACTTGCCAGAACTATAGTTTGTTTACAAGACATTTGTGGAGTGGTTGAAAAACAAGTTTTAATGACTCCAACCTAAGTGTATGTAAATTTCCGACTTCAATTATATACTGGGTGGCAGGTAGCCTAGTGGTTAGAGTGTTGGACTTGTAACTGAAAGGTTGCAAGATCAAATTCCTGAGCTGACAAGGTAAACATCTGTCATTCTGCCCCTGAACAAGGCAGTTAATCAATTGAAAATAAGATTTTGTTCTAAAATTGACTTGCCTAGTAAAATAATGTTAAAAAAATTACAAATATATATTATAAATAAATCTTGCATATCTTAATTTACTTCCACAATTAACGAATAATATGCGTAATAATGCTGGCAGTTCATACGAAGGTTTGTTACCTATAATCAAGATTAGCATTACATTAAAATTACATTTTTGGCAAGCAATTATTTCTGCAAACAATTATTGTGATTCATCCTGTATTGTGTCTAACATCATTGCCCAATAGCAACAGATATGGGTTACATGAACCACACACACACACACACACACACACACACACACACACACACACACACACACACACACACACACACACACACACACACACACACACACACACACACACACACACACACACACACACACACACACACACACACACACACACACTCCCCACCCTTCCCCGACAAACAATCACAAGCTCATATGTTCAACAGTTGTTCAATCCCCGAGCCCAACTCAAGAGAAGACTTGATTTGTGAATGCATTGATGTAAAGTATTGGGTGGCAGGCACTAAATGCATCAATTTGTGCACTTTACCATGGGGCTGGCCATGGGCCTCTGTGTCACACCCTGATCTGTTTCACCTGTCCCTGTGATTGTCTCCACCCCCTCCAGGTGTCGCTTATTTTATAAGCGTATTTATCCCTGTTTTTCCTGTCTCTCTGTACCATTTTGTCTTGTATGTTTTCCAAGTCGACCAGCATTTTTCCCGTTCTCCTGCTTTTTGCTATTCTCCTTTTTCTAGTCCTCCTGGTTTTGACCCTTGCCTGTTTCTGGACTCTGTACCCACCTGCCTGACCTTTCTGCCTGCCTTGACCACAAGCCTGTCTGCCGCTCTGTACCTCCTGGACTCTGATTTGGTATTGACCTTTTGCCTGTCCATGACCATTCTCTTGCCTACTCCTTTTGGATTACAGTTTTTTCCAACTGCTTACACACGTTTTCAAAACTGTCTCCTTTTTTCAAAACTCTACACACAATTCCCTAAACTGCACACACAAAATGCCTCACATCTCCTTCAAAATGTAACACTGTATTCAAAATGCCATAAACACATGTCAGAATGAAGCGTTTGCATCAAATGGCAAACACTGCTTTCATAATAGTACATTTTTGGATATACCATGTAAACACTGTTGTTCTAAATCTAAAGCTCTTTGGTCTTTCATAGGCTTATATCTACATTTCAATACAATGTTCTACAGTGAAAGTAATCTGCTGAGAGGGGTAACAAGTACACTGTAAACACCAATGCAATGTAGAAACAGAACATATTTATTAGGCCAAACATTACTGTTGTATACAGTAGCATACAACAAAACCATAAACATATGTAAACCAAAAGTATATTCTTTAGAATACAGTAAAGAACACAATTGTGTGTGTGGGGTCCTGGGGGGGCAGTCCAGGAATTGGTAGGGGGGGGGCAGTCACCAGTGCTAAGCTACACTTCATCTCTTCTCTGGGCTGGGTCTGGCCACAATACTTCGTCCACATCACAAGATACGTTTTCTCTTGCCAAACATCGAGGGAAGTATCTCCTAGAATGGCGTATCCAACCTTGGACAGAGGCAACCTCTATGTCCCCACATGCGTCCTCCATTGCCTGGAGAAGCGGCATGCGGGCATAGGGTTGGCGATCATACACTTTCCAGCGCCAGGCTGAGAAGAATTCCTCTTTGGGATTTAGAAAAGGTGAATATGGGGGTAGGTACAAAACTACAAATTGTGGATGGGTGGCAAACCAGTTTTGGACCAGAACAGCCAGGTGAAAACATACATTGTCCAACAAAACCACAAATCTAGCAGGCTCCTGATCTGGATCAAGGACAAGCATTGTGTAAATTGCATCCAGAAAAGTGAGCATATGGCCAGTGTTGTACGGACCCAGTGTGGCATTGTGATGGAGGACCCCGTTTTGAGTGATGGCAGCACACATAGTTATATTACCCCCACGCTGTCCAGGGACATTGGTAATTGCCCTCTGTCCTATTACATTTCTTCCGCGGTGCCTGGTTTTGGTGAGGTTGAAGCCAACCAAATGGATGGCTTAGAGTTACAAATGTTCATGCAATACTATGCAGTCATACGTATTTTACAGTACATTACTGTAATGCTAAAATAGTCATTAGATAGTTGCATACCTGTTCTCATTTCTGAAGGTTCGAATTATGGACGCCACTGTAAATCGACTCAAGTTGGGCTGGACTCTCAATCCAGCCTCTCTCATGGTCAAACCATGGTTGATCACATGATCAACAAGTGTTGCCCTAATCTCATCAGAGATGGCTCTCCTTCCTTCTCTTCTTTGCCCTCGTCCTCTTCTTCCTCTTCCTCCTACTCCTCCTCTTCCAAGTCTTCGTCTTTGAATTTGTCCTCGTTGGTGTCCCCTGCCTCTCCCTCCTACTCCTCTTGCTCTCTGTCCATTGTTGGCATCCATTGTTCAAAACAGGTAATCTCAGCCTTTGACCTGAGTCAAAGGCTGAGAAATAGCTTATGGTTTTGGATATTTGGTGTGTAGTTGTGCACTTTGAGTGAGAGGTTTCAAAAATCGTGTGACATGAAAAGATTGTGTGTAAGCAGTTGGAAAAAACTGTAATAAACATTGTAAGACTCCAACCATCTGCCTCCTTTGTCTGCATCTGGGTCTCGCCTTGTGTCATGATACTTTGGTGTTGTATAGAGTAGGAATCAGATCCCCATTGGTACAAGTACATTAAAATCACAGTAGTACCACACTCTCCAACACATTTACCAAGACCTACCAAGTACCAAGAGTCAAAGAATTAAAGAGGGTTCAAATAGATTTAGTTCCTTTTGAGAAAAACATCACAGGTTGTTAGATATTGGAATTGATAGATTCAAGTTGTTTTCATGTAGCAAACAATCCTCAACCATAATCGGGAGAAAATATTGGATTCCATTTCTTTGTCAGCTATTTTAATATCAGAACATATTTCCCTATGAATGAAAGTACCCGGTGTGAGATGAAACAAAATTGCACAAAACAACAGTTGAAAAAGAACATCAAATAAAAGAAACCGTGTACCCCCCATGTAGAATACTTACAGACAAGCATCTTTGTGACTACAGGCTACATAGAAATGAATTGATTCTTTTCAGATGTCTTATACTGTCTGGATTCTTACAATAGACCTAGTCATCAAACATTTACATATCCTGCTTCATAACCACTGCACCATCACAAGGCTTATCAAAGGCATTGCTATAGGGAGAAAAATATTGCCAAGATGGGCTTTACTGTTACCTGCTACATTCTCAGAGACAAATCATCTCCTCTTGAAACAGGTAATCCATTTCATAAAGATTGTGTTTCACTAGAACAGATTAGGTTTGAATGGCACAGTTTGATAATCTCCATATGAAATTAATGCAACAAAGGATACAAATTAGGCCCCAAGTTAAATTGTTTCAAATAGGCCATTGAGGGAGGCAGTGGAGGTTGTGAGGAGTGAGAAGGCACCAGAGCAGGGACACAGGGGCTTGCTCAGTCAAGTGCTGAATTACTTAGAACCCCCCCCCCCCCCCCCCCCCCATGTGTTCCTGCACTGAAACCTTTTCTACCAAAGGTAATTAAAATCTGCAGCAAGCACTTAACAAGATTAATTCCATCTTGATCTCCAAAACAAGGGGGGTTGTCAACATATGTGCCTCAGGATCTCAAAATATGTTTGAGCTAGAAGGCACTGCACTCTAATAAATTCCCAGGTTTTCTAAAATAACTCAAGCAATGAGCTTCAAAGTAAACAAGACAGTCATGAAGAGGGTACAACAACAACACCTTTTCCCCCTCAGGAGATTGAAAAGATTTGGCATGGGTCCCCAGATCCTCAAAAAGTTTTACAGCTGCACCTTTGAGAGCATCCTGACCGGTTGCATCACCGTCTAGTATGGCAACTGCTCGGCATCTGACCGTAAGGCGCTCCAGAGGGTAGTGCGTACGGCCCAGTACATCACTGGGAACAAGCTTTCTGCCATCCAAGACGGTAGGCTGTCATCGTAAATAAGAATTTGTTCGTAACTGACTTGCCTAGTTAAATAAAGGTTTAAAAAATATATATATAATTAAAACTGTACTGGAGCGCCAAGTCTAGGACCAAAAGGCTCATTAACAGCTTCTACCCCCAAGCCATAAGACTGCTGAACATTTAATCGAATCGCCACCCGGACTATTTACATCGACAATTCCCCCCACCCCTGATTTGTTTTTCCACTGCTGCTACGCGCTGTCTATTATCTATGCCCCCTGTATATAGCCTCGTTATTGTTATTTTATTGTGTTACTTTTCATCATTTTCTTACTTCACTTTATTGAACTGTATTGTTGGTTAAGGGCTTGTAGTAAGCATTTCACAGTAAGGTCTACTACACCTGTTGTATTCGGCGCATGTTACAAATAAAATTTGATTTGATTGGAAACAGTATATCAAGGCTTATACGATGCTAAGTTTCAAAGTGTAACCTGCAACTTGTGTTTACTCGTAAACATAAATATATCACCACACAGAACATTTGCTGTACACACACGTTATGTGCACATCGCATGCTGAACGGTCTCTTTTAGGCCATATACCAATCATGGGCTCATGGGCTCTCCGCATGAGTCAGTTTTTTCCAAACAGTATTCATTGCCATGTTAATCTTAGTTTATCAGTCAGAGCGTTAAGGTACCGGCCACCATGTTGTTATTCAGTGCCCAGGGCAGTCAGAGCGTTAAGGTACCGGCCACCATGTTGTTATTCAGTGCCCAGGGCAGTCAGAGCATTAAGGTACCGGCCACCATGTTGTTATTCAGCGCCCAGGGCAGTCAGAGCGTTAAGGTACCGGCCACCATGTTGTTATTCAGCGCACAGGGCAGTCAGAGCGTTAAGGTACAGGCCACCATGTTGTTATTCAGCGCCCAGGGCAGTCAGAGCATGAAGGTACCGGCCACCATGTTGTTATTCAGCACCCAGGGCAGTCAGAGCGTTAAGGTACCGGCCACCATGTTGTTATTCAGCGCCCAGGGCAGTCAGAGCGTTAAGGTACAGGCCACCATGTTGTTATTCAGCGCCCAGGGCAGTCAGAGCGTTAAGGTACCGGCCACCATGTTGTTATTCAGCGCCCAGGGCAGTCAGAGCGTTAAGGTACCGGCCACCATGTTGTTATTCAGCGCCCAGGGCAGTCAGAGCGTTAAGGTACAGGCCACCATGTTGTTATTCAGCGCCCAGGGCAGTCAGAGCGTTAAGGTACCGGCCACCATGTTGTTATTCAGCGCCCAGGGCAGTCAGAGCGTTAAGGTACCGGCCACCATGTTGTTATTCAGCGCCCAGGGCAGTCAGAGCGTTAAGGTACCGGCCACCATGTTGTTATTCAGCGCACAGGGCCACCATGTTGTTATTCAGTGCCCAGGGCAGTCAGAGCGTTAAGGTACCGGCCACCATGTTGTTATTCAGCGCCCAGGGCAGTCAGAGCGTTAAGGTACCGGCCACCATGTTGTTATTCAGCGCCCAGGGCAGTCAGAGCGTTAAGGTACCGGCCACCATGTTGTTATTCAGCGCACAGGGCAGTCAGAGCGTTAAGGTACTGGCCACCATGTTGTTATTCAGCGCCCAGGGCAGTCAGAGCGTTAAGGTACCGGCCACCATGTTGTTATTGAGCACCCAGGGCAGTCAGAGCGTTAAGGTACCGGCCACCATGTTGTTATTCAGCGCCCAGGGGAGTCAGAGAGAGAAAGATGACGTCAGCCTGGCCGGAGCCATCTTTAAAACCAAACAGACTCTGGCTCTTCCACATGACTGTTGTAGAAAAACAAAACTGGTAGTTCTACCAGTAACAGGTCCTGGGGGCTTAAGCCACACAAATCCCCCAGATTCAAATGTCACGGGGCTTACCTTCTCTGCTGTTCTGCTTTGCCCCCTAGGCCATCCTTAGAGTGAACTACCTCTGTTGAACCAATCTATTAATCAGTTATGTTTGATGATTGAGCCGTTGACAGAAAGTTGAACTGGATCAGGTGTTACCTGGCTGTAAATTGAGAGAGGGGGTTGAAGGACAGGAGTTCTGTACAGTCATCCCTCTGGCGCTCGACAACATGCTCTCCACAGGTTCTTGTCACCACTCTTGTCATGACAGTAACAAATTACTTTTGCCTGTCCTTTTTGGTTTGACTTTGACTTGGAATGACTGACCTTCATATATTAAAGTAATGATGGACTGTCATTTCTTTTCGCTTTTTTGAGCTGCTCTTTACATAATATGGACTTGGTCTTTTACCACTATCTTCTATATACCACCCTTACTCTACCTTGTCACAACACAACTGATTGTCTCAAATGCATTAAGAAGGAAAGAAATTCCACAAATAAACTTTTAAGAAGGCACACCTGTTAATTGAAATACATTCCAGGTGACTACCTCATGAAGCTGGTTGAGAGAATGCCAAGAGTGTACAAAGCTGTCATCAAGGCAAAGGGTGGCTACTTTGAAGAATCTCAAATATAAAATATATTTTGAGTCGTTTAAGACATTTTTGCTTACTACATGATTCCATACGTGTTATTTCATAGTTTTGATGTCTTCACTATTATTCTACAATGTAGAAAATAGTACAAATAAAGAAAAACCCTGGAATGAGTAGATGTGTCCAAACCTTTGACAGGTACTAGATATAAACAAGGTATTTCTGTTTATTATTTTCAATTTAAAAAAATGTCAATCCTGTTTTCACTTTGTCATTATGGGGTATTGTGTGCAGATTGATGAGGAACATTTTTCATTTAATCCATTTTAGAATAAGGCTGTTACATACAGTACATCTCTGATTTTGACAATATCAGATTTTCTAAAACTTACTTTGAAATAAAATCAGAATAATCCTCATTATAATAGTACATTGCAGTATTAATCATACTTTATATGTTTATATTTTACAAACATACATTTGAATTATTAGCTCATTATTATTAATTATTATTATTTCATCATATTATTATTAGTTCTCAAAATCTGTACTAGACAAGCCAGTTTAAAATCTATAGGTTTACCAAACGGTTAATTGATGACCAATTAAGAACAGTCGGATTAAGTAATAGTAAAATGTATTTTAACCATTGAGAAGAGAATCATATCAAAAGTTAAGTGAGCATTACATTGTGAAAGGCAAGTACTTTATATAAACATACAGTTGAAGTCGGATGTTTACATACACCTTAGCCAAATACATTTAAACTCAGTTTCACAATTCCTGACATTTAATCCTAGTAAAAATTCCCTGTTTTAGGTCAGTTAGGATCACTACTTTATTTTAAGAATGTGAAATGTCAGAATAATAATAGAGAGAATGAGTTATTTCATCTTTTATTTCTTTCATCACATTCCCAGTGGGTCAGAAGTTTACATTCACTCAATTAGTATTTGGTAGCATTGTCTTTAAATTGTTTAACTTGGATCAAACATTTTGGGTAGCCTTCCACAAGCTTCCCACAATAAATTGGGTGAATTTTGGCCCGTTCCTCCTGGCAGAGCTGGTGTAATTGAGTCGGGTTTGTAGGCCTCCTAGCTCGCACACGCTTTTTCAGTTCTGCCCACAAATTTTCTATAGGATTGAGGTCAGGGCTTTGTGATGGCCACTCCAATACCTTGACTTTGTTGTCCTTAGCAGCAAAGCACCCCCACAACATGATACTGCCACCCCTGTGCTTCACGGTTGGGATGGTGTTCTTTGGCTTGAAAGCCTCCCCCTTTTTCCTCCAAACATAACAATGGACATTATGGCCAAACAGTTCTATTTTCGTTTCATCAGACCAGAGGACATTTCTCCAAAAAGTACGATCTTTGTCTCCATGTGCAAACCATAGTCTGGTTTTTTATGGCGGTTCTGGAGCAGTGGCTTCTACCTTGCTGAGCAGTCTTTCAGGTTATGTCGATATAGGACTCGTTTTACTGTGGATATAGATGCTTTTGTACCGGTTTCCTCTAGCTTCTTCACAAGGTCCTTTGCTGTTGTTCTGGGATTGATTTGCACTTTTTGCACCAAAGTACGTTCATCTCTAGGAGACAGAATGCGTCTCCTTCCTGAGCAGTATGACAGCTGCGTGGTCCCATGGTGTTTTTACTTGCGTACTATTGTTTGTACAGATGAACGTGGTACCTTCAGGCATTTGAAAATTGCTCCCAAGGATGAACCAGACTTGTGGAGGTCTACAATTTCTTTCTGAGGTCTTGGCTGATTTCTTTTGATTTTCCCATGATGTCAAGCAAAGAGGCACTGAGTGTGAAGGTAGGCCTTGAAATACATCCACAGGTGCATCTCCAATTGACTCAAATGATGTCAATTAGCCTATCAGAAGCTTCTAAAGCCATGACATCATTTTCTGGAATTTTCCAAGCTGTTTAAAGGCACAGTCAACTTAGTGTATGTAAACATCTGACCCACTGGAATTGTGATACAGTGAATTATTCGTGAAATAATCTGTTTGTAAACAATTGTTGGAAAAATGACTTATGTCATACACAAAGTAGATGTCCTAACCGACTTGCCAAAACTATAGTTTGTTAACAAGAAATTTGTGGAGTGGTTGAAAAACGAGTTTTAATGACTCCAAACTAAGTGTATGTAAACTTCCAACTTCAACTGTATATTTCTAGATGAAACACTGATTAAGTTTAGTGAAGAAGTGACTGTATGATTTTGCATGTTGTGCTTAGTCAATTTAAAATGTGCTTAGAGTTTTGAAACAACTGCCTTTTTGATGATCTGGTTTGAGTTTTGTACTAAGAGTGGTGAAAATGTTACCACATACTTGTGAAAATTGCACCAAAGCAATAAAAAAAACTGTAATTTCTTGCTTTGAGGCGAAAGATAATAGGCTAGCTACCCTTGCCTAACATTGCATGTATGGATTCCCTTTCTACAGAATCCAGTACATTGGAATTTGAAAGGGATTAGTCAAATGTATTTAAAGCCTGGAAATGTGGGAAAGTACAGGCCAAAACAAAGTGGTTCAAAAACTACTCCAGAGAAAATACTTTTTGATGTAATGACAGCTCTTTCAACCCCTAGCACAAAAATGGTATCCGTAGATCCAGCTGCTTCATCTGTGGTTGAAAAATAGGGTCTTTAATGTTGGATTTCTGTGTCATCTCTTTGATATTCTTGATGTGCACTTTTCACTCAAATCTATCAGGTTTTATCTTGCTTTTTCTGCTATATATCTCCAGCTTTTGCTTTAAAGATTAAATGGCTAATTGAATATCAACCTGCTTTCTTTCTCACAAAGATTTCTGTTTTGTTTGAATTTGGATCTGTAGCGAATGCTGGTGAACAGAAAGAGGACTATTACAACATCTTTACCTCTAAAGTCAAACATAGCTGGGTCAGAGGATTAACAGGCTAAGGTTTTCCGATGCTTTCAATTGTTATAAAGCTACACTACAGTGAATAATTAGCATATAAAACTGATGATGAAGTAATTAATACCTTCATACCTAAAGTGTAGTAAGTAAAGTAGTATTAAAGTAATAAACTATTATTGGTTGTAAACATCTTTCACTACATTTTGGAAAGTCCGCTGTCTTTGGAGACTGAGTAAAATGAATCAGCAAAAGGGTCCACAGTCCCAGACTTATTCGAGGCAAGACAACATTGCAAAGTTGGAGATCCATACTCTTTGGCAGCTTGGCAGATGCATAGGTGATTGCAGGTCTGTGAGCAAGCCCAAACCATCCCCATGAGAGACACAATGTTTATAATTCAAAATCCAATAATCAAGGTACTGTAGTGTTCCAGTGCAATAACTATAAATTGGACTAGACTCCTAAATTAATGTGGGATTTGATCTGGCCTCATATTAAAGAGAGGCAAGTTCAACATTTAATGATTTTCCAGTTTGCCTGTTTAAAAAAAAAAAAACATATACATTTAAACACAATCCATAATTAAACGGGATCATTGTCTGCATCCATTGCATTAGCTTGTGATGTTATACAAACAGTTGGATTAATGAAACGCTTCGGACCATTGTGCACTTGTTGCACATTGGGAGAAAAGCGTAATTGGGTATCTATAAACATAGCCAGAAGATGTTTTGCTGTCAATTCTTTCTCTAGAGGGGGGGACCAGATTTGTTTCTTTCCCATGCTACAGACGGCTATATTGGTCCGCTAATACAGGACTAGTAAAGGTCCAGTGCACTACTTTTGTAAAGAAAAAAACATGTTTTATTGTGATTTTTCAGTGGGTGCTGCAGCATCCTCAGAACCCCTACTTTCCCACGGCTATGTCTATAAATCTCACCTCATTAAACACACAATTTTCAAAAGTTATCATTTGTTTATTTTCTGGGTTTGCTTTCTGATTGTAAGCCTGCAGGCGGAGAAAACATAAGTACGGTTGATTCCAGAGGCATCATTAGCTGACAAACCAACAAATAATTGCAGCTTTGGGTGAGCATAATCATTAGTGATGCCTGACAGCTGCCTGAATCCTAGCAGACAGGCCGATGTATTTATGAATAATTTCTCCACCTCTCTAGCTACCAGCGAGTAACATTTAGGGATATAACAGGTACCAAACCAACAGCACAACACAGCACAGCACAGCACAACACAGCAGCATGCATGGCAGACTACACAGTGAATGCCACAGACTGAACAATAGAGGCTGGGAGTAATTAGCCCAAGAGAAACAATATGATGGGCCTAACTACAATAAAGATACAACCTGCCTTGTTGCTTTAATAGATAGCACCAATAACCCATTTTTATAGATTACCTTAATATTATGATGGAGGACTTAAAGGGGACCAAACACAGAGATCTGGAACCTTGAGGAGGATGAGTTCTGAAAAAAAGTTGAACTCTACAGAGAACAATAACATTGATTCCGACACAGACTCTTCGCAGAGGCAGCGCTAACCTGCCATCGACCACTGGCCGCTCGCACACTCAATCAGATTAACTAGTGAAGCAATCATCGATTGGAGGCTCTGCTGCTGGCTGACACAGGGCCGGCCATTAAGTGGATCCTCATCTCCCATGGACACAGCACAGAGAGAATGTCAGGGTCACTGTGTTCTCCTTCCGCTCTGTTCCACGGCCTTGTCACAGAGCCTATTCACTGGGAGACTAATCACTCCACCACTGGCCCCTGGAGGAGATGTGACCTAGGCCTCCTGCTTCATGGGACCTTCAATATCATGTCCTCAAGGCCCAGTCAGGGGACAGCATGCCTTGTGTCATATCATCAATGCTGCTTCTCCACAACGGAACACAGAGACAGAAGCAGGATTAGTATCAAGGCTATGATGGTGTAATTAATGCACCATGTTTCATTAAAATGTCACTCTGCTGTCCTGCTCAATGCCTTATATAGCCTACTCAGAGCATGAGATGATAAAATGCAGGTAATCAATATATCATTATGTTACAGTCACTTAAGACCCTCAAAATAAGTAATAAAAACTCACCAGCAATGTAATGATTTCAACCCATGAAAGATTCACTGTGTAGGTATGTTGACTGCCCCTAGATATAACTAGTTTTATTCTATGAATCCATAGAAACGCAAGTTTATTTTTATTCACCCTGATAGCAAGGGCAATGTCACAAGATGTCTCAAAAGATGTCAAGGCGAGAACATTCTCTTTCATCAAATAAAAGATGTGAGCATCGGTACAGTGGCTCAGATATGACATGATATGCTGTAATTCATTATTCCCTGTGAAACCTTATTATTTAGCTCTGTGGATAGCAAATGCTTTCCAGTGCATACTAAATATTGCTACTAAATTACTGGGTATTCATTATTATTCTTTCCCTCCTAAACAAAAATATTTTTTTTCCTAGCCATTGTGCTTGCTCTTTGTGGTTTTAGGCGGAGTATCTGTATGAGCACTTTGTGACAATTGATGGTGTAAAAAGGGCTTTATAAATATATTTGATTGATTTAGTATTGTACTATTTTATGTGCATCTTTTAGAACTAACAAAGCTACATTTGCTAGGATTTGCATAATATGTAATTTGTAATCTATAACACAATAAAAAAAACGGCATTATCTTGCAATCTTGTATAGTATGTGGAGTTAGAGACTATTAGAGATAAAGTTTTTAATGTTCATGTTCAACTATCTCAACTACACTGCTCAAAAAAATAAAGGGAACACTTAAACAACACAATGTAACTCCAAGTCAATCACACTTCTGTGAAATCAAACTGTCCACTTAGGAAGCAACACTGATTGACAATAAATTTCACATGCTGTTGTGCAAATGGAATGACAACAGGTTGAAATCATAGGCAATTAGCAAGACACCCCCAATAAAGGAGTGGTTCGGCAGGTGGTGACCACAGACCACTTCTCAGTTCTTATGCTTCCTGGCTGATGTTTTGATCTTTCACTCTAGTGGTAACATGAGACGGAGTCTACAACCCACACAAGTGGCTCAGGTAGTGCAGCTCATCCAGGATGGCACATCAATGCGAGCTGTGGCAAGAAGGTTTGCTGT
Source organism: Salmo salar (assembly GCF_965601325.2). Classification (NCBI taxonomy): domain Eukaryota; kingdom Metazoa; phylum Chordata; class Actinopteri; order Salmoniformes; family Salmonidae; genus Salmo; species Salmo salar. Next base: position 138,254,543 of record NC_138299.1, read on the forward strand.
GTCTGTCAGCGTAGTGTCCAGAGCATGGAGGCGCTACCAGGAGACAGGCCAGTACATCAGGAGATGTGGAGGAGGCCGTAGGAGGGCAACAACCCAGCAGCAGGACCGCTACCTCCGCCTTTGTGCAAGGAGGAGCAGGAGAAGCACTGCCAGAGCCCTGCAAAATGACCTCCAGCAGGCCACAAATGTGCATGTGTCTGCTCAAACGGTCAGAAACAGACTCCATGAGGGTGGTATGAGGGCCCGACGTCCACAGGTGGGGGTTGTGCTTACAGCCTAACACCGTGCAGGACGTTTGGCATTTGCCAGAGAACACCAAGATTGGCAAATTCGCCACTGGTGCCCTGTGCTCTTCACAGATGAAAGCAGGTTCACACTGAGCACGTGACAGACGTGACAGAGTCTGGAGACGCCGTGGAGAACGTTCTGCTGCCTGCAACATCCTCCAGCATGGCCGGTTTGGCGGTGGGTCAGTCATGGTGTGGGGTGGCATTTCTATGGGGGGCCGCACAGCCCTCCATGTGCTCGCCAGAGGTAGCCTGACTGCCATTAGGTACCGAGATGAGATCCTCAGACCCCTTGTGAGACCATATGCTGGTGCGGTTGGCCCTGGGTTCCTCCTAATGCAAGACAATGCTAGACCTCATGTGGCTGGAGTGTGTCAGCAGTTCCTGCAAGAGGAAGGCATTGATGCTATGGACCGGCCCGCCCGTTCCCCAGACCTGAATCCAATTGAGCAGATCTGGGACATCATGTCTTGCTCCATCCACCAACGCCACATTGCACCACAGACTGTCCAGGTGTTGGCGGATGCTTTAGTCCAGGTCTGGGAGGAGATCCCTCAGGAGACCGCCCGCCACCTCACCAGGAGCATGCCCAGGCATTGTAGGGAGGTCATACAGGCACGTGGAGGCCACACACACTACTGAGCCTCATTTTGACTTGTTTTAAGGACATTACATCAAAGTTGGATCAGCCTGTAGTGTGGATTTCCACTTTAATTTTGAGTGTGACTCCAAATCCAGACCTCCATGGGTTGATAAATTGGATTTCCATTGATTATTTTTGTGTGATTTTGTTATCAGCACATTCAACTATGTAAAGAAAAAAGTATTTAATAAGATTATTTCTTTCATTCAGATCTAGGATGTGTTGTTTAAGTGTTCCCTTTATTTTTTTGAGCAGTATATATATGTTGGCCATCACTTCTTTCAGATGTTCAGTCTTGGGAGTTATTTGCTTTAGCCTTGCCTACCCTAGCTAGTTTATGGGTCTCCTGAGATCCCAGCTCAAGTGCCAATTATTCCAATCTGTTTTTGTTTGGTAATTGAATGCCGAAGTCTAAGGCTTTGTCACCATTCTGACCCAATCATTCTCACCCGTGTGGGAAAGAAAAATAGTTATCTTTTTCTTCCTGTGCAGTCAGGCATATCACTCTCACAGAATATTGCTTTGTGGTTCAGTCCTAATGAAATTGCATTTAGTTTTTCACAACCAGTGCATGCAGTACATCCTTACAAAACCATTGTACTTGAAATCCTTCCCCGGTTAGATACATTTTCACCCCCACAAATCGGCTTTTTACCCAAGCTTGACCACTCAGTGAGAGCACAGTGAGAACTAAGTTCACAATGTCTGGTTTGTCAAATGCAAACTCCATAATCTCACTCACTTCTGATTCTCAGTCCCACCTCTGAATGTCTAGCAGCATTAGAAATGATGCTCTGCTCGTCTGATCAGAGCACAACCTCATGAAATTGGTGCTTTGGTGGAGTCACTGGCAGAGGCTTCAAGGTACGATATGAAGCTCAACAGACACAGAAATAAACTCTGAGTCACAGAAACCATCTAAAACCCACTGCCATCTCAGTTAACTGCAGCAGCAGCACACCTCAGCCTTGTACAAATTACCTCGACTAGTTTATTTAGCAAATAATTTCTTAACTCTATTTCTTGAACTGCATTGTTGGTTAAGGGCTTGTAAGTAAGCATTTAACAGTAAGGTCTACACCTGTTGTATTCGGCGCATGTGACAAATACAATTTGATTTGAAAACAAGTAAAGCAAGCAGCAGCACAGTCTGAGTCTAATGGGAGTATTGACTGTATAGTACTACCTACCCAAACATAAGTACTGACAGCTCACATATTCTCCAAACTTTTAAGATACCTCTGTCCTCATTTTAATCAACACAGGATTAAAGTTTAACACCTGACGTTGCACAATGCTGAGCCTCTAATCAGGACGTTAGTGAGGCGCTAGTTTGAACACCTACTGTCTCTCTCTGCCATCAGCAACAGAAATCAGGATTCAGTATGGGAGGAGCGATGTAATCTAGACATCATGTATTTTACTTTTTTGTAATTTAGCAGACACTCTTATCCAGAGCGACATAGAGCAGACATTGGCAGATTTTTTACATAGCGGGCTCGGGGATTTCAACAAGCAATCTTTCGGTTACTGGCCCAACGCTCTTAACTTCTAGACTACCTGCCGCACTCATCATGCATTTTATTTCAGTCATTAGCATTAGAAACTTGGGTGGCACATAAAACAGCACCTTAGCTATGAGGAGTCACAATAGAAACTGGCTGCAGTGGAGACTTTAGTGCTAGCCCACACCCCACCCTTTTCACATCCAGCCTGGCCTCAGAGCCATACGAAACATACTATACTTGTTTCTGAGCAGCTCCAAGATGTATGATATCTACTTATGGTCTAGTTACTTTAGACAGAAACAAAAGTAGGGAGGTTGGTCGGAGAGGATGCGTGGGTGTAATCCACGACAGTCTAGCAATCCAAAGCTTGCAAATTCCACTGGTATTTTATTCAAACGATCTCTTGCAATGCAAAGAGGTAATGTAAAATAACAGTGCGCTGCAGTTATGAATTTAAACTATGAAGAGCCACCTTGAACCTTCCCACTGGGCAAAAACTGGTTGAATCAACGTTGTTTCCACATCATCTCAACCAAAAAATTCAATGTGATGATGTTGAATCATCGTGGAAAACGTATTGATAGGGGACATTCTTGTTTTAGAACCTAAATCCAATGACATGGTGACACATTTTTTTTTATTTCACGTTGAATTCACATTAGTTGACAACTCAACCAAATGTCAATCAAAACTAGCCGTTGGAATGACATCTGTGCCCAGTGGATTATTTTGGCCACTGTGTATGCTTATATTTGTCTTATTTCACACATGTACAAGTGTGTATTTATTTCAAAATGTGTTTTTTGCATATCCCACTCTCCCTGAGAGCCTCTGAGCAGTGGCGGTTCTAGACCATTTCAACTGGGGGGGCCAAGCTGGGGCCAGTTGTACTGTTAGAGGGTCCAGTTACATTAACAACGATGTTAAAAAAAAGAATGATAGCAAAAATTTGTAATGTAAAAATGATTTCATAAAATTGTTGTCACAGGGGCACTGCCCCCCCCCCCCCCCCCCCCCCCCCAGGGTTAAGTGCCTTGCTCAAGGCCACATCAACAGATTTTTCAAATTGTTGGCTCAGAGATTCTAACTAGCAACTTTTTCGTTACTGGACCAACACTCTAACCGCTAGTCTCTCTCTCTCTCTCTGTGTGTGTGTGTGTGTGTGTGTGTGTGTGTGTGTGTGTGTGTGTGTGTGTGTGTGTGTGTGTGTGTGTGTGTGTGTGTGTGTGTGTGTGTGTGTGTAATGCAGTGCGGAGTGGGATCCACAAGATAGTGGTAGATCCTGGGCGGAGTTGCTGTAAAATCCTACCCTACAGAGCTTCCCGTCGTCGCTCACTCGATGCGCTCCCAGATTTGTTTGCCAAGGCAAGTGAGAGAGCACATGTTATACAGCAGTAACTGAACACAGTTAGTGAATATTTAACCCTGAAGTTTACGGAAAGAAGTTAACTGATCGATAATAGCGAACATATTATCGAACTTTAGGAACAGCACGGCAAGGATATCTGGCATTCGCCAGGATGCATTTTTCCAGCTGTCTGTGTGCCCTCCTCGTCGCGCTTGTCTACCAAGGTACTGTAGCTTATCATGCATCATCTCTTACATTGTTTAAAAGAAAACTGACACATTTTCTCAACATTTTTAACAAACACATAATGGGAACTGCATGGTGCTGATGAGTTTGTAGACGATACATCTGAAGTGAAAATACTTGTCATTCGATTAGCAATATTGATTTACACTGAGGTTTGTGAATACAGAGTTATAGCTAGTTTTAGTCATGGTTAGAATGTTATTTTTCCGCTCTACCATTATTGCGCATAGCATAACTACTGCGTAACTACAAGTTGTATAGCGCATTAAGTGTGTACAACCTCTGGCCACACTTCGTGGGAGTGTTGAATAGGTTTCGCCAGGTGATAGTCATGCGCTCTCAATTTGGGAGCGCTGTCCTCTCATTTTATTTCAATAATTACAACAGTAACCCGACTTTTCACAATAATTTGTGTGATAAACGTGTGTGGTAAACGTTCATTCCCAAACATATACATTACGCACTCAAACGCACACACGTACCAGTGTTTTCCCACGAGGCAGGAACGCCTTGCAGATTAAAGTTTGGCTTTTTTACATTCTGTAAATGTCTTTAAAGAAAGCTTTTTTCCCCCAATCTAACAAATATGCACCATGTGTTTAAGCATTCAGACTCAACATTTAACCAAACTGCAGTGGAGCTCTGAATAGTCCTTTGGGAGAGGGAAAAACCTGTCCTCAGAGCATTTCGTATTATTTTTTACGTAAATCAGACACTCCAGTATGATATGTAAATCAGAGACACTCCATTTAGTATGATATGTTATGTTTCGTATGGTATGTATTAATTTATGGATGTCCATCACCCATTTCATATGATATGTTACAAATTACAATTAATATTATATGTTACGAATTTGCAAAATGAATGATTTGTTATGAATTCTAGCTAGGTGGCGTTAGCTAGGCTAGGGGTTAGGTTTAAGATTAGGAGTTAGGTTAGATCAAAATCAAATCAAATGTTATTTGTTACATGCGCCGAGGGGTTAGGTTTAGAGGAAGAATTAGCTAAAAGGGTTAAGGTTAGGGGAAGGGTTAATTAACATGCTAAGTAGTTGCAAAGTAGCTAAAAAGTAGTAAGTAGTTGAAAAGTTGCTAATTAGCAAAAAATTAAGTTGTCCGTGATGAGATTCATACTCGCAACCTTTGGGTTGCTAGACGTTTGCGTTACATGCCCGACCAACTAACCCCCCTTTGTTTTTGTCTTAAGCAACCATCTGTCTTATGTAACCATACCAAACATAACAAACCATACTAAATGGCGTGTCTCAGAATTACGTACAGAATAATACAAAATGCTCTGAGACCTGGTTGGGAAGGGAGGTGGGTGATCTGACTTAGGTCCTCCTCTGTCTGACACTGTCACTTGACATGCCTGTCATTGTAAATTACAGTGTGCCTCACTTGTCACTGTCACCCGCTCTCAGGCGTTTTTACTTGAACTGGTTGGGAAAAAGAGCCTCCCCTATAATAATAGCATGTCACGTGTTAACAGTTTTTCTAGTTGGACTGTGTGTTGTAGTTCTGTTGCCAATTGCCGCTGGTTTTAAAACAGTGGAATTTGAAGGCGTTTAGGGTGGGGCTGTAATTTAGGTTTATAGCCCTCCATACCAACATTTGATGAGTAAACATGATGCTGGCAGACAGGCCGTCAGTCCTCCATAAATGGTGAAACCTTGTGTCTGTTTGCTTGTTCTATGGAGGATTGATGGAGACTTTTCAATGTGCTGGTTACTCATTACAACTTCATTACAACTTCATATGCAGTGTCATTTTAAGAAGCACTAGGCAACCATCTAGTTATTCATCTTCATCAAATCACAAAATGCCTTATTCTAAACACCACATATTTCATCTATCACTCATACCCCCTTGTAAATGTTGAATTGGAGGTTTTAAACTAAGTGTTCAGTTTGAAGGTAGTTTTCAGAATAGACACCATCAGTCAGTAATTAGATACACTTTTTATCTTTTATTCCAAAAATTCTCCTCTGACAAGCGGTTCAGGCCAATCATGACCAAAACCTCACGCAACCGGAACAGTTTCTTTCCCCTGGCTGTGGTCCTCGCCAACCGGCCATTGGGCCCATAGAGACTAAAGGACTATGCACTCTGTGCTGCACACGGGATCAAGCCATCTCTGAACTGTACACAAAATAACTGCACTATACTGCATTGCACTCTGTTCATCTCTCAGCATTTAGATATATTCATACTGATACTGTACATTTGTACATCCACTGTATATCAACTGTATACCATTCATATATTTGTTTACCGACTGCACATTCTCTTATATGTTTATCCTCAATCTATCTAGTTGTATATAATGTACCATATGTAAACTTTGTGTAAACTCCACTGTCGGTATTCTGTCTCTAAATGTTATCTATCACTAGCAGCACCATATCACCAAGTCACATTCTGAGTATGTGTAAACGTACTTGGTGAATAAAGGTGATTCTGATTCCATTGTTTTAGAGGGAAGTGGAGGTTGTTAAACGCAGTTCCTCCGGCTCAAACACTGAGAGCTGTGACCCTCGGCCTAGACCAGATAGTGCTGGAAAAACAGGGCCCTGAAAGACTTTTAGAACAAATAGTCTGCATAGATGCATTTGTTTTTTTGTTCCCTGCCCCCCCCCCCGAATAGACAACACTCAGTGTCACACCTGGTATTACTCGTCAAGCAAGTAGGGCTCTTCATTTGCTAATGGACTAATCTGGCCCCTGTTTGCGTGGGGACGACAAGGTTTCATTGTCTGAGTGAAACCTCATTGAAATATATTCATCCACTTTCTCACTCTCCGTAACCAGCTTTTGTCCTGACATGATAGATAAATGTTCAGTTGATTGGTGTAGAGAAAGACTGGAGTGATTTATATTCTCAGTTTGCACTTGGGATTTTGCGCATGTTAATTTGTGTGACTGTGCACGTCACGTCTTGTTTAGAGGCGGGTTTGTCTAGATGTTTGTGGTTGTTCTATCTCCCATTGACTCCTTATACAATGTGGCCCTTCATGCAAAATGTAGTTTCATGGATGGAAAGCACAATAACATGAAACTCTTCATCCTTAATCGTAGTATATGATCCAGATCCTATTTACAAAGGAGAGTGTATGTGGGTGGGGCAAGACAGTGATATCAGATAATGCAATTGTAATATCATTTTTAACTTGATGTCCTACAGTTAAATAAAGGTTAAATACATTTTTTTTTAAATGCCGATGACAAGTTTTATGACAGTGTTACAGGGCGGTGACATGTTAGAATATAAATAAAGTGCTACTGCCATGCTGAAAATGCCACACTTAGCTCTGAGGAGAGCGGGTGTCACTCTGGATGACATCATCATTTTGTGTGCTCTACACTTGCATTTATGGGTCTTCAATCTGTAAATCATTCCCGTAGTATCTTTACAGAAAATGTCACCATCCTACATCATAATACTGCAAATATGGATGTTTTTAATGAGTTATTTGTGCATTGCATGACAGTATCAACAGTTTGGTATACAAGACTATATCTTTATTCCTATGAGTGACTTTCTCTCCTTTTCTGAATTCATTTCCTACCCCTCATTTAGATATGAATTACTGAAAATGGCCTCAATCACACATCATACCCAATAAACATACCACTTTTATCCAGCTTTGCAAATTTTCAACTCACACTTACAGCTCTTAATTTCCTTCAAAGCCACTGTGGGACAGTCAGTGTTGTGTTTGAACTGACATTTTATGTATGTCATAGGAAATTGCAATGAGCAACGTGTTAGAGTTTAAATGGTCTCATTCTTTGAGGGTATCTCTTGCTTTTCTCAGTCTTTCCGCTATATCATTGAAGTGCTAGAAAACATCTGGTGGAAAAAGAAAAGAACTTGTATATTTCGATAAGGGGCATCATATTTTTGGCAATCTGGGAGTGGGAGGACATATTCATTCTAGTAAACCAACATTGTGGCTATTGTGGCTCTGCCTCTTTATAATTTAATCCAGATTAGGGTCACAGAGACTAATTTAGTTTTAATCCACTTTGAGGCCTCTCGAGAAAAGGGGTGAGTGAAAGATGGAACTGTCACGACTCCCGCCGAAGTCGGCTCCTCTCCTTGTTTGGGCGGCGCTCTGTGGTCGACGTCACCGGTCTTCTAGCCATCGCCACTCCACTTTTCATTTTCCATTTGTTTTGTCTTGTTTTCCCGCACACCTGGTTTACATCCCCTCATCACTCTACGTGTATATTATCCTCTGTTCCCCCCATGTCTGTGTATGTAATTGTTTGTTACGTTTATTGTGTGACGCGGCAGGCTGGTTTTTTCCGGGTATTGTTTTGAACCCGTGGTATTGTATTGTTGTACATTATTTGTGTGACCAGTGCACTATTCGCTTTTGCCTTTGGCTAGAGTGATGTGACGCTGTTTACATTACATTACATTACATTTACAGTTAAATAAAGGTGAAATAAATAAAATAAATAAATAGAAAATTTAAGTCATTTAGCAGACGCTCTTATCCAGAGCGACTTACAAATTGGTGCATTCACCTTATGATATCCAGTGGAACAACCACTTTACAATAGTGCATCTAAATCTTTTAAGGGGGGGGGGTTAAAAGGATTACTTTATCCTATCCTAGGTATTCCTTAAAGAGGTGGGGTTTCAGGTGTCTCCGGAAGGTGGTGATTGACTCCGCTGTCCTGGCGTCGTGAGGGAGCTTGTTCCACCATTGGGGTGCCAGAGCAGCGAACAGTTTTGACTGGGCTGAGCGGGAACTGTGCTTCCTCAGAGGTAGGGGGGCCAGCAGGACAGAGGTGGATGAACGCAGTGCCCTTGTTTGGGTGTAGGGCCTGATCAGAGCCTGAAGGTATGGAGGTGCCGTTCCCTTCACAGCTCCGTAGGCAATCACTGTCATTCACAATCACGCTGTTGCGTCCGACTGATTTGCTTCTGCCAATTAAAGTGTGCCTGTTCACTCATCTCTGCTCTCCTGCACCTGACTCCAGTTGACCAGTTGCACACCGTCTGACAGGAACCTATCCTTTTACCCAAATGCTGTGGATGAGGGTGAGCTAGCCAATAGGTCAGGGTTCCCCAACTGGCGGCCCATGGGCCGAATTTGGCCAGCAGGTGGTTTTTATTTAATTGGAAGGACAGTGTGTACAGAGACAGTTGACTAGGTGGAGGGTCCAGGATCCTACTGAGGGGCCTGTAGTGGTTGCAATGGCCCTGCTCTCTGTGTGTTCTCAGTCTTTAGTAGGACCAAAATTCAGTGTTTTTATGTCTACATATCATTACGATAACTGCCAATATTTACCTAGCTATTTGAAGTGGAGCTTTCCCGTTACAGCTAATATCACAGGTGAGAGGGAGAGCATACAGCTCCATGAATGAAAACTCTATAAATCATCCCTACACTCTTAGGAAAAAGGGTTCCAAAAGGGTTCTTCGGCTGAACCCTTTTTGGTTATGTGGAAAGGGTTCTATATTGAACCTAAAAGGATTCTTCCTGGAACCAAAAAGGTTTCTTCAAAGTGATATCTTATGGGTACAGCCGAAGAACCCTTTAAGGTTGTAGATTGCACCTTTTTTTCTAGGAGTGTACATGAGTGAGAATAGGCTGTGATATGCACACATCTAGCATACTAGATTCATTCACTCTGGTTCAATCTCTGATTTCTCCCCTGAAATGTTCAATTCTCAGTATTCACTTAGTTTAGAGAAAAGTATCGTCACTTTCTGTTAAGAGCCAGAATAACAACCTATCCCTCAACGTAACCAAGACTAAGGAGATCATTGTGGACTACAGGAAAAGGAGGACCGAGCACGCCCCCATTCTCATCGACGGGGCTGTAGTGAAGCAGGTTGAGAGCTTCAAGTTCCTTGGTGTCCACATCAACAACAAACTAGAATGGTCCAAACACACCAAGACAGTCGTGATGAGGGCACGACAAAGCCTATTCCCCCTCTGGAAACTAAAAAGATTTGGCATGGGTCCTGAGATCCTCAAAAGGTTCTACAGCTGCAACACTGAGAGCATCCTGACTGGTTCCATCACTGCCTGGTACGGCAACTGCTCTCCCTCCGACCGCAAGGCACTACAGAGGGTAGTGCGTACGGCCCAGTACATCACTGGGGCTAAGCTGCCTGCCATCCAGGACCTCTACACCAGGCGGTGTCAGAGGAAGGCCCAAAAAATTGTCAAAGACCCCAGCCACCCCAGTCGTAGACTGTTCTCTCTACTACCGCATTGCAAGCGGTACCGGAGTGCCAAGTCTAGGACAAAAGGGCTTCTCAACAGTTTTTACCCCCAAGCCATAAGACTCCTGAACAGGTAACCAAATGGTTACCCGGACTATTTGCGTTGTGTGCCCCCCCCACCCCAACCCCTCCTTTTACGCTGCTGCTACTCTCTGTTTATCATATATGCATTGTCACTTTAACTATACATTCATGTACATACTACCTCAATTGCTCCCGCACAGTGGCTAAACGGGCTATCTGCATTGTGTCCCACCCACCAACTCCTCTTTTACGCTACTGCTACTCTCTGTTCATCATATATGCATAGTCACTTTAACCATATCTACATGTACATACTACCTCAATAAGCCTGACTAACCGGTGTCTGTATGTAGCCTCCCTACTTTTATAGCCTCGCTACTTTTATAGCCTGTCTTTTTACTGTTGTTTTATTTCTTTACCTACCTATTGTTCACCTAATACCTTTTTTGCACTATTGGTTAGAACCTGTAAGTAAGCATTTCACTGAAAGGTCTACACCTGTTGTATTCAGCGCGCGTGACAAATAAACTTTGATTTGATTTGATTCTCCGACATTATCTGTAGTGAGAAAATGTTTCAGCGCTACAGAGCTATAGTCAGGCAGCAATGAGAACATTTAAGCCAACACAGAAAACAGTGTATTTCCGCAATGTAAAAAAAGAGTATTCACAGTGACTGGACACACACAGCTATAAGATGTACAGCTTTGCTTAAAGAAAATGAAAGGGCTTGTGTGGCCAGTGTAATCAGTCTCAAACAATGACTCACTGGTGACAAAAACATTTTGTCTGCCTGTGATAGTTTTACACATGAGGGTATCAGTAAAACAGCCAAGAGAGTCTCAATTACACTAGCTAGTATGATTAGCTCATCCCAGTTTTAGAAAGGAGCGGGAGATTCGTTCTGTTTCAACATTCGTGATTGAGATTTCCCCTTAATCCCACCCTTATCCAGAAAACTCACAACTCTGCTTGTATTGTCACTGGTTAGACAGGTTATAAAGGCCTGGGTGGGGTTTTATTAGACAGCTTAAGATATATGACATGTTTTACATATAGATTACATTTCCAGTCACTCATTCCTGTGTGAAAGCCAAAATGTAAAAATGTTGGAGAATGGCACAGAACACCCTGGTATTTCATTGAATGGAGATGCCAGCCTTCGAGTCCGTATATGTATTCTACTCCCCATTATCCCTCAGCAATCTTTCTTCATCATAGCACTCCTGCTATTCACACACCAAAAAATATATTTATTTGTTATATGAAGGGAGTAACTACATTTTAGAGAAAGCCTTTAATAACAGGAGTGAGATGACACTGTGCAACAGCACTCTCTCCCTAGTCCCGTATGCCGAAATGCACCTATTGAAATGCATGAGGGTATCTTTGGTTTTGGGGAAAGCCTACAGCGCACTGGAAACGGCTCTGCCCCTGTTTTGGGACAATTAAGTGAGGTTGTTTCTCTGTTTTGTTATTCACATTATCCCCCTGCTTTCTCTGGTTTCCTGCGGACTCCCCCTGACAGTATTGATGCTGACTTCTCCTGCCGTCTCCTCTCTTTGTCATGAAGATGGAACAGCCCACCCCCCTGGGAGGGCATTGAGTGTCTTCCCCCTGTTCTCCCACCTCTCATATGCACAAGGCAATCCAAGCCTACTGGGGGAAAGTAGGTCTGGTCCATATGAAAGCTAATGACATGGCCCATAGTGAATGACACAACAATCTTAGTTGAAATATTCCTTGGAAAGCTTTTTACTAGGTGTGATTTAATTAGAATAGTTCATTAGCTATACCATTAGCTGTGTGCATGAAGAGGAAGGGGAGGTGTTCCCAACCTCTTTGTTCTCAGAACTCATAGAAGAAAATGTATCTTGTCTTGTTTTCGTCACATTGCCTGATGGAATCTGAAAAGGGAAAAAGCCGAAATATTGTGTCCCGTTATTGAGAGCCTATTAAGAGCTCTCAGTAAGAGAGCTCCCAAGCACTAGGAACTCAACCAGACCCACTAAATTTCAGTGGGGAAACTGCCAAAATGTACACACCCATAAAGTGATTATATTGCCACCTATTTACATGGAGTCAGGGCTGAAGCACGTGGTACTATTGCGTCACACCTATTTTTGACTCTCTCTGCAATCCAGAGCGGTCTATTGAGATGACAATGTCATTGTCCAAAAGATGAAGCAGAAATAAGAAGCAGTGGGCAATAAAATGTCATGCAATTTTCACTTTCCCATTCACTTTTAAATCGCTTTTTGGTCAGAAACAGTCCATCAATAGTTACTGGTCTCTATTCATTCAAACTTTATTTTGCAATTTTCAGCCATGAAAACACAATGTCATATTTAGTGTAGCTCCATGAAGTATCCTGCCCCACGGATCCAAACATAAGTGTTTTGTGTCTGCGTTTGACCTCAGTAGTCCCCCATTCTAGCCTTTATAAAAGCTAGTTCTTTGTGCACTGTTGATGTCCCTCATCTATCCTTCTGAGAAGGCGGCACACTACGGAGCCCGGAGCTATCTATGATTACATGCTGCTTCAGATGAACTTGCAGGAGTTCTCATTCAAACCCAGTGAGTGCCTCACTTTCAACAAGGGACAGACACTCAGTCACTGCATATCTCTGCTTTCTGGAGATTAAAACGCCTGTCATTTTTGCATGCCAGGGTATATAAACTCGTAAAAATACAGAATATCATATTCAACCCTTTTTCTTCAGCCCACTCACATGTCAAGAGTGCAGGGTGTACTCTTCCTTAGTTGCTTTGAAGTATTCTTCAAGGTCCTAAACATGTTGCTCAGGAAGTTTCAAATGCATGCTTCCTCTCATGCGTTGGATTCCTGGCTGTAAATCCCAGGTGGTAAAGGACTTTGTAAGAGAGTGGTATTTATGCTGATACTTATCTGGCGGTGGAGCTCTCGCTGCATGGAATTCAAAGCCTTGTATTAGCCTTGGATGTATGGAGTGCCTTCACCTGATGTGTACATGAAAAATCCAGAACCAAGGCTTTTGTGATAATTTGTAACAATACATTTTAGTTAATCTTTTATATATTCTAAACATAAATCTGAATGATTATTTTTACCATATGATAAAAGTACATTAAAAGGTGTCTGGTGAGGTTGAGAACTAGACATATTTACTGGTCAGTCACTGGTTGATTCTGGCCTTAAGGGCGTGATACTCATAAAACTGCATGGTGAACGACCACTGCAATTGACTGTTTATATAGAAGGTATATACAGTACAGTGTATTTTTTTAATTAAATCTAAGTACTCAGAATTCTTCTCACCAGCTCTATTATCTTAGATGTTGAACCACTTCACTTTCAATTAAGTAAAATGATGCTCTAGTAAATGTGTCACTGTGTGGATGCCGTTGATAATGAATGCCAAGTGAAACTGTGAGGTGTTTCATTAGCTAGTTGCTACTGTGCAGTAGCTGTATTCTAACCCTTCCATTGTCAGACATTAGTGGGTAGGTGAAAAGCCTCTTGTGCACCATTTAGATGGAGAACCTAATTTTCTAATGGGACCCATCTTGAGAGGTCAAGTAGCCCCATGTTCCTGCAGAGAATTCTGAAAAGTACTTTAACTCCAATCAGAGCTGTTAAACCAGGGTTTCCCAAACTCGGTCCTTGGGACCCCAAGGGATGTACGTTTTGGTTTTTAGCTCTACATAGCTGATTCAAATAATCAACTAATTATCAAACTAATCATCAAGCTTATCTATGCATTATCACTTCACCCCTACCTACTTGTACAAATTACCTCGACTAACCCATACCCCCGCACATTGACTCGGTACAGGTACCCCCTGTAAATAGCCTCGTTATTGTTATTGTTATTGTGTTACTTTTTATTTAAAAAATTATCTTTTCTTTATTTATTATTATTTATTTTCTTGACTCTATTTCTTGAACTGCATTCTTGGTTAAGGGTTTGTAAGTAAGCATTTCACAGTAAGGTCTACACCTGTTGTATTTGGTGAATGTGACAAATAACATTTGATTTGATTTGAAAAGCTTTGATAATTTGAATTAGCTTTGTAGTGTTAGGGCAAAAACCAAATGTGCACTCTTTGGGGTCCCCAGGACCGAGTTTGGGAAACGCTGTGTTAAGCAGTGAGACAGCTTAAGACGGATCACAGGAATTTGCAATGAAACACTAGAATCTGTTCTACAATGATGAGTCTTTTGCTTTAGAAACACCTTTCATGTTAGAGAGAAGGAATAATGTTTTCTAAAGGAATCACAAACTAATTCAGCTGCATAGTTCCGTGTCAAATAAATGCTGCATTATTCGAAGTGCCAGCCCAGTATATGAGAGCGAAGCAGTTGTAAAATAAACTTCCAGGTGTTTCATTTTGAGTAATGGAGGTGCCATAACCCATTATGAATGTGTTTACATTCTCACCTGCAGTAGATACGAGGAGAGGATTTCTCTTCTCCTAATGTAATGATAGTGATTTCATTTAAATCCTCCGGGTTATGCAATAAGAGATTCTCACAATGGAAAATGCATAACAATTGGCTAGTCATATTAGTTTATATGTTGTAGGGATGAATGGGTATAGCATTCCCCTCTCTCTCTGAGGAAATCTCTGGATTACCTGTCCCATGCTCCAGACCTTGCCATTGTGTTTTTGCCTATAAACAGATCTGACACAGGCAGTGCATCACAGTGGAGAGCATCACTACCCCTGTCTGCCATTACATGCACATTTACCCAGACAGTAATGTCTCCAGATGGCCTCGCCAGTAATTGGATCGCTTTGTCACCCTTTGGCACCAGACAGTACTTTTCCGGGTTCTCATATACATTCTTTATTGATGTTCATGCTTCGTACAGTGTTGTCTCATATTGTGATCCCCACACAGAATGTTGCTGTTGCTTGTTCTTTTGTCCGTGTGGACTGTTGAGAGGCTGTTGTTATGTACGTACGGAATGTTCTAGGGCAGGTTTTTCATTTGACTATTCAAAGTGTGAGGATCCAGCCCAAGAGCTCTCCAAGCCAACAGACTCTTTAATCAGGAGATGTTTGCTGGATTCATTCTGTTGGAATGATATGAGTCATACAGCTGAAATGTTGCTTATCGACAGGCACCTGTGAAGTTATCGTGTCTTTCTGCTGCTGGTGATAGTGAAGGCAAATCAGCTCATTATCAGGAACATCGGCAAACCTCCTGTTCAAAAGCACCAATGTTGGAATATGTTCTGTACAGACAGACAGGTGGGGATACTAGTGACAGATGCATGGCGCCAGGCTAAATGGTTTTAAGCACTTATGTTGATCTATAGCTGCTCTCGTGTGATGATGGAAGGAGAAAATGTAATGGCCATTGAATAATTTGTAGTAAAACTAATGAAAATATGTTACACCTGAGAATGAATGCTCATAAACGAGGGACACCTAAGTGAATGGTAATACTCGATGTGAGGTGACAGTTCGAACAATTGATTGATTTGAAAAGTAAATACAAGTGTTCATCTTCTCTCCTTTGTTTCTGAAGAACGTAATAATCTTACCAGAACATAACCTTTTTAAACAAGTCATGTTCTCTACCCCACTCTGTGTATAAAATGTAAATCCCTGTGTTTTCAAGCCTTTAAAAAAGGGAACATTTGTCAGCAGTAGGCAGTGAACTTAAATAAGCAATTTTGTCTTGTAATTGTGAGGGGAAGTGGGGCTGAAGTATGCAATTTTCTCGAAGTGCTTGAATGACATTTGAATGTATGCAATTTCTCACATGTTTGTGACAATGCCACGTTTTATAATAATGGGTCAAAAGCATACTTATATTATAATTTTTCACACGCCCACATTTGCATATTTACTGTATGTAGTAGACTTACCATTTTATGCTTACTGTAATCCCGCCAAAATCCCTGCACAGAAATGTTTATTACATACTTAGTGGAATACAGCCTCTTGAGGATTTAATCACATCTTATGAAGGTTGATAGTAAATTCATTATCATTTCTGTACAGTTGTCTGTTGGGGAACAGCTTTGCATTGCACACTTTAATTGACTGAAAGCTTACTTAAATTGAAAAATACATCTGCATATTATGATTATGTTGGGAGAGCGCTCGAGCACTGCAGTGTGGTGGTTAGAAAACGACAGGTATTAAAACCTACTGCCTCCCGAGCTTTACAGGCTGCATCCTGCTCAACCAGTTTGACAAATACTTTCTTTTTTCTTTTTAAATGGTATAATTGTAAGTGTCGCTCTTTGCCAGCGAGGCCAGGCGTGGAGACAGTGATAACAGTGTAGTAGTAGTTGTGGTAATAGTTGAGTTCAGCAGGGCATTGGGTTTTCAACTCATGCTGTCCTGGAGGCATCCATGTTAGTCACTGGACTGTGTGCTCAGTCCGTTATTGGACCAGCACAGCGTTCCCTCTCTCCCTTTCTCCTTAATCTCTGTGTTAATCTCTCTGAGGGAGTGGAGAGGGGACATCACTGCACTCTATTCTAGATCCATGGCTCAACATTGACCTCAGGGTCAACAGGCAGAACCTTTGGGAGCCTAGCCCAGAACCCTAGAATGGGGGGTGCCAAAGAGTGTGCCAAGTCCCACACAAAAGCTTTCTCTGTTTTGTTCTGCACATTGTCTGTTACTTCCCGGTCCACTTTATTTAGATAGTGTATCTGTAGATGCTCTACCGACTGTCCACAGAATATCAGTAATATTTTTACTAACTACTAACCCTAGCTCTAACCCTAACCTTGACCCTTATTCTAACTCTAAACTGAACCCTAGTCCTAACCTTAACCCTTACCCTAACCCTTAAGGTTTAGACCTTACCCTAACTGTAATCTTAGCAAGCAGATGCTTATCAACAGATAGTCATAATATCAACAAACTATCTGTAGAGCATCTATCTGTAGAGCATCTAAAGATGCAAAATCTACGTTATACAAATAAAGTGTGACCTACTTCCCTTGTTATACATTTACTAAAGCAGAGTAAACGATATTATTTCTGCAAGGAAGACACTCAAGACACGACATCTTCCTTTTGGAATTGATAGCAACAGTAACTAGAAGCGTGATATCCCCCTCATAAATCAAATCAAATATTATTGGTCACATGCACCGAATACAACAGGTGTAGACTTTACAGTGGAAAATAAGGGAAAGCCGCACACTCTAAGAGCTCAGATGCAAAAATGTAATAACCAACGTTTCGACAGCAAAGCTGTCTTCATCAGGGTAGACTTTACAGTGAAATGCTTACTTACGAGGCCTTTTCCAACAATGCAGAGTTAAAAAGTAAGATAAATAATTGCTAAATAAAAAAGGAAATCGTAACTATATAGAGACTATATACAAGGAGTACCAGTACTGAGTCAATGTGCAGGGGTACGATGTAGTTGAGGTAATTGAGGTAAGTCAGTATGTACATATAGGTATGTGGTAGAGTGACTAGGCAATCAGGATGTATCATAAACAGGATATATAATAAACAATGTAGCAGCAGTGTATGTGAAGAGTCTGAAAGTGTGTGTGTGTGTGTGTGTGTGTGTGTGTGTGTGTGTGTGTGTGTGTGTGTGTGTGTGTGTGTGTGTGTGTGTGTGTGTGTGTGTGTGTGTGTGTGTCTGTGTGTGTGTGTGTGTGTGTGTGTGTGTGTGTGTGTGTGTGTGTGTGTGTGTGTGTGTGTCGTCAATATGTGTGTGTGTAGGTAGCCATTGGATGAACTGTTCAGCAGTCTTATGGCTTTGGGGTAGAAGCTGTTCAGGAGCTCTTTGGTCCCAGACTTGGCACTCAGTGCAGTAGCAGAGAGAACAACCTATGACTTGGGTGGCTGGAGTCTCTGACATAGCCTTAGACTTTGGACACATTTTCAACCTGTCACAGCAGTTCTTCAAAACATGTGACGTTGGTTGGTGGGTATAACATTTTAAAATACACAGACAGGATGCCCATGCAGGTATTTAATCATCTGTGTGTATTATCTGCATTCCGTGTGTTCATTCACGTTATCTGTGTTGCCTTCTGAGTGACCTCAAACCCCCAGTGTTTAGAATGTCAAGCAGAACACAAACTCTCCGAATTCACAGCTAATGCCCTCTTAATACCAACCAGGCTGCGGACCTTATTGGAATGGAAGACAGGCCTGGTCTGTTTCACAGTGAAGGGTTGAAAGGTCAGTTCTGTCATTAGATGTTCCACAACACAGTGCACTACTTACTGGGATCATGAGGAAGCATCAAGCACCGCTATGGCAATTACACAAGATGAAAGCCATTGCCGGCAGTCAGTTGAACAAATGGACATATTTGTATTAGCTTTTTTACAACATAATAAGACATACATTATTGATAGCGCAAAGTACAAACAAACAATGAAACTGTAGGTTCTGTTGAGTGAATACACCCATTAATCGTTCATTTTGCATCGGGGAAATGTCAGCTCCTGCTTCTTACACCATCTAATGAAGCACTTTCAGATCAATAGCTGGATGGTGTTTTGTTTACACATAAATATAAGTGATCAGCCTTGGGGTCGTATCACTTAACTCCCTCCACACACACCCCCATCCACACAGCCAGGGCAGGAGTGGGGCTGCAGCATGATCGAGGCTATAGAAAAGGTTTAGTTTACACTCAACATAGGTATTTTGTGGCACCAAGTGTGATCGGTATATCTACCGGAACAGCCTGCTACCATATGTAAATAGCATAAATACAAGGGGCCCCTCCAGCACCCATGGAATGCAAATGTTCTAAGCACCAGGTACTGGGAGAGAGAGAGAGAGAGAGAGAGAGAGCGAGGAAGGGGGTAGTAATGAGCCCTGCAGGGGATGCTTTAGGAGGAGACGTGGGCCTGTAACTGAAACGTACTAGATGTTTGAATGCAGGTTAAACACCAGTCATTCTTACACGAAAGGCAATGGGTTAAGAGCAGCCTATAGCTTTGGTTCTTCTCTGTATTAATCTGACTACTCCAAAGTGCCTTTCCTTGTCATTGTTGATATAATAGGCTAGCCACAAGGGTTTTGGGTGTCCAGACTTGCTTGTGAAGTGGTTTGTTACAGGGACATTGTTAGAAACCCCCAGGGCTACTAATGAAATTGAACTGAATGGTAAATTGAATGTCAAACGAACCCAGTCTGAGAGAGGACTGGGCCTAGAAATTGTGCTCATGCTCTGCTGCTTGTGTGCTAGCTTTGCCTCAGGCAGGGAATGACAGGATAAACATTTTATGGCTGGCCATATGCAACAAAAAACCAAACATGTGCTGTCTGATGCAATACCTGTTGAAGAGGTGTGTTGAGAGTAGGAACACTTTGATGTCAAGAATGTTGTCTTCGGGTGCCAAGACCATTTAGAAGTTGCCTTAATAACATTTTTGTCAGAGCGCAGTCATACCAAGCCTGTCAGAATGGACCAGTGTGCTATGTAATGATTTATCTGTAAGGAGGCTAATGTCTTTGTAAAGAATAGAAAGACCCTCACACTGTTTATGCTCCCAATTCACCGCTTTGTCTTTTCCATAGACATGGCGGAATCAATTCAATTTCTGCAGCAATTAGAAGAAACATGTTCTTCAAAGGTCACATGTCGACACAGCTGTTGAGCAGATGTTTAGTGAATAAGCTGGAAAGAAATAACACAGAGGTAAGAATGTCTGATTTGTCATCAAGTTCATTCAAAGTCAGACTCCAAAATGTGGTTCTGACTTGGTAATCAAGAAGCTCCATTAGCCCTCCCACACTGTTCTTTCACTCTGTAGTCTGACTAGTTCAAAGTTACATTAAGTGCTTTCGTAATATACAGTACGTAACCCATAGACTACTAGACTGAGGTAATCTCAGCTTCTGCGGAAGCAGCAGAATGAAGTCATTGCTAAAAATCTGGATGCAGTGAATTAGATTAGGAGTTAATGGACCACAGGGGAAGCAGTGTGGCTGTGCTTTGTTAATGGCCTGTGGCTTTAATGGCACACCGTTAATGGGAGATGTTGGTGGATCTTTGGGGTCAGTACTGTGAGCCTCTGTTGTGGTTTTTTCCTTGTCAATAATTATTGGCTCATTGCTGAAATTAGCATTCAGACAATTGCAGACCGAAGTTAACATCAGGAACATAGCACGCATGTTTCCGAGTAAGTTCTGCACCCCACCTAAGGGCACAGCTGATTTTATAGATGTGATCACTCCCTAGTTGTCTGATCACCTACGTCAATGTATGTGTATCAATAAGCTGAGGTTACCTTATAAGGTAACCTAGTACAGTAGCTTCTCTGAATTTATTAGAATTGTCCACTGTCTCACAAGATCAAAATATCAAAACCAGACAGTAGTTACATCTCTTTATCTAGTTTCGGTCTGACTCAGACCTAGCCTGCAAGCACACTCTCACAACAGCCAGGGCTTAACCACAAAGACTAATATAGATAGCTTGTGCAACATATAGTGGCAGAGTTTTTAGACACATAGCAACAATATCTTATTATAAGGCCTGCAGCAGAACATATGAATCTTAAGGTCCCCTTAATCAATAATGGGGAGGGTCTTTGGGATCCACCCCCTACACCTCCCATGATCTGGCCCTCCCTTGTCTAGAGAGACGTCCCTTAACCACCCCTCCCCTGGGGTCCCCTCCCCGGCCGCACCCTTCAAATACATCATTCACAACATAATGGATGTGATTTCAGAGTGCACTTATCCCGTAACCCAACAGAAGGCTGCTGTTTCTGAAAGCAGTTCCTGTACCCTCCCTGCTCATCCACAGAGATCATTTATTCGGTTTTTTAAGAGGCTTTACCGGAGCTTGCGTCGGGTTTGAGTGCATAGAAGAGGACATTTGAAAGGCTAATGATTCCCACAAAATCAATTTCAGGCCAACCATGCTGGTCTTTCTAATTTGGTGGCTTTTCTTTTTTCTTATAATGTGCTTTGGCTCTTCCTGTCTGTCTCGTCCACATACATGCATACATACATACATACGCGAACACACCCTCATTCACCCTAATGTCCTCTCTTTTGTACTGCAGTATGGCACATCAGTCCTTAGACATAATGGCATTGCACAGCATAGATATAGCTTTGTAGTGTCCCAAATTTGAACTCTGTCTGTATTCTTACATAAATCCAGCTATACTAATATAGGTAGCTGCCAAATTTCATTTGGAAGTGAACTTTCCCCTATAAAAAACAATTATCAAACACATTTTTTTTTTAAATGTTTTTTTAATTCAGCTTTATGGTAAGCATTTATTCCTAATTAATCTCAGCTCCAAGGTAAACAGCATCCCCAGATATTCCTCTTTCTAAGTGAGTGCTCTGCTCAAGCATGTGAACATTTTTAATTAAATAATTTCAGTTAATTGGAAGTTAGATATACAAGATTTTCTCTCTCGATTGCGCTGTCAGCAAGATTCAAAGCCTTCTTTAAATGAGCATAGGATAAATTGCAGGTTGCAAATGGAAAATGTAAGTATTAATCATTTACTGAAATGATCTGCCAATGCTTTCCTCGTTTCATCACTGTAAAATCAACTGAGCTATTTTAGGCATTTACTGTTGGCAATAAAGATCAGTAACATACATTTTTTATGTTCAGTGACTCCTGAGCTTGAATGCTATTGAGCTGGAACCTGTGTGAATATCAAGGCCTGTTTTCTTCTCTGTGACACTGGGATGTGGAAGGCTTCTCTCATGGGAGGGCAGGTGGAGGAAAATGAGGCACCTGTTCACAAACAATGCACAGACTGTTGGGTAATTTGTTTGCATCACCTGGCGATGGCTTAGGGCTCAGAGGAGACAAGAGACAGAGAGAGGCTTCATATTGTCTGCCTCTTTGGGTTTACTCTTCAAAATAAACTCTGGTGATGGAGAATCTAGAATAGACTTTTCAGCAGGTGTTGCTGGTGCCTGTGTTGTAGGGTGATAAAATAAATGTGTTAAAGGGCAATTCCACCGCTTTTCAACATGATTTTCATTATCTCCAGTACAATACCAGTGTCTCTGTCTACATATGTGAAAACGGCGCATTTCTACGCTTTGTAGAAAATAATATAAAGTAAAAAAGTTTTACCCGATGACATCATAAAAAGTTTAAACATTTGAAAACAGTAATTTTCAAACACTATGAGATTCGCAGTGATGTGAAGAGCAAGAAAACACCCTCCCTCTGGCTAGAAACTCGTTGCAGGTTTTGAAAATCACCGTTTTATTTTTACTTTTAATCCTACCTTTTGATGTCACAGACAAACGTTTTTTAGGACCTTTCTTGTTATCGTTTTAACCACAGTTCATAGAAACGCGCTGTTTTCACATACACTCTGTGGACACCACTTCAAATTAGTGGATTTGGCTATTTCAGCCACACCTGTTGCTGACAGTTGAATAAAATCGAGCACACAGCCATGCAATCTCAAAAGACAAACATTGTCAGTAGAATGGCCTGTACTGAAGAGCTCAGTGACTTTTAACGTGGCACCGTCACAGGCACTGTCAAATTTCTGCCCTGCTAGAGCTGTCCCGGTCAACTGTAAGTGATGTTATTGTGAAGTGGTAAAGTCTAGGGGCAACAACGGCTCAACCACAAAGTGGTAGGCAACACAAGCACACAGAATGGGACCGCCAAGTTCTGAAGTGTCAGCTAGACTGGTGTAAAGCTCGCCGCTATTGGACTCTGGAGAGGTGGAAATGCGTTCTCTGGAGTGGTGAATCATGCTTCACCATCTACCAGTCCGACGGATGAGTCTGGGTTTGGCGGATGCCAGAAGAACGCTACCTGCACGAATGCATAGTGCCAACTGTAAAGTTTGGTGGTGGAGGAATAATGATCTGGGACTGTTTTTCATGGTTCGGGCAAGGGCCCTTAGTTCCAGTGAAGGGATATCTTAACGCTACAGCATACAATGATATTCTAGATGATTCTGTGCTTCCAACTTTGTGACAACAGTTCCCTGTTTTAGCATGACAATGCCCCCGTGCACAAAGCGAGGTCCATTCAGAAATGGTTTTTCGAGATCGGTGTGGAAGAACTTGACTGGCCTGCACAGACCCCTGACCTCAACCCCATCGAACACCTTTGGGATGAATTGGAACGCCGACTGTGAGCCAGGCCTAATCGCCCAACATCAGTGCCCGACCTCAGTGACCTTTGTGGCTGAATGTAAGCAAGTCCCTGCAGCAATGTTCCAACATCTAGTGGAAAGCCTTCCCAGAAAAGTGGAGTCTGTTATAGCAGTGAAGGGGGTACCAACTCCATATTAATGCCCGTGATTTTGGAATGAGATGTTCGATGTGCAGGTGTCCACATACTTTTGGCCATGTAGTGTATGTAGACACTGGTATGGTGCTGGACATAATGAATGAGGTTGAAAAGTGGCTGAATTGCCCTTTAACCTTATTAGTGGAACCCTGTTGGGTGTCTTTTCAGGGCCACATCCTGGATAGTATTAGAATAGTATCATTATACACCGATCAAACAAAGCATAGGTAACTGTGTATCGTGCACCAACATTATTTATTGGCATTGAGCAGTTGAAAGACGTTTAGTTTCTAGTCCTTCATGGTTTTATGTCTTTCTTCTCCTTTGTTTCCTGAGTATTCCCTGCTACCACAAAGAGAGGGGAAATGGGGGACATGATCCTGTCTAGTGGCAAGTCTGCACAGGTACTGACTGAGTCTCCTCAGGATCTGTCTTGGACAGAGATGACAGGAGAGGGAATTTCAGTCATTAGATGACAATGGACGCGGGACAGGTGGGACTGCAGGCTAGGTATGGTATGAGCCCTTAAGACTTAAGGTTTTTGTATTTGTATTTATTATGGATCCCCATTGGCAGCAGCTACTCTTCCTGGGGTCCAGAAAAATTAAGGCAGTTATACATTTTAAAAACATTACAATACATTCATAAAAGATTTCACAACATATTAAGTGTGTGCCCTCATGCCTCTACTCTACAACCACATATCTATAACACAAAATCCATGTGTACATGTGTGTATATGTAACGGCTGTCGTTGAAATGAGACCAAGGTGCAGCGGAGGATGTGTTCATCTTGAAAGGTTTTAATGACCGAATGAACACTATACAAAAAAAGAAACCAAAAGAACGACCAGCAACAGTTCTGTCAGGAACAAACTCTAAACAGAAAACATTCACCCACAAACCCCAAAGGAAAAACAGGCTGCCTATGTATAACTCTCAATCAGCAACAACGATCTACACCTGTTCCTGATTGAGAGCCATACACGGCCGAAACAAAGAAAACCGCCAACATAGAAAAATAAACCTAGAACGCCCACCCATGTCACACCCTGGCCTAACCAAAAATAGAGAACAAAAAGCCCTCTCTATGGCCAGGGCGTTACAGTACCCCCCCCAAAGGTGCGGACTCCGGCCGCAAAACCTGACTCTAAAGGGGAGGGTCCGGGTGGGCCTTCCTACGGCGGCAGCTCTGGTGCGGGACGTGGACCCCGCTCCACCCTCGGCTTAGCCCACTTAGGTGGCATCCCTGGCTGCGCCGGAGGACTGGCGGGCGACCCTGGCTGCGCCCGGCTGGCGGGCGGCTCTGGCTGCGCCCGGCTGGCGGGCGGCTCTGGCTGCGCCCGGCTGGCGGGCGGCTCTGGCGGCTCCGGACTGGCGGGCGGCTCTGGCGGCTCCGGACTGGCGGGCGGCTCTGGCGGCTATGGCCCAGGATTCACCAGGCTGGGGAGACATGCAGGAGGCCTGGCTCTGGGCGCAGGCACAGGATTCACCAGGCTGGGGAGACCCACAGGAGGCCTGGTCCGAGGAGGAGGCACAGGATGTACCAGGATGGGGAGACCCACTGGAGGCCTGGTCCTGGGAGGAGGCACAGGATAGACCAGGCTGGAGAGACCCCCTGGAGGCCTGGTCCTGGGAGGAGGCACAGGATAGACCAGGCTGGAGAGACCCACTGGAGGCCTGGTCCGAGGAGGAGGCACAGGATAAACCGGGCTGTGGGGGAGCACTGGAGTTCTGGTGCGTAGGCTTGCCACCCATACTCCAGGCTGAATGCCCACTCTTGCCCGGCACGGGCGGAGCATAGGCATAGGACGAACTGAACCCTCCCAGCGCCCCGGAGACACAGTGCGCAGCGCCGGCGCAGGATAGCCTGGACCGAAACAGCGCACTGGAGACCAGACGCACTGAGCTGGCACAATCCGTCCTGGCTCGATGCCCACACTCGCATGGCACTTGCGGGGGACTGGTCTATAGCGCACCGGGCTCTGAGCGCGCACTGGATACACCGTGCGCTTCACAGCATAACACGGTGCCTGACCAGTACCACGCTGCTTCCGGTAAGCACAGGGAGTTGGCCCAGAATTAGATCCTGGCTCTGCCACACTCCACGTATGGCCCCCCAAAAATGTTTTGGGGGCTGCCTCTCGTGCCTGTTGCGCTCCCTTGCCTCATACCACCGCCTCTCAGCTTTCGCTGCCTCGATCTCCCACTGCGGGCGGCGATACTCCCCAGCTTGAGCCCATGGTCCCTTTCCGTCCTCCCACTGCCAAGAATCCTGAACCTTCTGCTCCTTCCTCTCACGCTGCTTGGTCCGTTGTCGGTGGGTGAATCTGTAACGGCTGTCGTTGAAATGAGACCAAGGTGCAGTGGAGGATGTGTTCATCTTGAAAGGTTTTAATGACCGAATGAACACTATACAAAAAAAGAAACCAAAAGAACGACC
Organism: Salmo salar; assembly: GCF_965601325.2. Lineage (NCBI taxonomy): Eukaryota > Metazoa > Chordata > Actinopteri > Salmoniformes > Salmonidae > Salmo > Salmo salar. The sequence goes on from NC_138299.1 coordinate 138,280,527, forward strand.
AGCAACAGTTCTGTCAGGTACAAACTCTAAACAGAAAACATTCACCCACAAACCCCAAAGGAAAAACAGGCTGCCTATGTATGACTCTCAATCAGCAACAACGATCTACACCTGTTCCTGATTGAGAGCCATACACGGCCGAAACAAAGAAAACCACCAACATAGAAAAAGAAACCTAGAACGCCCACCCATGTCACACCCTGGCCTAACCAAAAATAGAGAACAAAAAACCCTCTCTATGGCCAGGGCGTTACAGCATAGTGTGTATGTTATTGTCAGGGCTACTCTAAATAGCAGGAGGGTGAAGTCAAGCGCAGGAGACCGAGGTACGTGAAAACACACGTTTAATAAATAAGTCCACAAATGCCAACACAAGGCAGGGTAAACAACACTCCAAAAACAACAGGAACAAAATAATCCTGGAGAGAGTCGGGACGCAGCTCAGCAACCCTAATGCCCAAAATGACAACAGCAGATGAAGAACAAATCCCCAACCTACTAATAGGACGACATGAAAATAATCCCGCACAAACCCCAACAAAAACAGACAGACTAAATACCCCACTAACGACCTAACACAAAACAGGTGCTAACCAAGACAGACATAACCAAATGACACAGAAACAGAGATCGGTGGCAGCTAGTAGGCGCCGCCCGACCGGGGAGAGGCGCCACCTTCTGTTCACGTTGTGACAGTTATTGTGTGTTTGTATGCATGTGTCTGTGTTGCTTCACAGTCCCCGCTGTTCCATAAGGTGTATTTTTATCTGTTTTTTCAATCTAATTTTACTGCTAGCATGAATTACTTGATGTGGAATAGAGTTCCATGTAGTCATGGCTCTATGTAGTACTGTGCGCCTCCCATAGTCTGTTCTGGACTTGGGGACTGTGAAGAGACCTCTGGTGGCATGTCTTGTGGAGTATGCATGGGTGTCCAAGCTGTGTGCCAGTAATTCAAACAGACAGCTCATGTCAATACCTCTCACAAATACAGGTAGTGATGAAGTCAATCTCTCCACATTCAGCCAGGAGAGATTGACATGCATATTATTAATGTTAGCTCTCTGTGTAAAACCAAGGGCCAGCCGTGCTGCCCTGTTCTGAGCCATTTGCAATTTTCCTAAGTCCCTCTTTGTTGCACCTGACCACACGGCTGAACAGTAGTCCAGGTGCGACAAAACTAGGGCCTGTAGGACCTGCATTGTTGATAGTGCTGTTAAGAATGCAGAGCAGCACTTTATTATAGACAGACTTCTCCCCATCCTAGCTACTGTTGTATTAACCTCTATGGGCTAGGTGGGACGCTAGCGTGCCACCCGTGGTGCACTCCATCAACAGCAGGTGCATTTCAAGAGCGGCAAATTTGAATCCAAATAAATGTCAAAATTCAAATTTTTCAAACATACAACTATTTTACACCCTTTGAAAGATAAACATCTCCTTAATCTAACCACGTTTTACGATTTCAAAAAGGTTTTACGGTGAAAGCATAAATTTAGAGTATGTTAGGACAGTACATTTACAAGAGTTGTGTGTAATGTTTTGTCAATTCAAAGACAGGGTCACCAAAACCATAAAACCAGCTAAAATGATGCACTAACCTTTTACAATCTCCATCAGATGACACTCCTAGGACATTATGTTAGACAATGCATGCATTTTTAGTTCTATCAAGTTCATATTTATATCCAAAAACAGCGTTTTACTATGGCATTGATGTTGAGGAAATCGTTTCCCTCCAATAACCGGCAGTCAAGTCAGCGTCACAAATTAAATAATTAAAATTAGAAAACATTGGTAAAATATTATATTGTCATTTAAAGAATTATAGATTTACATCTCTTGAACGCAATCAACTTGCCAGATTTAAAAATAACCTTACTGGGAAATCACACTTTGCAATAATCTGAGCACTGCGCCCAGAAAAATACGCGTTGCGATACAGACTAGACGTCATGTTGGGGAGATCTAAAATCGAAAATACTATGTAAATAATCCATTACCTTTGATTCTCTTCATCAGATGTCACTTCCAGGTATCACAGGTCCATAACGAATGTAGTTTTGTTCAAAAAAGCTCATCATTTATGTCCAAAAATCTCCGTCTTGTTAGCACATGATCTAAGCCAGCCGGACTTCTCATCATGAACGAGGGGAAAAAATATATTTACGTTCGTTCAAACATGTCAAACGTTGTATAGCATAAATCATTAGGGCCTTTTTTAACCAGAACATGAATAATATTCAAGGTGGACGAATGCATACTCTTTTATAACGTATTGGAACGAGGGTACCCAACATGAACTCGCGCGCCAGGTGTCTAATGGGACATCATCGTTCCATGGCTCTTGTTCGGTCAGATCTCCCTCCAGAAGACTCAAAACACTTTGTAAAGGCTGGTGACATCTAGTGGAAGCAATAGGAAGTGCCAAAATATTCCTCAGCCCCTGTGTTTTTCAATGGGATAGGTTTAAAGGTAATACAACACATCAGGTATCCACTTCCTGTCAGAAAATGTCTCAGGGTTTTGCCTGCCAAATGAGTTCTGTTATACTCACAGACACCATTCAAACAGTTTTAGAAACTTTAGAGTGTTTTCTATCCATATATAATAAGTATATGCATATTCTAGTTACTGGGTAGGATTAGTAAGCAGATTAAATCGGGTAAATTTTTTTATCCAGACGTGCAAATGCTGCCCCCTAGCCCTAACAGGTTAATATGTTTTGACCATGTATCAGAACTCAGGATAAGACTCAGATGCAGACAGCTAGAGTCACAGATGTTTATTGACCCAAGCAGGGGGGAGGCAAAAGACAGGTCAAAGGCAGGCAGAGGTCCGTAATCCAGGGCAGAGTCAATAAGGTACAGAACAGCAGGCAGGCTCGGGGTCAGGTCAGGCAGAGGTTCGTAAACGGGTCAGAGTCAGGCAGCTACAGAACGGCAGGCAGGCTCGTGGTCAGGGCAGGCAGAAATGGTCAGAACCGGGGAAACTAGTAAACAGAACTTGAGAAAGCAGGGAAACGGGAAACACGCTGGTAAGACCTGACAAGACAAGACGAACTGGCAAGAGACAAACAGTTATAAATACACTGGGGATAATGAGGAAGATGGGCGACACCTGGAGGAGGTGGAGACAAACACAAAGACAGGTGAAACAGATCAGGGTGTGACACCATGACAGTTTACAATCCAGGGTTACTCCACGCAGCTTAGTCTCCTCAACTTGCTCTTTTTTCCACTTTATTCATTACAATATTTAGTTGAGTTTTAGGGTTTAGTGAATGATTTGTCCCAAATACAATGCTTTTGAAATATTTAGGACTAACTTATTCTCTTTGTTAAGTGTTGCTGTCATTTCAGTCGCTGTGGTAGCTGACGTGTATAGTGCTGAGTCATCCTCATACATAGACACACTAGCTTTACTCAAAGCCAGTGGCATGTCATTAGTAAAGATTGAAAAAAGTAAGGGGCCTAGACAGCTGCCCTGGGGAATTTCCTGGTTATACCTGGATTTTGTTGGAGAGGATTCCATTAAAGAACACTCTCTGTGTTCTGTTAGACAGGTAACTCTTTGTCCACAATATAGCAAGGGGAGTAAAGCCATAACACATACGTTTTTTTTTAGCAACAGACTATGATCGATAATGTCAAAAGCTGCACTGAAGTCTAACAAAACAGCCCCCACAATCTTTTTATCATCAATTTATCTCAGCCAATCATCAGTCAGTGCTGTGCTTGTTGAATGCCCTTCCCTATAAGCGTGCTGAAAGTCTGTTGTCAATTTGTTTACTGTAAAATAGCATTTTATCTCAAACACCATTTTTTCCCAAAAGTTTACTAAGGGTTGGTATTAGGCTGATTGGTTGGCTATTTGAGCCAGGTAAGGGGGCTTTACTATTCTTTGGTAGGGGAATAACTTTTGCTTCCATCCAGGCCTGAGGTCACGCTCTTTCTAGCAGGCTTAAATTGAAGATATGGAAAATAGGAGTGGCAATATCATTCGCTATTATCCTCAGTGTTTACTTATTTACATCAAGATCTCACCAGTCATCACAAACAGGCATAGCAGCTCAGGAGAAGTCCCTTTTCAGCTGAGGTAGAGAACTCAGTTTATATGCCCATTCTCCTCTGAGCTGCATGTTCAATATGTTTTGTAGTTTTCTGAAGTGACTGTCACTGTAACACAACCATTTTTTGGTGTGGCCAGTGAATAGAGTATTCACTATAGCTGCATCTTTCCTTTCTGGTATTTTCTTCTTCTGGTACAGGAACTCACAAGGACTGTGTTTCTTACAATGCCCTTCCTTGCATCATCAACAACATATTCTTTACTACTCGTCATAGAGGCTGCAAATTTGGCAGTTCTGTCAGTTGTTTTCAAAATGGGGCTGTAGGCCTAAGTGTTGCTACACTAGCTCTGTGTAGAAAATAAAGCCAATGTTGCAGATAGATTGCACTCTGCGCTTGGTATATTTACCTTTTATGAATTCACATGAACCCTCTGTGTTCATCCAGAGCCCACAGGCATTACAGTCACTACACAAGGTCATAGCCGCGGGAAGTAGTTTGGGGTTGGGGGTCCTGAAAAATAATTGTTGCCTGGGCTACAGACAGCTAGCTAATACAGGACTAGTAAAGGCACTACTTTTGTGAAAACATATCTTTTTGTATTTTTTTATTCTCCAGATTTTTCCTAGTCAGTGAAAGATGGCCAGATATTGATCTAATATATGATATCCATCTGGAGGTTTTGTCACCATACATGATTGACTCTAATATCTGGGGAATCTACAATAAGTCACATCTCCTATAGAGGACTGATTCATCATTGCACAGTTCAACAGAGCCCGGGGAAACACTTGTTTTGGTCTCAGTGTTAAAGAAACTACATGAACATTAAAATGTACCCTTTTCAATAAATAATTGATTGCAAAATATATAGCCTAGCTTTGAAAGTGAGAAAGAAACCTTGGGTTCCTCCTCATTTTTCTGCGTCTCAGAATCTCAGTACGAAATGTTTCAGTCATAATCCCCTCAGACATAGAATTGATGACCTGAATTGATAAAACCCCAGCTTAATTTAGTCCCCAATAGAATTCTATAATACTGCATGTAGATTACTGATAATTTACAAGATAAAGCAAATTTTCTCACACATTTCAAACAAACAAACATAGCTCAAAAACCAAGAACAAATGACAATTATAAGTTAACTTACTTTTAAACAGCACAACCTGACACCACATTCATGTCAATAGCAATTACACAAATTTGGTCTTCAGTTGTGTAAAGACACTAACTATCAAAAAAGGATTAACACTCAACACAATGAAAAACCCTAGAGTGTTTCATTGTAGTACATTTGATTAAATTACTCACTCAACATGTACCAAGTATAATATATTATACATAGAAATATTATTTACATATAAATAAATACAATTATCCAAAATGTGACCAATTTTCAGAAAGTATTTGAAAACCCACACAAAGTAGACGATTTGATTGACAACGATTCTTACTTCTGTAATAATGTAAAAATGTGAACAACTATTTCAGAATGTAGGTAACCTCTCTCAATAAGATTTAGTACAGACAAGGCCTGACACAAAATGTAGAAATAGCAGCCTACTGTGACAACAATTCAGTGAATGCAACATGTATTAGATAGAGGCAGATAAAGAGAGAAGACACAAAACACAACAGTTCAGAAACAATAAAATATTTGTAGGACAAAATATTTCACACTGTCACTTTAGTGTTTAGCCTACAACATGTCATGGAACTTCTGGAAGCACTGCCCCATCCTGCAAAGTGGCACAGAACACGTAGAGCACACAAAGGATGTTTCTACACATCTCCAACTCTGCCCTGCGTCCACTTCGGATGCAGACCACACACCCTCTCTATCGCCCTTCAAACTTCACCTGCTTTCAAATGAGTTACAACTCAGTCTACACACCATGGTGCCACAAGCTTGGCTCCCCTCTTCCTGCCACTGTAGCCATATCACAAAGTGAATGCACAAGCTGAATTTTGAATGACTTCAATGACCAGAGCCTGCAGTTTCTGGGAAGGGGCCTTTGCAGGGTCCCCGACACAATGTATGCATTTATGATGGCAATGTTGAGCATCCCCCAAAACACATACTTCCATAATTTTCTGCCTGTGTGTCCTACATTGTAATAGCTCCTCAGTTGGTCAAGATGGTCAACCCCTCCCATTTTCTTGTTGTAATTCATTACAAGCTCTAGAACAGATATACGTTCCTACCACTTTTAAAAACTACTCCAAAACCCCTGCCACTATCACTTATGGCCCAGGATGTGTGGTGTAAGGGTGAGGCACTCCATGGAAACGTAGGCTCCCCTCTCAGGTGTACTCTCCATCTTCCTCCTCTCCCTCTGCTCTGTACTCTCCCTCTGCTTCATACTCTCCCTCCTCCTCTCCATGTTTGTCTCCCTCCTCTTTATTCTCCTCTTCCTCTCTTCCTTCACTCTCCTCTCGCTCTACTCCTTCCTCCTTGCGCCACATCACTATCACTCCAATCATCTCTAACTCCTCTTCCTCCCTGCCTTTTGCTGCTGAGCCCTGACTTTCCACATCACTTCCCTCACTTTCACTGACCTAGAGGAACAGAGTAACAGAGGGAGAGGAGAGGAGCAACAAATAGGATATTTGTGGTCAGGAACAAAATCTCTCTCTCTCTCCCTCTCACACTATTTATCTCTTCCTTCCTCTTCCTTTTTCACAACCATACACATACTATCTTTCTAATAGGGTCTTTCCATAATTCTCTCTCGCTCTCACTCTCTCCCCTCCAATCAACTTTTCCTTTTTTGTCTGATAGACTAACTACAGTTTGCCAGTGTTAGCTGATTAGTTACTAAACTGGGACAGTTTCCAAATGAATTGCATCAGTAGAAACTGGACTAAACAAGCAACTTGTTAGCTATAAACAAATATCCAACTCATAATATGAACTCTGCACGGGCATCTACTACCCTAACACGACAGCTAAGCTGTCAAATAATAGGTAAACAAAGCAATGTATAGCCTATGAATATCTGCACCTAGCAAACATTACAAACTATAACCCAAGCCCAACAGATAAAAACAAATTACTCTAGCCTTCATTCCGGTGGCTAGTTAGCTGGTTGTCTGTATGGCTAGCTAGTGAAAGTGACAACTGAGTTTGACACTTCGTGAGCGCAGCCCTAATTTACCGCAACACACAACTGTTCTTGCCTGACAGACTATCTTGGGCAGTTTCCAAATGAATTACATCGGTAGAAAAAATACAAAACAACCAACTAGTTAGCTGACTATATACAGCTAAACACTGCAACTACTTCCATGAGACAGAAAGCAATCATTCGAGCTCTGCCGCTAATGTGCTCACCTGTACCAACCAAATTAACATGACAGGATTTGCTAATCGGAGTGTTATTGCCCAAGTTTCACAGCATCAAACATCGACAACACTAAACATATATCTGCTGTTTCCTTACTTCACTCACCTCATCACTTTTCAAAGTGCAAGGTCCAGATCCCAGAGCAATTTACTGTAGGAAGTGTAGACATTTCATACATTTTTTCTCTCTTTACTGGTCCCCCATGCAAATTGAACCCACAACCCTGGTGTTGCAAGCATCATGCTCTACCAACTGGGCCACACATCACCAACATAGATGCAGCTTATTTTACAGTGAACAGTCGTGTCCGCTTCTGCGCCGTTTTTAGTTAAAAAAACGTTGAAAAGTCCAATTACAGAATACCCTGTATCCAGTTTCTGGTTGGTGACAACAGCCACGCAGATACGACAACAGGTTGCTAGCAAGTAAATTTTGCGATAGTGACACAGATATTATTGTTAGAAAAACAAGGCCGTCCATGGCCGCTATAGTAATTTAAAGAAAGGCCATCGACGGCCGCTATGGTTCAGTTGCCTTTACCCTGTCGTGTCTAATCATTAACCTAGTTGGACTGGATCTAGTCTGCAGAACAACATATAGCTTGTCAAGGGACAGCATCAGGCAGAACAACATGTAGCTTGTCAGGGGACAGCATCAGGCAGAACAACATGTAGCTTGTCAGGGGACAGCATCAGGCAGAACAACATGTAGCTTGTCAGGGGACAGCATCAGGCAGAACAACATGTAGCTTGTCAGGGGACAGCATCAGGCAGAACAACATGTAGCTTGTCAAGGGACAGCATCAGGCAGAACAACATGTAGCTTGTCAGGGGACATCATCAGGCAGAACAACATGTAGCTTGTCAGGGGACTGTCACGTCCTGACCAGTAATAGGGGTTATTTGTTATTGTAGTTTGGTCAGGACGTGGCAGAGGGTATTTGTTTTATGTGGTTCGGGGTGGTGGTTTGTATAGTAGGGTATTTTATTTATGTATTCCGGGGGGTTTTGGGCACTGTTCTATGTTAGTGTATTTCTATGTTCTGTCTAGTCTTTTGTATTTCTATGTTTTGTTAATTGGGGTTGGACTCTCAATTGGAGGCAGGTGTTTTCTAGTTGCCTCTGATTGAGAGTCCTATATATAGGTATGTGTTTGTTGAGTACTTTGTGGGAGATTATGCTGTGTATAGCTTTGTGTCTTACCAGCCTGTGATTAGTCGTTATGTTTTCTTTGTGTTTGTTTTGGTTCTCCTTCTTATCCGTTTATAATAAAGAAGATGAGTGCACATTTCCCAGCTGCATTTTGGTCTAAATTCGACGACAACTGTTACAGGGACAGCAGCAGGCAGGACCACATGTAGCTTGTCAGGGGACAACATCAGGTAGGACAGCATGTAGCTTGTCAGGGGACAGCATCAGGTAGGACAACATGTAGCTTGTCAGGGGACAGCATCAGGCAGAACAACATGTAGCTTGTCAGGGGACAGCATCAGGCAGAACAACATGTAGCTTGTCAGGGGACAGCATCAGGCAAGAAGAATGGACACTAAGAGCACAACACAGATGGCCGGGTGCTCCCATGATATAGCGGCATGGTACGTTGAACAAAAAGGGCCCTGTGCGATAAGGTTGTTGTGCAAGTGTGCTGTCAGTCATCCATCAGCGAGATGATTACACCCCTTCCTCAGAGAGTGAGACAGACAGAGGGAGATAGAAAGAGAGAGTGAGATGTGCAGCTGTGTGTCACAAACCTGTTCAACTGGTTGCTCTATGCATGTCAAAAATGTTTCCTAAGAACAGGAATCAGTTGAATAACATTGACTTGGAATCATTGTGCAAATTAGCATATGAAACCCTGCCATTGTAACTGACTTACAATGAGCTTGATGAATCGGTGACTGAACCCCATTGAAACAGTATGGACAAGACAAACATACAGTAGCTCAGCTTTTATCCTCAGCCTCACATTCCAATCTAGTTACATTAGTTAGCTCATAGTACTGAACAGCTGTGAGGAAAAGGTAGGCTAGGCCAAACTGCTCTGTATTGTTTTGTTTCTTCAGATTCTAGATGAAAGAGTTTGTTAAATTACTGTTCTCTGTGCTCTCTCAAGAGACTCCAGGGATATGGGATTCAAAATTCCGTGGTGCTTGCTTAATAATTCACGAATACATGGAAGGAAAAGAAAACAGTCATGCAGAGTTAAGTTTCCTTTTATTTCTGCTGCCTATAAAAGTAGTGTACACTGTAGGAGTCTGGCCTTTCTGCAACCAGTATTGATCTAGTTAGAGTGGTTCTCCTAGCTGCTCTCTAACCCCTGCATTCCCAGCTATTTGCCATATTGCCTTTGTGGACATGCGCCACGGGATCACCATTCATTGCACAGCCCGTCAGTTTCACCACTTAATAAGTGTGGGCTTATTTTTTGTATCTCTCTCCGAAGAGGTGTGTGGCACAGAAAGAGAGAGAGATAGAGAGGAAGAGGAACAACAGAGAGAGGCAAAGGAGAGGAGTGCAGGCGGGGTGTGGTGGGGGGGAGCTGATTTCCCCAGTGAGTGCGTATCAGAGCTGTCTTCAGCTGTCTCTCCTCAGGGACAGAGCCACCTTAATCAGGAACATGAAAGTATCTCCCGTCCTGTGGTGCCGCTGCCTCTCTGTCTGTCTGTCTGTCTGTCCTGTCTGTCTCTCTCTCTCTCTCTCTCTTTTATTTGATTTCCCATTTCCACTGTATGCAGTATTAACTCATTTGAACCTGAGGATATGACTTTGATGATTTCACATCAGAACTGGTGATCTGAACTTATTAAAAGTCCAATGCAGCCATTTTTATTTTAATGTCAAATAATTTCTGGGTAACAATTAAGTAACATATTGTGAATGTTTTCAATTAAAATGATCAAAAAGAAACAAAAATAGCAATTTCTCATGCAATAATTTTGCTAGGACTGTCTGGGAGTTGTCTGAGTGGGAGGGGAAAACTGAAAATGAGCTGTTATTGGCAGAGAGGTTTGGAACTCTCTTTGTTATAGGTCTATTAACTAATTTACCTCATGGTGATGTCACCAGGCAGGCCAAAACTCTATCTCACCAAAACAGGCTGAAATTTCAGGTGGTCTTTTCAAACAGTTCTTACAATAAAAGGGCATTATCAGCATTTTCACAATTTCATAGTATTATTCCAACCTCATAGTGTGGAAATATATATAAAACACAGGAAATCAAATGTTTGACTGCAATGGGCATTTAAATCTTCAGAGGACATAACCATGTCATAATATACATTTACATTACATTTAAGTCATTTAGCAGACGCTCTTATTCAGAGCGACTTACAAATTGGTGCATTCACCTTATGATATCCAGTGGAACAACCACTTTACAATAGTGCATCTAAATCTTTTAGGGGGGGGGGGGGTTAGAAGGATTACTTTATCCTATCCTAGGTATTCCTTAAAGAGGTGGGGTTTCAGGTGTCTCCGGAAGGTGGTGATTGACTCCGCTGTCCTGGCGTCGTGAGGGAGCATGTTCCACCATTGGGGTGCCAGAGCAGCGAACAGTTTTGACTGGGCTGAGCGGGAACTGTGCTTCCTCAGAGGTAGGGGGGCCAGCAGGCCAGAGGTGGATGAACGCAGTGCCCTTGTTTGGGTGTAGGGCCTGATTAGAGCCTGAAGGTATGGAGGTGCCGTTCCCTTCACAGCTCCGTAGGCAATCACCATGGTCTTGTAGCGGATGCGAGCTTCAACTGGAAGCCAGTGGAGAGAGCGGAGGAGCGGGGTGACGTGAGAGAACTTGGGAAGGTTGAACACCAGACGGGCTGCGGCGTTCTGGATGAGTTGTAGGGGTTTAATGGCACAGGCAGGGAGCCCAGCCAACAGCGAGTTGCAGTAATCTAGACGGGAGATGACAAGTGCCTGGATTAGGACCTGCGCCGCTTCCTGTGTGAGGCAGGGTCGTACTCTGCGAATGTTGTAGAGCATGAACCTACAGGATCGGGTCACCGCCTTGATGTTAGTGGAGAACGACAGGGTGTTGTCCAGGATCACGCCAAGGTTCTTAGCACTCTGGGAGGAGGACACAAGGGAGTTGTCAACCGTGATGGCGAGATCATGGAACGGGCAGTCCTTCCCCGGGAGGAAGAGCAGCTCCGTCTTGCCGAGGTTCAGCTTGAGGTGGTGATCCGTCATCCACACTGATATGTCTGACAGACATGCAGAGATGCGATTCGCCGCCTGGTTATCAGAAGGGGGAAAGGAGAAGATTAATTGTGTGTCGTCTGCATAGCAATGATAGGAGAGACCATGTGAGGATATGACAGAGCCAAGTAACTTGGTGTATAGCGAGAATAGGAGAGGGCCTAGAACAGAGCCCTGGGGGACACCAGTGGTGAGAGCGCATGGTGTGGAGACAGATTCTCGCCACGCCACCTGGTAGGAGCGACCTGTCAGGTAGGACGCAATCCAAGCGTGGGCCGCGCCGGAGATGCCCAACTCGGAGAGGGTGGAGAGGAGGATCTGATGGTTCACAGTATCAAAGGCAGCAGATAGGTCTAGAAGGATGAGAGCAGAGGAGAGAGAGTTAGCTTTAGCAGTGCGGAGAGCCTCCGTGACACAGAGAAGAGCAGTCTCAGTTGAATGCCCAGTCTTGAAACCTGACTGATTAGGATCAAGAAGGACATTCTGAGAGAGATAGCAGGAGAGCTGGCCAAGGACGGCACGTTCAAGAGTTTTGGAGAGAAAAGAAAGAAGGGATACTGGTCTGTAGTTGTTGACATCGGAGGGAACGAGTGTAGGTTTTTTCAGAAGGGGTGCAACTCTCGCTCTCTTGAAGACGGAAGGGATGTAGCCAGCGGTCAAGGATGAGTTGATGAGCGAGGTGAGGTAGGGGAGAAGGTCTCCGGAAATGGTCTGGAGAAGAGAGGAGGGGATAGGGTCAAGTGGGCAGGTTGTTGGGCGGCCGGCCGTCACAATATAATAATATGTCATAACAGCTGACTTAACGTGACATAACTTGTCATAATATGGTCATAACACTGTCATGACACATATATCTAGACCTGTTGTGACATATTGTGTTTTTTTATGGCTGGTTATTACACCTACATAAGAGTGTCAAATACCACAAAACCTAACACACAAGGCAAAATATTCCATTACACCATAGCCTACTTGTCAACGGTATGTTTATGTTATTTTAACATTTTCTGAAATTGACCATCTTAAATTATCATTGTAATTGTGCACACACTGATGTCAGTCATGCACCTACCCCAATGCTCTGTTTCTGATGACTGGGAAGAATGCAGAAGCAGATTTTAGGAGCAGGACAAGACACCCTCTTTGTGACTGATGGCTCACATAAGGGCATGTACTGGAGGTCGACCGATTAATCGGCATGGCCGATTAATTAGGGCCGATTTCATGCTTTCATAACAATCGGTAATCAGTCTTTTTGGACTCCGATTATGGCCGATTACATTGCAATCCACGAGGAGACTGCATGGCAGGGTGACCACCTGTTACGCGAGTGCAGCATCAAAAAGACCTTGTGGCTGCAAGGAGCCAAGGTAAGTTGCTAGCTAGCATTGAAATTATCTTATAAAAACAATCAATCTTCACATAATCTGTCAGGGGTGCGTACTGGCGGCAGAGAAGTCAGACACAGGAGAGCAAAACTGTGTTTCCAACGGCTTAGTTTCATCATCAAAACCTACCAGATACAGAACAATGAAAATCAATGGGTACATAACCCGACGCACACCAGAACATAACGTGCACAAGCACTGACAACAAACAATTACGGACAAGGACATGGGGGGGAATAGAGGGTTAAATACACAACATGTAATTGATGGAATTGTAACCAATTGTGATGGAAGACAAGACAAAACCAATGGAAATGAAAAGTGGATCGTGATGGCTAGAAGGTCGGTGACGTCGACCGCCGCCCGAACAAGGAGAGGGACCGACTTCGGCGGAAGTCGTGACATAATCACTAGTTAACTACACATGGTTGATGATATTACTAGGTTAACTAGCTTGTTCTGCGTTGCATATAATCAATGCAGTGCCTGTTAATTTATCATCAAATCACAGCCTACTTCAACTTCAGCATTCGCAAAAAAAGCACAATTGTTGCAATAATGTACCTAACCATAAACATCAATGCCTTTCTTAAAATCAATACACAAGTATATTTTTTTAAACCTGCACATGTAGTTAAAAGATATTAATGTTAGTCGGCAATATTAACTAGGGAAATTGTGTCACTTCTCTTGCGTTCAGTGCAAGCAGAGTCAGGGTATATGCAACAGTTTGGGCCGCCGACTCGTTGCGAACTGTTGAAAGGCCATTTATTCCTAACAAAGACCGTAATTCATTTGCCAGAATTTTACATAATTATGGCATAACATTGAAGGTTGTGTAATGTAACAGTAATGTTTAGACTTAGGGTTGCCACCCATTCGATAAAATATGGAACGGTTCCATATTTCACTGAAAGAATAAACGTTTGGTTTTCGAAATGAGAGTTTCCGGATTTGACCATATTATTGGCCAAAGGCTCGTATTTCTGTGTGTTTATTATATTATAATTAAGTATATGATTTGATATTTGATAGAGCAGTCTGACTCAGCGGTGGTAGGCAGCAGCAGGCTTGTAAGGATTCATTCGAACAGCAGCTCTTAGCAATGCTGGGATGCACAGCGCTGTTTATGACTTCATGCCTATCAACTCCAGAGATTAGGCTGGCAGTACTAAAGTGCATATAAGGACATCAAATAGTCAAAGGTATATGAAATACAAATGGTATAGAGAGAAATAGTCCTATAATTCCTATAATAACTGCAACCTAAAACTTTGGGATAGCCCCCTTTTTAAACCTTTTTAGCCTAAAATGACATACCAAATCTAATTGCCTGTAGCTCAGGCCCTGAAGCAAGGATATGCATATTCTTGGTACCATTTGAAAGGGAACACTTTGAAGTTTGTGGAAATGCGAATTGAATGTAGGAGAATATAACACAATAGATCTGGTATAAGAAAATACAAAGGAAAAAACAAACGTTTTTTTTCTCCCACCATCTTTGAAATGCAAGAGAAAGGTCCCAGTTCTAGCCATCACACTGGTTGTAATTCCGATGGTGTCCACAAGATGGCAGTAGTGTATGTGCAAAGTTTCAGACGGATAACTTGAGAAATGAGCGAACTACATGATATTTAGTGTGAAGTCACCCAGGTACATTTTGGCAAATCGTGAAGGAGGCATTTGCATTCATAATACATTTTTCTCCAAGCATATCGTCAAATCTGTATACTTTGACTTTGATTTAGCTTTTCCAGTATTAGTAGCCATATTAGAAGTTCAACATTTGCAAAACAACCAGTTTTCATAACTTCATAACTCTGAAAATGTTTATAATTTTTGTCCAAAAGGAAAAGGCATGCTGTCGTACAAGGTTAGTAGCTACATTTTTTGACATATACAGGGTTTCCGGATACTCCCGTAAAGCCCAGCTCATTGGCTATCTAGCTAGCTTTGTTGAACTCGATTGGTGCTCATTTGACAAAGTTAGAGTCGTTCAGGTGAAGACCGCCCTCGTCATCGGCATGCCATGAAGGTGTTGCTCTCTGACCAAATATGGTGTCCTATAGGATATACTACACCCGTAATGATATAGTGAAGTCTGGTTATGTTCTAGGATCTCTGAGGAATATATATGAACGTGATTTGATCGGTTGAAACAACGTTTAGGGTTAGATTTTCACAGATTCCTTTCTTCGCAAATTGAAAGAGTGGAAATACAAAATCGATCATGCATGTAATATGGACCTTTTTAGGATATGAAAAGGGATTTTATCTCACAAAACGACACTTCATGTTATCTCTGGGACCCTTTGGATGATTATTCAGAGCAAGATTTCAGAATGTAAGTACACATTTCACCTTCAGAGGTGAATTTATCAAACCTATCACGGTGAAAAAAGTGTTTTGTTGTTAGGAGCTCTCCTCAAACAATAGCATGGCATTTTTTTACAGTAATAGCTACTGTAAATTGGACAGTGCAGTTATATTAACAAGAATTTAAGCTTTCAGCCGAAATAAGACACTTATATGTATCGACATTTGTTGTTTCTCTAAAATCTGCGATGGTGACACAAGGCGCTGCATGATTTACAACTGTCCCGTTGACGGGACGCCGATCCCTAAGAAGCTGGGATTATTGAAGACTCATGTTAAAAGGAACCACCAGCTTTCATATGTTCTCATGTTCTGAGCAAGAAACTTAAACGTTAGCTTTTTTACATGGCACATATTGCACTTTTACTTTCTTCTCCAACACTGTGTTTTTGCATTATTTAAACCAAATTGAACGTTTCATTATTTATTTGAGACTAATTTAATTTATGTATTATATTAAGTTAAAATAAGTGTTCATTGTTCATTCAGTATTGTGGTAATTGTCATTTATTACAAATATATATATAAAAATCGGCCGATTAATCGGTATCGGCTTATTTTGGCCCCCCAATTATCGGTATTGCTATCGGTGTTGAAAAATCATAATCGGTCGACCTCTAGCATGTATGTGATAGGCCAATCTGGCTAATGATGGTCATAATACGTGTCATAAAGTGCATTTTCTTAGTCCAAGTAAAGTAACAGAGGATGGTCATAATGCTTTATGACAGTGTCATAAAGTGTATTTTCTACAAGTTATTTAAAATAAGCTGAAAAAAACATGACTGTAAAGAATTCATTACAACAAAACTTATAAAACAAACTTTCAAATGAAAGGAAACTTCTTGGCAGGGAAAAAACAAAATTTTACGTAGGTGTCATACCTAGCCATAAAATAATACAATTTATAAACTGGGTGGTTCGAGCCCTGAATGTTGATTAGCTGACAGCCGTGATATATCAGACCGTATACCACGGGTATGACAAAACATGTATTTTTACTGCTCTAATTACATTGGTAACCAGTTTATAATAGCAATAAGGCACCTTGGGGGTTTGTGGTATAGGGCCAATATACCACGGCTAAGGACTGTATCCAGGCAGTCCGCGTTGCATCGTACGTAATAGCACCCCTTGGGCCTTATTGCTTAAATATGTCACAACACAGGCGAGTTCAACAAGGCTTCTCTTTGCAGCGAACATGTTGCCAGAGTAACAATTTCAGTTGAACGATTTGAAATGATCATTGCAAAATGTTACGGTGAACATCAAACAGTTACTTTTTGTAAGTGTTATTGTGGATTTTTAGCAACAATATTCAAACTGAAAATTACTTAGCTATGCCTACTAAATATAGTAAAAAGTCTACATGGCCACTTGATTATTTTTAGCGGCAGTTTAGACCTGAAACAGACACTTACGTTCACCGCACACTATCTTCTCAGACTGTTAGCTAATGTTAGCGAACGGTTGCGGCTAACACAAAACAAATGGAATATGTTAACTAATGTTAGCCAAACTATTTCCCTTGTTGAACACAACTCATGTGTAAATATACGGGTCATGACAGTGTTTTGAACATATTATGACATGATTATGACCGTGTCATACCGTGTTATGACACTGGGTGTCAAGTAAAGTGTTACCGGATAATGTGTTACAGTATGGTTGTGACACTATGCTCATGTAACAGCTGCTCAGCGAAGACAAGAAGACTGGTCTCAGCACCAGTGTAACAGATGTGACCGTACTTCGTAACTCTCTTCCATTGCGTTTTTAAAGAAAAAACTGTCCAGCCAGCAGCCCCAGTTGATTGGTGTTTATTCTGACGATAGACACAAGGAAGCACAATAGATTTGCAGAACAACAATATGTTGATGGCTGTAGATTTGTGATTTGTCTGTTAGCATGGAAATAACTGTGAATTAGCAGGGAGCTAATGCAACCATTACATTTAGAACATGCTAACTAACTCACTCGTAAAGCAGTAACATACATACAAAAGGACATCGCTGGAAGCCCACAATATCTACTGGGAAGCGTACACATACATATACACTGAGTGTGCAAAACATTCCATGACATAGACTGACCAGGTGAATCCAGGTGAAAGCTATGATCCCTTATGGATGTCACTTGTTAAATCCACTTCAAATCAGTGTAGATGAAGGGGAGGAGACAAGTTAAAGAAGGATTTTTAATCCTTGAGACAATTGAGACATGGATTGTGTATGTGTACCATTCAGGGGGTGAATGGGCCAGACAAAATATTTAATTGCGCTTTGAATGGTAGTAGGTGTCAGGGGCACCGGTTTGTGTCAAGAATGGTCCACCACCCAAAGGACATCCAGCCAAAATGACACAACTGTGGGAAGCATTGGAGTCAACATGGGCCAGCATCCCTGTGGAACGCTTTCGACTCCTTGTAGAGCCCATGCCCCGACAAAGGGGTGCAACTCAATACTATGAAAGTGTCCTTAATGTTTTGTACTCTCAGTGCATAAATTTATCCAATGTGTAATTAATAACATAGAATATATTTAGAACTGCACTGTTAGTCACATGTTGTCAACATGTGGTCAACCCTCCATCTGGAGAGCTCCTGGGTGTGCAGGCTTGGCTTTTCCAAAATTACAACCAAATACTTTTGTCTTTATAAAGTTATTCCCTCATTCAATAAATCAGGGATCAATTGGTTAAGGTAGGCTACTTCAAAGAAAGTTATCTAACTAGACATGTTCATATGGGCTCAAATATTCATGTTTCGGGGGAGATCTATGCACAGCAATTTAAAGGCAACTAGCAAGATGGCCTCCCAAGTTGCGCAGCGGTCTAAGGCACTGCATTGCTATGCTAGAGGTGTCACTACAGATCTGGGTTCGATCCCAGGCTGTGTCGTTGCCGGCCGCAACCGGGAGATCCATGAGGTGGTTCACAATTGGCCCAGCATCGCCCGGGTTAGGGAGGGTTTGGTTGGCCGCGATGTCCCATTGCACTCTAAATACTCTTGTGGTGGGCCGGGCACGTGCATGCTGACACAGTTGCCAGTTGGACAATGTTTCCTCTGATGCATTTGGCTTCCAGGTTAAGCGAGCAGTGTGTTAAGAAGCAAGGAGGCTTGGCAGGGTCATCTTTTGAAGGACGCATGGCTCACGTCCTTCGTCTCTTCCGAGTCCGTATGGGAGTTGCAGCGATGGGACAAGACTGTTACTATCAATTGGATATCATGAAAAAGGGGTAAAAATCTAAACTGGTGAGATAACTGCTGCGAGTTATGTTTTGAATTGGCTATCTAGTTAGTCTGTCTAAAATATAAAATGCATTTGGATTTGTTTAACACTTTTTTGGTTACTACATGATTCCATATGTGTTATTTAATAGTTTTGATGTCTTCACAATTATTCTGCAATGTAGACGTGCTGAGCACTTGTTGGCTTCTTTTCCTTCACTCTGCAGTCCATCTCATCCCAAACCATCTCAAAAGTCAAATAATAAGTTGTATGGATTCACTTTGTGTGCAGAAAAAGTGTTTAACATGATTTTTTAATTACTACCTCATCTCTGTACCACACACATACAATTATCCATAAGGTCCCTCAGTCGAGCTCTGATTTTTACTCACAGATTTAACCACAAAGACCAGGGTGGTTTTCCAATGCCTCGCAAAGAAGGGCACCTATGCGTAAATGGGTCAAAATAAAAAAAGCAGACATTGAATATCCCGTTGAGCATGGTGAAGTTTTTAATTACACGTTTGATGGTGTATCAATACACCCAGCCACTACAAAGATACAGGTGTCCTTCCTAATTCAGTTGCTTGGGAGGAAGGAAACCACTCAGGGATTTCACCATGAGGCCAATGGTGACTTTAAAACAGTTACAGAGTTTAATTGCTGTGATAGGAGAAAACTGTGGATAGATCAACATTATCGTTACTCCTCAATAACCTAATTGACAGAGTGAAAAGAAGAAAGCCTGTACAGAAACATGCATCATTTTTGTAAAAAGGCACTAAAGTAATACTGCAAAAAATGTGTCAAACCAATTCATTTTTTTGTCCTGAATACAAAGTGTTATGTATGGGGAAAATCCAATACAACACAAAACTGAGTACAACTTTCCATATTTTCAAGCATCATGTTATGGGTATGCCTGTAGTTGTTAAGGACTGGAGAGTTTTTCAGGATAAAAAAGATACGGAATGCAGCAAAACACAGGCAAAATCCTAGAGGAAAACTTGGTTCAGTCTGCTTTCCACCAGACACTGGGAGATTAATTTACCTTTCAGCAGGCAAAATCTAGACTGGAGGTGCTTTCCAAGAAGACAGTGAATGTTCCTGAGTGGCCGAGTTACAGTTTTGACTTAAATCTGCTTAAAAATCTATGGCAAGACTTGAAAATGGTTGTCTAGCAATGATCAACAATCAATTTGACAGAGATTGAAGAATTTTGAAAAGAGTAATGGACAAATATTGTACAATCCAGGTGTGCAAATCTCTTAGAGACTTACCTAGAAAGACTCACAGTTGTAATCTCTGCCAAAGGTACTTCTACAAAGTATTGATTCAGGGGTGTGAATACTTATGGAAATTTGACATTTCTGTATTTCATTTCCAATAAATTTGCTAAAAATGTTTTCACTTTGTCATTATGAAGTGTTTGTAGAAAAAAATATATTTTATCAATTTTGAATTCAGGCTGTAACACAACAAAATGTTAAATAAGTCAAGGGGAATGAATACTTTCTGAAGGCACTGTATATGCCAATGATTTGTTTAGCATAGCAACGACTGGTTCAAAACATGAGAAAAGATCTAATAACCAGCCCACTTGGGTAGCAACTTCAAAATGCAAAAAAGATTTTACTCGTTAAAATAATGTTTTTAATGAAAACATTTATTTAATATTTGTATTAATATGTTGGCAACCGTTTTATAAAAGCAATAAGGCTGTCACGTTCTGACCTGTAAAGGTGTTATTTGTTAGTGTTTAGTTTGGTCAGGACGTGGCAGGGGGTATTTGTTTTATGTGGTTCAGGGTGGTTGTGTGTCCATGTAGTGAGGGGTATTTGATTTATTAGTCCAGGGTTTTGGTTATTGTTCTATGTTAGTTTATTTCTATGTTTTGTCTAGTCATTTGTATTTCTATGTTTAGTTAATTGGTGTTGGGGCCTTCAGTTGGAGGCAGCTGTCTATCGTTGCCTCTGATTGAAGGTCCTATAATTAGGGGTGTGTTTGTATTGTGGATTGTGGGTAGTTGTATTCTGTTTTGTGTTCTTCATGTGACAGAACGGTTAGTGTTGTTTTTGTAATTGTAGACTTGTTTCACCTTCTTCACTATTAAAAAGAAGATGAGTATACACTTCCCTGTTGCGTCTTGGTCCTCCACACACGACACTCGTTACAAAGGCTCTTGAGCCAGGGGATTATCGTGTGATAACTCCCGACTAAGGGCTGTTCTTAGGCCCGAGGCGATAATCCCTGGGTTCTTATGCCTTACTTCTTAAGTAGTTCTACAACTAATGCTCTGTTTTTGAAACTAAACATTAAATGGAGTGCATACGTCATTTGTAATAAAAACATAGTGGGGTTTTAAGGCTAGTAATTTAAATGGCTGATTATTCAGTTCATGGTTAACATTGTGTCATGTTGATGGTCACCTACTCCTGTTGCTGAGGATTACCTTATCTCAACAGGCAGCAGGAGCTTTATCCTCTGTAATCGTGTCATTTAGCACACTGTGATTCGTTCCCATTGTGGTCCATTGCAGTCTGGACAGATAGTATTTTTTTTTAATACAAACTAATTTAAAGTTCTCCAATAGGGTGAACACGGCTTTATTTGACTATTCAAAAATACCTATTTGAATATGAATTACAAGGAGTAGCTATTATCCAATGGAAATAGGATAACTTCACAACTGCTTTGTTTGAGATTATACTGTATGGTTTTGTGGTGGTGTAAGGTTTAGAACTAGGATTTTAGACTTTTGGTTAAACATTTATATTGAATAAGGTTGTGTTCTTTTTGTAAATCCTTGTAACTCCCTTTGTCACTGTCCATTATTTGCAGGTCTACCAGGTTCTATTACTGTGTTCAGTTTGACGTGTAACAGAATGGGTATTGAGTGTAGAAAATCACACGTTGGGCTATTAGATCTGGTGTGCACATACAGTACAGGATGCAGGATGACACTGGTCACTCTGGACAGATCTGTGTGGACTCCATGGTAACCATGGTAAAAGCATTTACTCCCATTCAAAAGGGATTCAAATTCAATGGTGCATGGAAAGCAAATGAAAACACTTCTAATGGTTACTTACTGCTTGCTGACAGGAACTTCAGCTCTGCCAAAAAATGTTTTTATTTCTGTGTTTTTCATTGGGGAAAAAAACAACACTATATTGAAGTGGCATGTGTAAACAGTGTAGCGAGCATCTGTAAAGATAGCATACCCTGCTGGTGCTGCTTTTGTTGGGGAGATTAGATCCCCTGATGTTGCAATGGAGGTGATCAATTTAGGTTTGAATGTAAAATTGATCTGGACAGTTGAGTACTTAGTTAATTGTTTACGTATGGGGTTAAGGCTTTTTACCAGTAAATCTAGCAGGTACAGTATGTAAATTGCCGTCCTTTAGCCTCCGTTCAAGGGGTTTTATTGGTTCCATGGCTCTCCTATGTCATTTCCTTTCCTACACACCACCTAACCCTGACCTGAACTCTGGAAAGGCTGAAATGTGAGTGCTGTTTATGGCTAGCTGAGCAACACCTTGTAATCAGTTGAACCATGGAGGACCTCTTTTTTTCTCTCTATGCCTGTGTGACTATCCCTCCCCTCAGTCCCCTGTTTTTTCCCTCTCTCTCATGCTGGACTTTGTCTCCACAGCAACATATTGGGGGCGGGAAAGGTTGTGAAGTAAAGTGGCTGTAAATAAGCAATTTCAAACATTGACTACCCTTGTGCATTTCGTTAATGTGCTATAAGGTAGACAGACACCTGTCAATTAACAACCTGTTAGATTAGAAATATTTATGAAGATGAGCTGGAATTCCCCACAAAAATCAGTAAGACCTGAATCCATTTGAATGTCAATAGATCTTGGGCTGTGTTAAATATAAATCACATTTTCCCAAAGACTGAGTAAAAAATAACCATGTGTTTTTCACTCTCTCTCAGTGAGCGGTATGGATACAGTTATCGGCCTGTATGGAGAGACCATTGAGGTGCCATGCAACAATGGAGCGCCCAAACCAAAGGACCTGTTCATGACCAAATGGAAATACGTAAGTTGTTCATAAACACTGAGTGTATCAAAACATTATGAATACCTTCCTAATATTTTGTTGCTCCCCCTATTGCCCTTAGAACAGCCTCAATTTGTTGGGGCATGGACTCTACAAGGTGTCGAAAGTGTTCCACAGGGATGCTGGCCCATGTTGACTCCAATGCTTCCCACAGTTGTGTCAAGTTGGCTGGATGTCCTTTGGGTGGTGAACCTTTCTTGATACACACAGGAAACTGTTGAGCGTGAAAAACCCAGCAGCGTTGCAGTTCTTGACACACTCAAACCGATACCACATCCCGTTCATAGGCACTTAAATCTTTTGTCTTGCCCATAAACTAGAAATTGGTGAACATAATTATAGAACACCACGTAATTATGCAGTTAAATTAAATCGCAAGAGAAAATATATATTTTACAAACATGCTTTTATTGATTGTATTAATGATTAAAAAAAGGTATGGAATACAGTTATGGGCTTACTTGGTAAATCTATTTCATCATGCCCATCTAGTGTGGAGGTTGACTGGAGAACAGTAACAGAACCAGCTGATATTGCCAATCATTTTGCAGATTGTTTTACAAAGAAAACTAATTTACTGAGGGATAATGTAAACACCCATTCTTCCAAACAAGCCAAAGGACTGATGACTATGAGCAAAAAAAAATGTTATTTTAGTCTACCATTGGTGTCAGCAGAGGAGGTGTTAAACCTGTTAAAGTCATTACCTATGGTTAATCTACAGATGATGATCTTATGGACAATTTTTGACTTTACTATACTGCTCCCCAGATTGCAGCTCCACTGAAATACATATTTAATTGGTCACTGGAAAAGGGGAAATTTCCAAATGTTTGGAAGAATGCTAAACTGTGGCCAATCCGAAAGACGGCAAAGAACCCATTACTCCTGCCAATAGTCAACCAATCAGTCTAGTATTGTGTGTAGACAAATATGGGAGTATCTGGAAAATAATGATCTGATCACAGCCGATCAGCATGCTTATTGCAAAAAACATTCCACTACCACTGCATTGGTTGATATGAATGCTATGGATAATGGCAGGTTTGTGGGTGTACTATTTTTATATTTCAGTGCAGCATTTGATTTAGTGGCTCACTAAATCACTGGGACAAAATTATTGCATTATGGGTTTAAGGGGGCAGTATTGAATTGGGTACAGTCATATCTAACTGACAGGAAACAGTCCACCTACAGTATATCAATGGGTTGTTTTCTTCCCCTCATGCTGTAAACTGTGGAGTACCGCAGGGCAGCTGCCTTGGGCCACTTATTTACTTAATATATACCAACGACCTTCCTATGCTTTATCTGAAACTCAAGCTACTATATTTGCAGATGATACTACAATTTATACAGCAAACAATCGGTACAGCAAGCTACAAGTAGATCTTGGAAATATCAGGGAGTGGGTTTTCCGGAACAAACTTGTTTTGAATGTCAAGAAAACCAATGTTATGTTGGTCTGTTCCACCAGGAAAAGGCCAACACAGAATGGGATGCAATTAAGCTTGGGGGAGTACAAATTGAGGAAGTGGCAGAAACCAAACTACTTGGTGTGCAGCTAAACAACTCCTTTCATGGTCGTCTCAAATAACTAATATATGTAAAAAATAAAAAATAAAAAATATAAAAAAATAACTCCATGCATGATCAGAAGGATAGCTAAATATTTACCGGGAAAGATTCTTAAGCTAACAACCCAAGCATTAATTGGGAGTCAGGTGAACTACTGTTCTGTGGTCTGGGGAAATGCATCATCAAATCAAATGTTATTGGTCATATACACGTGATTAGCAGATGTTATTTCGGATGTAACGAAATGCTTGTGCTTCTAGCTCCAACAGTGCAGTAATATCTAACAAGTAATATCTTACAAATTACACAACATATACCCAATACACACAAATCTAAGTAGGAATGAATTAAGACAATATACATATGGACGAGCGATGTCAGAGCAGAACGGACTAAGATACAGTAGAATAGTATAGAATACAATATATACATATGAGATGAGTAATGCAAGATATGAAAAACATTATTAAGTGAATGAGATACCGTAGAATAGTATAGAAAACATTATATACATATGAGATGAGTAATGCCAGATTTGTAAACATTATTAAAGTGATTAGTGTTCCATTCCTTAAAGTGGCCAGTGATTTATAGTCTATGCCTATAGGCAGCAGCCTCTAATGTGCTAGTGATGGCTGTTTAACAGTCTGATGGCCTTGAGATAGAAGCTGTTTTTCAGTCTCTTGGTCCCATCTTTGATGCACCTGTACTGACCTCGCCTTCTGGATGATAGCGGGGTGAACAAGCAGTGGCTCGGGTGGTTGATGTCCTTGATGATCTTTTTGGCCTTCCTGTGACATCGGGTGCTGTAGGTGTCATGGAGGGCGGGTAGTTTGCCCCCGGTAATGCGTTGGGCAGACCGCACCACCCTCTGGAGAGACTTGTGGTTGCGGGCGGTGCAGTTGCCATACCAGGCGGTAATACAGCCCGACAGGATGCTTTCAATTGTGCATCTGCAAAAGTTTGTGAGGGTTTTAGGTGACAAGCCAAATTTCTTTAGCCTCCTGAGGTTGAAGAGGCTCTGTTGCGCCTTCTTCACCACACTGTCTGTGTGGGTGGTCCATTTCAGTTTGTCAGTGATGTGTACGCCAAGGGACTTGAAGCTTTCCGCCTTTTCCACTGCGGTCCCGTCGATGTAGATAGAGGGGTGCACCCTCTGCTGTTTTCTGAAGTCCACGATCATCTCCTAATCAGCAGGTGAGATTAGGAGGGTGGAGATATGATTCTTCTGTTGGAGTCATGCACATTGCTCTTGGGTGGTCATCAATCAATAAAAAACATGCTTATTTTATATCACAATGTACACCATTTAAAACGGCCAAACTCCATTCACAAAAGTATTCAGTTAGTAAGAGACAGACATTCAGTCAATACTAGGAATAGATTGTCCACCGTCTATGTGTTATCCCGGCAGAAAAGAGAAATAGGCTAAATAACATTTAGATTCAGAGCAATAAAG
This sequence comes from Salmo salar, assembly GCF_965601325.2. NCBI lineage: Eukaryota > Metazoa > Chordata > Actinopteri > Salmoniformes > Salmonidae > Salmo > Salmo salar. The sequence continues at coordinate 138,306,241 of NC_138299.1, forward strand.
AAATTGAATCATTTATCTGAGCAAACCAGAAACCTTTTAATATATAAATTCAAACAATACATTAGAACCATTTAAATATAATACATTGGAAGGTTGTACAGGGCTATGGTAGATGAAGGAACAAATCTAACTTTTCAGACTGTTAGAGTATTTATCTGGTCAATATGACAGTGTTTTATGCCTGTTGTTTGTAACAGTGTGTTATATGTGAAAATGTGATTGTATTATAAACTGTATTTTAATGTTTAAGGACTCTTGGAAGATTAGTCCAAATGAAGACTAAAAGATCCTAATAAAATCAAATGTCTGGACACACATATACACCTTTAAGTATATTTCCACTGTGAAAACCACAAGGAGATGTAATATTTTGTATACTATATGTATACATGTCCTCTTTACACCTTCAAGCATCCACAGCAGCAACAGTGTAAAAATAATGGTTGATATTCTAAAATAGCTATTAATAAGTCATAAACTAAGTCTATTTAGCGCCTGCACCATTAGTGGGTGCATGTTTTGTTCAATGGTTTTTATACCAAGACAGTCTTAAAGTAGTGCAGCTCCATTAGCTAAGTTTTTAAAACGCAAGCTGTTTTATATTTACAGGACGATGGAGACCTGCTGACCCAGCTTAAAGACCAGGACGCCTCTGTCATAGCCACTGACAAGTACAAGGACCGTGTCAGCATGGCCGAAAACTCCAGCCTGCTGATTGCTGCAGCAACACTGAAGGACGAGAAGACTTTTACTTGCATGGTGGTGGCTGGGGCTGACATCTCAGAATACCCAGTCAAACTCCTTATCCACAGTGAGTACATAAGGGCAATAGTGCAGCCATACTAATGCATGCTATGGAATGGGCCTTTGAGGTACAATTCAATGCTGTGCTGTGCTGTGTGATATTATTATGGTTAGCCCTGGTGATAGTGAGTGCTCTCTGAGTTGCCTACAGCTAGTTAATGTTATGAACGGTGTTCTACAGAGGCTCCAACCGGAGTGGAGATCACAGCCCTAGCCACAGAGCTGGAGATTGGCAAACCAACCCAGGTAGGTTCATCATGTGCTTTGCTTATGCCTACATTATATTAAGCAGGAATATCAAGGGAAATCCTTCATTGCAGATGAAGTATCTTGAGGCAAACTAAAGAAGGACGGTGCTGCTGGAATGATGAGAGATTTGAAGTGATCCTGATGAATTAGCAAACAGCAGAATGGGATCTAAGAGGGGGTTTAAAATGCTTTGGGCATTTCATGCTACATGAGAGGAGTTCACAAATGCAGTAGAGCCAACATAGATGAGAGCTAGTTTGCACAGATATTTGATAAATTTAGAAACAAAAATATTGGAATTTTACTGGGCTACTTTCATAACATAAGGATTTTCCAACCTTTTGTATGCCCTTGTGGACTGTTCTAAAAGAGGATTTTGCAGCTTTTTTTCCTCACTTTGTTTTATCATCTGCACAGCTAGGGCAATGCAGAACCTCTGATGCCAACCCAGCTGCCAGCATCACATGGTTCAAGAACAAGAAACCTCTGGTGGCTGATGGGAAAGGTACGTTATTGAAATTCTGATGGATTATTTACAAGTGGTAAATAATGAAGATTGCATATTCACACATTTCACTTGTTCAGTGTGAGATTCCACAAGAACCGAGCAGTGAAATATCACCTCTAGAGCTACATATTTTCTTCAATACTCATAAATGTGTCTGTTTCTACAGGATCTAAAATGTCAGTGACTTGGTGATCATATTATTATTTATCTGTGTGTCTGTAGGCTACTCTGTGACCATACAATTTCTAATCAGTATTGTTGTGATTTTTAGGCATTATAATCAGTTCCAACGTAAAGGTGGACGAAGTCACTGGCCTCACCACCACCTCCTCCACTCTGCAGTACACAGCTGAGAAGGGAGACACAGCAGCTCTGTTCACCTGTGGGGCTTTGAATACCTTGTCCTCTCCAGTCTCCTTCACTGTCACCTGTAAGTAACCAGAGAGCCACCAAACTTCTCCAACTACCCAAACTAGCCCAACTGCCCCAAAGACCTAAACTGACCAAACCAACCTCAAACTGGCTCAACTACCCTTACTACCTAAACTACCCAAGCTACCCCAACTACCGTAACTGCCTCAACTAACCGACACAACTTCCCTAACCGCTGGTTGTCCTAGGAAGGCTATTGATCTGCTATCAGCCTCAGCATCAGCAGTTAGTGTATCGACAACCAGATTGATGGCTATTTTATTTTCAAGTTATAGTCGGATAATTTGTGCCTCTATGGCTTTTTTTTTGCAGCCCAGACAGACAACAACAATGACACCATAATGGCACTAATTTAAAAATGAGGTCAGCATGAGTCTGTTGTGGGAGTGATTTGGAGCATAGCGTTCAAGGAATAGCATAGTCGATGTTATTTGCTCTAGATGGCCCTTTAAATAGGACAGGGCTCAGATGCTGTTTGAATCCTGTTTTTAAAGAAATGTGGGGAATTTGGCTCGTCTGGAGCAGTACCACTGACGTTTGAAAGGAGCTTTTTGTCTAGAGCCTCGGGGTGTGACTGCCATTCGAACAGCTCCACCGCTGCATTCAAAAGCAGCCATCGCCACAGGAACACACTCAGAAATGGAGTGTACAGCCCTGAGGACTTCACTAGCTTGGCTAGTATGCGCCCTGTGACGGTCTCAGAAGCCCTGTCTGTCCAGGGTCACTGTCAATCACCACATTCTTATCGGCAGACTCAACAGCCTTGGTTTCTCAAATGACTGCCTTGCCTGCTTCACCAACTACTTCTCAGACAGAGTTCAGTGTGTCAAATTGGAGGGCCTGTTGTCCGGACCTCTGGCCTCTGGACCTCTGGTCTTCATAGCAGCACCCACCCGTAACACGCGCTCCAGAGGGTATATTTCACTGGTCAACCCCAAAGCCAATTCCTCCTTCGGCCGCCTTTCCTTCCAGTTCTCTGCTGCCAATGACTGGAACGAACTGCAAAAATCACTGAAGCTGGAGACTCATATCTACCTCACTAGCTTTAAGCACCAGCTGTCAGAGCAGCTCACAGATTTCTGCACCTGTACATAGCCCATCTGTAAATAGCCCATCCAACTACCTCATCCCCATACTGTTATTTATTTTGCTCCTTTGCACCACAGCATCTCTACTTGCACACTCATCTTCTGCACATCTATCACTCCAGTGTTTAATTGCTATATTGTAATTATTTTGCCACTATGGCCTATATATTGCCTTACTTCCCTTATCCTACCTCATTTGCACACACTGTATATAGACATTTTCTATTGTATTATTGACTGTATGTTTGTTTATTCCATGTGTAACTCTGTGTTGTTGTTTGTGTCGCACTGCTTTGCTTTATCTTGGCCAGGTCGCAGTTGTAAATGAGAACTTGTTCTCAACTGGCCTACCAGGTTAAATAAAGGTGAAATAAAAAAATAAAACTGTGTGCCAGGTCTCAGCCTGACTGTGTCCTCCTCCTCTCTGACCCCTGTTCTCTCTCTCTCTCTCTCTCTCTCTCTCTCTCTCTCTCTCTCTCTCTCTCTCTCTCTCTCTCTCTCTCTCTCGCTCTTTCTCTCTCTGCTATTCACTCTCTGCTGTTCACTTGCTCCTGTTCTCTCTCTCCTGTTCTGTATCTCTGTCCTCTCCCAACAGACCCCACAGAGAGGATCAGTCTGCATGTCATTTCGAAAGGGCCCCTAATGGAAGGAGCCAATATGACTCTGAAGTGCAAGGCCGACGGGAACCCACCTCCCACCAGCTTCAACTTCCACATTCTGGCAAGCTCTCAATGATATGACTTCAATACCCTCCCACACAACCAGAAACCCAACCTGGCATACTGTATGCCCTTAGTTCCTACTCTGATCCCATTAATTACTTGCCTTCTACTGCTGTTGTCCTCTATAACCCAGTCAAACCCTACACCTGGTCAAACTCTACACATCCTACACCATCCACCATGTCTTTAAAGCGCTACATTAACCTAGACTCAAGCCCATCTGAGAGTTTCAAAATGTATTCGTATGTTCCTAAAGGGAAAGGTGGTGAAGGTGGAGAACTCTGACTCCTACACTGTGACTGATGTCACACGTGAAAGCACAGGGGAATACAAGTGTTCTATCATTGACAATGCCAAGATGGAAGACTCCAAGAACATTACCATCAATTGTAAGTCACTCTTTATCTACAGATATCTTGATCAATGGTTTAAGTTATTGATTATGGGTTCTTCAATTAAGTTACGTATTATCTTCAACTGAGATACTGCCAGCAATTTCTTTAAAAATGCTAGGCCAGCAATGAATTCATGGGAAATACCAGCCATAATGATAGCCCACTTCCTCCTGTTATAGATTGCATTACTCATCATCTAATTCATAATTCATTTTATGTCCGGCTGTATAACCTCATTAGGGTTAGTTTTCTCAAAGGGGAACATTGTCAGAGTATATTTCCGTTTGCAAACTCATCCCTCAGCAGGAAAGGACATACGGTTTGTTATAGAGAATAGAAGCCTCTCATGCTGTGAGGTGAAAATGCTTGGAGAGCTCAGGTCCTTTAATGCGTTAAATAAGCTGGATCAATGAGGAAGTGCTGGGGCTTCTGTAGGGAGCTGATATGGTTTTCAACTGGAGTGCTGAGGCCCCTTCTCCTCCAGACTGTTAAACTGCCTGTTTACAGTGTGTCCTCCTCCCTTTCTCCCTTTCAGACTTGGATATGAGTTTGAGCCCCTCAGGGAAGGTTATGAAGAGCTTTGGCGAAGGCTTGACTCTGACCCTGCAGACCCATGCATCTGGAGATCTTAAGGTGTCTTGGACTAAGGTAAGACTTAACAGTACCAAAGTTATTATAAGGCAAGATGTATGTTTTTGGTTGGAAATGGGTGATAAAACCTTCTCAAAGCGATAAGATGACTTCACATGTTTTTCATCATTTTAATGTAGGTGAAGGTAGCCTAGTGGTTAAGAGTGTTGGGCAGATAACCGACAGGTTGATGGTTGAAATCCCTGAGCTGACTGTGTGAAAAATATGTTGATGCTCTGTTGAGCAAGGCACTTAACCCTTGTTTCTCTGAATAAGAGTGTCTGGTAATTGTCGGTCTTACTCTTTCATTTCAGGACAATGGCAAGCTGGACAGTAGTCCCAAATTTGACAAGCTGACCTACTCTGATTCTGGAAAGTATGAGGTTGTGGTCACCATGGGTGCTCTCATCAAGAAAGCCTCTTTTGAGCTGGTCGTTGAAGGTAAAGACTTTGTGACAGTTACTCAGATATGGCTTTTCTGTTGTTACTGGGCACATTCAACACTGTTTCTCAAAAATCGATTTTTGTACTTGTTCCTAATGATAGAGATTTTTATTCAAAGATCCCGATTCCCCAGTCTCACTTGAGGAAGAGGCTTTCTCCATATTTGTTTGTGTTGTCCATACCTCATGTGGTGTTGTGGCATGGCATGGTGTGATCATTTTCTTGTTCGTTCTGGTGTAGCTGAGGAGGCCGTGCGTCTTCTTGCAGGTGTTCCAGTCATTCGGCGGGTGGCCAAGCGGCGCAGCGAGGACGGCCAGCACAAGGTACTTACCTGCGAGGCTGAGGGCTCCCCCAAACCCACTGTGGCCTGGAGCGTCAACGGCACCTCGGTATGAACAAACACAGACATCTTCACTAAGGCGCCAGGACACTCCACTGACACACAGGAGGCGCCATAAGACTTCACACCCATAGAGACATTCATTTTACAGACCACACATACTGTATTTATCCATCAGTTACTGTAAAACGCACAACAACCTTATCTATCTTGGAATTGCAGCAAAGACTCACAAAATCATTAGTCTCTCTGGAATTCTCTCAAAGCAACACTTTGTGCCATGCACCGATTTTTGTGTGGCGTGTCACCACATGAACGGAACGGAACACACAAATCCTCGCCATCTTTCCGGATGTGTTACTGCCCATATGAAAGCAGCTTCTGACCTTATAAAAATAGTCATTTTAAGCTTCCTTTTATTGGAATCTGTCAGGAAGCCAGGGAACTCTAAATCTGGGAGGTTTACGGTCAATGAACCTTTGGATGTCTTTGTAGTGAATCAGTGCTTGTGGTGTTTTACTCTCCACACTCTATTTCAGACAGACAGAAACTTCCCCCATAATATTTTTCACTATGTTGCTATTTGTGACTTCCTAAGTAACTTGTCTTCTTGAAACTTTTCTGACTGACACTTTCCAAATGGATGGGCTCAGTGTTTTTGTAGTTAGGTTTCCTTCTCTCAGATGCACACCACGTTTATTATGCATTAGTCTGTCATGAAGACAAAGGCTTTTTGTTCTTGGCGTACCTGTGTGTGCACTGATAGCACAGCTACACAATGAGCCAGCGTGAGATGATGTGCAGCTGTCAGTGTGTGTGTGTGTGTGTGTGTGTGTGTGTGTGTGTGTGTGTGTGTGTGTGTGTGTGTGTGTGTGTGTGTGTGTGTGTGTGTGTGTGTGTGTGTGTGTGTGTGTGTGTGTGTGTGTGTGCGTGGTCATGGCTCATGACCACGCACACACCCATTGGGTCTGCATGACTAATCCAATCCAAGGCGGCACTGACCTCTTTCAATGACTATTCTAAGGCTGAGTCACTCACACACAGTAATTTAGTCACAGCCCACATTGCTGCGCATCTGGGGACAAACACACCAGTGCATTCAAAGTTTAGTCTTTCGTCTCTTATTGTGTGATAAAGAGTTCTTTAAAACAGTAAATAGGATAAGAGATCAAATGTAAGCTTAGTGCAGGCTCTTTTCATAGCAGACGCACACTGTTTGCCTGTGTGTCTGGGGGTTTCTCTAGTCACCTCCCTCTATGCCCTGATAGGTACTCCTTATCAGGAGTAGGTTGAGCCTCACAAAAATACAACACCACCTCCTAGTGATAGTACATCAAATGCACATATTTTATTTGATTCTAGCAATGTTCATTATGCCTATTACTGAAGAGGAAGCAGCTATGTTCTGCCATCGTTAAATCTCTATCAGATACACAAGATATAAGATAAGCCATTGTACACTAACTGAGTCTATTTGATTTTCAGGCTGATGAAAGTCCCTATGTCAATGGAAAGATCACACACAAGCTGACCATTGTGCCTACAGTCAACCTGACCGTTGTCTGCACTGTGTCCAATGAGCATGGCCAGGACACCAGGACTATTAACGTGTCGACCTGTAAGTACAGTGTGGTGGTATGGCCTACAATTCCCTGCCCTATCCCCTTCCTTCCTCTCTAAAGGGTAACTCACTAATTCTTGTGTGGTTCTGGTCTATCACCCTCTTCCGACACTAACAAACTCACCCACTGTCTGTATGCATGATGATTAGTCAAATAATATGGAACTGTTTTATGGAGGGAACCTTGGCCATGGGGGCCTAGTTCTTGTCTCTAGCCAACCTAAAACATGCTAGTATGCATACTGGGCATACTATGCATGCTCCTTGGCAATAATAATCTCCCTTTGGTTTCTGCGGTATTTGAATAGATAAATCAGTATAGACAGCCATATCTCACTCATCTTTGTGTGTTTTGAAAAGCATTTGTCCCTTTTTCATTCGACTCCCTCACTTTTGGTCTGTTTGTCGGGATGCTGGACTCTATCCTTTCCCCCCTCTGACGTCAAGTTCTCAGTTTGCATGCGACCGGAAAATCTACACAACTCACAGCGTTACACTCAAGCTAGAGTCTAACATAGCCAATAACACACTGTCTGACCAATGACATTATACAGTATACTTAATTGATTTCTGGGTTGGACGTTAATATCCCTTTATATCTGATTTCAGTATTTGAGGAGGTGAGAATGGATAAACAAGGTAAGTTGTGATGGTCTTCTTTATCATTTCCTGTAGCAAGAGGGAGGAGAGGAGGGATTCTGTAGAAAATATATAGGATTCCCAGAGAAAGTGGAATCTGCTATTGTGTATTATACCCTTCAGAGCACAATATCAGATTAACAGCATCCAGAAATGTCCCCACTGCTGAAAATCTGTTCAACAACAAGATGTGGTGCTGGGGATGTAGGAAATATTTGGTAAGATAAACATACAAATTCTGAGGATCAGAAGGAGTGGAGCCACCAGCATCCTGACAAAATCTCTCAATGTTATCTATTCTTTCATTTGCCAAAATTCTATTTATTACACGTTCACAGGGAACAGATCACATTTTCACACATGGCTTAGGGGTAAACTGGGTTTGCATACTGTTCGTATGTAGTCAGTGATACATTTATTTAAATCATATACAGAAGGTTACAAATTGTATAACAACCATCTAATTTTGTGGCATGTTTGTGTATACCTTATTCATTCATCCATATGTATTCATTCACATTTTATTTTTTTTTTTTTTTTTACCCCATTTTCTCCCCAATTTCATGGTATCCAATTGGTAGTTACAGTCTTGTCCCATTGCTGCAACTCCCATACGGATTCAGGAGAGGTGAAGGTCGAGAGCTGTGCGTACTCCGAAACCAAACCGCAATGCTTCTTGACATAATGCCCACTTAACCCGGAAGTCAGCCGCACCAATGTGTCGGAGAAAAACACCATACACCTGGCGGCCGTGTCAGCATGCACTGCACCTGGCCCGCCACAGGAGTCACTAGTGCGTGATGGGACAAGAACATCCCTGCCGGCCAAACCCTCCCCTAACCTGGACGACGCTGGAAAAATTGTGCGCCGCCCCATGGGTCTCCCGGTCGCGGCTGGCTGCGACAGAGCCTAGACTCGAATCAGGATCTCTAGTGGCACAGGTAGCACTGTGCCTTAGACCACTGCACCACTCTGGAGGCCATTCATTGACATTTATACACTGGTTTGGGCAGTAACTTTTAACAGTTACATGTAATCTGATTACAAAAAAAAATGTTTTATGTTTCCAGCAAAAATGTTGTAATCAGATTACAGATACTTTGGAAAAACTATATGGTCCTGTGTGGCTCAGTTGGTAGAGCATGGCATTTGTGTTGCTAGGGTTGTTGGTTCAATTCCCATGGGGGCCCAGTACAAACAAATATGAAAATCTATGTACTCACTACTGTACATTGCTCTGGATAAGAGTCGAGAGCATCCTGACCAGTTGCATCACTGCCTGGTATGGCAATTGCTCGGCCTCCGACCGCAAGGCACTTCAGAGGGTAGTGCGTACGGCCCAGTATATCACTGGGGCAAAGCTGCCTGCCATCCATGACCACTACACCAGGCAGTGTCAGAGGAAGGCCCTGAAAATTGTCAAAGACCCCAGTCATAGACTGTTCTCTCTACTACCGCATGGCAAGCGGTACCGGAGTGCCAAGTCTAGGACAAAAAGGCTTCTCAACAGTTTTTACCCCCAAGCCATAAGACTCCTGAACAGGTAACCAAATGGTGACCCGGACTATTTGCATTGTGTGCCCCCCCCCGCTACTCTCTGTTTATCTTATATGCATTGTCACTTTAACAATACATTCATGTACATACTACCTCAATTGTCCCGACCAACCAGTGCTCCCGCACATTGGCTAACCGGGCTATCTGCATTGTGTCCCACCACCCGCCAATCCCTCTTTTACGCTACTGCTACTCTCTGTTCATCATATATGCATAGTCACTTTAACCATACCCACATGTACATACTACCTCAATAAGCCTGACTAACCGGTGTCTGTATATAGCCTTGCTACTCTCATTTTCAAATGACTTTTTACTGTTGTTTTATTTCTTTACTTAACCTACACACACACACATATACCTTTTTTTTTCACACTATTGGTTAGAGCCTGTAAGTAAGCATTTCACTGTAAGGTCTACACCTGTTGTATTCGGCGCACGTGACAAATAAACGTTGATTTGACTTGATTTGATTTGTCAAATAACAAACATTTTGATGATTACCTCTTGGATTACATTTAGAAAGGATGTTTGCGAAAACATACATTATGACACCTTTCAATTTTCTTAATGACATTTAATTCAGCAAAAAAGGCATGTTTAACTCCATTGGTCCTATGCTTTCATTAATCTGCTTGCACTGCCCTCATATTTATCCTCACATTGAAGTGTTTTTACCATTTTCTTTTCAGGACAACCATGGCTACAGGTAGAACACAAAACAATGGCTTGTGAGCATCATAGAGCAAAAGGTGTTAGTGAGAGTCTCAGACAGTGGAGGCTGCTGAGGGGGAGGACAGCTCATAATAAGGACTGGATCGGAGCTAATGAAACGGCATCAAGCACATGTAAACCATGATACCATTCCACCGATTCCGCTCCAGCCATTACCACAAGCTTGTCCTCCCCAATGAAGGTGCCACCATTCTCCTGTGGTCTGTATAGATGGGTCATAATAGTTTGTAGCTCAAACCGTTCTGACTTTACAGACGTTTTTGTGAGAAGAACCACTTTTGGGATCTGCCCTTGTTTCACAAACACCGTTCCAGCACAGTCCCTGTTAATTACACACACTAATGGTTAGTATCAGTGGATGCAAAAGAAATAGAAGAATCTAATGCAGCAGTAGTCTGGAGCTCAAACACACAATGTTTTAAAGGGGTTAGAAGTCCAAAATGCACCGGCGTGACTATGGGACTCAAGTTAAGTTTGTTCCACCTGAGCATTTTACTTGCCATTACTGTGAGATGTTGTTGTTGTTTATCAACCTTAGTTGAATGCACTGACTGTAAGTTGCTGTGGATATCATAAGTCTGCTGGCACAATCAAATCACATTGTATTGGTCACATACACATGGTTAGCAGATGTTAATGCAAGTGTAGCAAAATGCTTGTGCTTCTACAGTCGTGGCCAAAAGTTTTGAGAATGACACAAATATTAATTTTCACAAAGTCTGCTGCCTCAGTTTGTATGATGGCAATTTGCATATACTCTAGAATGTTATGAAGAGTGATCAGAAGAATTGCAATTAGTTGCTAAGTCCCTCTTTGCCATGCAAATGAACTGAATCCCCAAAAAAACATTTCCACAAAATTTCAGCCCTGCCACAAAAGGACCAGCTGACATCATGTCAGTGATTCTCTTGTTAACACAGGTGTGAGTGTTGACGAGGACAAGGCTGGAGATCACTCTGTCATGCTGATTGAGTTCGAATAACAGACTGGAAGCTTCAAAAGGAGGATGGTGCTTGGAATCATTGTTCTTCCTCTGTCAACCATGGTTACCTGCAAGGAAACACGTGCCATCATCATTGCTTTGCACAAAAAGGGCTTCACAGGCAAGGATATTGCTGCCAGTAAGATTGCACCTAAATCAACCATTTATCAGATCATCAAGAACTTCGAGGGGAGCGGTTCAATTGTTGTGAAGAAGGCTTCAGGGCGCCCAAGAAAGTCCAGCCAGTGCCAGGACCGTCTCCTAAAGTTGATTCAGCTGCGGGATCGGGGCACCACCAGTACAGAGCTTGCTCAGGAATGGCAGCAGGCAGGTGTGAGTGCATCTGCACACACAGTGAGGCGAAGACCTTTGGAGGATGGCCTGGTGTCAAGAAGGGCAGCAAAGAAGCCACTTCTCTCCAGGAAAAACATCAGGGACAGACTGATATTCTGCAAAAGGTACAGGGATTGGACTGCTGAGGACTGGGGTAAAGTCGTTTTCTCTGATGAATCCCCTTTCCGATAGTTTGGGGCATCCAGAAAAAAGCTTGTCCGGAGAAGACAAGGTGAGCGCTACCATCAGTCCTGTGTCATGCCAACAGTAAAGCATCCTGAGACCATTCATGTTTGGGGTTGCTTCTCAGCCAAGGGAGTGGGCTCACTCACAATTTTGCCTAAGAACACAGCCATAAATAAATAATGGTACCAACACATCCTCCGAGAGAAACTTCTCCCAACCATCCAGGAACAGTTTGGTGACGAACAATGCCTTTTCCAACAATGCCTTTTCCAGCACTTTTGCCATAAGGCAAAAGTGAAAACTAAGTGGCTCGGGGAACAAAACATCGATATTGTGGGTCCATGGCCAGGAAACTCCCCAGACCTTAATCCCATTGAGAACTTGTGATCAATCCTCAAGAGGCGGGTGGACAAACAAAACCCACAATTTCTGACAAACTCCAAGCATTGATTATGCAAGAATGGGCTGCCATCAGTCAGGATGTGGCCCAGAAGTTAATTGACAGCATGCCAGGGCGGATTGCAGAGGTCTTGAAAAAGAAGGGCCAACACTGCAAATATTGACTCTTTGCATCAACTTCCTATAATTGTCAATAAAAGCCTTTGACACTTATGAAATGCTTGTAATTATACTTCAGTATTCCATAGTAACATCTGACAAAAAATATCTAAAGACACTGAAGCAGCAAACGTTGTGGAAATTAATATTTGTGTCATTCCCAAAACTTTTGGCCACGACTGTACATATAAATATATGGATGAGCGATGGCCGAGTGGCATAGGCAAGGTGCAATAGATGGTATAAAATACAGTATATACAGTACATATGATATGAGTAATGTAAGATATGTAAACATTATTAACCTCTCTGGTATCATTGGGACGCTATAGTCCCACCTCGACAACAGCCAGTGAAATTGCAGGGCGCCAAATTCAAACAACAGAAGTCCCATAATTAAAATTCCTCAAACATACAAGTATTATACACCATCAGGGGCGAAAATCTGATATCAACTTTGGAGGGGACAATTACATGAAATTTTCTCAAGAGCAATTCCTGAGGGGGACACCAAAAGTAGTGCTGTAACACATAGCCTACATTGTAATATTGTAAATGTATATTGAGGAACCAAAGAAATAAGGTGTTTGCCGTACTCCTAACTACCGGTACCCAAAACTACACAACTAATCACAACAGCAATACCATTGCCTTTAACAAATCTTAGTTCAGTCACCAGTTTAAGTTGAGAGTGGGGGTATCCATGGCATTTTCCAATTATGTTCCTATTTTACAAGTCAAAAAAATGGAGAACCTTTCATAATGTTGCCAAACAAAGACTCAACAAACTTACCTGAGACTCCCTGTCTCTGCCAGTCTGTCCCTGCATATCTGTCCCCAACTCTGCTGTCTGTGTGCCATCTGTTGCCTGCTCTGCCTAATGACATCATTGTGAAACATTTCCATTAGAATTTAATTTCTTTCTTATGAACATTTTATCAACTAGTCTTTGAGATATTAGGCTACTAGGGTTCTTACTATGCGTTTTGGTGTATTGAAAAATACTCTGATGTCCGTCTTTTATTTTTCTGCCATTTTTCTACCTGGCTGGCTGGCTGGCTACACACACAGTGTGTAGGTTATTTAAGGTAGGAGATGGGCTTCTATCATCTTCTATCATTCTATTTGGGCTTCGATCTAAAAGGTAGCTAGCAAATGTGAAACGGATTAAAATGACAAGAGTTGACAGCTGTATGAGTTCACCATTTACACAACATATGCTGCAACCTTTTGTAATTTTAATAGTTTGTTTCATATTGGCTGGCTTCCAACAATAGCTGAATTTGCAAAGCTAGCGAGCACCAATTCAGTTTCAGTGGTGTTTGCTATAATCTTTGCTACCCGGGTTACATAAAGGTGAAATAAAATAAATAAATAAAAGTTCCTTTGCGACAATTTAGCTTTTGCAACGAGACCATTAAATATATTTAAGACAATGGTAGAAGAGAGTGTAGTTCTGTTCAGTTTGGACTTCAGTTTATCGCGAACCTTATCACAGGGACTTTGAAGCACTAACTTACATCATCTGCATGCTGATCTTGGAATAAATTGACAATAGCAAAGATTCCATCTTTGACGACGCAACATAAATGGAATAGGTACTAGCTAGCTTAATAGTTAATATTTGCGCGCTAGCTCTGCATATTCAGCTAGTTTGTGTGCGCGATTGACTAGATTAACCTCACGTCAGTTACGTTCATTGAGTGCCTTTCAGACAGTAGATACGACCCCTCTGTTACCTTGAAAACTAAGGAACTGGCAGTGGATCAAACCATTGTGAGGCAAAGGGTGGGGGGGTCGCAATCTTTTGAAACTTAAAAACGCGCTATTAAGTGTCTATAATCAGCACAATTGCTTTCATTGCGTATTATTAATATTATTTAAATTACATAGTTATGTTTCAGTGATATATTGGGGGGGACAAATCATATTTTTCCCAGGATGGGGGGGTCGTGTCCCCCCCGTCCCCCCCGGGATTTCCGCCCCTGTACACCATTTTAAAGATACACTTCTTGTTAATCCAACCACAGTGTCCGATTTCAAAAAGGCTTTACGGCGAAAGCACACCATGTGATTATGTTAGGACAGCGCCTAGCCACAAGAAACCATACAGACATTTTCCAGCCAAGGAGAGGACTCACAAAAGTCAGAAATAGTGATTAAATGAATCACTAACCTTTGATGATCTTCATCTGGTGGCACTCCCAGGACTCCATGTTACACAATAAATGTTCGTTTTGTTCAATAAAGTCCCTTTTTATGTCCAAAAACCTGTTTAAATTGGCGCGTTATGTTCAGTAATGCATTGTCTCAAATAACATCTGGTGAAATTGCAGAGAGCCAAATCAAATTACAGAAATACTCATCATAAACATTGACGAAAGATACAAGTGTTATACATAGGATTAAAGATAAACGTCTTGTTAATCCAGCCGCTGTGTCAGATTTCAAAAAGGCTTTACGGCAAAAGTACACCATGCGATTATGTTAGGACAGCGCCTAGCCACAAAACACCATACAGACATTTTCCAGCCAAGGAGAGGACTCACAAAAGTCAGAAATGGCGATTAAGTGAATCACTTACCTTTGATGATCTTCATCTGGTGGCACTCCCAGGACTCCATGTTACACAATAAATGTTTGTTTTGTTTGATAATGTCCCTCTTTATGTCCAAAAACCTCAGTTTTGTTGGTGCGTTTAGTTCAGTAATCCAAAGGCACAAAGTGCACTCTCAATATCTAGACGAAAAGTCTAAAAAGTACAATAAAAGTTCGTAGAAACATGTCAAAAGATGTTTAAAATCAATCCTCAGGTTGTTTTTGTCATAAATAATCAATAATATTTCAAACGGACAAAAGCTTCATCAATAGAAAAGGAGAAACAAGAAAGGCGCGCTCCCGATCACGCGCTGGACTAATGTCTGGAAATGTCCACTGTCCACTCATTGAAAGTGCTGTATCTTCCTAATTTTTCAGAGTAAAAGCCTGAAACAATGCCTAAAGACTAGCCACATGTAGAAGAAGCCATAGAGATCGTGAACAGGGTCCTAAGTCTTTGTATGGTGGATAGGCTTTCAATGGAATAACAGCCTTTCAAAATAATAGTACTTCCTGGATGGATTTTCCTCAGGTTTTTGCCTGCCATATCAGTACTCACAGACATTATTTGAACAGTTTTTGAAATGTTAGAGTGTTTTCTATCCAAATCTACCAATTATATGCATATCCTTTCATTTGGGCACGCTTTTCATCTAAAATTCCGAATGCTGCCCCCTACCCTAGTGAAGTTAATGTGGCTTTGTTTAAAGTGACTAGTGATCAATTTATTAAATTGGCCAGTGATTGGGTCTCAGTGTAGGCAGCAGCCACTCTCAGTTAGTGATTGCTGTTTAGCAGTCTGATGACCTTGAGATAGAAGATGTTTTTCAGTCTCTCGGTCCCAGCTTTGATGCACCTGTACAGACCTCGCCTTCTGGATGGTAGTGGTGTGAACAGGCAGTGGCTCGGGGGGTTGTTGTCCTTGATCTTTTTGGCCTTCCTGTGACATTGGGTGCTGTAGGTGTCACGGAAGGAAGGTAGTTTGCCCTCGGTGATGCGTTGTGCAGACCGCACCACCCTCGGGAGAGCCTTGCGGTTGAAGGCGGTGCAGTTGCCGTACCAGGCTGTGATACAGCCCGACAGGATGCTCTCGATTGTGCATCTGTAAAAGTTTGTCAGGGTTTTGGGTGACAAGCCAAATTTCTTCAGCCTCCTACTGTCTGTGTGGGTGGACCATTTCAGTTTGTCTGTTATATGTACGCCAAGGAACTTAACTTTACACCTTCTCCGCTGCTGTCCCTTCCATGTGGATAGGGGGCTGCTCCCTCTGCTGTTTCCTGAAGTCCATGATCATCTCCTTTGTTTTGTTGACGTTGAATGAGAGCTTATTTTCCTGACACCACACTCCCGAGTGCCCTCACCTCCTACCTGTAGGCTGTCTTGTGGTTGTTGGTAATCAAGCCCACTACTGTTGTGTCGTCTGCAAACTTGATGATTGAGTTGGAGGCGTGCATGGCCTACACAGTTGTGGGTGAACAGGGAGTACGGGGGGGGGGGGGGGGGGGGGGGGGGTCAGCGTCAGTGTTGAGGGTCAGCGAAGTGGAGATGTTGTTTCCTACCTTCACCACCTGGGGGCGGCCGGTCAGAAAGTCCAGGACCCAATTGCACAGGGCGGGGTTGAGACCCAGGGCCTCCAGCTTTATGATGAGCTTGGAGGGTACTTTGGTGTTGAATGCTGAGCTGTAGTCAATGAACAGCATTCTTACATAGGTATTGTGATAAGAGAGTCTGGTAAATGACCAAAAATAAATATTTTGCAAGTGTTCATTTTACATTTACATTTAGGTCATTTATCAGACACTCTTGTCACACCATTGTGCCAGCAGACTCCTGATACCAATGTAGGGTGAAAGGGGGACACAACATTGTGGGCCGCTATTAAAAAAAATGGTATAGAAATGTATTTTGTATTTGATTTATTTTTGGAAAAGAATTACATGCCCAGAAAGTATATTGTTACTAAATACATTGGATGAAGTAGTTCAGGCCGGCGAAATACAAATGACTAAATACTCAAAAGAAATTGAAATAAAGGATTACATTCAGAAAGTAGCCTACCCAACCCTGTTTATGCATACATGTACGAAAATGTATTTTTTGCAGTCTCGTCATTTGCAGAATGTTCTCTCTCCTAGTTTCTGATGTTTCTCCTCTCTCTCTGTGCCTTTACAGACTCATCAGATGAGGGTGACACGACAAAGTTGGTGGTGGGAGTTATTGTGGGTCTGCTCCTGGCCACTGTAGTTGTGGGTCTAGCATACTGGCTGTACATGAAGAAATCCAAGTAAGTGCATCAATTCAAAATGCCATTCGTATATAGCATGTTATGGTGATATATGTATTATTATTGGAGGGCTGTGATTAGTGTTAAACAATCTGATTTGTGTTAAAAGGCAAGGCAGCTGGAAGACCGGTGAGAAGGAGGATGGATCCACTGAGGAGAGCAAGAAACTGGAGGAGAAAATAGAAGAGAAGCTGGAGGAGAACAGCCAGAAAGTTGAGGTGTAAAGAAAATAAATGTTTAAAGAATGAGAGAAAAAAAGGTAAAGAACTTGTTTTGAAAACACATCTAGTACTGTATATAAGAATATTTGCTACTTATGTTTTAGATTAAAATATGCCGTTAACATCATCACTTTTTATTTTTCTGCAGTGTGGAAGCAGCAACTAGAAGATTTTGCACACTTCTGTTAAAATTTGAAAGGGGGCATTGAATTGGAGGAAGACCATTTGGATTCGGACTTATACACAAAACTTTTTTTCCTCTCAATATTGAATGAAAAAAACTGGCAAAATGAACGGATATGTTTTGTACATAAGCCTAAATTGTCTACACTCTAGATAAAATTCATTAACCTTCCTACTATAATAGTTTTTGTTTCAAGTGTTGGTTAAGAGGGATTTGGTCAAATTGAGAAAAATTACAATTGGAGTGTTTGGCTTGGATTTAATTAACATTATTGCTGGTAGAATTATTACTGGACCAGTTGCCTTTTCTGTAAGGATGTGTACATTGGCCTATACCTCCCTGACTCTCAATGCATCCCGAAGAGCTGAAGGTATTCACCGCAGTTACGTCTCAGTTCCATATCATCAAAACAACCAAACACCCATCAACACAACCACAGTCAGTGCATTTTGTCCGTTTTTAATGGCACATACACTGCCATTTTTTGTAGTCTCCATTGGGAAAATAAATTGTAGAAAATGTTAATGAAAGGGCTAAGGGTATAGGCTACATAAACAGCTTTGGGTGTTGTAAGGTAATATGAGTTAAGCATTATACCAAGATGCATCGCCTTGCATTGCAGGAAGTAAAGGATCTGTTGTACAAATTATTTCATGACATGTTTCATGGTTCCTGTTTATTTTTTAAAACATTTTTACCATCAAAAGTATCAGGAGATTGAGTGATGCTGTTAGGCATCCATTACACTCTTACCATCTGTTTGTGTATCAGTGGGTTGTGTTTAGTTTGAACATAACCACTACATTACAGAATATGTCTTGTTGTGTTCATAGTGTTTATTTCTGTGCTTTCATGTCATTTTTTTTATGTGGAAAGAGACAAGTTGTCCAGCAGTTGTATACTTCACAACTTAGGTCAGGGTTAGGAGGAGCAGCATTTAATGAACCTGTAAATATATCAGATCTGGATGTAATTGTGATTTGTTTAGGTTATTTTTCGCTATTTATATTGTTCAAGATTACACAGTTAGCATCTCTGTTAGGTATATTCAATTATTCTCACAAATTCCACCACTTAGTTTTAAAGGTACTGAACAATTGATAGTACTTTCTTGCAGGTATTTGACAATAATAATTATATTATATTTCTATGAGATTTACCACATGATATCTCATACTGTCAGCTGGCTGTTTGTTTCCTACTTTGTAGTTAATCTGAAACCATCAAATTGGAAATAAGACCAAAGAGGGTAAATGTTGCCATGCAAGTATTGTAAATACTGGCTTTTGTTTTTGTACTTTTGTTTAAAATAAAGTGTAGCCTACATTTTGAAGAAAGTTGTTAAAGAATGTTTTGTTGGCTCTGTCATTCTACTCACAATACATCCTAAAAATGATCGCCCTTCGGTCATCATTGAGAATAGGTATATATACACACCAAAATTCCAGAGAATCAATCTCTATTCATCCCTATCATCCATAAATCCATATTTTACAATTGGACAACTATTGAGCATTCCTCAACACTAATAGCATGACTCTGATAAATCAATATAGAATCAGAATCATACAAGACCATGATAATCAGAAATCCAGAACTGCACATAGAAAGGATGTATGCTGCCATCCATTGGCCAAAGAACATAGCACATGGATTTGCTTCATCATCATTCAGAGATAAAAAATGTTACAAATAAGATCCCACTTGGATATTTAAATCAGGTTACTTTCTGTAGTTTGATCTGATTTGTGAATATCTTATCACATGTTAAATGTTACTAGTAAATTCATGTTAAGCATCAGGTTTTGCTAAACTGAGTTCATGGAACCTTAGAGAACCATTAAGCTGACAGCCATACAGTATAGGCTACATGTGGGTGCCCTTTATACCTCTAGTCTCTGCTGTAAAGCTCAACAGCCACTAAAAGAAAAAACTGAATTTAATTCTGTCCTGATAAGGAACGTATTTTATAGATGTGTTCTATGCAACAATATCACACAGCTTGTTCATATTCAGGAATCATGATGTCAATCTGACAGTTTTTTAATGTATTTTTTATTTAACCTTTATTTAACTAGGCAAATTGGTTAAGAACAAATTCTTATTTACAATGAAGAAGACTAGGTCTGCATGTCTTGCATTTCATTTTCTACAAATGTATTTTTGCAGTCATACATACAGTTTTATGACTGCCACAAAAATGCATGCAAGAAAGTTTGGCAAATTCCTATTCATGCATTTTCTCAAAATAATTTAGAAATCCTATCGATGATTTTATTCTACTTTAGAATGTTATACTTAAATTGAGACTATTTCTTCATTAGAATTACTGATTGATTGACAAGTTATGACAGCATGCAACGTTGAATTTACAGTTGAATTATTTTCGTCATTGGGTCATCCGGGGATTGAATAGTTTGATTGACAGTTGTCATAGTAACAACTCAGGCCGTCGCCATTTTGTCAGGAGGTTTTTTTGCGGATTATTTTCAAATGTTCTCCCTTCCCGCCGGAATAATGCAATCACTGGATATACCATTGACATTTGTGTTGAAAACAATGCGTCGAATGGATCGAATTTAGACAATTAAGAAGCAAATGATTTAGCATAGTTTAAATATATTTAGGGGGAGCCGCACTTATAGTTGTCAGTGTCTCTGGTCTACCGGGCCGGTTCACTGCGCAGGTTTGGGACGCGCGCCATTTTGTGAAAATTGACATCAAAATTATTGTCCAAAATAAGCGTATATTTTAGGGCATGATATTTGTTTCATATTATGGGGGATTTTGATTATTATTCGTTATGATTGCCTACGTCCGTATTTCCCGTGGTGAGCTTGCAAGAAAACGGAACAATCTGAATGTAGTAACCTTTTATTTAGCTATTGAATTCCTAGCTACAGAATCTTGTTAGCTAACTCGCTAACCTTAGCTAGTCAACAGCAGTAGCCACGTTCGTTTTGTCAACTAGCATACGAGCTAGCTGGCGCTAGTCATCAGCTGATGCTAGTCGAAGTTGGGTGGATAACTAATTTTGTTGGTTGGGAACGCATTTGATCGTCAAGAAGTTTTACTTGGCTGGCCAGTGGGGGATACTTTTCACCTTCGCGTTACTGGAATTGAGTTGACTGACTGCTACGGTTAACTTAGCCGACGACTGAGGGCGGAGAAGCTCAAGCTGGATAAGTTGCCCTATCATACAGGTTATTTGACTTTAAATGAAGATCGTGCCATCAGAGGTGAGCCCATATATGAAGCTGACTGTGTGTTGTGTAATAAAGGTAGCTAACGTTACAGGGGGTGGTAATTAGCTAACTAATAAACTATCTAGCTAACGATCAGCAACCATTGTATTGGCCGGGGGATGTCATAAGAATGTCGGTAACATTAACCAGTACATATTTGCTAGCTAACGTTAGCGCTCTGGATCTAGCTACACCTAACATGTTTTAAACCTAGCTAGTGAGCTAACGACATTGTACCTTTATTTGTAGCTAGCGGCTAACCAACGTTACGTCAGAGTGCTAACGTAAGTTAATAGCTAGCTAACGTTACGTCAAAGTGCTAACGGAAGTTAATAGCTAGCTAGCTAACGTTAAGTGTTTATGGTAAGCAAGGCTCGTTAGCTAGCTACGGTTGTTAACATGGCTAACCTGTTAGAAAGGTGTGGGCAAGGTAACAGTAACAATGTATCCAGTTAACAATTCGGGCCCCATATCATGCGTTATTGGCTTGCTAATAAGTTGGCAAGCTCGCCACATAGCTAGCTGGTCATCTAACGCGTAGCTTGCTAGTAGGCCCATACAGCTCGCTCGCAGAACACATCGTCACTGCAATCACTCTGGCGAGAGGAAACGGGTGGCTTGCCTTAACGTACCAAAGCTAGAAGGGTAACGTTAGCTAATGAGCAACCAAGCTAGGTAGTATTTGTCATTGTGGACGAAGCCAGACTTTGCCGTTGACATTTCTGCTCTTGAGAAGGCTAAACTAAACAGATGATTTCCTTTCCAAATTCCAACCATGGCGAGAAATACTCCATCACCTGTGAGTAGTTAGCTAACAGTTGACAATTCCTTATTTTCAACTGATGACAGCCCGATTTGAGTGTGCAAGTATGTAACAAAACTGAGGGAATCGTTTTTAATAAATAATGTCATAGGATAGACATAGTTAGATATGAAGATGCATACACACAATTCGTATTATAACGGTATATCAATGTAACTAGGCCTGTGTTCATGCCTCGACTCAATAGCCAGGAAAGGAACTGTTCAGAAGACGGTCCTGAAAACGGTGAACGTTATCATCGTTTATGCTTTACAAGCAATTACCTTGTTTTTCCTTAGTGGAACAGTTGGATGCGTTATTTCTACTTTATATGCACTGTTCTGAATAATTTAAATGGTATACAGTTTATTCAAAATACTTGCATTGCAATGCAGGCTTATACTGCATATCATATTTAGCAACCCTTCCCACACTGAAAATACTTCAGCTCACTGTCAATACATAGTGTAATATTTGATTTTCTTTTATTAATTAGTTGCTGTTGAGGCATTCAGGTCATCTTCATCACAGGCATATCAAGTTAATGGCTTTGACAATGGGTATAGACATTCTGAGAGGAGATCTCTAGTTTTACTAGGTCCAAAACAATGGTCAACCTGATTTTACCTGCTTGTTAGGATGTCACCTGTCTTGGTGTGAACCATGTTTCTGAACTGTTCTTGCAGAAAGTAAACAGCTTTATACAGCTTAGATTTATATGGTTAATTGTCAACATGCCGAATACAATCTTTGAGTCATTGGTTCACTGAAATTAACCTGACTGACTGGGAAAATGTGATTTGTTGGATTGATTTTAACTTTTTTTCTAGATTTACAAAATGTTAATTTTACAATATATATTTTCTGAAAAACATTGCGTGAGTCATCCATTGCCTTTGCAATGTTTTGGTATTTTTCCTCCCCCTTTTTTCCACAAGTTTTTGTGCTATTGGAAAGTGGATCCCACCAGAAATGCACAGTCAATGATACTTATCTCTTTTTGTTCTTCATAGTGGGTTGTGGTTTGCTGCTGGACTCTCCTCCCAGGATGATATGAAATTTTACAGGAGACGATGCATCCAGGTTAGCTGCAATATCTGCAATATTTTCTCTTTGGTGGGGAGGAGGCAGTCTTCTGACAATTTACAATTTGGAATTGGGATTACATTAAATGGAGTGATGTTTAAAATAGAACCATGGTGCACCTCAAGATGTCAGCCAAGAAAGTGGAGAAGAAAGAAATGCCAGTCATCCTTACAGATGAGTCTTTTGCATTTAGTGAGCTTGGAAGGATGCTTCAACAACTGGCAAGCATTATTATTGAACAGTTACACAAATGACAAGTGTGAATTCACCAGCCCCAGATTTAATTATATAAAGGCCAATATAATATTAAATGTACAATATTATACATGTAATATAAATCACAATTTATAAGGAATAGTACTGCACTACTTATAGTGAGAAATGGGGTTAGACTAGGCTACCTTATTTGCTTTTGTCGGAGTCTGAGGTCACCCCCATGATCAGTTATACCTAATACATGTTTTATTATTGTATGATGTGTCAGAAATGGCATATTACCACTGTATAATTCTAAACTGGAATGTAGCTACTGTACATCTTTATTTCCAAGGTTCTCCTAATAATATCTATTAGTCTGGATATATTTGTTCCTCCACAGCTGGGTCAGCTCTGTTTCTAGTGCTCTCAGATGGAGTGCAGGTTTTAGGCTGTGCTGCTATTTTGCTGTCGGGCTCTAGTGTACTGAAAGCGGCCTCTAAGTGTGCCAAAGTTCAATTTTATTTCTTGTTTATTTCTTGCTTTCTCATTGGAAAATGGGAGCCGCTCTGCCCTGGCAACAAAAGTAGGCTATTTGCATACTGCGTTGTGATTGGCCTGTGCATTGATGGGCTTGCCAAATCACGCTGTATCTCTGTGGTGATAGGCTATGCTAATTAGGTGCTGTTGCTGGGATTCTGAATAGTGGTTACTGTGTAGCGCTAGTGAATTGTGTTGTCTGGTGAGATGCTGATAGATGAACAAGCTATGTAATACTTTTCTGATTTCTTTTCACATAAAGAGAAGGTTGACGCTACCCAGGCTATATAAATATTGCATTTTTATTCCTGATCTAAAAGTACATATTCTATAGCCTCCCACTGTTCTGTCGGCACCTTCTCATGGATGCAATTACCACAAACATGCCATATATAATTTGAATAATAGCACTATTTAACAGTAAGAGTTAGGCCTATGTCTTCCGACTCATGTCAATTATATGAGAGAAATTACACTGACCATAACATGTTAGTTAGAATTTACCAACATCCCATTTCGGAATTTCAGTTGATAGTCATTGAGATTCATACTACATAGTAAAGGTTAAAGCTGTGTGCCTACACTTCTAGACCCCTTGATGTGGTATTTTAGATCAGTTTGTCACTGCAGGAAACCTGCCATTGATGGAGTAATCAGTCTGAAAAATCAAATTGATTTCTCACTACTTCAGGGAAAGTTTGTATAAGGTTGTTTTTTAAATTTGTGTATATATATATATATATATATATATATAACAATTTCAGCATTAACTCGTGTAAATGTTGACTTCTTTCAGGAGGAGAGACTTCAGCATGCAAACCTTCGTCCGTCCGGCTTGCGCCCTCTTTTTCTTTCCATGCTGCTGGTCTTCAGATGGCTGCTCCAATGCCCCATACGCACCAGCAGTACAGTGACCGCCACCAGCCAAGCACTGACCAAACTGCTGCGGTCCTACCGTACAGCGACCAGACGCAACAGCTCACTGCCAACCCGGTATACAAGCAACCCACAAACCTCTCAATTTGTCATACACTTTTTAACACGCACTTGCCCTGTATAAATCAGAACTTTAAGTAGCCTATCATTTTGATTGCAAATTGTAAGAAAAGTTCATACACATTTTTTTTTTCTGAGATATTAATGCTTTCCTTGTGATTTGTTACAGAGGCACATACCCCAGTGCTTTCGTGACCCTACTTTGGCTCCCCTGAGGAAGCTCTCCATAGACCTTATCAAAACCTATAAACAGATCAATGAGGTGAGACTGGTTTCTGCTGTTTAATGAACTGCAATTGCCACAACACAAAAAAATTATAGTTTGGGATATTTTTCATGTAGTCAGTTAGATCAGGAAGTACATATGCTAATGTCTGTATTGCGGTTCTTTCCTGGACTCTAGGTGTATTATGCAAAAAAGAAGCGACGGCACCAAACGGGTCAGGGTGAAGACTCCAGTCACAAGAAAGAGAGGAAGGTCTTCAACGATGGCTATGACGATGACAACTACGATTACATTGTCAAGAATGGGGAAAAGTGGATGGACCGCTATGAGATTGACTCCTTGATCGGCAAAGGGTCATTTGGACAGGTACACTTTTGTAAATGATTCAACATTATTCTCGTGATCACTTGTGTAGCTAGTGTGTACCCGTCAAGATTTTGGGCACACCTACTCATTCAAGGGTTTTTCTTTATTTTTTCATTGTTGAATAATAGTGAAGACATCAAAACCATGCAATCATGTGGGAACCAAGAAAGGGTTAAACAAATGAAAATGTATTTTAGATTCTTCAAAGTAGCCACCCTTTGCCTTGATGACAGCTTTGCACACTCTTGGCATTCTCTCAACCAGCTTCACGAGGAATGCTTTTCCAACAGTCTTGAAGGAGTTTCCACCTATGCTGAGCACTTGTTGGCTGCTTTTCCTTCACTCTGCTGTCCAACTCATCCTAAACCATCTCAATTGGGCTGACGTCGGGTGACTGTGGAGGCCAGGTCATCTGATGCAGCACTCCATCACTCTCCTTGGTCAAATAGCCCTTACCCAGCCTGGAGGTGTGTTGGGTCATTGCCCTGTTGAAAAACAAATGATAGTCCCACCAAACGCAAAGCAGATGGGATATCATAATAGTGAATACTTCATGGTGGGAACCACACATGCGGAGATCATCCCTTCACCTACTCTGCGTCTCACAAAGACACGGCGGTTGGAACCAGAAATCACTAATTTGGACTCATCAGACCAAAGGACAGATTTCCACCGGTCTAATGTCTATTGCTTGTGTTTCTTGGCCCAAGCAAGTCTCTTCTTTAGTGGTGGTTTCTTTGCAGCAATTCGACCATGAAGGCCTGATTCACGCAGTCTCCTCTGAACAGTTGATATTGAGATGTCTGTTACTTGAACTCTGTGAAGCATTTATTTGGGCTGCAATTTCTGAGGCTGGTAACTAATGAACTTATCCTCTGCAGCAGAGGTAACCCTGAGTCTTCCTTTCCTGTGGTGGTCCTCATATGAGACAGTTTCATCATAGCACTTGATGGTTTATGCAACTGCACTTGAAGAAACTGTCAAAGTTCTTGACATTTTCTTGATTGCCTGACCTTCATGTCTTAAAGTAATAATGGACTGTTGTTTCTCTTTGCTAATTTGAGTTGTTCTTGGCATAATATGGACTTTGTCTTTTACCAAATAGGGCTATCTTCTGTATACTCCCCTGCCTTGTCACAACATAACTGATTGGCTCAAACGCATTTAGAAATTCAACAAATGTACTTTTAGCAAGGCACACCTGTTAATAGAAATGCATTCGAGGTGACTACCTCATGAAGCTGCTTGAGAGAATGCCAAGAGTGCAAATCTGTCATCAAGGCAAAGAGTGGCTACTTTGAAGAAACTCATGTGATTCCATATGTGTTATTTCATAGTTTTGATGTCTACAATGTACAAAATAGCAAAAATAAAGAAAAACCCTTGAATGAGTACGTGTTCTGAAACCTTTGGCTGGTATTGTATGTGTCGGTGTTTTTTCTCTCCTTGTGATTGCTGTAGGTTGTAAAAGCTTATGACCGTGCAGAGCAGGAGTGGGTTGCCATCAAGATCATCAAGAACAAAAAAGCTTTTCTCAATCAAGCCCAGATTGAAGTGCGTCTCCTAGAGCTCATGAACAAACATGACACTGAGATGAAATACTACATAGGTAATGCACTCTAGTGCTTGTCTATTGTCTAAGCCATTATGGAGTACTGTCGTGTTTTACACCAATCTCTCCTGTATCAGCCAAGCTTGACTGGCAGAATGTCTCATTTTCCTATCATGTAGTTCATCTGAAACGTCACTTCATGTTCCGGAACCACCTCTGCCTGGTGTTTGAGATGCTCTCATACAACCTCTACGACCTGCTGCGGAACACCAACTTCCGTGGCGTCTCTCTCAACCTGACCAGGAAGTTTGCCCAGCAGCTTTGCACTGCGCTGCTGTTCCTGGCCACGCCTGAGCTCAGCATCATCCACTGTGACCTGAAGCCTGAGAACATCCTGCTGTGCAACCCCAAAAGAAGCGCCATCAAGATAGTGGACTTTGGCAGCTCCTGCCAACTAGGACAGAGGGTATGCTAATCTACTACTTGGTCCAAAAGAGTTTAACCTTGTCTTTCACAAGTCTCATTTCTTGCATATGTTCTGTATACCTCTGACGTATATTCTGTTCTCAAGCTTGTAATGCTGATATCTGTAATGTTATCTTTAAGAATAGGTTGTGATTTACTCTTTTTCTCCTTCGTCAGATATACCAGTACATCCAGAGTCGTTTTTACCGCTCCCCAGAGGTGCTGCTGGGCATGCCCTATGACCTGGCCATCGACATGTGGTCCCTGGGCTGCATACTGGTAGAGATGCACACCGGAGAGCCCCTCTTCAGTGGAGCCAACGAGGTACAGTAGGCTTGACTGACTAGCTGGAGATCTTTTTAAATGTATCCAACTCTGAGTAAATTCATTTGATACACGTAATTAACATTAATCCATGGCAGTATTTTGTTCTGTTCTATAATTCTCAGGTGGACCAGATGAATAAGATAGTTGAAGTTCTAGGTATCCCCCCCAATCATATTATGGACCTAGCCCCAAAAGCCAGGAAGTTCTTTGAGAAGCTATCAGATGGCACATGGAGCGTTAAGAAGACCAAAGATGGCAAAAGGGTGAGTGTTCTGCAGTTCCTCTCTCAATGTGGTGTCCAAACAGTGGCTTTTGGTAGTGTTGTGTATTTGAGTTCAAGTACCTGACCCCCCCTCTGTCTCGTCCCCTCATCTTTCCTCTGAGCAGTATAAGCCTCCAGCCTCTCGAAAGCTCCACTCCATCCTGGGTGTGGAGGCCGGGGGTCCAGGTGGCCGGCGGGCGGGGGAGTCTGGCCACGCCGTCGCTGACTACTTGAAGTTCAAGGACCTGATCCTGCGGATGTTGGACTACGACCCCAAGAGCCGCATACAGCCCTACTACGCCCTACAGCACAGCTTCTTCAAGAAGACTGCAGACGAGGGGACCAACACGAGCAGCAGTGTGTCTACCAGCCCAGCGCTGGAGCAGTCCCAGTCCTCTGGAACCACCTCCAGCACCTCCTCCAGCTCAGGTAACACTCCCTGGCTCAATTGACCCTCTTTCTCTCCTCGGAATATTGCTGTTGTGGGCTCATATCTCAAAGTGGTGCCTTTTCAGTGCACTGGTGGGAAACCCAACAGTTGATGGTGCTTAAAAAATATATACTATTTTAAACCTTTCCTAGGTTGTCATTTTTTAGATGTGGTGTGATGGACTTAGGCTGAGGTTGTGCCCTCGTCTCTCTCTTGCAGGAGGATCATCTGGGACAAGTACCAGTGGCAGAGCAAGGTCCGACCCCACCCATCACCACCTACACAGTGGAGGGCACTTTGGGGCAGTGCTGCCAGCCATCGATGGTGACACCCTCTGTCCACAGGTGACATGTCTTTGTCATTCATTTGAAGAAGCTAATTAATCAATAGACAACCTGTTGAAAGTCCTAATGTGGTCAATATTAAATGCACTGAGAATGTAATGGTATGACATTTTCCAAGAAGCATTTGACAAGAGTATTGAAATTGACATTTTAGTCATTTAGCAGACGCTCTTATCCAGAGCGACTGAATTAGTGCATTCATCTTAAGAGCTAGGTGGGACAACCACATCACAGTCATATTAAGTACATGTTTCCTCAAAGTATCTATCAGCAAAGTCAGTATGAGAGACATTAATTGATTTGATTTCGGTATCTGTGGTCCACTGACAGGCAAGAAAGACTTACCCTCCCCCATTGGTGAGGGGAGGCGGCGTTGGACCAGAGCCAGTGGCCGGAGAGACCCACCCAGTCCAGGAGACCACCTTCCATGTCCCCCCTCAGCACCCCAAGGCCCTGCACCCCCACTCCCACCCCCATCATCACCACGCGC
The DNA here is from genome assembly GCF_965601325.2 of Salmo salar. Lineage (NCBI taxonomy): Eukaryota > Metazoa > Chordata > Actinopteri > Salmoniformes > Salmonidae > Salmo > Salmo salar. The sequence continues at coordinate 138,335,077 of NC_138299.1, forward strand.
AGGTGATGGCCACAAGGCCCCGCCCACGGCACTACACCTCCCCCACACACAGCGCCTCCACACAGGACTCCATGGAGGTGGTGCATGGCCATCTGTCCATGACCTCCCTGTCTTCCTCTGCCTCCTCTTCCTCCACATCTTCCTCTTCCACTGGGAACCATGGCAACCAGGCCTACCAGCTCCGCCACCTGCCCTTTGGGCACCACGGCGGACTGAGCATGGGGTTGGGCGCCTTCTCGAACCCCCGGCAGGAGACGGGCATGGCCGCCCACCCCGCGTACCCCATGGGCACAAACACTGGGCCAGCTCACTACCTACCAGAGGGCCACCTGGGCATGAGGCAGGGCATGGACCGGGAGGAGTCTCCCATGACTGGAGTGTGTGTGCAGCAGAGTTCCATGGCCAGCTCGTGACTGCACTGACATTTGGCTGTGTGTTCCCCCTGTGCGTCATTTTTAAGGTGGTGTTTTTTACTACAGGTGTGTCGAACTAAAGCTGCTCACGTCAGAAGGGAGATATCACTGAACCGCTACTACAGAGAAGATCCTTTGTTAAAAGAATGTGGTTTCTGTTTTTCCTTTTGCAATCATTACACATAGTAATGTTGCAAAATAACCATAGTAAAATTGAGACATCCATCTGCCATTTCACAAAATTCATGTAACAAATAACCACCGTCTGGTATTACGTGGCAAAATCTTCTGGTGAGCATTGGGGATAAAGTTGGAAGCAGTTTTACAGGTAGCTGTCAGTAATGAAATGCTAACACAGCCTCTTATTTAAAACGGTGGAATTTCTGACATTTTTGTTCCACAGGTTGTTGATTGTTTTACCCTTTTTAAAGTGAATTTTCACAAAAGAGCTGCTTTTAAAACATGTAGCTTGACCAGGAGGAAAGTGTTTGCAGTGATATTTCGTGTTGTCTGTTGGTATTGTGTAACTCTGTGAGAGGGGAGCACATAGCAGTGGAGTTCCTATGGCGTGCGCTGGCCCAGACAGTGGAGGGGATACCCTGCAGGTGGAAGATGTGGGGAGGTTCTGAGGGGAGCGCTGCCCCCATTAAGTCCAGGTGCCTGGTGAGCTGGGCCCGGCCTGGCACAGACGAGAGATTGGCTCTGGAGAAGAAAAGGATCCGGCCCAGCGCGGGGAAGACTGGTTCAGTCAGTGGCTGGTTCTCAGATAACCCTTTGGCCTTACGACTCATGGACTTGGAATGGGACGGAGCTGGACATTATCATTTGAATTAACATGGCTTTCCTCTATTTTTTTTCTCTCTAGACAGCCCTTAATTCTTTAAGGAGAATAAACATCATAGAAAAAGGTAATTAAGAATGATTTCTGAGGCCTTTCTCTACAAAGATTTCTCATTAATGGGGCCCCACATTACAGGGTCTTCTTGTACACACCAATCTCCTAAACATTATTTCCTCAAAATCTTGTTCACAGATTAAGGATTTCACAGTGGAAAGAACTATCTTTTCCAGAGTCCCTTTGCTTACCCCCCCCCCCCCCCCCCCCCCCCAAATCTGCATGTAGTTCCTCATCTGAACACCTGCACAAATTCTCCATCTTAAACAGAAACTGAAAAGAAAAAAACGAGTTAAGTGACTGCCTTTTTTCCTCCTCAAATTATGCTGTGAATTTTACAATAATTTATTTTCCCTTTGGATATTTTTTATACCAAAGCAGTTGTTTTTAAAGCATATTAGGTGTCTGTAACCAATAATGTAGCAGTTCACCACTTTTGACTCTGTTTATCAAGATCTTATTTTAACGTCAATACAAAACAGCAGCAATATATTGCTCTAGCAAAACTGGAACCCGTTGTTGAACTTAACTGTTAAAATATACGGTAGCTAAGGTTGCAATGTTTTACCAAACCTGTTTCCATATTATTTGGTTGATTTAATTTGTGGATTCTCTCTTTTAACCTTTATGTTTAGTGACATTGGTAGTTACTCGGCAGGCTCCAGAGTAGCAGAATTAAAAGCTCATGGTTCAATGGAGACAACTGCATTCTATTTCTGCATTTTCCCCCACGTATACTATTTTTAAGGGTTTCGCTGCCTTTCATACATAATTTGGTCGACATGCTAGCTACTGCCATAACTCAAGACTATTTTAGTTTCATTACCCTGGCAGCGTACAGACAATTGTTTCAAAATGATTTGGCAGGGCACCTTGTGAGCCTGGTCCTATTCAATTGGAAAGGGTGCCAGTCAGCCCTCTTGCTAATGTCCTGAGGATGGTGCTCAACTTAGGCACACATGCATGTCCGTAGAACTCGACAGTAAATAAAATACATGTTTCATTCAGTTTATTTTATATCAGGGATTTTGAAGTGCTTATTTTTTTTTTATGCTTTTTTTTTTTTTTTTTGTCATCTCTGGAAAAGTAACAAGACCAAAGTCCTGCTCATAACAGCCTTCTTAGTTAAACACACACAGACCGCAGGACACCATTCTATTGTCATCATAATTCAGGGGAGAGACCATCATAAGGACAAATCATGTTTGGTATAACCACAAACTCAAATGCAAAGCTACCTGTAATGATATTTTGATTTTATCTAAATGTTAAAATTATAATCACAATCATTTTTCATACCCCTCATGATTTGAGATTCAGAAATGGACAGTGGTTTTGCTGGCACTCATACTGGTACTAAACATTCCAAAATAAAGGTTAAAAAAAGTATTTAAAAAAAATAAACTTGAGTGACTCTTAAGTGTGAGCCTGTTTCAGATCATGCTGAATGACCTTTGATCTAGAGCAGTTGTCATGACATGCAGCCCCTTTTTAATAGTTGAAATAGAATTTATGTATATATTTATATTTTTTAATAAAGGAAGTATAGAACTCACTACCTTGCTCCTGCTGGTATGATGATTGTTTGTCAATTTGGTGACCATTCAGTGGCAAGATCTGTTTTCTTAGTCAGTGGTGTATCATGGTCTCTGGTCAGAGGTACTTGACTACATCAGGACAACACTATGAGGTAGGGTTTGAATCAAACAGGGAAAGCTATATCTTCAAACCTTAATTTTCACAGGGTATATTGTAAGTGCATGTACATCCACAAACTTTACATTTTGGTTGTATGAGAAGCACATGGTGGAAAAAAAGTGGTTCCATTTTCAATAAGGCTGTTATGTTTGGGTTTCACACATTTGAGTACTTGTTGACATATCCCTCACCCTACAGAAGCGCAAGTCCTCTGATTTCATTTGAATATCTTTTCCTTCATTTTTTTTTATTTCATCAAATTTTTTGTACATGCAACATGCACTATAAAACTGAACAGCATGGGGAAAAGGATAAGTCCATGTATCCACAGATTGTAAGATCTAGTCAAGACTTTGCTGTGTATATGACAATGCCCTTTGTATTATATTAAGACAGTCTTATGTATGATATATAAAAAGAAGTTAATTGAACTGTTGTGAGCCTCTGTTCCTCAACTTATCTTCACACACACCAATATGTATTTCTTCCAGGAATACACTGTCTATTGTCTCAATGCTATTTATACCTGCACAAATACCAAATAAATTACCATGATAGTGGACACTTTTCTGCTCAATAATAATAACTGTCTAACGCCATAACTCCTTTGTGTAGCCTATAATTATGATTCACACTCATTAATACACTGATCAGCACAACAAACCGGCAACGTTATCGTACTAGTGTCGTAAGAACGCCTGAGTGATTCTCTACACAACAGCAAGCTACATGTAATGGGTGTAGATGAGATGTATTATGATTGAAGTGTCCTTATGAACTCCACATCGTCAGTCAAATTATCACGTGGAATTTCTTATTTTATAATCATGTAGATCGGCTTATTTTACGCTGTGGCTCGTTGGTCTAGGGGTATGATTCTCGCTTCGGGTGCGGGAGGTCCCGGGTTCAAATCCCGGACGAGCCCATCATTTTAAATTTGAAGAGCAATGGTAAAATACAAGTAATTGAATGCTGTAACAACGTAGTGAAAAGTGGTACATTTGGTGCAACTACATAGACTATAACAGAGATTGAACAATAGCTTTATGACGCAGTGAGTTCAATTTTTGCTGGGTTTAACTCATGCACATATATAGCGAATTCACCATGTTTCCATCCACAACGTTGACACATGTTTAATTTTAGACATAAAAAGAGGGCTCGTCCGGGATTTGAACCCGGGACCTCTCGCACCCTAAGCGAGAATCATACCCCTAGACCAACGAGCCAGATTAAGTATTTTAAGTATGTGTTTTATCTTTATTTACGCTCGTTTATAAGTACATTGGTATTGTTTTTTTCATGAATCCGATCTGTAGCCGTTTAAAGTTGACTATATATCCTATATGTCCTATTGCCATGACAAACTAGCTATATTTGAGCAAATTTGGGGTACCTCTTACACGAGTGTAACGAAATCGTCAGTGTAACGTAGACGCACGGTCATCTAGAAGCCTCTGTTCACGGGTTTTACACTGATCCGGGGTACGTTTTTCTTTTAACCCTTACAATGTAAATGTGTAATTGTTGTTAGTTAGAGCTGATCCTGGATCTGTGCGCAGAGATAACACAAATGAGCACGTGACAAGACATCATTGTGACGTACATTGTTTGTTGAACGGAAGCCGTTCGGTTTCCTCTTTCTCAAATCCTCCAGGCCACGCTTAGCACTGTTGCGCGCCTTTTAGGTTAATTTCAAAGTAACAGGTAGCTAGCTTGTCTAATATACATTATTCAAACGCAAAGCATATGTCTGAATACTAAATTCATTTGAAATTGAATAAACGTTTATGCACAATGCCCAATTTTTGCGCGGCTCCAAATTGTACCAGGAAGAGCACGCAATCCGATTTGGCTTTTTTCAGGTTTCCAAGAGATCCAGAAAGGTATGACAACATCTGACCGTCACAATATGAACCCCTACCTTTCTCGGGGAGTAACCAGTTATACGATAGCTTGCTAAATTTAGCTATGTTGTGTTCAGTAGCACGCTAGTCATCATAGCTAACTTTCATATGTGGGAAATAGCTAGCTAGCCAGCCAAGTGGTGTGTGTGGTTTACAGTGCTGACATTCGCCTGTCACTGAGTTGTACAGATAAGTTAGCCCCCATGGCATTTGTGATGTAGATCCATCGTACCTCTAGTGAAACTTTGGGACATATATACATATATATATATTAGGTACCACCCCAGCACTAACACACCTAAATAGTAAATTAATCATCGTCTTCAGTCTGGACCATGATTCTTTAAAACGAATAGTTTACAGATAACTAGGCCAATAAAAATTCCAACTAACCCCTCCTATTCTGGTTTGTTCAGATGTAGGCTCTGGGTTGAGAACTGTCGCCGGGCGGATCTGGAGGCGAAAACATCAGACCAACTCAATAAACACTACAGACTGTGTGCCAAACACTTTGACCCGGCTATGGTTTGTAAAACAGTAAGTGCATGTCAAACCACAAAGGTCTTTGTTTGAAACATGTCTACCTCACTGAACAATCTGTCTTTTTAGAGATGATCATAATCTTACATTTGAGAGGTTTTGAGCTGTGTTTTGATTTTGAATGACTTGTTTTGTCTTCATTATTGTTTTTCAGAGCCCTTACAGAACAGTACTGAAGGATACTGCTATTCCAACCATATTTGATTTAACAAGCCACCTCAAAAATCCTCATAGCAGACATCGCAAGCGGATCAAAGAATTGGTATAATATCGCTTCTTTTTTTACTAGAACTTTATATCCTTGTGTTGCTTCAAAAAGGAACATTTCTGTTAACTACTACTGGCTATATTTCTGTAGGTCTGTTTTCAATGTAATAGTTAACATAGTTACATTGTCTTATGTTTCAAATAATTGTTTTAACAGACTGAAGAAGACATAAGGAGAATTAAAGAGAGAAGATGTAAGTTTAATTGTTTTTATTTAAAAGTTTTGTTGTATCCATACACCTGTTAAACATGAGCTTATATCGAATTTCATTTTTTTGTGTCCTTGCAGTGGCATCCTCCATTGAACAGCTCCACTCAAAGAAAGACATTGAGGCAACTGAGGGTCAAGATGCCGCTGAGGAGGAAATCAAGCTGTCCCCAGAGGAGAAGGAGTTCCGAGATTACCTGAGGTCTCTGTTTGAGATTGTTTTCATGCTAGGAAAGCAGAACATCCCATTGGAGACCAATGTCCCAGAAGGACTGGAGAGAGATCCCAGTAATTTCCAGGCCTTACTGGAGTACCGCATTAATGCTGGAGATGAGGCTCTGAGGAGACGGTTTGAGGCCACAGCAGTGAATGTGGAGTACCTCTCCACGGCCCAGCAGAGCCAGCTCCTAGACGTCTGTGAGGGCACTGTCAGAGAGGAGATCCTCATGGAGGTGAGAGAGAGTCGCTTCTTCTCACTGGTCACAGGGGACCTGGTGGAGTTCGCTGGGGAGAGACACCTGCCTCTCTTTCTGCGGTTTGTAGATCAGTCCAACACTCTCAGGGAGGAGTTCTTGGACTTTCTGCCGTTCGAGGGGGACGAGGCCTCACTGGTGGAGAGGCTGGAGACCCAAGTGACAGACGGGTGGGGGCTGAGGATGGAGGACTGCCGTGGCCAGGCCCATGTAGCCACTGGCACCTTTGCCACTAAGATGAAAGCTGTGGCAGTCGGACTGATGGGAAAGTACCCCATGGCAATGCACACGCCTTGTTCCACCTGCGCACTGAATATACACCTGGCCAACAGCCTTCCCTTCCCCAGTGTTCAGGTTGTCATGGCAACCCTGAGAAAGATTGGCATCTTCTTTAAGCAGTCTCCATCCTTGCAGGCTGAGCTGGAGAAGGCCATCTCTGTTTACCACCAGGGAAATTATGAGAAGGCAACCGAGCTGAAGGAGGCCTGCAGCTCTAACTGGACAGTGCAGCACAATGTGTTTGAACTGACTGTGGACCTGCTCGAGTCCCTCCTGCTGTGCATGGACTGCATTCGGGACAATGAGAACGTAAAATTCCCTGACGCTATGACTGGGGTCGCCTACTCGATCGCAGAGACCTTGGCTGACTTTGAGTTTGTTGTCACCTTGGTCATCCTGAAAAATGCTCTTTCTTTCACACGAGCCTTCGGCAAAAACCTGCAAGGGGAGGCCCTTGATGTGTTCTTCGCTGCCAACAGTCTAACAGCTGTCCTGCATTCTCTGAATGAAGTCTTCGACAACATCGAGGTCTACCATGAGTTTTGGTTTGAGGAGGCTGTGAATCTGGCGGGTACCATGGAGATCCCGGTGAAGGTGCCTCGTCTGTTCCTCCGGAAGCACCGATCGCCCGACCCAGGCGAGATCCCGCCAGAGACTTACTTCAAGGAGTATGTGACGGTCCCGGTGATCCGCGGCATCATCGATGAAGTGGACGACATCTTCTCCCAGAGCAACCTCAAAGCCCTCAAGTGCCTGTCACTGGTCCCTGCCATCATGGGCCAGATGAAGTTCAACACCTCAGAGGAGAACCATGCAGATGTGTACCGCAAGGACCTCCCCAACCCAGACACGCTGCCCGCTGAGCTGCATTGCTGGAAGATTAAATGGAAGCACCGGAGCAAGGAGGTCCGCCTGCCCTCCACCATCCACGAGACACTTCAGCTGTCGGACGTCAAGTTCTTCCCCAACGTCAACTGCTTCCTGAAGGTCCTGACCACCCTACCTGTCCTGATGCTGGAGGACAGCGGCAGCTCTGAGACATCCAGGAAACGCCTGCAGACTTATCTCAGTGACACACCTATCAAACACAGGTGCAAGAGTCTGGCCGTGCTCCACATAAACTCTCATGTTAAGCATGACCTGGATGTCATGGTTGACAAATACTGCAGACTGTACCCCGAGGATGAGCCTGAACCCGAGCCTGAGATCAGCACTGTGGTGATATAGCATATTAAGTTTGAACTTTTTTCCGTATAAAGGGGACGAAATCCAATTACAATTACATTCAAATGATGTCTCCCTGTTGTATTTTAGCTTAAGTCTTTGATAGTTTCATGAAAATTGTAACTGTAAAGTCTGAGTAAAATATTACCTCTAGACAAGGTTTTTTGGGCATAAATGTGTAACATTTTGATAATTAATATTGCTCTGTACCTGAAGAATATTGCCATTAAACATTTTTTAAATATTTTTTTTGTTCTAATTAAATGCCACCTGGTGTCTTTAATAATACTGCTCTTTATTTTATGTGAATTCGTCATATACATTTATGTTGATTTAGGAGTATAGGCAATTAACTATAGGCTACCACTATAATTTGAGGGTAAATATGTATTTGTCACCATTATTTGCAAGTCTGTTTTATGACACCTTTACAAAAAAGGTTATACCATTTCCCTCCTTTATGCTACAAGCACAAGTCTACCAGTTACTGTGACCTGCCCATGACCTCGTGCAGAGGAGGGAAGATGATACCAAGATACTATAATCCTATACTGTTGCAATTTTACTGTAGGCTACGTTATTACTATGACGTCCGAGTTTTGTCTTGAAATTATTTGGGAAAGTCCACAAGAGGGCAGTCCAATCTCAAAAGTTGCAAAGTAGATATCGTCATCCCGAAAGAGAGCCATAAACTTAGTAATTCCGCTATTGTTCGTTGGACAAAACCACAGATACAACAATGAGACAGATATTTCACTGGATGTATAAATGTGAAGCATCCGCTTGTCGTTTCCACACACTAGCTTGCTATTCAATGGAGTTCCCACCATAAATCCAGAGAATGCCAGACTTTGATGACAAAGTTTGATGACAAAATTTGCCCACAAAGGACCACCGCACCACCTTCACAAGGTGAGTCCAATAATGTGTTGTATGCTGCTGCATAAATGATGTCATATGTCAGGAAGATATGTATACTGTAGCTAAGAAAGTAGTACTAAGTGTATGTCGTATACTAAGCTGTTAGTAGCCCATGTGCCTCACCCTAATAATTTGGTCTATTTTCACCAACGCGGTATTGTACACACATCATTCGTGGTGTTTGTGTACTTGTTTGGTACAGCTTTGACAGTGCTACTGATAGTAGGGGTGGCGCTTGGCTTGCAGGTGCAATTTCAGAACACACAACATTCTATAATAGAATTGTGTTATTTGATGTGTCAAATTAAAAGCTTATTTAACGAGTCAAATAATGTTTATATGATGTGTATCTTTTTTGACACGCAAAGACCCAAAAGCCATTCAATGTGCCTCCCCCTAATAATTTGGTCTATTTTCACCTCTTAATTTCAGCTACTGTTCTAACTTGGTGGTGCACATGTAGCCTATAACCTGTTTTAGAGAAATGTAATCATCGAATATTGTAAGAGCTTTCATTGTCTGTTTAAATTCCCACTTTATTTATCCTACAGTTCTGACTTGTTGTACAGGGAGTACACTATAAGAACAGCCCATGTTCTGAATTCTGTCGCTGTACATTTCAAAACTGCTGAACAAATAGTTATATTGACTATCTCCGTCGTTGCTCGCTCATGAATGTCTTAATTGAAATTACGGATTGCCTCTTATCCTCTTGTCGTCCCCTTATGCCATAGTTTGTACATCTCAATTGTCAATAGAAATCACATTTGTTTAAGCAAGTCAGCCATATCAGCTATGTTTTTTTAAAAGGCAGTAAATGAGGCTGAATGAACTGTTTCGCTGCCAGACAAGGCTCAGCTGAAAGCCAGGTGTAGCAGTGGTAAGATGTTGGGACTACTGTTGGGACTCTGCTGTTGGGACAGCTTTATGTAGGCCCTAACAGTTTGTGGGCACCGTTTGTCACCGTTATAGTGCAATTAATGTATTGTTCAGTGTTGTGTAGTGGATTTGCTGGCACGCATCCCACTTTTTTTTGTTGCCCCACCAAGATTTACATGCTAAAATTGCCACTGGACGTCACAGAGTCAATTGCTGCTACAATGGGTCTACCTGGGGGAGGAGACACTTGTTTGTGTAATTTAGAAACTCTATAAAAAGTTGGTATCTTAGGAAATTTCACATATAGAAATTCACATTATTTTTTGGTGATTTGTCCTGATTCCAAATAGATTTCCACTGTGGATATCAAATCAAACTTTATTTGCCACATGCCCCTGAATACAATACGTGTAGACTTTACCATGAAATACTTACTTACAAGCCCTTAACCAACAGTGCAGTTCAAGAAGTAGAAAATATTTACCAAGTAGGCAAAAAAAATAATAATAATAATAACACAATAAGAATAACAATAATGAGGCTATATACAGGGGGCGCAGGTACTGAGTCAGTGTGCAGGGGTACAGGCAAGTTGAGGTAATCTGTATGTAGGTGGGGGCGAAGTGACTAAGCATAGGTAACAAACAAACAGCGAGTAGCAGCAGTGTACAGGTGGTGGGGGGGTTATCAATTGTTCAGCAGTCTAATGGCTTGGGGGTAGAAGCTGTTGAGGAGCCTTTTGGTCCAAGACTTGGCACTCCGGTACCGCTTGCCGGATATGATATTATGCTGGAATTCTAGGGTAGGGTCATGATTCAGTTTGTGATAGAAGTCACCTTTAGATAGTTGTTGGCAACATTCATTCACATAGTCACATTTGTTTTGTATGCAAATTCCTCCTCCTTTGTTAATTTTTTTTCATGATAATTGAAGGATCTGATTGTAAGTCCTTAAGAGCCATTCTCTCGTCTCTACTCAGGTTATCATAGGATTTGTGTTTCTGTTTGTCTTTCAGTCTGTCACCTACATCATTTTCAACAATCCTGCAGAAGGTTTCTACGGATGCATTGCGTTTGGGGGAGGTATGAATTAACTTTTTGTGGTTCTCTCAGAGTTGTCAGGTACCTCAGCTTGGTTGATGGCTCCATCTCCTGCTTGGCTCACAGTGGGGCAGGTAAGTCTATTGATTAACATGGTAGACCTATGTGTATATCTCACTGAGGATGACATTTCAAGTGGAGTCATGTAAGTTTCACTCTTATTAAAGAACTCACACAATCTCAGATTACAGAAAACTTAAAAAGATCTATATGGAGGTCAAAGTCATTAATGTATGTAGTACAGTTGAAGTTGGAAGTTTACGTACACCTTAGCCGAATACATTTAAACTCAGTTTTTCACAATTCCTGACATTTAATCCGAGTAAAAATTCCATGTCTTAGGTCAGTTAGGATCACCACTTTATTTTAAGAATGTAAAATGTCAGAATAATAGTAGAGAGAATGATTTATTTCAGCTTTTATTTCTTTCATCACATTACATTCCCAGTGGGTCAGAAGTTTACATACACTCAATTAGTATTTGGTAGCATCGCCTTTAAATTGTTTAACTTGGGTCAAACGTTTCGGGTAGCCTTCCACAAGCCTCCCAAAATAAGTTGGGTGAATTTTGGCCCATTCCTCCTGACAGAGCTGGTGTAACTGAGTCAGGTTTGTAGGCCTCCTCCTCGTACTCGCGTTTTCAGTTCTGCCGACAAATTTTCTATAGTATTGAGGTCAGGGCTTTGCGATGACCACTCCAATACCTTGACTTTGTTGTCCTTAAGCCATTTTGCCACAACTTTGGAAGTATGCTTGGGGTCATTGCCCATTTGGAAGACCATCAACCAAGCTTTAACTTCCTGACTGATGTCTTGAGATATTGCTTCAATATATCCACATAATTTTCCTCCCTCATGATGCCATCTATTTTGTGAAGTGCACTAGTCCCTCCTGCAGCAAAGCACCCCCACAACATGATGATGCCACAAAAATGACTTGTGTCATGCTCAAAGTAGATATCCTAACCGACTTGGCAAAGCTATAGTTTGTTAACAAGAAGTTTGTGGAGTGGTTGAAAAACGAGTTTTAATGACTCCAACCTTAGTGTATGTAAACTTCCGACTTCAACTGTAGGTACAAATGATAACCAATGTAATACTAGAAAAAAGGCAAGAGACATGAGGGCATAGGTAATGGTACAAATTGGAAATGTATGTGCCGTATTTTAAATAATCATGCCAATATACATAGCATGCTTGTCACACTTATCTTCGTCTTCTGACGATATTGCGAAATCGTCGTCTGAAAAGGTAGACCAAAACGCAGCAGGCATGCGGTTGTTCATTTTGAACATTTAATTAAATCAAAACGACCACAAAACAACAAACAAGAAAACGAACAATAAACTGACAGTCTGCAAAGCACAAGGCTAACACAGAACAATCACCCACAAATAACAAACACAAACACACCCTAATATATGGGACTCTCAATCAAAGGCAGATAGACAACACCTGCCTTCAACTGAGAGTCCCAACCCCAATTAACCAAACATAGAAACAGACGTACTAGACTAAACATAGAATACCTGAAAACCAAACAGTGCCCAAAAACCCCGGAATACTTCAACCAAATGCCCCTTCAACAAAACACACCACCCCAAACCACATAAAACGAATACCCTCTGCCACGTCCTGACCAAACTACAATACCAATTAACCTTATACTGGCCAGGACGTGACAATGCTAATAATATATTCTACAGCAGGTTGTATAATCTTTCATTTATTGATTCACTTTCAAGATTAGGTGTCAACCCAACTTTATGATACTACTATAAAGTATTTTGTTTTTTCCACATTTTGATTGTTTAGCTGTAAAATCCAGAAAATTAGAACAACAACAATTACAGAGTGAATGGCTCAAAGGCATCAGTTCTTTACAATGAACAAACAAAGATACCAAATGTTTTACAGGCATATGTAATGTTTGAGAAGCAACTGAAAGTCAATATGGTGACATACTGTATCTTGTTAAGCTGTGGTAACAAACACATTACTCCTTCAACAGATGCACATGTGGATGGATGAAGGGCTGGGGACCACTGCACTGACTGACAGGCAGATTCAGGGCTTTCAGTGAGGGCTTAGTGATTCAAACTATGATCAATAACACCAGAGGGCACCAATGACAAATCATGGCCTTCATACTTTATTATCGTTTTAAAGAAGGAATAAAACATGTAATGTGACGACAGTTGAATGTTTTTCGTGTTCTGTGCCCTTCTAAAATAAAGGGGGGAATGTTATAGTGTGTATATGTTTTATTAAAACCTACATTCTTATCACTGTTTTGTGAACAGATCGTCACAGATTATGATAATGTGGAAGCTACATCTTGAGTGTCTATTGACCTCACTTGTTCTTATGTGGAAAAATGTGAGGACAAGTGAATTTAGATAAATAGTGTCTCTCTGAACAATATCTTTAAATATACACACTGAACCACTGAATAGTTATATTAAAACATACAAGCAACTAATAATACATGATATTGCATGCCTGCTTGATATACAATATTTTACAAAAGGTTTGAATAGCTGGGATACATTGGTTCGTTCACTGTAGTGAAAAGTCAAGATGCCCCCGTGTGGCCATGCAAGTGACTTGTTAAGACAAATACAGAAAGACTTGTTAAGACAAATACAGAAAGACTTGTTAAGACAAATACAGAAAGACTTGTTAAGACAAATACAGAAAGACTTAAGACAAATACAGAAAGACTTGTTAAGACAAATACAGAAAGACTTAAGACAAATACAGAAAGACTTGTTAAGACAAATACAGAAATGATTTGACATCTATATATATATTGCAGACATGCTCTCTCTGCAATATATATATAGAAAGTGCCCAGAAAACAACCCAGTTCTGATTTAAAAAAATGAATGTTATGGATTTAAAATACACATTATCTGTTTTATTTTCATCAGCAGAACCAGAAATTGAAGAAATATGCTGAATTGAATGTGATGACAGCAATAATGCATACAATGTGTTACAGCAGGCTATGGATCCAGACAGAAAACAACAATCTTACCCCCAGGACACTTTACCTAGTGATTATCCTAGAAAAGAACCGGCAGCATCTATTGTGTTTCTGTCTGTCTTGACAGGTAGCCTTTGATCTGTGAGATGGTTCCTTTAGTTACAGCTTCAGTCATAATGTACAAGGCTTATCTGGAGCAGCCAATGAGTAGTGCTTGCGTCTGACCCGGCCAGGGTATGACCACTCCTCAGTGAATCACCAGAACATCCTCCTCCCTCAGCTCAAAGTGGGTCTTGTGCTTGTCAAAGAGTTGTGTAAGGGAGCTCATGCACATGGTGTGGTAATGATCCACTTCTTCTTGGCTGGGTGAACTGATCTTGGGCATCTCCATGGGTTTTCCAACTGAAAGGCAAAATCATTTTCTCAGTGTTACTCACCCTAAAATAGATCAAATGTACTTGAATTCTACATTAGATCCAAGGCCATTCTCCACATACATACCTTAATGGGGTAAGAAAAAAAAATGTAAGTTTGCATTTGTTTTAGAGGAACATAAATTACTAAGAAATGACATGGTCAAATGGTAATTACATAGTAATAACATATCAATAACTTTACACAAGACCCGCTAGTATTTCTAGGGAACATGGTAAGCTTACCAACTGAGCGAATGTGTTTGGAGAAGGGGACCAGGCCCCAAGTGTCAGGGGAGAAGAGGCCCCGGCCCTGAAACACACAGGGGGCAAAGCCCAGGATCTTCTGTAGCCTCCTCTGGATCAGCCTCCACCACGATCCCTCATTCAGTATCAGCTGCTTATACACATCATTCTCTACAAATGAGTACACAGGCACCAGGTCAGCCCTGGTAGACAATAACACAATAAGACACAACACAACATAGTCAGTCTCACCTCCAGTTGATTAGTTTGACAGTCTGTTCAAAGTGTATCTCCTTGAATCAATGTAGCTTTCTGGTGTGGATTGTTTGTGTTTACCATGGGGACTCACCCTTGTTGCAAAGCCAGTTTCACAAAGCCATTCCGGTTCTTTAGTGTCATACAATGAACTCCTAGAGTACAGTCCAAAGATTCAGCTGCCCCTCCAACAGTAATAACGACTGCATTCCCTGTCCCCATTACACGACAGAATGAACTCCAGAGTGGTGCGATTCACAGGACAAACCCCTGAAGATTAATAATGAATCACTCTTTTTAGGAGCAACATTTACAGAACTACTCAATCATATCTATAAATTAAACCTTTACTGTCCTTGGAGGGAAATTAATCTACAATGTATGTCCATGTTAAGAACAATCACTCATTGTTTTTAGTATGGGTTGAGACTAACCAGAGACCAGTGTCCTCACCTGCAGACATCAGGTACTCTCTGACTAATGGCATGTGGAAGTTCCCAGCCAGGGTAGCCACACATGGTGTTATTCCAGGCTGAAAAACCATTGGCCTCTGTTGCAAAGTTACAAAGTGCTCCAATTCCATGTGGGTGGTAGCCAAGGATATAGTTTCGATTGGGCAACAAGTTGTGAGTCTTGATAAGCTGAAATCACAAGATTGTTAAATATGAGACTCAACATTGAAATTATACTAAATAGCATATATTGGCTTGAACAACAGTTCATTTGCCCTTGGAATGTGACAAATCAGTGTGCAGTTACTATCACTCACTCGGACAGGGAAGTAGTCTTGGTAGTAGGTCCACGCTGTCCAGTTCCTTACCCACGAGAACCTTCGGCCAGCTAGGAGTCAACACACCATATCATCAACAAAAAGCTACAGTAAGTCTGAAGAACAACCAGTGCCCTACTCCAACTGTATTCTCTGAAGGGCTGTAATGTAGCTTTGCCTTGTTTGTGTGTGTTCCAGTCATAGAAGAGCCAGATGGTACATGAGGCTGTGACCCACCAGTAGTTAGTCCAGAGGAGGTACTGCATCACCACAGAGCATATAGGGCCTGGTCCAACACAGACGCCAGGGAATGAAACACAGATTTATTTTGCGTTGACAAACATCCTATTGTCCTTTAAAATCTGTAAAAATACAAAAGAGTATACAAATAAGCACACAAGTTTAGAGAATCATATATTACTATTTGTGCTGTGCCATAGCCAGTTAGAGGTTGTGCAACCCATTAAGACCATGGTGCCATGTTTATGCCCTCTAGTACGCAACAGTTTTTCAAGAAACCCAATAAAAGGCTGCATTTATATGCTATACATAAATAGAAACCAAAAATCCAGTGCTTCAGCCATTTGACAGTGAAGTGTTTAGAGCTCATCAGGGAATCTCACCCATAATAAGGAAGGAGACGATGGACTGCATGACAGAGAAGACCTGGACCTGCTTCTCCAGCCTGGGCCACCAGGCCCAGCGCACAGAGCAGGGACTGCAGGGCCGACAGGAGGATGGAGCCAGTGCCTGGAACACATCACATTAGGATTGGTTAAGTTAAATGTCAACCCTTTGCTACTTAAAATGCAATCATATTCTATTCACATGACCTTGAAAACTACACAAAATATGTAACCAATATTCAACAATATTCAAGAAATCAATAAAATGTCATTAAGAATGAAGATACTGGAATGGATTTATTGCACCCCGTAAAAATTATCTTACCTCGCAGGACACTGGTGTATGCCACAAGTATTGTCTTAATAACCACAATATTGAACATAGAAAGCCAAAAATGTTAGCCGTCAACGGGCAATAAAACTAGAGATCTCTATTACAACCCATGACATCAGTGCTCTCTCACACTCGGTTGAGCAAGTTTATACACCTCAAGGGAGGGGCGACAGTGTGAAGGATGCTGGGATTGTCACAGAGAGCATTGTGTACTCTCTTTATTAGCAGGGGACATCTGAACATTGTCCTTGTATATTATCTGTTCCATTATGTCAAAATCCCCACCTGGGCTATGTTGCCTCTGTTTAGTCATATTACATGCCATTTATAAGCTACATAAGCAAGCATCCTGGTCTCATAGACTAGGCGTAACATAGTATATGTAAATCTGGGACACTCAAATTAGTGTGGTATGTTAAGTTTGGTATGGTTACATAAGACAGACGGTTAGTTAAGGCAGAAATGAAAGTAGGGTGGTTGGTCAGGGTGAATGAGTGGTCGAATAACGCGAACATCTAGCAACCCAAAGGTTGCGAGTTTGAACTTCATCATGTAATTTGTAATATATAATACGAAAGGGGTGATGGACATCCACATATTAATACATAACTTAATATGAAACGTAATATCATACTAAATGATGAAGTGTTGTGTATTTACGTACAGAATAAAACAAAATTCTCTGAGACCAGGTTGAAGCAAGGGATGAATTGGGTGTCAATGATGATTGTCAACTAATAAAGGAAATGTGTCCGATAGCAAAATCAAACAGAAAGGTAAATTTATTTTTTCTTTGATTGAACAAATGTGTTTTCCCTAAGCAATCAGCCCATGGATCATGGCGTCAAAATCGAAATGAACAGATACACAAGCTGGGAAAATCCAATGGTAGTCATGGGGTGAAAGATTCCATTTCAGTGCTTTGAGACAACGTGTCTCATAGACTGTCCTTGGTTCATAACAGCTACTGTAACAGCTAACAGCATGTCTTTGTTTTGCAATGATCCTGTAATCTTAACATTTTTGTTTAATAAAGGAAACCTTGACCCCACATTGAAACCAATGAATGAATCATGGTGAAAATAAACATGAACATGTATCTTGCATACTGTACATATTTATAAGGAGTCTTCTGTGAATCAAGTATAATAAAATAAATATTGCCAACTGAATTATATTGGCAATGTTTCCTTACTTAATGTACAGATTGAAACAGATCACTATGAGCAAAGACAGGTAGGCTATCCATCAATGACACTTTTAGTCTCATTTATGGAGACAAAATGCCTAAATGCATTATAAGCCGCATATTTGCTTATTCGATAACGTTCCCACATGATATGAAACCTAAAACAATTGTGCAATTTACCCGTTCACAAAGCCTATAATTGATGATACTTTGTATCTCTCAGCCACATGTAAATGTTTTGAATAATGCCCTGGTTGTTCCAACTGTTTGTAGCTTTTTCAATCCCTCTGTGTTTCTGTGTTTGTTCCCAGCGGTGTCTCTGCGACTGATATTTGTGACCTTTACATACTCAATAAAGTAGGACTACTCACACTGAATCACACCCCAATACCCTCAAGCACCATAGGTCTACTTATAATTACTCAGTATTGATGCTACACTATATATACAAAGGTATGTGGACACCCCTTTGAATTAGTGCATTCGGCTATTTCAGCCACACCCAGTGTTGACAGGTGTTTAAAATCGAGCAGCTATGCAATCTCCATAGACAAACATTCGCAGTAGAATGGTCTTACTGAAGAGCTCAGTGATTTTCAACGTGGCACCGTTATAGGATCCCACCTTTCCAACAAGTCAGTTTGTCAAATTTCTGCCCTGCTAGAGCTGTAAGTGCTGGGTATTGTGAAGTGTAAACGTCTAGGAGCAACAACGACTGAGCAGCAAAGTGGAAGGCCACACAAGTTCACAGAAGGGGACTGCTGAGTGCTGAACTGCATAGTGCTTAAAAATAGTCTGTCCTCACTACTGAGTTCCAAACTGCCTCTGGAAGCAACATCAGCACAAGAACTGTTCGCCGGAGCTTCATGAAATCTGGAAGTCTGACAGACGAATCTGGGAACCCTACCTGCCCCAATGCATAGTGCTAACTTTAAAGTTTGGTGGAGGAGGAATAATGGTATGGGGCTGTTTTTCAAGGTTTGTGCTAGGCCCCGTAGTTCCGGTGAAGGGAAATCTTAACACTGCAGAATACAATGACATTCTAGATGATTCTGTGCTTCCAACTTTGTGGCAGCAGTTTGTGGAAGGCCCTTTCCTGTTTCAGCATGACAATGCCCCCGTGCACAAAGCGATGCCCATACAGAAATGATTCAGTGTGGAAGAACTTGACTGGCCTGCACAGAGGCCTGACCTCAACCACATCAAACACCTTTGGGATGAATTGGAACACAGACTGCGAGTCAGGCCTAATCGCCCAACATCAGTGCCCGACCTCACTAATGCTCTTGTGGCTGAATAGCAGCAAGTCCCCACAGAAATGTTCAAACATCTAGTGGAAAGTCTTCCCTGAAGAGTGGAGGCTGTTATAGCAGCAAAGGGGGGACCAACTCCATATTAATGCCCATGATTTTGGAATGAGATGTTCGATGAGCAGATGTCCACATACTTTTTGTCATGTACTGTATTGAACTAAAGCCTACTCACAGAGCTTTAGGCTATAGACATACAGGTAACTGCCAAAATAACGTAAATACCAACATAAAGTGTCTTAATTGGGTGTTGGTGCACCATGAGCCAGAACAGCTTCAATTCACCTTGGCATAGAGTGTCTGGAACACTATTGGAGGGATACGACAGTATTCTTCCAAGAGAAATTCCATCATTTGGTGTTTGTTGATGGAGGTGGAAAATGCTGCCTTAGACACTGCTCCAGAATCTCACATACTGTAAGTGTTCAATTGGGTTATGATCTGGTGACTGAGATGGCCATGACATATGGTTTACATAATGTTCATGCTCATCAAACCATTCAATGACCCCTCATGCCCTGGGGATGGGGGCATTGTCATCTTATGGGGGCATAGCCATGGTAGCCAAAACAATGTTCTGCCAAACATTTTTATACATGACCCTTAGCATGATGGGATGTTAATTGCTTAATTAAGACAGGAACCACACCTGTGTGAAAGCACCTGATTTTAATATACTTTGTATCACTCATACTTACGTGTTTCCATTATTTTGGCAGTTACCTGTACATCTCCCATCATACATTCTATTCTATAGTTTGTGAGGGCAGAGGTAAGCTATACTGTACACTAGACCGAGGTCGACCGTGTCTGTACATCATCCACGGGAAAAGGAGGGTTAACCAGGCAGCGTCTCCTCCCTCTTTAAGGCCTAGACGTGACCGACCCAGGTGACAGTTCACAATGCAGACCCAGGGCATCTTCTGAGGTTTTACGAAACGTAGCGGGGTGGGGTCGCTCTGATGCGCAACCAGAAAGCCGATCCAGACCGCGAATGCAATGTGCTCCACACAGCAAATCTAGTCTATTTCAACTTAAATTATTTTAGCCGTGCAGAACTAGTAGCCTACAAACGACTTCGCTAATTTGTATTATAAGGCTCTTACATTTCTTACCATCTAGCAAGCATCGTAGGATTTCTGAAAAAAATGAGATATAGGTAGACAAGTACATTTTCCTGACTGGACAGAATTTGAGTGGGTGCAGGGAGCATCATTTCCCAGTCTCCAGTCCGTGAGTAGGACGTTCTTTCGGGACTCTCATCAGTAGCCTAACAATTTGATTCAGATTTGAAGTACATAGGTTATTCTATCTCCATCGTTGATTATGGCATGGCCGTGCATCACACGGGCTTGCTGCATTAACCGCTTCTGGAGTGAATTAGACAAAGCAGACATCGCCGTGCCTCTGGTTTTCACGAAATATTCGGATGTGGCCGAGGTGCAACACCTCCATCCTCAGCCTCCATCTAGACAGACGAGGACCGGACCTATCACCATAGAAACCCAACCTTCTCACAGTGAACCGGCGGCGGTGGCGGCCAAGGCACCGCCCGCGACTGGTGCCGCATCAGGAAAACATGGCTGTAGTGCGTCTGTGATGCGCCAGGATTTCAGGGAATGGAAAGATATACGCCCGGAGCCCAGCTACAAACCCAAGAATGAATATCACCCCTCGGCGACTCCTTTCAACAACGTAACCCAGTATCAGAAGGATTATAAACCATGGCCTGTCCCGAAAAAGGGAGACCACCCCTGGATCCCCAAACCCAGCCCCACCGCCTCCTCCGGTGCCCAAGAAGGAGGCGTAGGGACCAAATTGGAGCATGCAGCCACAGAGCCCGAGAGCGGTGTGGAGAAGAGTGAAATTGAAGAAAAGGTGCAAGAGAAAGAATCCATAGAGAGGAAAAAGAAACCAGTGAAGAAGGAGAAGACTGTAGAGAAGAAAGTGAGTGCCAAAACGGAGGGACTGCCACCAGCAGGAGCCACTGTGGAGGGGAAAGGAAGGGCAGCAGCAGACGCGCTGAACAGACAGATAAAACAGGTCGTCTCAACTGGCACTGGCAGCTCTTATAGGTGACGATCTGATTACTGTGGGACTATGTATTTTCATTGAATGTTTATTATTGAATTACTTTATGTGCACATTTTCTGCCTCTGAAATATATTTTTTCACAGTTGAAATACAGTATATCAACCATAAATTAAACATGGAATGTAGGCCACAATGAACTTTATTGTGGAGCCCCAAATTATTTAATAAGGCATAACACAATATTTTGTGTTGCTTAGCCAATACCCAATGTACAATTAATAATTACACAACATCTTAATATAGCATTACAGTAACTACCTAAATACATGCATCAATTGTTAATCAATTGTATTTAAATGTTGGTAAGAGAAGAACATATTGTGCACAACTTTTAAATACAATTGATTAACAATTGATGCATGTATTTAGGTAGTTACTGTACTAGCAGTAGCAAAGCCAAGATGCATGTAGCCTTCAGTCTATTGACAATAAAGTGCACATAATCCCTACTGGGCTTTATAATCTACTCAAGAAAGCCAACGCTGCCTCTCCATCATGAACTGTCTGATTCTTTCTAGATTAATCTTACATGGTTTTTTTTGTTTGATATTTGATATAACATATGTTCTCTCATTTCAGTGTCCTGTGAT
This sequence comes from Salmo salar, assembly GCF_965601325.2. Taxonomy (NCBI): domain Eukaryota; kingdom Metazoa; phylum Chordata; class Actinopteri; order Salmoniformes; family Salmonidae; genus Salmo; species Salmo salar. Next base: position 138,356,695 of record NC_138299.1, read on the forward strand.
CATGATGATCGGACTAATGTTGTCATAGGTAGCTGCTGCAGCATTGATTGTCCCCAGTTTAATCCTCCTCTATTACCAGATCAATACAGTAGCACATCATGTCAGGGCCAAGGCAGTAAAGGAGCTCTGGATATAATCATGTCTACTGTTCTCAACATATCCCTAAGGCCTCTCTGGGGGGGCTCTCCCTTTGTTTCTCTCATTTTTGACTGCAAGGTCAATTAGTTTTTGTGTAAAATGTGGAGCGAGTTTTGAAGCTGTCGTCTGTGTGTAAAAGTAAGCAGAAGCTCTGTGTTGTAGTTACTGTAATGGGGAGTAAAGTGACTAACGAGTCATACTACACTCCCAGTGTACACTTTGGCTGTAGATGTCATTTTGGTCAATTTCCTCCCACCAATTTTGGGCAACAGCAATGTTTGTTTGGGATTCATAATAAGGCTAAGTGATTTGTTTTATGATTAATTAATACAGTGGCATCTAGAAAAAACAACAGTGGAACTAATGCTGAGTTTGCTGATTCATTGTTTTTCAGGAATGAGTTCAAGGCGTACAAAGACGTGAAGCCAGTGAAGTTAACCAAGCCCCAGTCTCAGTACAAACCTCCTCTGGATGAGAAGGACAAGACCAGCCTGGAGACCAGCTACAGCGCCACCTACAAGGGGGAGCAGACCAAGGTGCAGCCCACTGACAACAAGCTACTGGAGCGCAGGAGGATACGCAGCCTGTACAACGAGCCGGGCGGCAAGGAGACCACCAAGGTGAGCCCACATCAACATGCATGTGACACTGAACACTAACTATTTTATGTTAAAATGTGTATCTAATTGCACAGAATACATGTTCAATTTAGAGTTTTCCAACCTGTTGCTGTGACGGGCCAATTCCTGTTTATGTATTTATGTCTCATTGAAAATTAAGATAATGCAAATTACACTTCCAACTGCATTAGTTCTTCTGGACATGGTTGTTTTCATGTATATGTTCTCCTTCAAGCAATATACTATTTTGATTTAGATGCTACAATAATAACGATTGAGATCATCACTGTAACCTGTTCCATGGTCCTAATTACTTTGTAAAGTTGTACAGCATACAATCCCAGAGGAACTGTCTAAACTACAAAATGAAGATAAGCATTAGCACATCACAAAACTAATGTAATCAATCAAGGTTAATTAAATCTCCACGTGCATGTTTGTGCGTGGTAGGAAAGTCTCATGTGTCTGCATGCTGTGTTTATATGGCCCCTCCCTCTCTCACTCTTGTAGGATTGTTCTGAGACTGAGAGCAGCTCTATTCTAGATCTGCTGTAGTCAGGTGTGTTGTCAATTTCTTCTGGAAGGCATGGAGGTTAACCTCAGATTAACTCACGCCTTGATTAATGCACCTTAACCAACAGGACTAGGGTCACATTAGCCACCAAACTGACAGATAATTCAATCCTTCTGTAAAGCTGTCAGCCACATCTTCAGAATTTGGAATGCCTCTCTCAAGACCACCAAGAGAGCTTGGATTCATTAAATGAATGTATTATTTTGCATGACATTTCAACTCTCAGTCCTTTGGTTTGATTGGTGTCAGAAGAGGCACTTCATACAAAAAGCAAACATCACAATTTTCTTGAAAAAAAAAAAAAAAAATGTTGAATATGACCAAAAATATAGTCTCGTCCCAGGGAAATAGAATAAGATTGTGCATATTAAGTTAGTTGTTCATATACTAACCCCAACTTTATACTGTAAGTTTGTATTTTAGACACTGAAATTCGTTTTTCTAAACAGAGATTTTGTTCCAATGGACACAAGTGGTTTTCTTTCATTGTAAGTGCACTAACCACGCATTGCAAATATTACCAGCAAGATGATGACATTTGCTATTTTATTTTTATTTGATGTTAGTAACAGGATGGTATGTATTGCATGCTCATAATAAAGATTTACTGTAACATTTCCAGGAAATGAATTACCTTAGAGATTCATGAGCTCTTTGTATTATTGTATCATACAGTATCATTGCAAAGATGATACTGAAACCTGGACTGGTGACATTTTGGCTGCATAGTTTACATCCAGTTTTAGGAGGATGTCAATTACAAAATGCCCTCGTCTCTGCCCCTATAGGTGGACAAGACAAAAACCAAACCAAAAAAGACACCAACAACAACGAGCAAAATGGTGAAAAAGGCGAAAGAGAAGACCATCGCTGGTGCACTGTCAACCAAGAAGAAAACCTCCACGAGTACCAAACCAGACGAGTCCAAGCCAGAAGGAGGCGTTATCTCGAAGAAGAGCAAAGAGATAAGCAATAGACTGGCTGAGGCAAAAAAGTAAAAACAAAACATCTCTGCACTACTTCATTTTGGGAATTAAAGGCTGCCTAATGAATTAGAGAACTCTCATCCATTTGGTCTATCTCCTTCTCTTTGTCTTTTCCTTCATGTTCCTCATCTCTGTGTATACTCACTAGATGTGGAGCTTTTAAGTTGACAGTTTGACATCTTCACCATGCTCTTGTTTAACTATAATACTTTGTGTGTGTGTGTGTGTGTGTGTGTGTGTGTGTGTGTGTGTGTGCGTGTGCGCGCGCGTGTGTGCACTTCCTCTCTCTGTTAAAACTTCAGCACCTTTTTTATTATTATTTTGTTGCATTTGTCAAACCTTTGTAGAAAGGCTGATTAACCATTCTAAAACAGAGAGCCATTGATACGCAGTATGTGGCTCTTAAACGGCCGTTGAAGGCAGTGAGAGGTTGAGCTTTTCTTTCTGACTACCTATCATCATACTGATGATGGGTTCTCTATGGTTCTTTTTTTCCATCTCTTAGACGGCATTGACTATGTGGTCTCTGCAGATATAACATCTTAACTACTGTAGCGTTTCCTGGTTACAGGGACTCCGCTCTTTGGACCAAGATTTCATTTAATATTTCATCATATTCAGGAGGATATCTGGTTTCATAAATTTGGTTGCTAAGAAACCAATTGAACTGTAATGTAATTGCTACAGCTTGCATGCAAGGCCCTATTTGTGGTCGTATAGTAGCATTCTAGTATCCTATTCTCACGGTCACAATCTAGCTTGTAATTGAAATCATTCATGAGAAATCAAAGGGGGCAAACCATTTCCAGAATTACTGCATGTGTACTCATAGTCTGATCTCATACCATAAGTGTCTACACAAACAAACAAGAAAACTGTCACTGACATACAGTACAAAAGATGGCACTTAGTATTCTAGTGCCTATTGAAACTGTTATGTCAACCCACAAGCTTTGTAGTTTTGCCCTTCACACACATGGTTCTACTGCCTTCTTCAATGTGAGAACCACTTTGTCCACTTTCCAGTTATTTGATACAGTATGAAAACTGATTTATTTCTGATAATATACCCCTCTTTAATGATATGTCGTTATCTATTACAAAGCTGTGACGCTATTGGTGTGCAAAACCATGTATAATGTAAAAAATGAGCATACGTATGATATAGGACATAGGAGAACCTACTGTATTTACTCAATCACCTCCACCTTCTTCAATGGGCTCAGTAGTTAGGTGTAGAAAGATAAAGAGGGGGCCAGGATAAGAAGATCAAAACCGCTTTTTGGAACATGCAGCTGTCTGTCTGGAACCATTGATATCACATCTATTCACAGTGAGTGCTACTCTGAAATCATCTCACCCTGTCTCTCTTATGTCTGTGCACCTGCAGTCCGCCAGTGTGTTACAGTATGTGGCAGTCCTCCCATATCCTGCTGTGTGTCTGCTACTGTCTATTGTACCCCCATACCACCCTGTTCTCTAGTGCCTGTCAGGGTTCGGTGTGTTAGACCTCCGCAGCCCACCAGCTCCTAGCGCCTGCCCCCCAGTACAGTAACTAACGTGCTGAGCACACCACACCTTGGTGCTATTACTCTCTCATCTATATGCTGTCAGTTTGATGCGAATGTACTCAAACCGTGTGAAATGAAGACAATAGGATGTCATATACTGCAGACGTGTTGTGATTGTGTGCTTGTATTCTCAGCTTGCTCTGAATGAACTAATTAAAAATGTTGAAGCAGAATCTGAATGTTGTGACTTATTATCATGATACAGTATTAGTTAATGCACCTCTCTTGAAGTCTTGAACTGGCCCATAGACACTCTCTCAGACTCCTTCAGAAGAGGTATTAGTGATTTTCATTACGCTACATTGAAAAACATATTGGAAAATGAGATTGAAAAACATATTGGAAAATGAGGGCACCAAAACTGCCTTTTTTTATTTTAGTGGACATTAAAGATTCAGGGAAATTATGTAAGGTCCAGCGAAGATGGTTTGGTTGCTTTGTTATTTCCTATTGGGTGGTAAAATAAAGTGTTTGTTATGGCAATGGCATTCACGTTCTGTCAAATTACAATTATTTAATCATGTAAGCATAAAGTACAACTTCAATAAAAATGCTTTACAATTTGTAAAACAAGGAACACTTCCCACTATTGCTAAATGAGGAACAGAAAACCATCATCAGGAATTAGTTCTGAGATATAAATGGCCCCATCAACAAGATGTCAACAAATGATTTTGCTTCCCACAAACAAAAGGTGCCCTCAGACAACTGCAGCTATAAAATGGAAACAGTAATTGATTGCTTTCCTAGCCAATCCAATGAAGGACTGAACACATGCAGTGTCTGTTGTTTGTCTGTGATTCAGTCATCCTAATGTAAAACCTCCTGAATAATTGAGTTGTTATGGGCCACTATTTGGAGAGCGAGCTCTATGAAATATTTAATGGAGGAGCAAAGATGGCAGTGGAACTGCCTAATGCAGAATCCCCTGTTTGGCCAGAAGTATCTTCACGCACATAGCTCGCCATACTGTAGACCTTTTACAAGAATAAAGGTGATGTTTAATTATTTGAATCTACATTCACCAGGTCCACGCTTAAAAGTCTAGCTGACTTTGTATCTCCCATTGGGTAAAAAGTAAAACATTAGTGCTACGTCTTCAAACGGATATGATGAGACACTTCTTCTTCCTTTACCTTTTGTAAAGAACAAGGTGATTCAGGTAACCAATGTAGACACTCCCACAGGCTGCAGCTATTTAACTGAGAGACTGGACTCAGTGGAGACATGAGACCTATTAATGAATAATGAGCGAATCAGGAAAGGACTCTGATCTGGAGTGACAGACTTCTCCTGTCTGGGAGTTAATACCCAGGGAACATCAGTCTGTCTGCCCCAGAGAAGTCTAGCCTATCAGGACTGCTACTGTTGCCATGTGACCAGTCAAGACCCCACCAGTATAATCATTTTATTTATTTATTTCACCTTTATTTAACCAGGTAGGCAAGTTGAGAACAAGTTCTCATTTACAACTGCGACCTGGCCAAGATAAAGCAAAGCAGTTCGACACATATAACAACACAGAGTTACACATGGAGTTGTCACGGGTGTCGTAGGGATTATACCAAAACGCAGCGGGAACGTGTAAACTCATCTTCTTATTTTATTAAAGAAGGAAAAAACTAAAGAAACACGTATACAAAAACAACAAACGACACTAAACAGTCCCGTCAGGTGCACGAACACTAAACAGGAAACAACTACCCACACATCCCATAGAAAAAACACCCCTCTTAAATAGGACCTTCAATTAGAAGCAACGAGGAGCAGCTGCTTCCAATTGAAGGTCAACCCAATAAACACCACATAGAAATAGACTAACAAAGAACATAGCCCAACAAACCCCGAAACACTCTAAACAAACATCTCCTGCCACGCCCTGACCAAACTACAATAACAAACAACCTCTTTTACTGGTCAGGACGTGACAGGAGTAAAACAAACATACAGTCAATAATACAGTAAGTCTATATACAATGTGAGCAAATGAGGTGAGATAAGGGAGGTAAAGGCAATAAATAGGCCATGGTACTATATTCAGTTATCAGACAACTGTGGCTTCTGGTGGATTGCTTCAATACTCTTATCCACTGCAATAAGATCCAGGCCATTATGCACTAAGTGAAATTGCATACGTACACAATAACACTTTAAAACAATATACACTGCTCAAAAAAATAAAGGGAACACTTAAACAACACAATGTAACTCCAAGTCAATCACACTTCTGTGAAATCAAACTGTCCACTTAGGAAGCAACGCTGATTGACAATACATTTCACATGCTGTTGTGCAAATGGAATAGACAACAGGTGGAAATTATAGGCAATTAGCAAGACACCCCCAATAAAGGAGTGGTTCTGCAGGTGGTGACCACAGACCACTTCTCAGTTCCTATGCTTCCTGGCTGATGTTTTGGTCACTTTTGAATGCTGGCGGTGCTTTCACTCTTGTGGTAGCATGAGATGGAGTCTACAACCCACACAAGTGGCTCAGGTAGTGCAGCTCATCCAGGATGGCACATTAATGCGTGCTGTGGCAAGAAGGTTTGCTGTGTCTGTCAGCGTAGTGTCCAGAGCATGGAGGCGCTACCAGGAGACAGGCCAGTACATCAGGAGACGTGGAGGAGGCCGTAGGAGGGCAACAACCCAGCAGCAGGACCGCTACCTCTGCCTTTGTGCAAGGAGGAGCAGGAGGAGCACTGCCAGAGCCCTGCAAAATGACCTCCAGCAGGCCACAAATGTGCATGTGTCTGCTCAAACGGTCAGAAACAGACTCCATGAGGGTGGTATGAGGGCCCGACGTCCACAGGTGGGGGTTGTGCTTACAGCCCAACACCGTGCAGGACGTTTGGCATTTGCCAGAGAACACCAAGATTGGCAAATTCGCCACTGTCGCCCTGTGCTCTTCACAGATGAAAGCAGGTTCACACTGAGCACATGTGACAGACGTGACAGAGTCTGGAGACGCCGTGGAGAACGTTCTGCTGCCTGCAACATCCTCCAGCATGACCGGTTTGGCGGTGGGTCAGTCATGGTGTGGGGTGGCATTTCTTTGGGGGGCCGCACAGCCCTCCATGTGCTCGCTAGAGGTAGCCTGACTGCCATTAGGTACCAAGATGAGATCCTCAGACCCCTTGTGAGACCATATGCTGGTGCGGTTGGCCCTGGGTTCCTCCTAATGCAAGACAATGCTAGATCTCATGTGGCTGGAGTGTGTCAGCAGTTCCTGCAAGAGGAAGGCATTGATGCTATGGACTGGCCCGCCCGTTCCCCAGACCTGAATCCAATTGAGCACATCTGGGACATCATGTTACATCCACCAACGCCACGTTGCACCACAGACTGTCCAGGAGTTGGCGGATGCTTTAGTCCAGGTCTGGGAGGAGATCCCTCAGGAGACCATCCGCCACCTCATCAGGAGCATGCCCAGGCGTTGTAGGGAGGTCATACAGGCACGTGGAGGCCACACACACTACTGAGCCTCATTTTGACTTGTTTTAAGGACATTACATCAAAGTTGGATCAGCCTGTAGTGTGGTTTTCCACTTTAATTTTGAGTGTGACTCCAAATTCAGACCTCTATTTTTGTGTGATTTTGTTGTCAGCACATTCAACTATGTAAAGAAAAAAGTATTTAATAAGATTATTTCTTTCATTCAGATTTAGGATGTGTTGTTTAAGTGTCCCCTTTATTTTTTTGAGCAGTATATTTAGTTCCCAGTGCAATAGTAAATGTTTTCTCCAGATCCAAACCTTATTATTCCTGTTTTCATGAGTGACAAATCTTAATTCAGGGATTCTTGAAAGTCATGACAATCCTTGTCCGGCATGCGAACTAGATTTTTATACTTTATTTTTGTATATATTTTTTTGCATTATTTGAGCTTAAAAATACATTTAGGGGAATTTTATTAGAGCAAAGATTTGCTTTTGGAATTGTCCAAATCTTTTCAATATTATTAATTTCCATGTCGGCCCTATGCCCGGAAATGCCCTTACAAAGGATCCCAATTTCAACTCTCCAAAAAAAGTGTTTAACATTTTTAAAAACAGGCAATAATGAATACTAACTGAAAAAATATCTTATGTAGTTTCTTCCAATAGCCCTCTCTGACTTTAAAGAATATTTCTCTCAAAACTAGGAGATTTGGTCAACTCTGTCAGATTTGTCTAAAATCCTAAATGAATCATGAATGAGCAGGGACAGCTTCACCATAAGGACCCCTTCTTCATGTCCTCATTACCTGTAGTGCAACAAGACAACTCATGGTCTGTAAAGTTCTCTCCTTTTGTTAGATTTAAACAAACAATATTAAAATCACCATTGTCACAACCGTAAACTGTCAACTCCATCTGCCGAACAGATTAAGATAGGACATTATATGATTAGGTTTTAGAGTCATAAAGAAACTGAGGAAAACTTTGTATATTACTTGATTGAAGAAGAAATATTTTATTTTTGTCAACTCCTTAAAACTTAAACCTGTTAGGGCTAGGGGGCAGTATTGACACGGCTGGATAAAAAACATACCCGATTTAATCTGGTTACCACTCCTACCCAGTAACTAGAATATGCATATACTTATTACATATGGATAGAAAACACCCTACATTTTCTAAAACTGTTTGAATGGTGTCTGTGAGTATAACAGAACTCAAATGGCAGGTCAAAACCTGAGAGATTCCTTTACAGGAAGTGGCCTGTCTGACCATTTCTTGAACTTCTTTTCCATCTCTATCATTTACTAAGGATCTCTGCTCTAACGTGACACTTCCCACGTCGTCCATAGGCGCTCAGAGCCCGGGAAAAAACAGAATGTCGTCATTCCAGCCCCAGGCTGAAACACATTATCGCCTTTCTCAAGTGGCCGATCAAGGGACACTGGGCTTATGCGCGTGACCCCGACCGCCCCCGCCTTTGGGATTTTTTCCTCTGTTTGCCGAAAAGGAGATTCCCTGTCGGAATATTATTGCTTTTCTACGAGAAAAATGTCGTAAAAATTGATTTTAAACAGCGGTTGACATGCTTCGAAGTACGGTAATGGAATATTTAGAATTTTATTGTCACGAATTGCGCCATGCGCGTGACACTTCTTTACTATTTCGGATAGTGTCTGGAACGCACGAACAAAACGCCGCTATTCGGATATAACGATGGATTATTTTGGACCAAACCAACATTTGTTATTGAAGTAGCAGTCCTGGGTGTGCATTCTGACGAAGACAACAAAAGGTAATCAAACTTTTATAATAGTAAATATGATTATGGTGAGTGCTAAACTTGCCGGGTGTCTAAATAGCGAGCCCGTGATGCCTGGGCTATGTACTTAGAATATTGCAAAATGTGCTTTCACCAAAAAGCTATTTTAAAATCGGACATATCGAGTGCATAGAGGAGGTCTGTATCTATAATTCTTAAAATAATTGTTATGCTTTTTGTGAACGTTTATCGTGAGTAATTTAGTAAAATGTTAGCGAATTCCCCGGAAGTTTGCGGGGGGTATGCTAGTTCTGAACGTCACATGCTAATGTAAAAAGCTGGTTTTTGATATAAATATGAACTTGATTGAACAAAACATGTATGTATTGTATAACATAATGTCCTAGGGTTGTCATCTGATGAAGATCATCAAAGGTGAGTGCTGCATTTAGCTGTCTTCTGGGTTTTGGTGACATTATATGCTGGCTTGAAAAATGGGTGTCTGATTATTTCTGGCTTGGTACTCTGCTGACATAATCTAATGTTTTGCTTTCGTTGTAAAGCCTTTTTGAAATCAGACAGTGTGGTTAGATTAACGAGAGTCTTGTCTTTAAATGGCTGTAAAATAGTCATATGTTTGAGAAATTGAAGTAATAGGATTTTTAAGGTTTTGAAAATCGTGCCACAGGCTGGCAGTGGCTGTTACGTAGCCCATAGAGGATAAACTCCGTCAGATCTTTGTCTAAAGTCAACTCCGTCAGAGTGCTGAAAGATCTGATAGAATGGTTATATTTTTACAAGTGTTTGTATTCAATTTTATTTTTAGAGGCTGTTTTGAGTATTCTTTGTCAGCCCAGTCAATGGCTTGTCAACTCACCGATGGCTATGTAATGGGTTTCGTCGGAAGGAGTGGACCAAAGCTCAGCGTGGTAAGTGTTCATGATTTTTATTATCAAAAAACACTCAAACAAAATAACGTAAGGGAAAAACGAAAGCGCACAGTTCTGTCAGGTACAGAATAACAAAACAGAAAACAACTCCCCACAAAACACAGGTGGGAAAAGGCTGCCTAAGTATGATTCCCAATCAGAGACAACAATAGACAGCTGCCTCTGATTGGGAACCCTACTCGGCCAACACAAAGAAATAGATAACATAGAATGCCCACCCCACATCACACCCTGACCTAACCAAAAGATAAATAAAACGTCTCTCTAAGGTCAGGGCGTGACAGGCTAACCCTCTTAATAGCGATCTATTTGTCAATATTCCGAAAAAATATTTTAACATTGTTGCAACATATGCTTAAACTATTGACTTATTTGCTGTGTTAGACCTAAGGGTTATTGTTTGCTTCCTAAATGTTGTTTTATGTTCTGAATCTAGAAAAACGTGTCAAAATGCTAACAAAATTAGCCTTGGAGCATTATCACAATAAAATAAAACAGAAATACATTTGAAGAGTTGTATTGCATATTTGAATAATCTAATTGTCAGTGGAATTTTCTATCCCAATGATAATAATTAACAATCAATAAGCCTTGACTAATCCCCAAGGTTTGTAAGACACTGGGTTAAGAATAATTAGGCAAGGACTCAGCTTTCTGCAAAAGATTTATTCAGAGAATGTTCTGAGGTCCATTACACAAAGACATTCATTTTATGCTAACTCTCCACTTACGCACATACCTCCACACAAACAGTAGGTGAGTTGTATCCCTCCCTGGAGTTCTCACCACTGTTAATCACTACCCAGTGCTGTCTGTTCCTTTCCCCCGAGATTAGAAAAACCTTTAGGGTCACTCCCTTTCTTCTCTAAGTTACTCAAAGTTCCTCAGCTGTCGGGTCAATCACAGTCTACTTGTTGTTATCTTAGGCCCACTATAACACACACACACACATTTCATTTTTGTCCCGAGGCCTCTACTAGACCTTATGGGCCTTCGATTAGTACTTTAATTATTCGTTATACATGCTACATAACTACTAATTACTAATTGGTTACGTGTCAGGGTTGGATTCTTTAATAATTTAACTTTGAACATATTATTCCCTTATCAGTGATGTTAGAATTAATCAATCAAGGCCTTTATTAAATACTTGTTGGACAATAAATATTTGTCTGCCGGAGTGACATCAATCCAGTTAGTTGCATTTTATAAAACAATTAAAGAATTAGGACGTTGTTCCTTTACATGGTGTGATAGCTGATACTTTTCTCTATCAAAATATATAATTGAAATGTTATTAATATTCAATATTTTTATATTTTTTATCTCTAAACTACATCTGGTAAGAATAACATCCTTGTAAATAGTCATTGGACACCACCTTTCTGTTGTGCTCTGTGTGCTGGAGGTTGTATGAGGTCAGCTTGCTAGTTGCTCTCCTCACTGCGGTGCTGATCAGAACAACAACCCCGACTAACAAAATCAAGCCCAGCAGAACTCCCAGGACTATGGTCGCCACTTTCCAGCCTTCTCCCGGGGCCGTTGATATCTGGGAAACTCCTACAGGGAAAAAACAAATGTTTGGTCAATGTCTATAAGTAACTACTGAAAGGACAATATTAGCTTAGCAGCATCCCACACAAAATAAAACAGAAGAAATTAGTGAAACCACAACTAAGTCACATACATTAATTGAACAAAACAAACACCATCGCCATGTAATGCCAATTCACACCAAAAAAATCGAACGTTTTAAACATACTTTCCAAGGTAGCTATGGCAGTTATGTCCAGGTGTTTGCAGATAGTGTCCTGTAGAACAGTCTGGAGAGTTCTGTCATCAGCGGAAATATTCCCATTAAAACCACACATCATCCTAACTACCACACTACCGCTCTGAAAGCCCACCACTGTCATGTCAAAGGATGGATTTGACAGAACATGCCGTATTCTGGGGACAACCTGGATTTAAAAAAATAGTAAAGTAGATGTCTATTTCAAAAAATTGTTATGGAAAAGAAACCATAGTATTTTAAGATAGCATATTTAAGACATAATGATAATTACAAATCTATGCACTTACAGTTGTGACGATCTTTGTAGAGGCATATGCCCAAGCATCGCTCCCTGGGTCGTACAGAGAGGAATTGAAGATCCAAGAGTTTAAGTTTGCTGTTAATTTGAAAACATTCCCCACTGAGGGAAGCAGAGAGAGTTGTTATAATAAGCGGTAGGTCATCATGATTCAGTCAGAGGCACAAAAAGGCCTCAGTATTACAGATTCCTCTTTCTCTGAAGACCGTATGTGAGATCTGAAGAATTGGTGTGATTTCAGAACTTACGTGAGCAGAGAAACTTGGATGGAAGACACTGATTTTGGGATGAGCAAAGTTCCTTTTCTTGATCAAAACAGTCCACTGGATCTAGAGTGGGTACATTTTGATGACATGAAGATGTAATGTAACCTATGTGTAAGATACTCAAGTAAGGAACTGACACAGATACATTTTGAGGCAGAGGAAGTTAGTGTACCTATGCACAGCTTCCCACGATTAACAGGATTCGGATCTATCAAACCAGGATAGCAGCTACACTCCTGGCTCCCACTAGGACCAACCACACACTGAGCACGTGATGAACACAAGCCTTTACATGGATCTGCACCTGGAGTGATAATTCCTACAAAATAGTGAGTGCAATAGTGGTAAATACTGCTTAACTGGAGGTACTTACTAGTGTATTACAGGGTAATAACAAATGTTATTCCACTGGTAGTTACTCTTGTATAAAGTACTTATTTAATGTAAAGTGTAGCACACATTTCAAGCAACAAAGTGTTCTTACTCTTGCAGTCAGTACCCGGTACGGTTGGATTTTGGTCGTAGAATTCTGCCTTGCATCCACATGTATGTGAAGGTCCCTCTCTGACACAGGTGGCATTTTTTGAGCATGTGTAACCTCCTCTTTGACAGATATCTGCCTCTGTAATAAAGTAATACATTAAGTTACCAAAAACCAACGAAATACACATGGCAATATGAATGTAGACTTAATACTTAGATATACAAATCTATCATTCAATTGATCCAAAGCATCCATATTTCTGTTACTTCTTAAATATTTATTCCAAAATCACTTATTTGATTAACTAGCATAGAAAATATAATTGTACGTAGTTATTGGAATTGAACCTTTTACAGAGGTGATATTCAGATCCACTCTGAGTGCAGATGAATTCAGCGCATTGATGACGCTCTTCTGCACGTCAGAGGTTGACAGGTTGACCTCCAGAGCAGTGACCAGATCAAAGTCAACGATCACACCTCTGCGAACACCAGTCACAACAATCACCATTTCTTTATACCTGATAAGCTCCTGGTATCCTTTCGGGAGATTGTTTTCAACCTTTAAAGAAATATGTGCATTTAAATCATACAGGGTTATATTATATGACTCAAATTAAAAAGCAATTATAAAAAATGCTTAGTGAATATTTACCTGCACGGTAAAATTTGTCACAAAGTCTTTGTAAAGTTTGCTGGATTGATTTGTATAATCAGACACAAAATCTCTGCCTGGAATTCGAGTGAAAGATTCATAGACCTTTCCAGCTTTTGGAGAAAAAAGATAAATTAACATTCAGCAAAAGAAATGTGACGTTTGCACAAAATGTCCCATTGTACTCATTTGATCTATATATTTTTTTAAACAAAAGTAGGTTCTTAGCGAATTTAAGCAGATTACTTGAAAACATTTTGACATACCAGTGATTATGTTTGCTGAAATGTTTTTCTTGATACTGCAGGATAAGTACTCAATAATCAGAGTGTGTATGGTTCCAGGAGTAAGGTCTGAGAAAACAGCTTTGGTGGCTGAGGTCTCATTCTGGATTGATTTGGAACCAGACGCCAGCTTCACCTTGTACTCTATCTGCTGGTCCAGGTTAATACCTGTCCAACTCACACTGATTAACTTACTGGTGACATTCTCCAGCCTGATGACATTCACCAGAGTTTCTGACACAGAAAACAAATTACAACAAATAAAGATAAAATAGTTATCTGTATGTACAGCAATATTTTCACACATTTCAATAGTCTTTGGTATCAATTTGTAAGTTAAAAGATAAATAATTCTATACTATGTCTACTACATTTGTTATTAAGAATCATATCATCTTATGATGGTTTTTGAGAATGAGTGCATATAATCTTACTGCATTCTGCAACAGTGGTTTCGATTGTTGTCACCAAAGTAGTGTCTCTGAAAGTTAGTCCCTGTGAGGGAGTGGAGGGAGTGGATACTGCTACAAATGTTGAGGTTCTTGTTATTACTGTAGTAGTACCACTTTTTGATGGCATTATTGGTCTTAGAGTAGTGACATCACTTGTGACTGTCGATGTAGCAGTGGGAGTTGTGTCATCACTTGAAGTGGGTGTTGATGTAGTTGAGGGAGTGGTGTCTTCACTTGAAGTGACTGTTGATGTAGCTGAGGGAGTGATGGCATCACTTGAATTGACTGTTGATGTAGTTGAGGGAGTGTTGCCATTACTTGAGGTGACTGTTGAGGGAGTGGTGGCATAACTAGAAGTGACTGTTGATGTCGTTGAGGGAATGGTGGCATCACTTGAAGTGACTATTGATATAGTTGGCGTGGTGGTGGTGGTGGTGGCATCACTTGAAATGACTGTTGAGGGAGTGGTAGAATTACTTGAAGTGACTGTTAATATAGTTGAGGGAGTGGTGGAATCACTTGAAGTGGATTTTGATGTAGTTGAGGGAGTGGTGGCTTCACTTGAAGTGACTATTGATATAGTTGAGGTGGTGGTGGCATCACTTGAAGTGACTGTTGAGGGAGTGGTGGAATCACTTGCAGTGACTGTTGATGTAGTTAAGGAAATAATGGCATCACTTGTAGTGACTGTTGATGTAGTTGAGGGAGTGGTGGAATCACTTGAAGTGACTGTTGATGCAGTTGATGGAGTGGTGGCATCACTTGAAGTGGGTGTTGGTGTAGTTGAGGGAGTGGTGGAATCACTTGAAGAGGGTGTTGGTGTAGTTGAGGGAGTGATGGCAGCACTTGATGTGACTGTTGATGTTGTTGAGAGAGTGGTGGCATCACTTGAAGTGGGTGTTGATGTAGTTGAGGGAGTGGTGGATTCACTTGAAGTGGGTGTTGATGTAGTTGAGGGAGTGGTGGCATCACTTGAAGTGGGTGTTGTAGTTGAGGGAGTGGTGGCATAACTAGAAGTGACTGTTGATGTAGTTAAGGCATTGGTGGCATCACTTGAAGTGACTATTGATATAGTTGAGGTGGTGGCATCACTTGAGGTGACTGTTGAGGGAGTGGTGGCATAACTAGAAGTGACTGTTGAGGGAGTGGTGGAATCACTTGCGGTGACTGTTGATGTAGTTGAGGGAGTGGTGTAATAACTTGAAGAGGGTGTTGGTGTAGTTGAGGGAGTGATGGCAGCACTTGATGTGACTGTTGATGTAGTATCACTTGAGGTGACTGTTGATGTTGTTGAGAGAGCGGTGGCATCACTTGAAGTGGGTGTTGATGTAGTTGAGGGAGAGGTGGATTCACTTGAAGTGGGTGTTGATGTAGTTGAGGGAGTGGTGGCATCACTTGAAGTGGGTGTTGTAGTTGAGGGAGTGGTGGCATAACTAGAAGTGACTGTTGATGTAGTGAAGGGAATGATGGCATCACTTGTAGTGACTGTTGATGTCGTTAAGGAAATAATGGCATCACTTGTAGTGACTGTTGATGTAGTTGAGGGAGTGGTGGAATCACTTGAAGTGACTGTTGATGCAGTTGATGGAGTGGTGGCATCACTTGAAGAGGGTGTTGATGTAGTTGAGGGAGTGGTGGCATTACTTGAAGTGGGTGTTGGTGTAGTTGAGGGAGTGGTGGAATCACTTGAAGAGGGTGTTGGTGTAGTTGAGGGAGTGATGGCAGCACTTGATGTGACTGTTGATGTAGTATCACTTGAGGTGACTGTTGATGTTGTTGAGAGAGTGGTGGCATCACTTGAAGTGGGTGTTGATGTAGTTGAGGGAGTGGTGGCATTACTTGAAGTGGGTGTTGTAGTTGACGGAGTGGTGGCATAACTAGAAGTGACTGTTGATGTAGTTAAGGCATTGGTGGCATCACTTGAAGTGACTATTGATATAGTTGAGGTGGTGGCATCACTTGAGGTGACTGTTGAGGGAGTGGTGGCATAACTAGAAGTGACTGTTGAGGGAGTGGTGGAATCACTTGCAGTGACTGTTGATGTAGTTGAGGGAGTGGTGTAATCACTTGAAGAGGGTGTTGGTGTAGTTGAGGGAGTGATGGCAGCACTTGATGTGACTGTTGATGTAGTATCACTTGAGGTGACTGTTGATGTTGTTGAGAGAGCGGTGGCATCACTTGAAGTGGGTGTTGATGTAGTTGAGGGAGAGGTGGATTCACTTGAAGTGGGTGTTGATGTAGTTGAGGGAGTGGTGGCATCACTTGAAGTGGGTGTTGTAGTTGAGGGAGTGGTGGCATAACTAGAAGTGACTGTTGATGTAGTGAAGGGAATGATGGCATCACTTGTAGTGACTGTTGATGTCGTTGAGTGAATGGTGGCATCACTTGAAGTGACTATTGATATAGTTGGCGTGGTGGTGGCATCACTTGAGGTGACTGTTGAGGGAGTGGTGGCATAACTAGAAGTGACTGTTGATGTAGTGAAGGGAATGATGGCATCACTTGTAGTAACTGTTGATGTCGTTGAGGTGGTGGTGGAATCACTTGAAGTGACTATTGATATAGTTGGCGTGGTGGTGGTGGTGGCATCACTTGAAGTGACTGTTGAGGGAGTGGTGGAATCACTTGAAGTGACTGTTGATGTGGTTGAGGTGGTGGTGGATTCACTTGAAGTGACTATTGATATAGTTGGCGTGGTGGTGGCATCACTTGAGGTGACTGTTGAGGGAGTGGTGGCATAACTAGAAGTGACTGTTGATGTAGTTAAGGGAATGATGGCATCACTTGTAGTGACTGTTGATGTCGTTGAGGGAATGGTGGCATCACTTGAAGTGACTATTGATATAGTTGAGGGAGTGGTGGATTCACTTGAAGTGACTGTTGATGCAGTTGATGGAGTGGTGGCATCACTTGAAGTGGGTGTTGGTGTCGTTGAGGGAGTGGTGGAATCACTTGAAGAGGGTGTTGGTGTAGTTGAGGGAGTGATGGCAGCACTTGATGTGACTGTTGATGTAGTATCACTTGAGGTGACTGTTGATGTTGTTGAGAGAGTGGTGGCATCACTTGAAGTGGGTGTTGATGTAGTTGAGGGAGTGGTGGCATTACTTGAAGTGGGTGTTGATGTAGTTGAGGGAGTGGTGGCATCACTTGAAGTGGGTGTTGTAGTTGACGGAGTGGTGGCATAACTAGAAGTGACTGTTGATGTAGTTAAGGCATTGGTGGCATCACTTGAAGTGACTATTGATATAGTTGAGGTGGTGGCATCACTTGAGGTGACTGTTGAGGGAGTGGTGGCATAACTAGAAGTGACTGTTGAGGGAGTGGTGGAATCACTTGCAGTGACTGTTGATGTAGTTGAGGGAGTGGTGTAATCACTTGAAGAGGGTGTTGGTGTAGTTGAGGGAGTGATGGCAGCACTTGATGTGACTGTTGATGTAGTATCACTTGAGGTGACTGTTGATGTTGTTGAGAGAGCGGTGGCATCACTTGAAGTGGGTGTTGATGTAGTTGAGGGAGAGGTGGATTCACTTGAAGTGGGTGTTGATGTAGTTGAGGGAGTGGTGGCATCACTTGAAGTGGGTGTTGTAGTTGAGGGAGTGGTGGCATAACTAGAAGTGACTGTTGATGTAGTGAAGGGAATGATGGCATCACTTGTAGTGACTGTTGATGTCGTTGAGTGAATGGTGGCATCACTTGAAGTGACTATTGATATAGTTGGCGTGGTGGTGGCATCACTTGAGGTGACTGTTGAGGGAGTGGTGGCATAACTAGAAGTGACTGTTGATGTAGTGAAGGGAATGATGGCATCACTTGTAGTAACTGTTGATGTCGTTGAGGTGGTGGTGGAATCACTTGAAGTGACTATTGATATAGTTGGCGTGGTGGTGGTGGTGGCATCACTTGAAGTGACTGTTGAGGGAGTGGTGGAATCACTTGAAGTGACTGTTGATGTGGTTGAGGTGGTGGTGGATTCACTTGAAGTGGGTGTTGATGTAGTTGAGGGAGTGGTGTCATCACTTGAAGTGACTGTTGAGGGAGTGGTGGCATAACTAGAAGTGACTGTTGATGTGGTTAAGGCATTGGTGGCATCACTTGAAGTGACTGTTGACGTAGTTGAGGGAGTGGTGGATTCACTTGAAGTGGGTGTTGATGTAGTTGAGGGAGTGGTGGCATCACTTGAAGTGGGTGTTGTAGTTGAGGGAGTGGTGGCATAACTAGAAGTGACTGTTGATGTAGTTAAGGCATTGGTGGCATCACTTGAAGTGACTATTGATATAGTTGAGGTGGTGGTGGCATCACTTGAGGTGACTGTTGAGGGAGTGGTGGCATAACTAGAAGTGACTGTTGAGGGAGTGGTGGAATCACTTGCAGTGACTGTTGATGTGGTTGAGGTGGTGGTCGATTCACTTGAAGTGGGTGTTGATGTAGTTGAGGGAGTGGTGTCATCACTTGAAGTGACTGTTGAGGGAGTGGTGGCATAACTAGAAGTGACTTTTGATGTGGTTAAGGCATTGGTGCCATCACTTGAAGTGACTGTTGATGTATTTGAGGGAGTGTTGGAATCACTTGAAGTGGGTGTTGATGTAGTTGAGGAAGTGATGTAATCACTTGAAGAGGGTGTTGGTGTAGTTGAGGGAGTGATGGCAGCACTTGATGTGACTGTTGATGTAGTATCACTTGAGGTGACTGTTGATGTTGTTGAGAGAGTGGTGGCATCACTTGAAGTGACTGTTGATGTGGTTGAGGTGGTGGTGGATTCACTTGAAGTGGGTGTTGATGTAGTTGAGGGAGTGGTGTCATCACTTGAAGTGACTGTTGAGGGAGTGGTGGTATAACTAGAAGTGACTGTTGATGTGGTTGAGGGAGTGTTGGAATCACTTGAAGTGGGTGTTGATGTAGTTGCGGGAGTGATGTAATCACTTGAAGAGGGTGTTGGTGTAGTTGAGGGAGAGATGGCAGCACTTGATGTGACTGTTGATGTAGTATCACTTGAGGTGACGGTTGATGTTGTTGAGAGAGTGGTGGCATCACTTGAAGTGGGTGTTGTAGTTGAGGGAGTGGTGGCATAACTAGAAGTGACTGTTGATGTCGTTAAGGGAATGATGGCATCACTTGTAGTGACTGTTGATGTCGTTGAGGGAATGGTGGCATCACTTGAAGTGACTATTGATTTAGTTGGGGTGGTGGTGGCATCACTTGAGGTGACTGTTGAGGGAGTGGTGGCATAACTAGAAGTGACTGTTGATATAGTTAAGGGAAGGATGGCATCACTTGTAGTGACTGTTGATGTCGTTGAGGGAATGGTGGCATCACTTGAAGTGACTATTGATATAGTTGGCGTGGTGGTAGTGGTGGCATCACTTGAAGTGACTGTTGAGGGAGTGGTGGAATTACTTGAAGTGACTGTTAACATAGTTGAGGGAGTGGTGGAATCACTTTTAGTGACTGTTGAGGGAGTGGTGGAATCACTTGCAGTGACTGTTGATGTAGTTGAGGGAGTGGTGTAATCACTTGAAGTGGATGTTGATGTAGTTGAGGGAGTGGTGGCATCACTTGAAGTGGGTGTTGATGTAGTTGAGGGAGTAGTGGCATCACTTGAAGTGGGTGTTGTTGTTGAGGGAGTGGTGGCATAACTAGAAGTGACTGTTGATGTAGTTAAGGGAATGATGGCATCACTTGAAGTGACTATTGATATAGTTGAGGTGGTGGTGGCATCACTTGAGGTGACTATTGAGGGAGTGGTGAAATCATTTGAAGTGACTGTTGATGCAGTTGATGGAGTGGTGGCATCACTTGAAGTGGGTGTTGGTGTAGTTGAGGGAGTGGAGGAATCACTTGAAGTGACAGTTGATATAGTTGAGGTAGTGGTGGCATCACTTGAAGTGACTGTTGAGGGAGTGGTGGAATCACTTGCAGTGACTGTTGATGTAGTTGAGGGAGTGGTGGAATCACTTGAAGAGGGTGTTGGTGTAGTTGAGGGAGTGATGGCATCACTTGATGTGACTGTTGATGTAGTATCACTTGAGGTGACTGTTGATGTTGTTGAGAGAGTGGTGGCATCACTTGAAGTGGGTGTTGATGTCGTTGAGGGAGTGGTGGATTCACTTGAAGTGGGTGTTGATGTAGTTGAGGGAGTGGTGGCATCACTTGAAGTGGGTGTTGTAGTTGAGGGAGTGGTGGCATAACTAGAAGTGATTGTTGATGTAGTGAAGGGAATGATGGCATCACTTGTAGTGACTGTTGATGTCGTTGAGTGAATGGTGGCATCACTTGAAGTGACTATTGATATAGTTGGCGTGGTGGTGGCATCACTTGAGGTGACTGTTGAGGGAGTTGTGGCATAACTAGAAGTGACTGTTGATGTAGTTAAGGGAAGGATGGCATCACTTGTAGTGACTGTTGATATCGTTGAGGGAATGGTGGCATCACTTGAAGTGACTATTGATATAGTTGGCGTGGTGGTGGTGGTGGCATCACTTGAAGTGACTGTTGAGGGAGTGGTGGAATCACTTGAAGTGACTGTTGATGTGGTTGAGGTGGTGGTGGATTCACTTGAAGTGGGTTTTGATGTAGTTGAGGGAGTGATGGCATCACTTGAAGTGGGTGTTGATGTAGTTAAGGCAGTGGTGGCATCACTTGAAGTGACTATTGATATAGTTGAGGTGGTGGTGGCATCACTTGAGGTGACTGTTGAGGGAGTGGTGGCATAACTAGAAGTGATTGTTGATGTAGTTGAGGTGGTGGTGGAATCACTTGAAGTGGGTTTTGATGTAGTTGAGGGAGTGATGGCATCACTTGAAGTGGGTGTTGTAGTTGAGGGAGTGGTGGCATAACTAGAAGTGACTGTGGATGTAGTGAAGGGAATGATGGCATCACTTGTAGTGACTGTTGATGTCGTTGTGTGAATGGTGGCATCACGTGTAGTGACTATTGATATAGTTGGCGTGGTGGTGGCATCACTTGAGGTGACTGTTGAGGGAGTGGTGGCATAACTAGAAGTGGGTGTTGATGTAGTTGAAGTGGTGGTGGCATCACTTGAGGTGACTGTTGAGGGAGTGGTGGCATAACTAGAAGTGACTGTTGATGTAGTTAAGGGAATGATGGCATCACTTGTAGTGACTGTTGATGTCGTTGAGGGAACGGTGGCATCACTTGAAGTGACTATTGATATAGTTGGCGTGGTGGTGGTGGTGGCATCACTTGAAGTGACTGTTGAGGGAGTGGTGGAATCACTTGAAGTGACTATTGATATAGTTGGCTTGGTGGTGGCATCACTTGAGGTGACTGTTGAGGGAGTGGTGGCATAACTAGAAGTGACTGTTGATGTAGTTAAGGGAATGATGGCATCACTTGTAGTGACTGTTGATGTCGTTGAGGGAATGGTGGCATCACTTGAAGTGACTATTGATATAGTTGGCGTGGTGGTGGCATCACTTGAAGTGACTGTTGAGGGAGTGGTGGCATCACTTGAAGTGACTGTTGATGTGGTTGAGGTGGTGGTGGATTCACTTGAAGTGGGTGTTGATGTAGTTGAGGGAGTGGTGTCATCACTTGAAGTGACTGTTGAGGGAGTGGTGGCATAACTAGAAGTGACTGTTGATGTGGTTAAGGCATTGGTGGCATCACTTGAAGTGACTGTTGATGTAGTTGAGGGAGTGGTGGCATAACTAGAAGTGACTGTTGATGTAGTGAAGGGAATGATGGCATCACTTGTAGTGACTGTTGATGTCGTTGAGTGAATGGTGGCATCACTTGAAGTGACTATTGATATAGTTGGCGTGGTGGTGGCATCACTTGAGGTGACTGGTGAGGGAGTGGTGGCATAACTAGAAGTGACTGTTGATGTAGTTAAGGGAATGATGGCATCACTTGTAGTGACTGTTGATGTCGTTGAGGGAATGGTGGCATCACTTGAAGTGACTATTGATATAGTTGGCGTGGTGGTGGTGGTGGCATCACTTGAAGTGACTGTTGAGGGAGTGGTGGAATCACTTGAAGTGGGTGTTGATGTAGTTGAGGGAGTGGTGTCATCACTTGAAGTGACTGTTGAGGGAGTGGTGGCATAACTAGAAGTGACTGTTGATGTGGTTAAGGCATTGGTGGCATCACTTGAAGTGACTGTTGATGTAGTTGAGGGAGTGTTGGAATCACTTGAAGTGGGTGTTGATGTAGTTGAGGGAGTGGTGTCATCACTTGAAGTGACTGTTGAGGGAGTGGTGGCATAACTAGAAGTGACTGTTGATGTGGTTAAGGCATTGGTGGCATCACTTGAAGTGACTGTTGATGTAGTTGAGGGAGTGTTGGAATCACTTGAAGTGGGTGTTGATGTAGTTGAGGGAGTAGTGGCATCACTTGATACGGATGTAATGTATGTGACAACTGTGAATACAACAACAACAACAATGTATATATTTCAAGAGAGTCACACACTCTATATATAAACTCCCAGTAATTAATTGGGTAAAGCACCAATGTTTCGGCATCACTGTGCCTTCTTCAGGGTAATTTCATGAATGCTTGAACCAGGTTGTGTAGACAAACAGTGCAATTATTGCAACCAATGACAATAGTGAGGGGTGTATCATCATTATTAGGTTGATTAGTATGAATTAAATGTTATTGTGACATGTAATCTCTTAGTTCAACCATAATGCATAATAAGCATCATCAACAGGGGGAATATGTTGGGTGAACGCTGATAAGCTGGATAAATAATAGAAAGAATAGTACACCCCCCTCCCCCTTTGCCCTCAGAACAGCCTCAGTTCGTTCGGGTATGGACTCTACAAGGTGTCGAAATGCTGTCCCATGTTGACTCCAATGCTTCCCGCAGTTGTGTCAAGTTGGCTGAATGTTCTTTGGGTGGTGTACCATTCTCAATACACATGGGAATCATTCACCCTCTGAATGGCACACATACACAATCCGTGTCTCAATTGTCTCAAGGCTTAACATCCTTCTTTAACCTGTCTCCCCCCCTTCATCTTCACTGATTGAAGTGGATTTAACAAGTGACATCAATAAGGGGTCATTGCTTTCACCTCGATTCAGCTGGTCAGTCTATGTCATGGAAAGAGTAGGTGTTTTTAATGTTTTGTACACTCAATGTAGTATATTAACCATGACTAAAACGTCATACTGCTCTTTACTTTTTAAATGTCATTCAAATACTTAGTATTAGTTCATTTTAAACTGCTTTGACCTCAGACAGGAACGATTGAAGTGCCTCTAAGTCAGTTATGTGGTTTATGACAGTGGAAAGCTGAGTCATAAACTATAGTCTACTTAAAGTGTATCACCTAGGAAACAACTGTGTTAAAGTTAGCAGTTATCAAATTAAAAGTTTAATGAAACCATACATAATAAAACATGTAACAAAATTTAACAGAGGTCTATTATTGTTTGCAAATAAGGTCTCTATTTATTATTTTGTAATCGGAGTCATCATGCTGTCGATTTATTCAGTAACAAATTCAAGTAATAAGGAAAGGATGGACAACAAAAACGCTTTGGTTCCAGCTACTATGCAACATAATTAAATAAGTGGTACTTACATAACATAAAGGCAACCTTGATAAGCCAAGAGGATATTCTTTCTTGCATTTTAAAAATATATATTTTTCTTTCCCAGGCACATCTCCTTTTAACCCAGCCCAGATAGCCTGCTATGTGATGTGAGGCAGAGATGATTTCCTTGTTCACAGGTGAAAGGCAAGGTGTGTATGGCAATCTGTTTTCTTTGGAACAACCCATTTTGCTCTCACATTTAAGTATAACCTGTAGGATGGATCAGGGAAGTGTTGAATTCACAAAGAGACCTTTGATATGTTACGGCAGGACTGAGGGTGGAACACATTGGTAACCACAGTTGGTCATTCATTAGAAACTTTGCATGATGCATCCCCTGGTAAAAACATTGATGGAAATATTAAAACAGGCTGCTTACAAAAAAACTCAACCTCAGCTTTGCATATTGGAGACCGTACCAGCATCCCGGAGTCGCCTCTCCACTGTTGACATTGAGACTGGTGTTTTGCGGGTACTATTTAATGAAGCTGCCAGTTGAGGACTTGTGAGGCATCTGTTTCCCAAACTAGACACTCTAATGTACTTGTCCTCTTGCTCAGTTGTGCACCAAGGCCTCCCACTCCTCTTCCTATTCTGGTTAGGGCCAGTTTGCGTTGTTCTGTGAAGGGAGTAGTACACAGCGTTGTACGAGAACTTCAGTTTCTTGGCAATTTCTCGCATGGAATAGCCTTCATTTCTCAGAACAAGAATAGACTGACGGGTTTCAGAAGAAAGTTCTTTGTTTCTGGCCATTTTGAACCTGTAATCGAACCCACAAATGCTGATGCTCCAGATACTCAACTAGTCTAAGGCCAGTTTTATTGCTTCTTTAATCAGAACAACAGTTTTCTGTGCTAACATAATTGCAAAAGGGTTTTCTAATGATCAATTAGCCTTTTAAAATGATAAACTTGGATGACACAACATGCCATTGGAACACAGGAGTGATAGTTGCTGATAATAGGCCTCTGCATGCCTATGTAGATGTAAAGAATGTGCCGTTTCCAGCTACAATAGTCATTTACAAGATTAACAATTACTACACTGTATTTCTGTTCAATTTGATGTTATTTTAATGGACAACATTTTTTGCTTTTCTTTCAAAAACAAGGACATTTCTAAGTGACCGCAAACTTTTAAACGGTAGTGTACATATACTGTAAAAGTGTTTTGTGGTGTAACTGTATCAATTTTAATGTTCCAATTATTCCAGCTCCAAACTATTTCAATGACTGATTACTAATTAAACAAGGATATTTGTGGAGCAATCATGCTAACTGGTAGAGAGAAGTTATTGTTTTGTTCCACACAGCAAATCCTTTAACAGATCACACCTTGAAAAGGCTCCTGAACACAATAGCCCTGATGCTGTTACTATAGGAGAGTGGGAAAAGTGATAATTATACTGATTCAAAAAGAGTCACAATATGATAATGATCAGGTATTTTTTTATTTAACCTTTATTTAACTCTTTTTGATACTGTCGCAAAGCTAACTAAAAAGCAGCATTCGCAAATGGAGGATGGCTTTCACTTCAGCAGTAATACATTTATGAACTTTTTTGAGGAAAAGATCATGATCATTAGAAAGCAAATTACGGACTCCTCTTTAAATCTGCGTATTCCTCCAAAGCTCCATTGTCCTGAGTCTGCACAACTCTGCCAGGACCAAGGATCAAGGGAGATACTAAAGTGTTTTAGTACTATATCTCTTGACACAATGATGAAAATAATCATGGCCTCTAAACCCTCAAGCTGCATACTGGACCCTATTCCAACTAAACTACTGAAAGAGCTGCTTCCTGTGCTTGGCCCTCCTATGTTGAACATAATAAACGGCTCTCTATCCACCGGATGTGTACCAAGCTCACTAAAAGTGGCAGTAATAAAGCCTCTTTTGAAAAAGCCGAATCTTGACCCAGAAATTATAAAAAACTATCGGCCTATATCGAAACTTCCATTCCTCTCAACAATTTTTGAAAAAGCTGTTGCGCAGCAACTCACTGCCTTCCTGAAGACAAACAATGTATACGAAACGCTTCAGTCTGGTTTTAGACCCCATCATAGCACTGAGACTGCACTTGTGAAGGTGGTAAATGACCTTTTAATGACGTCAGACCGAGGCTCTGCATCTGTCCTCGTGCTCCTAGATCTTAGTGCTGCTTTTGATACCATCGATCACCACATTCTTTTGGAGAGATTGGAAACCCAAATTGGTCTACATGGACAAGTTCTGGCCTGGTTTAGATCTTATCTGTCGGAAAGATATCAGTTTGTCTCTGTGAATGGTTTGTCCTCTGACAAATCAATTGTAAATTTCGGTGTTCCTCAAGGTTCCGTTTTAGGACCACTATTGTTTTCACTATATATTTTACCTCTTGGGGATGTCATTCGAAAACATAATGTTAAATTTCACTGCTATGCGGACGACACACAGCTGTACATTTCAATGAAACATGGTGAAGCCCCAAAATTGCCCTCGCTAGAAGCCTGTGTTTCAGACATAAAGAAGTGGATGGCTGCAAACTTTCTACGTTTAAACTCGGACAAAACAGAGATGCTTGTTCTAGGTCCCAAGAAACAAAGAGATCTTCTGGATGGTTGTACAGTCGTCTCAAATAAAACTGTGAAGGACCTCGGCATTACTCTGGACCCTGATCTCTCTTTTGAAGAACATATCAAGACTGTTTCAAGGACAGCTTTTTTCCATCTACGTAACATTGCAAAAATCAGAAACTTTCTGTCCAAAAATGATGCAGAAAAATTAATACATGCTTTTGTTACTTCTAGGCTGGACTACTGCAATGTTCTACTTTCCGGCTACTCGGATAAAGCACTAAACAAACTTCAGTTAGTGCTAAATACGGCTGCTAGAATCCTGACTAGAACCAAAAAAATTGATCATATTACTCCAGTGCTAGCCTCCCTACCCTACACCTTTATCTGGTTCCCATTTTTCTTGTAGTCATTGCGCTAACGCTAACAGCATTGGCTCGCGAAACTGCATCTAACTTCCTTCATACAGGACATAGTGACATAAAAATGGTAGGCTATCCAAGAGTTCATCTGACTCTGTGGAAGTAGATAAAGGGCTTCAATGCCAAAATCCCATAATGGATCTTCCACTGCAGAACCACATAAAAGCATGGTTTAGAAATGATGTGACTATAGTATCTTCATAGTAAAATTCACACTGCACAGTACATCCAGTGTTTTGTGGTTTGTGATGACACTAGATTAAGCTCACATAACAGCAGAATAATTTGCATGTTTGTTTTAATGGAAATGTAAACACTGGCACACAAAACATACAGTCAAAGAAAGAGGAACAGTTTTACTGAATTGACATGAATCTCCTAATTGAGTCCAAGTTTCTATGCAGATTATTCCCCTGCTTTGTATTTGTTTGTATTGATTTGAGTCATTTTCTATATATTTTAGCATATGTTACATTTTATATTTCATGATTCATGATTCATGACACGCATGTCATCAATTTTACTGCAGAGTAGAAGAAGAAGTTTAATGTGACCATGGTATCGAGAAACTGCGATGGATGATGAGGAGGAGACCTGGCTGATGACTGTGGCACGTTTTTGGAGCTTGGAAAGGCCAGAGATAGCTAGACTAGTAAATTGTGCTAAGGAACAGAAGGTGGGTACTGGAGAAGCAGTACAGCGGATGAAGACGCGGCATGAGCATGGTGAACAGGTAGACGTGGTTATGGACAGTGAGGAAGAAAGAGAAGAGCCGAGTGCAGTGGGCAGATGTGTTTTGAGGATGTGTATTCTGCTGTCTCTGAAGGTTTAGAAATTAAACCTGAATTACTTGTGGTGGGTGGCAGGTGTGGTGAAGAGCATCGCCCCGATGGTCATGCAAAGGATTATTCAGGCCCATTGGAAGTCATATTAGAATATGTCAGTTATCCAGTGAGAGATTTCATGCCGAACCCACTAAGGTGTTTCTGATGCCAAGCTTATGGTCATGTTGCAGCAGTGTGTTGGAGGGAGATTCCGAGATGTGAGAAGTGTGCAGGAGGGCATGGGACAAAGGAATGTGTAGTATCGGTGGAAAAAACAGTGTGCGTCAATTTTGCTGGGGATCAGAAGTGCGAGAGAGATAGGTTGAGGTTGTCAGTGTCAGAGTAGAACAGAATGTGTCATATGCTGAGGCAGTGAAGAGAGTAGAGGATGATGTGGGTGGCCAAGGGTGAGTAGTAGGCCTAGGCCAATACAGAGTGATACGAATTTGGGCTTCAGTAAGGTTGGCTTCTTAGAAGCACACAAGATCTCCCTCTTGTAGGATGCGATGATCTTCAGTCCACTTTCGTCAGCTCAGCAAGGTACTCACAGCTCCAGTGAAACCAGAACTTGCTGGTGAGACTCTGCACTTGTCTTCACTGGCTCTTGAAGAGATCTGTCAGTATAAATCTCCAGGAGGAGTGGGTGAACCAACCTTTTGGGTAAGTAGCATAGCAGGAGTCAGGATGAATGGGGAGTCTGGATCGGTGAAGACAGGAACGAGAGGTCTGGCGTTGATTACAGCTGTGACCTCAGCCATAGGGGTGCACAGGACTTTGTGTGAGAAGTGAAACTACTTGTTTTGTAGCAGCATGGAGTTGAGGATTCTGCGTGCCACCCCAATCATGTGCTCCCAGGCACCTCCAATGTGTGAAGAGTGAGGAGGGTTGACTTCCCATGTACAGCCTTGTTCACTGAGGTAGTTCTGGACACCAGGCCTCTGATGTTTCTCCTTTCCGAGTTCCAACTCCTTACAGTCCCCTATGAAGTTTGTTCCACAATCTGATCTTTGCTTTTTTGCTGGTCTACAGATGGCGAAGAAACTCCTGAGGGCATTGATGTATCTGGAGGTGTCCATGGACTCGATGACTTCGATGTGCACTGCCCTAGTGCTCATGCTGGTGAACAACATCACCCAGCTTTGCGTTGAGCTTGACCTCTTCTGGTACGGCGAACAGTGACTGTCCAAGGGCCGAAGACATCCAACCCCAAGTATATGAAGGGAGGGGATGTCTTGAGGCTTTCGGGAGGCAGGTCTGCCATTTTCTGTTGTTCATTTTCCCACAGAGCTTCCACTATGTGACACACTTGTGTAGTGCAGAGCTGATGAGCCTCTTACCCCCAACGATCTATAGGCCTGCTGCTCTGACTGCTGCTCCTGTGAAGTGGCGGCCCTGATGTTTCACCTGTTTATGGTAGTGCCGTACTAGCAGTGTAGATATGTGGTTGTGTCTTGATAGGATGAAGGGACTTTTTCTCACTACTGTCCAGCTGTGCATGTTTCAGACGGCCTCCTATTCTGATGAGACCTTCGTCCAGGATGGGATTCAGCTTTGTGAGTCAACTGCTCTTAAGAAGGTCTCTTTTCTCTTCAAATGCAGTGAACTCCTCAGAGTAGATTTCTTTTTAAACTGACCTGATGATGACTTTCTTGGCTTGAGACAGCTCTTCTGGAGTCCGGGTTTGTTGCGCTGATGCCAGCCTATGCATTTGGTTGGTTGGCCCGTCGAGTCTGACTTGTGTGAGCGAGCAATGTAGATGAGGAATGAAACGGCTCTCAGTAGTGAATTCCATGTGGAGAAGCGCTCAAAGCGTTCTGATGTAAGTTTTCTGTATCTGGTCCAAGCCTGGACTGACCAGCTCGAACAGATCTTGTGTCTTTGGCTGAGCATGATCAGGTTTGTACAGGAACACTGGTCATGTGAACCATGACGTACTGGTGAGATGGGAAGTGGGAACAGACCTTGAGGTATGGTCAATGGGATTGTGTTCTGTAGGTACGTAGTGCCACTGCTCCGGCCATGTTGATGGTCAGATGTGTTGGACTCTGTTGTGCACATACAGATAGCGTTTAGTCTCATTGTATATGTACTTGAGGAATACTTTGCTGTTACAGTATAAGTTGATGGTGTCTGGTTTGAGGTCTATTTCATCTAGGATGAGCTCTGCCATTTCTACTGCCAACACTGCTCCACATAGTTTGAGCCAGGGTATAGTAGGATCAGACGGAGGGATTAGCCTGGCTTTCTCTAGAATGAAGCCCACATCTTGGAAGTATCTAAAAACACACATACATAGCTCTGTGTGTTTTGTATTTGAGAGGGAGTTTGTAGTGTAGGTGCGTGGGATATGAAGCTGCTTCAGATCCTGTAGTGAGTCCCTCCATGCTTCCCATTCTTTCAGCTTTTCTTCAGAGAGTGGTGAATCCCAATCGCAAGTGTCTGAGGAGAGTTCCCTGTATGGTTACCGGAGCTACCAGGCTGAGAGGGTCGAAGAGGCTATTTACTGTTGACAGGACTCAACGACGAGTGAATGGTATGTCATTGACTGATGCTCTGAAGGTAAAGGGGTCCTTGGTTATTTTACAGCATAATTCAAGACTGTGTTGCATGGGCGTGGTTTCTCCTCCGAGGCCTAGGTCTTTAATGCCTTCGGCATAATCTTCTGGGGGGGAATGCTTCCATCATGGTTGCACTGTTCACTGCGAACTTGCGCAGTCGTATGTTTAACACTGCTAGCGATGTTTGTGTTCTCCGTAGCAAGTCGATGGCCTCTGTATCTGTGGGCAGAGACTTGAGCCCATCATCAACATAGAAGTCTCTCCACAAACTGTTGAGTGCCTGCCCCATGGTCCTGTTCACCTTCTTGTGCAGCTCGCCTGAGCCTGTATATGGCGATGGCAGTAGATGTGCTTTTGCCGAAGACATTAAATCTTCATCCTGTACTCAATTATGTATTTTGTGACGTTGTTTTCTCAGTACCAGAGGAATCTCAGGTAGTTTCTGTTATCTTCTCTCACAATGAAATAATTTAACATCTGCTGGATGTGTGCTGTTATTGCTACAGGTTCTTTCCTGAAGCGGTTGAGAACTCCCGGGAGGCTGTTGTTTAGGTCTGGGCCTGTGAGCAGCACGTTGTTGAGGGAGAGACTGTACTGCTGTGTACTGGAGTCAAAAACCACCCTGATCTGGCTTGGCTTTTGTGGATGGTAGACCCCAAAGTTTGGCAGGAACCAACACTCGTCTCCATCATTCAGTCAGATAGCCAAGATAGCTAAGTGATCATTTTCCGGTTTGGTGTAAGTTCAATATGGATGTGTGTATGCAGAATAGAGGCAATAACATGAGGTGGTGCTTTGAGAAAGCTAACTGGAAGATGGGCTGGACAAAAGTTATCAATGGAAGGGTCTGTGGATGAGTGCGCTGAGGCAGTAACGTCTGTAATTATAACAGCTGCAGATGTGATCGTTCCAGTGGGTTTGGGGGGAAGAAGACGGCGGGTGGTGCCCTGGTGGACAGATGAGTGCTCAAAGGTGGTGGAGGAAAGGGATATAGCTCCACGGGTACTTAAGAATGGATTGACAGAAACGGAGTATCAAAGAAAGAGAGCAATGGCGAGAAGAACGATTAACAAAACGAAAAAGGAGAAATAAATGAAAAAGGTTGAAATAGACCCTGATTTTCAATCACAGCTTTCATGCGTCTTAGCATGCTCTCCACCAGTCTTTCACATTGATGTTGGGTGACTTTATGCCACTCCTGGTGCAAAAATTCAAGCAGCTCGGCTTTGTTTCACGGCTTGTGACCATCCATCTTCCTCTTGATCACATTCCAGAGGTTTTCAATCGGGTTCAGGTCTGGAGATTGGGCTGGCTGAAGCACCCCCAGATCATCATCGATCCTCCACCAAATTTCACAGTGGATGCGAGACATGGAGAGGCCTACAAGCCACAGTGTCTCGCACCCACTGTGAAATTTGGTGGAGGATCGGTGAAGATCTGGGGATGCTTTAGCAAGGCTGGAATCGGGCAGATTTGTCTTTGTGAAAGACGCATGAATCAAGCCACGTACAAGGTTATCCTGGAAGAAAACTTGCTTCCTTCTGCTCTGACAATGTTCCCCAACTCTGAGGATTGTTTTTTCCAGCAGGACAATGCTCCATGCCACACAGCCAGGTCAATCAAGGTGGGGCTGGAGGACCACCAGATCAGTGGTCTCTTAGCTCTGGATTTTTTTTATGTAGGCATGATCATGCAGCATCCAGCCAAAGAGTTGTTAAACTTTGATGGAGGTATGTATTGTGATCCATGCTGCACTCAGTGTTTTCACTTTTAAAATGATATCTAATGCATGTTAGGCTGAAAACCATATTGTTTTATAATCGTTATCGATGTTGACACATTATATGATAGTGTTACAGAGTTGTGTCATGTATTTATCATTTTATGGACATTTATCAAATTTGCACGTTACGTTATTCTAAAGGCTAGCTAACATTCGCCTTGTACTTTCTTTGCTAATGAGGCTAGTCACCTCGAAGTGTAAATGTATTTTTATTTTATGTTTCATGTCACTCAGATTGCATGGTGGGTTTGCAGTTGTGCTGAAGTTTACACAGTGTTGTGTATGTCACATCTGCGCCCACTACGCCCTCTGATGTTCATCCAGTGTCTTCCTAACCTTCAGTTCTCCCCCTGTATACGCTCTCTTTCTCCCTTGGTGTGATTGTGTGGTTGGAGACAGGTGTGCTGGAGTCAGAGCAGATCCCTACCAGCTGCAAATCATCCCATAAATCAAGACCTCTACATATACTCATCCCTGCCACCGCCAGATTGTAATCGCTGCTCAGTCAGTATCACTCTAGCCTCGGTTTCCTGCCTTACACCATCTCTGTCTCCTGTTCCACATCTCACCACCAACCACCTTGCTCTGGATATCACTCACCACCATGACCTTGGATTCTCCTCGGGACCTGTTCCCCTGTTCTACTCAGCCAACTCCAACGTCACTCTACACTCCTGGTTTTTGCTACTCATCTGAGCTACCCCGGTTCTGCACTCCCCATTTCTTTGTGATCAATAAACCTTTTTGTGCATTCATCCCGGCTTCCTCTTCTGAGTCCGCTCTTGGGTTCCCCCCCCCCCCCCCCCTTCGCTCATCGTAACAGTGTATGTATTCACAGGTATGTGCTCCCAAATGATTTGGAATGATATGTTACTGTACACGTGTAGCCCATGTGCTGTGGTGATTTGTTATGGCCATCAGACGGAGTCATTATAAGTTGAGCGCTCCTCTGTAGTCATGCTATAAAATGTATATTTATACATTTAACTTTTATGAAATTATCACAGATCTGCCAGCCAAAGAGTTGTTAAACTTTGATGGCGATTGCATGGTGGGTTTGCAGTTGTGCTGAAGTTTAGTGTATGTATTCACAGAATAAATCGTGAAAGAGAACAGCATTGTACTTCGTCGATGAGCCATATAAGAGCCATTACACACTATAGTACACAAGTCAATCGGGGAGCTCTGCTTGGGGCAGTCCCAGCAGTTGTCTTATATACGACTATACACGGACAAGTTATATTTTCATAATTAATTAATCAATACCATTTTATTTCATTCATGTGACCGACCAATACTGGTTCATAACATGTACCTCAAAAGGCTACTTCTCTCTAAGCTGAGACCTTGAAACTGAGCTCTTTCGTTCTCAGAACAAGGTCTGGGCGTACTACCAAATTGCAGCTACTGATCGTGAGGATTTGTTCAGTCAGCCACTTGCATGAACAGAGAAATTGGTTATTAGAACAGGTTGGTGCTTGCTCAGTGTTCCACATAATGTAAACAGGTTAAGGGTTTAGATGACCTTACTCTCAACTTGTTAAAAGAAAACGACCTTCAATCATTACTCATCCGTATCTACAGGTGGAAATGGGAGTTCATCCAGAGTTGGCAGCTCATTAGTTTCACCATCCTCTGGAGGAGCAGAGAACATGATAGCTGCTGAAATTTTATCAGCCAGAGAGGCACTGAACTTATTTTTCTAGCATTAACTTCTCATAATTTGTGTTAATGACAGATTGGTATTTCAATGCATTATTAGTCTAAATTACTATACATTTTGCAGTGTGCAGACCTCCACAATCAACCTGTTACCGCAAATAAAAATGTTTGGATAAACCTAAATCAATTACGTACATGTTTGACACCAAATTGGCTTATACTCCCCTATCATCTTGGCAATCTCACTGCAGAGTTACAGGTCAGGGAGTCAGAGGGATAACTCTTAGGGAGAAATCCTGACCATCCAGCAGACCCAATATGGTGAGATTTGTTATTGAAGCAAGACAAAAACAAAGAAAATAAAAAAACAACAGCAATACACATATTACTCGAGGTGGGGAAAACTCAAATTCATTTGGAGTAACTGCCATCCATTACCAACATCTCTTATTTCCTTTGTCAGACAGGCATGTGAATAAAACACATTTACATATTTACCAAAGGGCCCCAGGGGACTGGAAATTCCCCCTTTGGACACATGATTCACATCGTGATCCGTGCGTCCAAAAAAACCGTCAACACTGCCTGTTAAATCAAAATGTCAAATTAGAATAGAAAATCAAATTATCTCTTCATAACTCCATAAGTAAATAATTGTATCCCATAAGGTAATGGTAAAAATAGACTAGCAACAGCTCTCTCTCTGTCCTTCTCGTGGTCCGAATCACACAGGATTATTGCTAAATTATAAACTTTTTCGTAATTATTTGTTTTTTTAAAAACAATGTCTCTTGTCTTTCTAGTGAGGGTAATGAGGTCAGTCTGGCCTATTAAGTGAGTGTTTGTTTTCCTGTACCTCAGACATTATTTAAAGATATTTCAAACATTTTGTGTATCAGGTTTACATTGGGTTTTTCAGTACATTTCTTCTAATCAAGAGAATTTACTAGTGTGCAACAAACTCTGGCAATAGAAAATTTAATTTGTGTACAGCATCTTTCTAACCTGTGAAAAACCCACTAAAACCAAATGAAAGACCCCACACTTCTACATCAGAGTATTAACCACTAACAAATATTCATTAACAGGTGGGTTGTGTATGGGTGCTGGCGTGTGTGTAAGAATCTGTATTTATTTTCTTAGTCAACCTTGTGTTTTGTTGTTCTTGAACGTAGCCATTTTTGTTAATTGATTTCACCTGTGTTAGTTACTCACCTGTTCTCATTAGCTCCTTATTTAGTTCAGTTCGTTCTGTTTGTGCCTTTGTGAGGTATTGTTTGTTTTGACTCTACTAAGCCTTTTCCTAGCTCGTTTGTGAGAACCAGTTATAGCTTTCAGTCCTAGTTTTGTTTCACCTGCCTGTTTGCCTACCTGCGTATGACCATTGCCTGCCTGTAACCACGATTCCTGCCTTCTGCGAATGCAAAATAAACACCTGCCGAGCTCTGCGCGTGAATCTACACCTTTTTCTCCCTGAGTATTCAAAATACCTCACCTAAAAACGGAATCGATTCAGCTGAGCTACAGCGGCGCCTAACCCAGCAAGAGGAGCCTATGGAGGAAATCTGCCATCTTCTCCGGCGGCCTATCCCTACTCCTCTGATGCCAGGTATTGTAACCCATAGCCCTCCTTCATTCATATCCATGCCTGGAAAATATGATGGTTCACCTGGGAAATGTAATGGATTTCTGATGCACTGCAGCAAATGCATTGTGCACAACCCCACTAACTTCACCACCGACAAGAGCAGGGTGGATTTTGTTGTCTCTACTCACAAGCAAAGCCCTGGATTGGGCCAATGCCATATGGACTGCCAACAGCACAAAACTCGGATCCGAGACCCATTTCCACACCCGCTTCAAAGAGGTATTCGATCACTCTCCTTCCGGTCGTCCTATAAGAGACCTCATAGAACTTCAACAAGGACGCAATTCAGCTGCCGAGTATGCCCTCGAGTTCCTCACAATTGCTGCAGGGGGTGGATGGAGTGAGGCTGCTTTACTTACCGTCTACCGAAGAGGGCTCAACAGGGAACTTCAGGCGGAGCTGGCCTGTAGAGGTGACCTTCAGGATTTAAATCGATACATTCATATGTCCATTGAAGAGGGTTAAACCAAGGCCTCATACCTTTTAAAGGGTTAATAAATTATGTTATGATAAACTGTCAGGTCTCCTCTTCAGGTGTTAAAACCTGTTTTTGAGTGTTGTGACCTTCAGACACACTCAGGTGTCTGCGTTCAGACTCCTCCTGTCTGGATCCCACCGTGGTGATCTGGTTTTCTGAGAACACAAGGCTACCGCAGGCCTGATGAAAACAGCCACCTGTCAGAAGATGCTTACACTCGTTCACCTTGTTATGACCCTATACTTGTGATGAAAGGTCAAGTTTCGGTCAAACCCACTTCTGAGCTTTTAATTGCTGATAAGATGGTTGCTGCTGTCAGGGGGAGGTTATATTTATTCAAATGTTTTTGCCAGGGACACTCACGCAAAGAGGCCTGGGAGAGGTTATATGTTACAGGATGTCTTAGACATTTTGCAGAACCTGGGGAGAGCTATTATGTTCTGTACCAACTAATGCCTACAATTGTATTACTGGAGTATTTTAATACTTAGCCTGTTGGGGATAGGGGGCAGTATTTGCACGGCCGGATAAAAAACGTACCCAATTTAATCTGGTTATTACTACTGCCCAGAAACTAGAATGTGCATATAATTATTGGCTTTGGATAGAAAACACCCTACAGTTTCTAAAACTGTTTGAATGATGTCTGTGAGTATAACAGAACTCATATGGCAGGCAAAAACCTGAGAAGATTCCTTACAGGAAGTGCCCTCTCTGACCATTTCTTGGGCTTCTACACTCTCTTTATTGAAAACTGAGGATCTCTGCTGTAACGTGACACTTCCTACGGCTCCCATAGGCTCTCAGAAGGCGGCAAAACGCTGAATGATGCCTTTGGAGCCCCTGGCTGAAAAACAGTAGCGCATTTGGATAGTGGTCGATCTGAGAACAATGAGACTGAGGCGTGTGCACGAGTCGACACCATGTTTTTATTTTCTCGTCTTTGAACGAAAACAGGGTTTCCCGGTCGGAATATTATCGCTTTTTTTACGAGAAAAATCTCATAAAAATTTATTTTAAACAGCGGTTGACATGCTTCGAAGTACGGTAATGGAATACTTAGAATTTTTTTGTCACGAAACGCGTCGGGCGCGTCACCCTTCGTCACCCTTCGGATAGTGTCTTGAACGCACGAACAAAACAGAGGATATTTGAGCATAACTATGGATTATTTTGAACCAAACCAACATTTGTTATTGAAGTAGAAGTCCTGGGAGTGCATTCTGACGAAGAACAGCAAAGGTAATCACATTTTTCTAATAGTAAATCGGACACCAAACTTGGTGGATGTCAAAATAGCTAGCCCGTGATGGCTGGGCTATCTACTCAGAATATTGCAAAATGTGCTTTTGCCGAAAAGCTATTTTAAAATCGGACATAGCGATTGCATAAATGAGTTCTGTATCTATAATTCGTCCCACATACCCTAGAGAGGTTAGTCTCATTGCCGATGGCTGAAGAACTCTGCCTCCCAGGAACCCGAAACCTTCTTTCCTTGATTCTGTCATCCTGTCCGAGTCTTCCAGAGCCCATGCAGTTGGGCCATGCTCCTCTCCCGTGTATCGACTGTCAAAGGCAGATCCAAGAAGGGCTCTGCCTATACTGTGGAGGGAAAGATCATCTACTCAGCCATTGCCCTGTTCGCCCCCCACGGAGAGATGAGAAGGGTCCCTCCGCTGCCATGCAGATAGGCGTGTCCTTATTTCTAAATATCTCCCAGAAGCAATTCTCCATCCCAGTGTTGATAACCGTGAAGGGGGTTACTAAGTACGTAGAGGGCTTGATAGATTTGGGAGCAGCAGGTAATTTTATTGATCACCAGCTAGTACAAGAGCTTGACATTGATCTAACACCTGTCACCCCTCCCGGATTAACACCCTGGACGGGCAGCCATTGGGCACGGGCTTCATTATGCACCTGACAGAGCGTCACCCTCCAGATTGGAGTCTTCCACACCGAAACCATTCAACTCATGGAACTCTTATCTCCCAAACAGCCACTCATCCTCGGACACCCCTGGCTTTGTCGTCACGACCCTGCCGTCTCGTGGCGACGAGGTGAACTACTGTCCTGGTCTTCTACCTGCTTCACCAGTTGTCAGCCTACCCTGCAGAGCCACCACCATTGAGGACTCTGCCTCTGCAGTGCCACCCACCATACCATTTGAATACACCCAGCAAAGCAATGTCCTCATCAAAATCAAGGCCTCCACTCTGCCACCACATTGCCCAGGGGACTGTGATATTGACTTACTCCCTGGAGTGTCCCCACCGAAGGGCCATGTTTACCTCCCCATCTATCCTGGAAAATGAGGCAATGGAGAACTACATTGATGAAACACTCAAACGGGTTTGTTCGTCCTTCTTCCCCGGCTGCGTCCAGCTTCTTTGTTTGGAAAAAAGGACGGTCGTCTCCGTCCATGTATTGATTACCGTTCCCTGAATGACATCACGGTCAAGAATCGTTTCCCTCTTCCTCTGATCCCAGCGACCCTTGAACAAGTGGGCCGCGCCAACATCTATACAAAACTCAACCTGCGAAATGCGTATAACCTTGTCCGTATACGTGAAGGCGACGAATGGAAGATGGCCTTTAACACCGCACGCTGGCACTACAAATACCTGGTCATGCCCTACGGCCTTACTAACATCCCCGCTGTCTTCCAATCCTTTATGAATGAGGTTTTCCAGGATATAATCAACCACTTTCTCAACGTCTACATTGATGACATACTGATTTACTCCCACTCCCTGAAGGAACACATACAGTGTCATGACGTTGGCCTCTTTGGGTACAGGAAGGACAGTTGACCCCCTCCCCTTCGTACCATCACCCAACCTACCTTCCCCCCCCAACCCAGGGTTGTAAAAAAACCCTCTGAGGAGAATCTCCTACCCCATGTTTCATAGAGAGACAAAGGAAATTCTTCCAACTCATAGAATTGAAGAATCCAGCTACGAACTGATCCGCTCGGTACCATTTTGTGATACTCAGAAGAGACAATATAGCCATATTACCATAAAACTGTTTATATAATAGACTCAGTTTAAGACTTGCCTCATATGGGTGTATGGAATGTATTGATAAGGATAAAGCTTTTGTAAGACATTGAGATGCTATGTACTGATGTAATGTGATAGAATTGTATTTCTGTAACCAAATCTAACTCAGTCATAGGCACGCCCCAGGGACATATACAGGACCAGGCGTCATTTGACCA
Source organism: Salmo salar (assembly GCF_965601325.2). Taxonomy (NCBI): domain Eukaryota; kingdom Metazoa; phylum Chordata; class Actinopteri; order Salmoniformes; family Salmonidae; genus Salmo; species Salmo salar. The sequence goes on from NC_138299.1 coordinate 138,395,686, forward strand.
GCCTGTTCGATGGGCACTATAAAATACTCCCTGATTTACATTTCTCCAGACCAGGCCTACACTCTATGGCCAGAGGTTTGACCATCCAATTCCTCTACTGAAAGTGAACCATACCACGTGGTTAACTTTTAGACTATTGATACCGACAGAAGAAGAACAAGTCTTTGATATTAATTATTAGTCTGCAGCTAAGTAAATTATATCATCGAACGCGAAGACCAACGAAACCACCATTCTATGGCGACATTAATGAATGTCGCTCTGAAAGATCCATTCTAACCGAGAGAGAGAGAGAGAGAGAGAGAGAGAACGCGGACAAAACTCCCCAACAGAACTACTCTCCAACAAGAATCAGAACGACACACTGAGCGTAAATATATATATTGATTGCAATTGTTCCCGAATGAGTGAGCCTTCAATTGTTAATGAACTCTGTGTAAACTTCTCAGCTGACCATTTATGACCCATTGTTCAACAGGCCGACCAGCCTGTTTAGCCCACAAGGGCACATTCCGATACCAATCCTTTGTTGACGATAATTACTGTTTTTCTGTTAATTACTTAGTGTAGTAAATAAATGATTTTAAGACAATTGATGTATGGATGATTTTAGTAAAGACTGGGTTCGTGCAGATACAACAATTTACGACGTTTTGGAGTGAGACTGGACTAGAGGTAAATACACCCTTTAAACTTAGAAGATAATCGACCTATACTATAATATAATATTATAGTACAGGAAAGTTATATTAGGAAAATTATAGCTTTGTAATCTGAATATTCTCCTTGGTGCCCCGACCTCCTAGTTAATTACAATTAAACGATTAATCAGTTTAATCGTGTGATAATAATTACAGGGAGCTAATTGATAAACATATCTTCAGTTTAATGGTACCCCCAAAAACACGACATATTGGAGCCCCCGTGCGAGGAATCTAAGATAGAATTGGACTTTGCTGTGAAATTCTATATATCAATTGTACAAACAGCCTGCTATGTAAACAAAGTGATTGTGCATTTTCCATTGAGAGACGCTATTTAGAATAGCTCCGGTCTTATGTCGATAGCAGGGAGGGATAAATTCCAGATTTAGTCCGTTAGGCCAAACGGTACTATTTCTGTCGGTAAATATTAACTTCTAGAGTAAGGTTAGAAATTAGAAGTTAACTGTCCGGGAACCGAGCCGAATAATTTGCCTACCGCACGAAGACTGTGGGCAGACCGTATGCGTATTTGTAGTTAAGTACCGTGTCGCTCCGGTCAACATAAACGCTAGCAGAATATGCTGAATGGGGTTAAGGTGAGACGTCACTAGAAAACCCACCCTTTCCATAAGGGAAAGGATCCTATTTTGGTGCTTGGAAGGATACTCCTGAACCAAGTAGCAATAGCTTAGCATTACGGGTAAGCTAACAGAGAGGGAACATTTTACCCTCCACCGTAACACGTTTAAAATTTCTCCGCTAGCGCGATGGAAGTCCGACCTTTGTACTTCCGTTTAAATTTCAGCATTCTGCACCCTGGTGGTGAAGAATTGCCAGTACATCTCTAGGGGAAATTCAAACGTGGAGCACGTCTTATTCAATTTAACTAACAAGTGAAATTGCCAGATTTACCTTTTCAAGTGGATCTTTCAAATAATATCCAAAATTGTTTGGGCGTCTACAATGAGACATGATTAACTTTTTCCAAACTTAACTTAGATGAAGCAATGCTCTCAGGTTAATTGAAAGTTAATTCCCAGATAGCCTATACAGGTTTGATATCATAAATAGATGAATCAGTAAAATCTGCTTTAGCAAGGCACAGTCAGTAAAACCCCTTTACTGACGCTCAGCCCCAGGGAGGTGCGTACCCTAGTGGTGAAGGGTCCCAACATTTGAACTACGGTTTACACTTATGATATCCAATCAATGGAGATTGTATGGATTATCGTCTCATTCAATTTAGTAAGTTAAATTGTCGAACATACCTTTCTAGGTTCTTCCAATTAAATGAGACAACTTAAACTTTGCATATTAACCTGAATGAAGCAACCTCTCAGGTAATTCAAGTTTAATACCCAGATAGCCTACCCAGGTAGGACTAATCATTGGCATTGATTAATTCAATTTGCTTTTGCAAATTCATTCACGTCCAACTTCCACAGTACTGTACAGTACTGATGGTTCATTAACGTCTATAAATAGATTAAAATCGTCTTTGCAGTTTTCCACATTCCAAAACCAAATTTTGGAAAATTAGGAAAAACAATTTTTCCTTTCAAATGTTCTAATAATGTGCAAGCTATCAGAGGGGGTGGTTCCCACTCACCCGCTAATTAGTGAACCTCCACCCGTAAATGGATTGATCTCTGACCTCAGCAGCGATAACAACCCTAATTATGCCATTAGTGGAAAAGCAGACAACAATGTTTTCCAAAATCAACCATCGGGCGCAGGCCTCGTAAAGGTTCTCTCCAGTCTAGCTCTGATGTCTTGCCATCCGAGATTGCCATCTGTCCAATACCGCAGTGCACAGCTGAAGCATGAGCAGGTAACGGTAGACATAAAGGGACAGGTGGAGAGAACCGGGAAACCAATCACAAATGCAGAAAAGGGAAAAATTCTGCTAGCTATGGAACTGCGTTCGAAAACTGAACAATTAAATGTAATTGCAAAAATGTACGACGATGAACAAGCACAAGCTCTTCAACAAAATCGTTTTCTACAGGAACAAAATCATATGCTACAGGAACAACTCAATTTAGCCAAAACTAAATACAATGATGTCCACGCCAAACTAGATAAATCTGAAGAGTTATCTACAAACAGGAGCGCTCAACTTGACAACATGCATGCTGTTTTGTTGAATGTTACTCAAAATAACACGGTGCTCCTCAAAGCGCTGCAGACCAAAGACGATCAGTTAATGAACACAATGACAAAGTTGGATGATAAATCAGCAGAACTTATTGAAGTTGCTGACCAAATGAATGATGAGAGAACTCAGGTGATGAGGTTGGAAATATTGATTTCTAAGCAAGCAGAGGAAATCTCATCACTGAATCTCTCGCTCTGTACTCAAGACCTCTATCTGCAAACCATGACAGATAAGTTTGAGACCGAAAGGAGCAGGTGTGACACTCACGTGTCCAAAATCAGTACTCTAAGCGCTCAAGTGGACTCTGCAATGCAGCAGAATTCCACCCTTAGGTACCATCTGGAGGAAATCCAGAATGGTCACGCTCTACAGTGCGACTTCCCATCCAAGCAACCGGAGCCCTGTACTCACAGGAGTGAAGACAATAGGTTTCAGACCTTGCCTCCCTCATGTGTCCCTCAGTCTTCTCCTCTTGGCCCTTCGGCACTGAGTAATATGGCGCCTCTTGGCCAACAACAACAAGGCTTGGCTTCTTCTCTTGGCCTTTCGGCCCCAATCTCTCCACAGGATGAAGCCAACCCTCTCAGCCCGCTTGGCGCAGAATACCTTGACAAACTCGTCAAGAATTTCCCCACCTTTGACCCCGTTCCAGGTCAGCCAAACGATACTGAGACGTTCCTAGCTGACATAGAGGACGCGTTGGGTGGCTACCCGAACGCTACGGGTTCTGACAGGGTTTACCTGTTGAAGCGAACGTCGAATAGACACGTGACGAGGTTAATTCGTCTACAACAGCAACACGTGCTAAATGACTATGCTAAACTTGCCACAGCTTTGAAATTAGAATTCAGTGGTTCTGTGACTCGCAAACACGATAGCTCACTGGCTAACACCGTCAAACAAGCTCGGAACGAACACCCACAAGCTTTCTATCATAGGCTTCGTTCAGCTTACTTTGGCCTACTCACAGAAACAGGAATGGAAGAGCTGTTACCATTCAAACAAATGTTTCTGTCGAACATGTATCCCACCTTCATTACCTACTTGGGCCCGGCAGCCCACGTTGGCTTGCCTATCTTACAACTCAGAGAGCTTGCAAGCACAGCTTTTGAGGCATCAAAAGTTCACAACGCTAAGAGCCCTGACCACTCAGTTTTGAAGTTTAACCAGGAGCACTCACTCCAGTTAGAGGGTGCATTATCAGGTATTGGAGCGTCTAGAGGTGACGCACAACAACAGTTTCTACCACGAAACCATGATTCCAATAACCTCCGCGGTCGAAATAACTGTAAAGTACGTAGCCATCAACATGACTACCGCTACAATCGACCCGTTCGCTACGTTCCTGCACCCAACCCACAAAAAGTGTCAGAGCACAAGGGTGACAAAGGGTTGAAGGACGACCAAAACGTAGACCAATGTTCTCCAGAAGTCCCACTACGGGAAGAACTTAAGCGAGAACAATTTGAGAAAAGGGTAAAAGAGATCATCACAAGGACTAGACGGGGAATTACCGGACACCAGGTCCGCAGGAATTAACACCCATAGCATGGACGTTAAAGTTCAAATTTCTCCCGCTCTCATTCAAGACCCTATCCAGGGCCCGCTTGATCAAGAAACAAGCCCCCGGGCTCTGTCTATAGACTCTGATACAAAAGTTGCGAAGAAAAAGGTCAAACGCTTCGTTAAAGCCAAGCCCACTCAAAATCAGAAAAGTGAATCTGCTTCCATCTTGAACAGACATGGCACATCACGTCGTTGCGAACGACCACTCCACTTTGTGGGGAATATGTCCACTAACCACGAATCTAAACGGCCATACCTGGAAACAGTCCTGGAGGACTGCTTAGCTTGTCATGCGCTAATTGATTCGGGTGCGACAATATCACTCATCTCTCAAACATTGTTTGATGATCTCAAAAGGGCTTTGAAGCCAACTAAACGTTGGTTAAAAGTGGAACGATGCGACACTAAACTTCAAGGGGTCACTCAGACTACCTCGCCTCTCACATTGAGAGTCATGCTGAAACTACACTTCCAGGACGTATCACTCGTTCACCCTGTGTATGTTACCAGCCTCGAAACTGTAACCCTGCTACTTGGAGCAGACTTGATGGATCGGTTACTCCCATTGATGGATTGGAAAACCAACCAGGTATGGTCACAGGCCACAGTGCCTTCTCCACTGACCACACCGTCTCCCCCTAACGCTAGCTGCAATGCAGTCCTTCACGAGGGGTATCTGTCGAAAGCACCCCTTGAGAAAAAGACGTTTAGAAACCTCTTGGTACAAAATCCGATCCACGGAGATAGTACGATATCTCGACACATTCCATCAGCCAACCTGATTGACCATTCTTTTCATGATTTCGAGCCAGCTGTCTCTGTGAATAAGCAACTTCCCTCCTCCTTGCAGTCATGTAATACGGTAGTTGAGATGAACTTTTCTTTCCCTTTGGACACTTCCGCAAGCACTGCGGCCGTCCCAGCAAGAAAAACATTGATGCGCAGAGTATACTCTGCTTCCAATGATACACCTTCCGCTTTGTTGGGGACTGTCACCCCTTACAATGACACTAATGGCGTCAGTCCAGCAACTGACCCGATGACTCCCACTTGTGAAACACTTTGCGATATCACAGACCGATATCCTCGTCTCAGTTCACAGGTAATGAAGAGGTTGCCACACGCGGACGCGGTGGTGACTGACATGCCTCGACAGCCACTGAGCGTTTTGAAGCACAAACACCAGGAGATTTGGTTGAAAGGTTACAGCCACTCTCATAAAAACGCGGCCGCTGACAACTCGTACATAGGGTCCGACCTTTTCATTTGCGCATCGGACACCAACACCACCCGCTGGTGGGGGGGGGGGGGTCCCGAGGCACAAAGGGGGGGAATAGTAGCCCAGACCCATGATGAGCCTCATCGAGGCCGGTGGGGGGGTCGAGACTACGGACAACACCGTACGAGGCCGCCAGAGCATAAATCAAATCTAGTTGTAAACTCTCCTATGAGAACAGTGAGGAGCAGACAGGCCCCTGGACGGGGATTATCTTAGAAGACATCTAAGATAGTACTGAGGTGTACCACACTGGTCGTAAAGGAAGTCCAGTGGACTTGTCCAGTGGACTTGTCCACCTCCAAAACTAATGGCATCAATAATCATTCTTTGCCATGCGTAGGTTCAACTACAATACAACTAGTAAAATGCTCCAATCATGTGTTCCGGTAGATAATATTTCAGAATAAATCGGTAGGATAACTGGTCCCCTTGAGTACCAGTACCAATACCAGCTACAATCAGTAAGAAGGTTAGAGACTTAACAAATGAAATTACCATTGACAACAGCGACATAGGAGTCACTCAGAGTGCAACACGTGGAGGGGAATCTCCAGTGCCCTCTTCCAATGGTTAACACACATGTCACTAATAAATAGGACCCTCCATTCAGGAGTAAAATTATTAGAAGTCATGAACCATGATCACACCACGTATGACTGGTCCAATACTTAAAGAGTACTTCCGTCGTGAGGTTAGCTCCTCCGTGGATAACATAGCTATGAAATAGACTTCATACCTATAGCCACTACAATAGTGGAAGACAGTGACTTGTAGAAAACTACTAGACTCCCTTGACACCAATTCTGACTGACCTCCAGGCATTGACCTGAAAATTACCTGACTACGTCAGACTCATTCTGAACAAGTTGTAATCTGCCCGGATACTTGGTTTTCTTCCCTTGACATGCGCGCTTGTGTAAGCATAAACGCACATGCACAACGGAACATCCAATTAGGATTTATGCTAGGACCACTTAAGGGCCCAAGCAATATACCAGCCTTAGTAAAGTTGAACATTTACTTCTAGGCCTTTGACTCTACAGCACTCACCAGTTTTCTTCCCAGAAGTCCGTAGGTCATACCTGTAGACTGCCCAAAACTAGTGCATTACAGCTGTAGACTTATCATATAGTTATCAACTTAGGATAGCGCCTAAGCAACACACCAAGTAGGAAAACCCTAGATATGGCATTAGAGACAATGCCATGATAATCATTTTGCCAGAACATTGGACGTATATAGAATACAGTCCAATTAGATGATTTTTTTTTGTGTGAACTATATTTTGTATATTTTTGTTTTGTTTATGCTTTCATTCCTTTTCGGTTTAGTTCCTTTGACACTTAGGAAGTGATAGAGCCATAAACAAAGTCCCCATACAACCATCACTTAGTGCCACAACGCCGCTCATTGGGGAATGAATGTAATTATATATATTTCATGAGTGTGTGTGCGTTGTTAACATCTGCCTAAGTTACTGCCCAGATCTTCCAGTCTGGACGACGGGTCCGGAACGGCGACCCCAAATCCGGACACCCACAGCCTATCCTTGTGGCGGCATGCCCGCTGTCAGAGAGACTACCAAGGTAAACCACCATCCGGGGGGACCGCAACGGCGATCACCAACCAGGACATCCCCTGGCCCTTCCTGGGGTACTTTACAGCTTCCAGGGAACCTACCAAGGTACGCCAATTGAGGAGACCGCAACGGCGATCACCAACCGGACATCAACTGCCCATCCTTGTGGTGGACGGCTCCGCTTTCAGAGAGCCTACCAAGTTCAACCACCAGAGAGGACTGCAACGATGATCTACCAATGAGACATCACGTGGTCATGATTTTATGTTGATTTGTAACTTGCAGGATAAACAAGATCCAAACCACCAGGGGGGGTATGTCATGACGTTGGCCTCTTTGGGTACAGGAAGGACAGTTGACCCCCTCCCCTTCGTACCATCACCCAACCTACCTTCCCCCCAACCCAGGGTTGTAAAAAACCCTCTGAGGAGAATCTCCTACCCCATGTTTCATAGAGAGACAAAGGAAATTCTTCCAACTCATAGAATTGAAGAATCCAGCTACGAACTGATCCGCTCGGTACCATTTTGTGATACTCAGAAGAGACAATATAGCCATATTACCATAAAACTGTTTATATAATAGACTCAGTTTAAGACTTGCCTCATATGGGTGTATGGAATGTATTGATAAGGATAAAGCTTTTGTAAGACATTGAGATGCTATGTACTGATGTAATGTGATAGAATTGTATTTCTGTAACCAAATCTAACTCAGTCATAGGCACGCCCCAGGGACATATACAGGACCAGGCGTCATTTGACCAGCCTGTTCGATGGGCACTATAAAACACTCCCTGATTTACATTTCTCCAGACCAGGCCTACACTCTATGGCCAGAGGTTTGACCATCCAATTCCTCTACTGAAAGTGAACCATACCACGTGGTTAACTTTTAGACTATTGATACCGACAGAAGAAGAACAAGTCTTTGATATTAATTATTAGTCTGCAGCTAAGTAAATTATATCATCGAACGCGAAGACCAACGAAACCACCATTCTATGGCGACATTAATGAATGTCGCTCTGAAAGATCCATTCTAACCGAGAGAGAGAGAGAGAGAGAGAGAGAGAACGCGGACAAAACTCCCCAACAGAACTACTCTCCAACAAGAATCAGAACGACACACTGAGCGTAAATATATATATTGATTGCAATTGTTCCCGAATGAGTGAGCCTTCAATTGTCAATTGTTAATGAACTCTGTGTAAACTTCTCAGCTGACCATTTATGACCCATTGTTCAACAGGCCGACCAGCCTGTTTAGCCCACAAGGGCACATTCCGATACCAATCCTTTGTTGACGATAATTACTGTTTGTATGTTTTTCTGTTAATTACTTAGTGTAGTAAATAAATGATTTTAAGACAATTGATGTATGGATGATTTTAGTAAAGACTGGGTTCGTGCAGATACAACAATTTACGACGTTTTGGAATGAGACTGGACTAGAGGTAAATACACCCTTTAAACTTAGAAGATAATCGACCTATACTATAATAGAATATAATATTATAGTACAGGAAAGTTATATTAGGAAAATTATAGCTTTGTAATCTGAATATTCTCCTTGGTGCCCCGACCTCCTAGTTAATTACAATTAAACGATTAATCAGTTTAATCGCGTGATAATAATTACAGGGAGCTAATTGATAAACATATCTTCAGTTTAATGGTACCCCCAAAAACACGACAACAGCATGTGCAAAAGGTTCTTCAACAGCTCCTTGACCATAACCTTTATGTGAAGACTGAAAAGAGCACCTTCGATGTCACCTCGGTAAACTTCCTCGGTTTTGCACTGACACCTGTTGGGGTCAACATGGATGAGAACAAAGTCACCGCCGTCAGTAACTGGCCCAAACCCACCACGGTTAACCTGTTGGGGATAGGGGGCAGTATTTGCACGGCCGGATAAAAAAACGTACCCGATTTAAATCTGGTTACTACTCCTGCCCAGTAACTAGAATATGCATATAATTTGATTTGGATAGAAAACACTCTAAAGTTTCTAAAACTGTTTGAATGGTGTCTGTGAGTATAACAGAACTCATATGGCAGGCCAAAACCTGAGAAGATTCCAAACAGGAAGCGCCCGCTCTGACCATTTCTTAGCCTTCTTTGTCATCTCTATCCAAAACAAAGGATCTCTGCTGTAACGTGACACTTTCTAAGGCTCCCATAGGCTCTCAGAAGGCGCCAGAACGTTGAATGATGACTCTGCAGTTACTGGCTGAAAAACAGTAGCGCATTTGGTAAGTGGTCGATCTGAGAACAATGAGACGGGCGCGTGCATGTGAAGAGTCCATTTTCTTCTTTGAGTCTTTGAACGAAAACAACTTCTCCCGGTTGGAATATTATCGCTATTTTACGAGAAAAATCGCATAAAAATTGATTTTTAAACAGCGTTTGACATGCTTCGAAGTACAATAATGGAATATTTTGATTTTTTTTGTCACGATATGCGCCGGCGCTTCACCCTTCGGTTAGTGTCTTGAACGCACGAACAAAACGCCGCAATTTGGATATAACTATGGATTATTTGGAACCAAACCAACATTTTGTTTAAGTAGAAGTCCTGGGAGTGCATTCTGACGAAGAACAGCAAAGGTAATCCAATTTTTCTTATAGTAAATCTGAGTTTGGTGAGTACCAAATTTGGTGGGTGTCAAAATAGCTAGCCTGTGATGGCCGGGCTATCTACTCAGAATATTGCAAAATGTGCTTTCACCGAAAAGCTATTTTAAAATCGGACATAGCGATTGCATAAAGGAGTTCTGTATCTATAATTCTTAAAATCATTTATGTTTTTTGTGAACGTTTATCGTGAGTAATTTAGTAAATTCACCGGAAGTGTTCGGTGGGAATGCTAGTCACATGCTAGTCACATGCTAATGTAAAAAGCTGATTTTTGATATAAATATGAACTTGATTGAACAAAACATGCATGTATTGTATAACATAATGTCCTAGGAGTGTCATCTGATGAAGATCAAAGGTTAGTGCTGCATTTAGCTGTGGTTTTGGTTTTTGTGACATTATATGCTAGCTTGAAAAATGGGTGTGATTATTTCTGGCTGGGTACTCTGCTGACATAATCTAATGTTTTGATTTCGCTGTAAAGCCTTTTTGAAATCGGACAGTGTGGTTAGATTAACGAGAGTCTTGTCTTTAAAATGGTGTAAAATAGTCATATGTTTGAGAAATTGAAGTAATAGCATTTCGAAGGTATTTGAATATCGCGCCACGGGATTCCACTGGCTGTTGACTAGGGTGGGACGCAAACGTCCCACCTAGCCCAGAGAGGTTAAAAAAGTCACATCTTTTCAAAACTTCATGTGTGATTAGGCAACCCTCATGAACTGTAAATCAGTCATTTCTCCCAACAGATGTCAAAGAAAATCTCACTCACTCACTCACACAGCAAGGATGGCATGACAGTGTGGGGCTTAGAGACCCACAGAGCCTGCAATAGTTACCTTTGTTCGAACTATCAAAGAACCGTCAGACCTAGTGCTCTGAAACTTTAGAAACCTGTTCTAGAGCTCAAGTCGATAGTGCACAGGGAGTTATGTGGCTCTAGAAGGTTCTCAGACCGAGAAACAGCCTCGTACATTTGCAATAACTTCAATTCATTTTGATCATCACGAAAATGACGACATTTAGAAACGTTCCAGAGTCGCAAGACTAGGTGCATTGAAACTGCCTCGGCCCATAGAGACGGACCCCAACGTTTCTGTCCGATAGCTCATTCAAGGACCCTGTAGCAACGCCCGGATAATATGGATTTTCAGCACCAATTAAGGTTCCTGCTCTGGCTCCAAATGACTTATCAAGCTGAAATTTGGGGTCGCCTCAGCTAGGCCTACACACAATGTCATAACTGGACCCGCAGCTAGAACGTAACTACGTGTTTTATGTTTTTATTATGGTTTAACCTGTTTGGGCTAGGGGGCAGTATTGAGAATTTTGGAAAGAATATGTGCCCATTTTTAACTGCCTCCTACACCAACTCAGAAGCTAGAATATGCATATTATTGTTCAGGTTTGGATAGAAAACACCCTAAAGTTTCTGAAACTGTTTGAATGGTGTCTGTGAGTATAACAGAACTCCTATGGCAGGCAAAAACCTGACAAGGTTTCATGCAGGAAGTGGCCTGTCTGACAAGGAGTCGTGCGTCTTGCATCTGTTTTTTGAAGAGTAAGGATCTTAGCTGTAACGTGACAATTCCCAGGGCTCCAATAGGCTCTCAGAACCCGGGAAAAACCTGAACGATGACGAGGCAGCCTCTGGCTGAAACAGATTATCGCCTTATCCAAGTGGCCGATCAGAGAACCATTGAATGAGGCGCGTGCACGATTCGCCCCCGTGGAGAAATTTCATTCGGCTGTTTAGCTTATTGCAGATTCCCGGTCGGAATATTATCGCTTTTCTACGAGATAAATGGCATAAAAATTGATTTTAAACAGCGGTTGACATGCTTCGAAGTACGGTAATGGAATATTTAGACATTTTTGTCACGCCATGCGCGCAACCGTTATTTACCATTTGTATAGTGTCTAGAACGCACGAACAAAACAGAGGATATTTGGATATAACGATGGATTATTTGGGACCAAACCTACATTTGTTATTGAAGTAGAAGTCCTGGGAGTGCATTCTGACGAAGAACAGGAAAGGTAAGAACATTTTTCTTATAGGAAATAGGATTTTGGTGAAGGCTAATCTTGCCGGGTGTCTCAATAGCTAGCCGTGATGGCTGGGCTATGTACTTAGAATATTGCAAAATGTGCTTCATCCGAAAAGCTATTTTAAAATCGGACATATCGAGTGCATAGAGGAGTAATGTATCTATAATTCTTAAAATAATTGTTATGCTTTTTGTGAACGTTTATCGTGAGTAATTTAGCAAACTGTTAGTAAATTCCCCGGAAGTTTGCGGGGGGTATGCTTTTTCTGAACGTCACATGCTAATGTAAAAAGCTGTTTTTTGATATAAATATGAACTTGATTGAACAGACATGCATGTATTGTATAACATAATGTCCTAGGTGTGTCATCTGATAAAAGGTTAGTGCTGCATTTAGCTGTGGTTTGGGTTTTTGTGACATTATATGCTAGCTTGAAAAATGGGTGTCTGATTATTTCTGGCTGGGCACTCTCCTGACATAATCTAATGTTTTGCTTTCGTTGTAAAGCCTTTTTGAAATCGGACAGTGTGGTTAGATTAAGGAGAGTCTTGTCTTTAAATAGCTGTAAAATAGTCATATGTTTGAGAAATTGAAGTAATAGTATTTCAAACGATTCAAAAATCGCGCCACTGAATTCAGGTGGCTGTTACGTAGGTGGGACGAATTCGTCCCGCCTTGCCCATAGAGGTTAAACAGAAGGCGCTGTGAATTTTGGGCCTGCTCTGAAATATGTGATAGTTGGCTCCTACACGAGTTGGAAAAAGTGGGTGTGGGGTCAGTTTATCAGTTCGGTGTCCAGAATGATATCTAATTGACTGATGGATGGTGACTTGCTGGCTGACTTTTGTCCATTTGCAATATGTTTAAACAGTGACAGACCATCACCAAATTGACATTCTGAAATCAACACCAACGAGCGATGGAGAGGAGCCAGAATCACTGCCCAGCCATCCCGAGTTCATTGGGCCAGTCAATTTTGCATTCCTGCAGTATTTTGGAGCATGTCGAATTCATGATGGTAAATGCCTATAGAAACATATTACAACTGGACAGCCGTGCGCCTGGTGATTGGAACGGGTTACCTGAAGCACATTTTTAAAATGGTTTTTAATGCCTTTAGGGGGGTGCAAGGGGTCCACGTTTGGGTAGGGAGATCATCACGAAAATGACGACATTTAGAAACGTTCCAGAGTCGCAAGACTAGGTGCATTGAAACTGCCTCGGCCCATAGAGACGGACCCCAACGTTTCTGTCCGATAGCTCATTCAAGGACCCTGTAGCAACGCCCGGATAATATGGATTTTCAGCACCAATTAAGGTTCCTGCTCTGGCTCCAAATGACTTATCACGCTGAAATTCGGGGTCGCCTCAGCTAGGCCTACACACAATGTCAGAACTGGACCCGCAGCTAGAACGTAACTACGTGTTTTATGTTTTTATTATGGTTTAACCTGTTTGGGCTAGGGGGCAGTATTGAGAATTTTGGAAAAAATATGTGCCCATTTTTAACTGCCTCCTACACCAACTCAGAAGCTAGAATATGCATATTATTGTTCAGGTTTGGATAGAAAACACCCTAAAGTTTCTGAAACTGTTTGAATGGTGTCTGTGAGTATAACAGAACTCCTATGGCAGGCAAAAACCTGACAAGGTTTCATGCAGGAAGTGGCCTGTCTGACAAGGAGTCGTGCGTCTTGCATCTGTTTATTGAAGAGTAAGGATCTTGTAATCTTGTTGACCTGTTGCATTGACATACAATTCTGTACAAACTGTCCCTAATTTCCCCACTGTCTCTTACAGCCTATTTGAGTTCAGTGTGTACTGGCGGCTATCCATTGTTCCACAGGGGGCTTATCTTAAATCACAAACAACATGACTTAACTTCTTTCGGATCAGTGGGAAGCTAGCACCCCACCTCGACAACATCCGATGAAATTGCAGAGCGCCAAATTCAAATTAAATTACTATAAATATTTAACTTTCATAAAATCACAAGTGCAATACATCAAAATAAAGCTTATCTTGTTGTTAATCCAGCCGCCGTGTCAGATTTCAGAAAGACTTTACGGCGAAAGCATACCATGCAATTATCTGAGGACAGCGCCCAGCACACAAAACATTACAAACAGTAACCAGCCAAGTTGAGGAGTAACAAAAGTCAGAAATAGCGATACAATGAATCACTTACCTTTGATCTTCATATGGTTGCACTCCCAAGACTCCATGTTACACAAATGTTATTTTTTCCCCCCAATATTATAGTTTGATTACATTTTAGGATATCTGAAGAGTAAATATAAACGTATTTTGACTTGTTGAAACAATGTTTAGGGGTAGACTTTTGGATTCCTTGGTCTGCAAATTGAACGGGTGGATTACTCAAAACGATGGTGCCAACTAAACTGACTTTTTGGGATATAAAGGAGTTTATCAAACAAAACGACACTACATGTTACAACTGGGACCCTTTCGATGACAAATCAGAGGAAGATTTTCAAAAACTAAGTGAATTTTTAATCGTTATATGTGAATGTATGACACCTGTGCCGGTGGAAAAATATTTAGATGTGGGGCGCCGTCCTCAAACAATCGCATGGCATGTTTTCGCTGTAATAGCTACTGTAAATCAGACAGTGCAGTTAGATTAACAAGAATTTAAGCTTTCAGACGATATAAGACACTTATGTACCTAAATGTTTAAAATCCATAATATTTATGATTATTTATTTGAATCGCGTGCCCTCCAGTTTCACTGGAAGTTGTCCCGCTAGCGGGACACCGATCCTTAAGAAGTAGTTTACAGAGGATTATAGAGTGCAGTGATGTGTCCTATAATCTGCAAATTGTAATTATTTGCTCCTATGGCCTATTTATTACCTACCTCATGCCTTTTGCACACACTGTATATAGACCTTTTTTTTGTACTGTGTCATTGACTTGTTGTGTTATTGGCTTGTTTATTGTTTACTCCATGTGTAACTCTGTGTTGTTGTCTGTGTCACACTGCTTTGCTTTATCTTGGCCAGGTCGCAGTTGTAAATGAGAACTTGTTCTCAACTAGCCTACCTGGTTAAATAAAGGTGAATTAAAAAATAAAATAAAAATCTATATAAGGAGCATTGGTGGCAAATCTGATGGCCAAATGGTAAGGAATATCTAGCCGCTCCAGAGCACCCTTACCTGCCGATCTATAAATTATGTCTCCGTACTCTAACATGGGTAGGATGGTCATCTGAATCAGGGTTAGTTTGGGAGCTGGGGTGAAAGAGGAGCGATTACGATAGAGGAAACTAAGTCTAGATTTAACTTTAGCCTGCAGCTTTGATATGTGCTGAGAGAAGGACAGTGTACCGCAAGCTCTAAACCCTCAGAGGGGCATTCTTCTTACCAAACCACATTACCTTTGTTTTGGAGGTGTTCAGAACAAGGTTAAGGGCAGAGAAAGCTTGTTGGACACTAAGAAAGCTGTGTTGTAGAGCGCTTAACACAAAATCTGGGGAGGGGCCAGCTGAGTCTCATCTTCATATAAATGGATGAGAAAGCTCAGGCCATAGGAAGCTATGTTGTAAATTGAGAAGAGTGTGGGGCCTAGGATCAAGCCTTGGGGTACACCCTTGGTGACATGCAGTGGCTGAGACAGCAGATGTTCTGTCTTTATACACTGCACTCTTTGAGAGAGGTAGTTAGCAAACCAGGCCAAAGACCCCTCAGAGATACCAATACTCCTTAGTATACTCCCACAAGAATGGAATGGTCAACCATATCAAAAGCTTTGGCCAAGTCAATAAAAATAGCAGCACAACATTGCTTAGAATCAAGGGCAATGGTGACATCATTGAGGACCTTTAAGGTTGCAGTGACACATCCATAACCTGAGCGGAAACCAGATTGCATACCAGAGAGAATACTATAGACATCAAGAAATGAGGAAATGTTGGACAGGCAAGGGGGCATGGCTGAGTCAAATAGGAATCTTATCCAATCATGCTGTTCGTTGACACCAAATTGTTGTGTAAATTCTTACACAGGGACACTCAATGTCAATCTTAATATGAATCATTATTTATTTGTCAGTGCACTGGAGAGGTTCCAACCAACTCAATGCACCATAGTACACAAGTCAACCAGGAGCTCTGCTTGGGCAGTCCCAGCAGTTGTCTTATATACAACTATACACGGACAAGTTATATTTGCATGATTTAGCATAATTAATCATTACCATTTTGTTTCATTCATGTGACCGGCCCATACTGGTACATAACATGTGGCAGACCAATACCTCACGAGACTTCTTCTCTCTAAGCTGATACCTTTAAACTGAGATATCTCTGGGCGCGCTGCCAAATTGCAGCTACTGATAGTGAGGATTCTTGCATGCCACTTGCATGAACACAGAAATTGGTTATTAGAACAGCACATGAATAGAACACAGAAATTAGTTATAAGAAAAGCAAAAACATTTAAATTCCCATTATAGTGGTTTGAAGTGGACAATGGTACTCCTCAGGGAAGTATGGTTAGTCTGGTATTGTTCACCCTGATGATAGATGCCATATTTAAAAAGGTGGGACAGGGAGTAGGTGTAGCATTGTGTGCTGATGATGGGGCTGTATTGAAGAGCGGTGGGAATGTGAAATATGTGATGAGGATGATGCAAGAAGCTGTGGAAGATTGGTCTCTAACATGGGGGTTTAGGATGTCTGTTTTCAAGTCCAGCTTTATGGTGTTTTCTAGGAAGAAGGTTAAAGATGTTAGGCTGCAAATATACAGTCATGATATAGGTAGGGTGTCTGAGTTTTGGTATTTAGGTATATGGTTTGATCAGAAGCTTACATGGAAGAGACATGTTGAGTATATGGAAATTAAATATAGGAAGTTGTTGGACTTCATTGGGGGTCGAATAGACAAATACTGTTGTGTATGTATCAGGCATTGATCAGTTCATCTTTACTGGGTGAGGTGGGAAGGGAGTTTGGAAGGATATCCTGCGGTCACGGCAATTGGAGAATGTTGTGAGCAAGGAGGGGGTAAGCAGAGTGTGTACAAGTGGACAATTGGGCAAAACGTGGTCGAATATGGACTGGGGGAGAGAGAGAGAGATGGAGCCGGCAATTGCATTAGGGAACGTTCCTCCATGTCTGTTTCCGAAACCAAGTGTAGATGTGGATTTGATTGATGGTAGGAGAGAATGGGGTGAGGACGTGAGATGGGGTGTGGAGAGAGACAGTGCCTTCGGAAGGTATTCAGACCCCTTTACTTTTTTTCCACAATTTGTTACATTACAGCCTTATTCTAAAATGGATTACATTTTAAATATCCTCAGCAATCTACACACAATACCCCATAATGACAAAGCAAAAACAGGTTTTTAGAAATGTTTGCAATCGTATTGAAACAGAGATACTTTATTTACATAAGTATTCAGACACTTTGCGATGACATTCGAAATTGAGCTCAGGTGCATCCTGTTTCCATTGGTCATCCTTGATGTTTCTACAACTTAAATTCAATTGATTGGACATGATTTGGAAAGGCACACACCTGTCTATATAAGATTCCATAGTTGCCAGTGCATGTCAGAGCAAAAACCAAGCCATGAGGTTGAGGAATTGTCCGTAGAGCTCCGAGACAGCATTGTGTCGAGGCACAGATCTGGGGAAGGTACTGAAAAATGTCTGCAGCATTGAAGGTCCTCAAGAACACAGTGGCCTCCATCATTCTTAAATGGAAGAAGTTTGAAACCACCAAGGCTCTTCCACAGGAAGGTGACCAAGAACCCAATGGTCACTCTGACAGCACTCTAGAGTTCCTCTGTGGAGATGGGAGAACCTTCCAGAAGGACAACCATCTCTGCAGCACTCCACCAATCAGGCCTTTATGGTAGAGTGACCAGACGGAAGCCACTCCCCAGTAAAAGGCACATGACAGCACGATTGGAGTTTGCCAAAATTAAGACTCAATGAGAGAAGAATGGGAGAAACTTGCTGCGTCATAACTAAGAAGACTCAAGTCTGTAATTGCTGCCAAAGGTGCTTCAACAAGTACTGAGTAAAGGGTCTGAATACTTATGTGATATTTCATTATTTATTTTTTTATATATAAGTTTGCAGACATTTCTAAAAACCAGTTTTTGCTTTGTCATTATGGGTTATTGTGTGTAGATTGATGAGGGGGGGAAAACTATGTAATCAACTTTAGAATAAGGCTGTTACCTAACAAAATGTGGAAAAAGTCAAAGGGTCTGAATACTTTCCAAAAGGCACTGTATATAGATAATCGGTTTTATTCATTTTTAAGTATATACAGCTGGTTCAAAGGATCCAGACAGTGGTAGGGTGGGGGCAGGGGTATATATCCCAGATTTCAATGTTAGATCGTTTAAGCGGTTAACTGATCAATGTATCAATGTATGAGGCCAAGTTGATGGCCATGATTATAGGTTTGAGATGGGTGGAGGAGGTGAAACCCCTCAGAGTGGTGATCTGCTCTGATTTGGCTGTAGTGTTGAGTAATGTGAATATGGGCAGGTCAGATAGGAAAAACTTGTTTGTAGAGATAAAGGTGCTCTTAACGGGATTTCTGTATGTCACTAAATTCTATCTGCTGATGTAAAAAAAAGGGCTTTATAAATACATTTCATTGATTTGAATTTGATTTATTGGAGAGGATGGGTTGGTGGTAAGCTTTTGCTGGGTTCCCGCCCATGTGGGTGTGAAGGGTAATAAGAAGGACAATGTGGTGGCTAAGAGTGCGTTAAGGAGAGAGGAGGTAGACATTCAGGTCCCGTTGGGCCATAAGGAAGTCAAGTCCTTGATCCGGTCTCAATCTTTGGCAAAGGGAGTGGGATGCTAGTAGTAAGGGGAGGCGATTTACATTTTTTACATTTAAGTATTGTGTTCCCCTGTCAGTTAAGGAAGAGGTGGGGAGTATGGGATGTAGAATAGAAGAAGTTGTGTGGAGTAGACTACAGTTTGGGTACACAGGTTTGAATGCCACATGATGGATGATACGGAGACATGAAACAGGTCTGTGTGATGAGTGTTAAACGGAGGAAACGGTGGAGCATGTGCTGATATTTTGAACTGTATGACCTAGATAGAGAGGCTGGTTGGGGTTTGGGTGGTGTAGTGGGGAGGGAAGTGGTGTCTAGGGCTCTATTTCACTTTCTGAAGTTACAGGACTAATGAAGAGAATTTAATGTAGGTAGGCCGTGACTGGCCTCACACTCCCGTGCAGTAGGTGGCAGTGTATGCATCTTAAACGTTGGATGCGATCCACCAACCTAATCTTGAAGAAGACGAAGAAGGAAGTGGATCAAAACATTGGAGGGAACGTAAATATTCTGAGATCTTCTGTTGATAATGACAACATAGTAAGTAAGTTCAAATGTGATATTTAGCTAGCAATGTTCATTACAGTAATGTTTAGAGAGCATTCCAATTGTATCAGTATTTGTACAACGATAAAGAGCTAGCATTTACTAACTACAGTAACGTTAACGTTACTCGCTAGCTAACGTTTACGTCTCTTTCCAAGGTTGGAAATCCCAGCTAGCTAGCTAACATTATAAAAAATGGCCCGCTAGTTAGCTTTGTTCGGCCATGCTAGGTGGCACAGGCACACTGTAACTACAGTTGAAGTCGGAAGCTTACAAACACCTTAGCCAAATACATTTAAACTCAGTTTTTCACAATTCCTGACATTTAATCCTAGTAAAAATTCCATGTCTTAGGTCAGTTAGGATCACCACTTTATTTTAAGAATGTGAAATGGCCGAATAATAGTAGAGTGATTATTTATTTCAGGTTTTATTTCTTTCATCACATTCCCAGTTGGTCAGAAGTTTACATACACTCAATTAGTATTTGGTAACATTGCCTTTAAATTGTTTAACTTGGGTCAAATGTTTCAGGTAGCCTTCCACAAGCTTCTCACAATAAGTTGGGTGAATTTTGGCCCTTTCCTCCTGGCACAGCTGGTGTAACTGAGTCAGGTTTGTAGGCCTCCTTGCTCGCACACACTTTTCAGTTCTGCCCACAAATTTCCTATAGGATTGAGGTCAGGACTTTGTGATGGCCACTCCAATACCTTGACTTTGTTGTCCTTAAGCCATTTTGCCACAACTTTGGAAGTATGCTTGGGGTCATTGTCTATTTGGAAGACTCATTTGCACCCACGCTTTAATTTCCTGACTGATGTCTTGAGCTGTTGCTTCAATATATCCACATAATTTATCTCCCTCATGATGCCATCAATTTCATGAAGTGCACTAGTCCCTCCTGCAGCAAAGCACCCCCACAACATGATGCTGCCAGCCCCATGCTTCACGGTTGGGATGGTGTTCTTTGGCTTGCAAGCCTCCCCCTTTTTCCTCCAAACATAACAATGGTCATTATGGCCAAACAGTTCTATTTTTGTTTCATCAGAACAGAGGACATTTCTCCAAAAAGTACGATCTTTGTCCCCATGTGCAGTTGCAAATCGTAGTCTGGCTTTTTTATGGCGGTTTTGGGGCTGTGGCTTGTTCCTTGCTGAGCGGCCTTTCAGGTTATGGCGATATAGGACTCGTTTTACTGTGGTTATAGATACTTTTGTACCTGTTTCCTCCAGCATCTTCACAAGGTCCTTTGCTGTTGTTCTGGGATTGATTTGCACTTTTCGCACCAAAGTACGTTCATCTCTAGGAGACAGAACGCGTCTCCTTCCTGAGCGGTATGACAGCTGCGTGGTTCCATCGTGTTTATACTTGCGTACTATTGTTTGTACAGATAAACGTGGTACCTTCAGGCGTTTGGAAATTGCTCCCAAGGATGAACCAGACTTGTGGAGGTCTCCATTTTTTTTCTGAGGTCTTGGCTGTTGTCTTTTGATTTTCCCATGATGGCACGCAAACAGGCACTGAGTTTGAAGGTAGGCCTTGAAATACATCCACAGCTACACCTCCAATTCACTCAAATTATGTCAATTATTTATTTTTATTTCACCTTTATTTAAACAGGTAGGCCAGTTGAGAACAAGTTCTCATTTACAACTGCGACCTGGCCAAGATAAAAAATTTATAAAACGTAGTGCGGCACAAACAACAACACAGAGTTACACATGGAATAAACAAACATACAGTCAATAACACAATAGAAAAAGTCTACAGTGTGTGCAAATGAGGTAAGATAAGGGAGGTAAGGCAATAAATAGGCCATAGTGGCAAATTAATTACAATTTAGCAATTAAACACTGGAGTGATATATGTGCAATTAGATGAATGTGCAAGTAGAGATAGTGGGATGCAAAGGAGCAAAAAAATAAATAAGAGTATGGGGATGAGGTAGTTGGATGGACTATTTGCAGATGGGCTATGTGCAGTGATCTGTAAGCTGCTCTGACAGCTGGTGCTTAAAGTTAGTGAGGGAGATATGAGTCTTCAGCTAAAGTAATTTTTGCAATTCATTCCAGTCATTGGCAGCAGAGAACTGGAAGGAAAAGCGGCCAAACGAGGAATTGGCTTTGGGGGTGACCAGTGAAATATACCTGCTGTACAGCGTGCAATGGGTGAGTGCTGCTATGGTGAACAGTGAGCTGAGATAAGGCGGGGCTTTACCTAGCAAAGACTTATAGATGACCTGGAGCCAGTGGGTTTGGCGACGAATATGAAGTGACGGCAACGAGAGCATACAGGTGGTATGTAGTATATGGGGCTTTGGTGACAAAATGGATAGCACTGTGATAGACTGCATCCAATTTGCTGAGTAGAGTCCTGGAGGCTATTTTGTAAATTACATCGCCGAAGTCAAGGATTGGCAGGATAGTCAGTTTTACGAGGGCATGTTTGGCAGCAGGAGTGAAGGAGGCTTTGATGCGAAATTGGAAGCCGATTCTAGATTTAATTTTGGATTGGAGATGCTTAATTTGAGTGTGGAAGGAGAGTTTACAGTCTAACCAGACACCTAGGTATTTGTAGTTGTCCACATACTCTAAGTCAGAACCGTCCAGAGTACTGATGCTGGACGGGCGTGCAGGTGTGGGCAGCGATCGGTTGAAGAGCATGCATTTAGTTTTACTTGCATTTAAGAGCAGTAGGAGGCCACGGAAGGAGAGTTGTATGGCATTGAAGCTCGTCTGGAGGTTAGTTGAGACAGTGTCCAAAGAAGGGCTAGAAGTATACAGAATGGGGTCGTCTGCGTAGAGGTGGATCAGAGAATCACCAGCAGCAAGAGCGACATCATTGATGTGTACAGAGAAAAAGAGTCGGCCCGAGAATTGAACCCTGTGGCACCCCCAAAGAGACTGCCAGAGGTCCGGACAACAGGCCCTCCGATTTGACACACTGAACTCTATCAGAGAAGTAGTTGGTGAACCAGGCGAGGCAGTCATTTGAGAAACCAAGGCTGTTGAGTCTGCCGATAAGAATGTGGTGATTGACAGAGTCGAAAGCCTTGGCCAGGTCGATGAATACAGCTGCACAGTATTGTCTCTTATCGATGGCGGTTATGATATTGTTTAGGACCTGGAGCGTGGCTGAGGTGCACCCATGACCAGCTCGGGAACCAGATTGCATAGCGGAGAAGGTACGGTGGGATTCTAAATGGTTGGTGATCTGTTTGTTAACTTGTCTTTCGAAGACCTTTAGAAAGGCAGGGTAGGATAGATTTAGGTCTGTAGCAGTTTGGGTCTAGGGTGTCTCCCCTTTGAAGAGGGGGATGACTGTGGCAGCTTTCCAATCTTTGGGAATCTCAGACGATACGAAAGAGAGGTTGAACAGGCTAGTAATAGGGGTTGCAACAATCGGCAGATAATTTTAGAAAGAGCAGGTCCAGATGGTCTAGCCCGGCTGATTTGTAGGGGTCCAGATTTTGCAGCTCTTTCAGAACATCAGCTATCTGGATTTGGGTGAAGGAGAAATGGGGAGGCTTGGGCAAGTTGCTGTGGGGGGTGCAGGGCTGTTGACCGGGGTAGGGGTAGCCAGGTGGAAAGCATAGCCAGCCGTAGAAAAATGCTTTTTGAAATTCTCAATTATCGTTGGTGACAGTGTTTCCTAGCCTCAGTGCAGTGGGCGGCTGGGAGGAGGTGCTCTTATTCACCATGGACTTTACAGTGTCCCAGAACTTTTTAGAGTTTGTGCTACAGGATGCACATTTCTGTTTGAAAAAGCTAGCCTTTGATTTCCTAACTGCCTGTGTATATTGGTTCCTTCAGGGAAGTTCCCTGAAGAGTTACATATCACGGGGGCTATTCGATGCTAATGCGGTACGCCACAGGTTGTTTTTGTGCTGGTCAAGGGCAGTCAGGTCTGGAGTGAACCAAAGTTTATATCTGTTCCTGGTTAAAAAATTAATTGAATGGGGCATGTTTATTTAAGATGGTGAGGAATGCACTTTAAAGAATAACCAGGCATCCTCTACTGACGGAATGAGGTCAATATCCTTCCAGGATACCCGGGCCAGGTCAAGTGAGAAAGGCCTGCTCGCTGAAGTGTTTTAGGGAGCATTTTTTCAGTGATGAGGGGTGGTCATTTGACCGCAGACCCATTACGGACGCAGGCAATGAGGCAGTAATCGCTGAGATCCTGGTTGAAGACAGCAGAAGTGTATTTGGAGGGCAGGTTGGTTAGGATGATATCTATGAGGGTGCCCGTGTTTACGGATTTGAGGTTGTACCTGGTAGGTTCATTGATAATTTGTGTGAGATTGAGGGCATCAAGCTTAGATTGTAGGATGGCTGGGGTGTTAAGCATGTCCCAGTTTAGGTCACCTAACAGCACGAGCTCTGAAGATAGATGGGGGGCAATCAATTCACATATGGTGTCCAGGGCACAGCTGGGGGCAGAAGGTGGTCTATAGCAGGCCGCAACGGTGAGACTTGTTTCTGGAAAGGTGGATTTTTAAAAGTAGAAGCTCAAATTGTTTGGGCACAGACCTGGATAGTTAGACAGAACTCTGCAGGCTATCTCTGCAGTAGATTGCAACTCTGGTTGGTTTGCAACTTTGGCAGTTCTATCTTGTTGGAAAATGTTATAGTTAGGGATGGTAATTTCAGGGTTTTTGGTGGCCTTCCTAAGTCAGGATTCAGACACGGCTAGGACATCCGGGTTGGCAGAGTGTGCTAAAGCAGTGAATAAAACAAACTTAGGGAGGAGGCTTCTAATGTTAACATGCATGAAACCAATTAGCCTATCAGAAGCTTCTAAAGCCATGACATCATTTTCTGGAATTTTCCAAGCTGTTTAAAGGTACTGTCAACTTCGTGTATGTAAACTTCTGACCCACTGGAATTGTGATACAGTGAAATAATCTGTCTGTTGTTGGACAAAAAACAATTGTTGGACAAATTACTTGTGTCATGCACAAAGTAGATGTCCTAACCGACTTGCCAAAACTATAGTTTGTTAACAAGAAATTTGTGGAGTGGTTGAAAAACGAGTTTTAATGACTCCAACCTAAGTGTATGTAAACTTCCGACCTCAACTGTATTTCCCACATGTAGCTAGCACGTTAACTAGTATTGTTAGTCATATTGAAATTGGAAAAATAGTGACCAACTGAAGCTTGTGCTAGAATTAATGCAGTTTGGTTGTGAACTAGCTAGCAACTACTGTAGCTAAATCGAACCTGCTTTGGCTATTTAGCTATAGCAAGACCTGCTGCTGTTTTTTTGGTTCTGGGGGGTTTGAGACTGGTGTGGCCGCACAACCTACCTTGTGTCAGCAGCCAGATCACCATGGCGAAGAGGAGGAACCTGTCCAACCTGGTGGTGTTGTGTGAGTGGGCGTCCTGCACCTTCAAAGGCCGCGATATGGAGGAGGTCAGCGAACACATGTCACTGCACCTGAAGGATCACCTAGGAGACAGAGATGCTATGGAGGAACTAGGTTGGTGGGTGAGGGGACCGTCAGATGACAACTACATCAGTGTCTCAGTATTGTCTCAGTAGCTTCCTTTCCCTAGTCTCTTCCGTCAGGTGAAAGCAAATGTAGAATTTGAAATCTTTCCGGCCCCTACAGTCTGTCGATGATTGCAAGGGAAAGTAGTCGAGGACAGGAAGCCTTTCAAAAGTAATGAGGCACGGTTGATTATATGCTCACCAGAATACCACTAACAGCACATACTGCCTTTCGCCAAATAACATGTGTTGTGTTGCTCACTCCAGATGACTATGCGTGTCTGTGGGAGGGCTGTGAGTTCCTGGCTATGGGCAGCCCCAGGGAGCTGGAGATCCACGCACACTTCCACACCTTCCACAGCAAACTCAAGTTCATCGGGACGCAGCTGCTCAAGTCCCACCCCAACTTCCCCAGCTGCACCCAGGATCTCCACAGCAACAACCTGGTCCCTGAGATCTCAGAGGGACTCGTGTGCCAGTGGGAGCACTGTGATGTTAGTTAATAATTCCATGGGGGGTGGGGGGTTTCTGCATCCCACTGTTTGACATCTCTCTTCTGTGTATGTGATATACTTCATTTTTGTTGTTGTTTTGCTACAGAGTACATTTAACAACCCGGAGTGGTTCTATCGGCATGTGGACATGCACACTCACTGCACTGGGCTCTCTCCTCTCCCAGACCAGCAGCAGGCCATCTTCTGCAGCTGGAAAGGTACTGCTAGGGGAAAGGAAGGGATCACATTAAACAGTGCCTTCGGAAAGTATTCAGACCCCTTAACTTTTTCCAAATTTTGTTACGTTACAGCCTTAGTCTAAAATTGATTTAAAACATTTTTTTTTTAATTCTCAGCAATCTACACACTACCCCATAATGACAATGTGAAAACAGTTTTTTAGAAATGTTAGTAAATGTATGAAATTTTTTTAACAGAAATACCTTACTTGCGTAAGTATTCAGACCCTTTGCTATGAGACTTGAAATTGAGCTCAGGTGCATCCTGTTTCCATTAATCATCCTTGAGATGTTTCTACAACTTGATTGGAGTCCACCTGTGGTAAATTCAATTGATTGGACATGATTTGGAAAGGGACACCTGTCTATATAAGGTCCCACAGTTGACAGTGCATGTCTGAGCAAAAACCAAGCCATGATGTCAAAGGAATTGTCCATAGAGCTCCGAGACAGGATTGTGTTGAGGCACAGATCTAGGAAAGGGTACCCAAACATGACCTCGGCCCACATTCCTCACTAATCCACAGCTATCCACCCTTATCAGTGACCGCAACCATGTGATTGCCTTTTCCCTTGCTTAGTAACTTTCCAGGCCCTTACTTAGTAACTTTCTAGATCTTATCCAACCTCCATTGACCCCAACATATACATTCCTCATACATGTAACTATTAACTTCTAGTATAGTAAGTATTTCAAACTTGAACCTTAACATTATGTAAATATGATATTTCAATTTGCAACAATTTCTAAAAACCTGTTTATGCTTTGTCATTATGGGGACTTGTGTGTAGATTGATGAGGGGGATAAAAAACAATTCAATCCATTTTCAAATAAGGCTGTAACATAACAAAATTTGGAAAAGGTCAAGGGGTCTGAATACTTTCCGACGGCACTGTATCAGCACAGCCTTTCCTGCTGTATTGAATATACTGATGTTTTGTTGGCCTGCTTCAGCTGATGCCCTCTTTGTGTTTCCTCAGGTTGTGATGCATTCTTTAAGATCAAGTACCGTCTGCGGGAGCATCTGCGCAGCCACACTCAGGAGCGCCTGGTGGCCTGCCCCACCTGCGGCTGCATGTTCTCCAGCAACACCAAGTTCTTTGACCACATCCAAAGACAGGCTCAGCCAGAGGGTGAATGGGCTCAGCTCTGCCTGGCCAGAGGTCACTGTTTTACAGCACAGGCAGATGTTATTGGTTTAGACATGTACATTTTATTTACATTGAATGCCCTCTGATTCTTACAGAATCCCTGGTGTGTGAGCATTGTGACAAAGGCTTTGCCAATGAGAGACTGTTGAGAGACCACGTACGACAGCATGGTGAGTGTGCTATTCTCCACCACTTCTCAGTTCAGTATTATTCAAATCAAATTATCAAATCAAATTTTATTAGTCATATGCGCCGAATACAACAGTTGGAGACCTTATAGTGAAATGCTTACTTACCGACAGTGCAGTTTCAAAAATACAGATACATTTTAGTCATTTAGCAGACGCTCTTATCCAGAGCGACTTACAGTAGTGAACGCATACATTTCATTTCACGCCTTTTGTTTTTGTACTGGCCTCCCGTGGGAATCGAACCCACAACCCTGGTGTTGCACACACCATGCTGGCGTTGCACACACCATGCTCTACCAACTGAGCCACAGTAATTAAAGAGCAGCAGTAAAAAAGAACAATATAGACAGGGGGGTGCCGGTACAGAGTCAATGTGCGGGGGGCACCGGTTAGTTGAGGTAGTATGTACATGTAGGTAGAGTTAATTAAAGTGACTGCATAGATGACAATAGAGAGTGGCGGGGGGGGGGGGGGATTCGAATAGTCTGGGTAGCCATTTGACTAGATGTTCAGGAGTCTTATGGCTTGGGGGTAGAAGCTGTTTAGAAGCCTTTTGGACCTAGACTCTGCGCTCCGGTACCGCTTGCCATATGGTAGCAGAGAGAACAGTCTATGACTGGGGTGGCTGGAGTCTTTGACAGTTTTTAGGGCCTTCCTCTAACACCACCTGGTATAGAGGTCCTGGAAGCTTGGCCCCAGTGATGTACTGGGCTGTTCGTACTATCCTCTGTAGTGCCTTGCGGTCAGAGGCTGAGCAGTTGCAATACCAGGCAGTGATGCAACCAGTCAGGATGCTCTCGATGGTGCAGCTGTAGAA
Source organism: Salmo salar (assembly GCF_965601325.2). NCBI lineage: Eukaryota > Metazoa > Chordata > Actinopteri > Salmoniformes > Salmonidae > Salmo > Salmo salar. The sequence continues at coordinate 138,423,433 of NC_138299.1, forward strand.
CCTTTTGAGGATCTGAGGACCGATGCCAAATCTTTTTTAGGGGGAATAGGTTTTGTCGTGCCCTCTTCACGACTGTCTTGGTGTGCTTGGACCATGTTAGTTTGTTGGTGATGTGAACACCAAGGAACTTGCCGCTCTCAACCTGCTCCACTGCAGCCCCATCGATGAGAATGGGGGTGTGCACTGTCCTCTTTTCCTGTAGTCCACAATCATCTCCTTTGTCTTGATTTAGCACATATTTAGCTCATTTTCCATGTCTGTCTTCGACATGTACATCTATTAGTCAAGCAGCATTATTTTAGTTGTAGTGCTATCAATAGGGTTTGTCAATAAGATATTTTGATTAGCTGATGATGGCTGTTGTCTGTGTCCAGTTTCTTTCACTGTAAATCTTATGAGTGATCTATCCTGCCTTTCAGTGAACCATATCAAGTGTCCCCTGTGTGACATGACCTGCACCTCTCTCGCCACTCTGAAGATCCACATCAAGTTCCGCCACTGTGACGAGCGACCCTTTCCCTGTGACTTCTGTGAGAGCAGGTTGTTGTCCCACATTGACTCATCAGACTCCCCACAACTTGCTGACCCTTATGGACTGTACATATTGTGCACATATTATTTTGCTTACTCTGTTGTTTATGATGTATGTCTCCCAGCTTTAAGAACCAGCATGACCTGCGGAAGCACATGGAGACCCATAATGAGGGGGCAGCCTACCACTGCTCTGTAGAGGGCTGTGACTACTCCTCCCGCATGGCCCACACCATGAACCAGCACTACAAGAGAGTACACGAGGTACTTCAGACTGGCTGCAGGGGGCGCCAAACAGTCACTCGGTGCTCAATAGAGCTACAGAATCAATATCCGTGTCAAAGCTAGACTTTTTAATTTGCAAAAATGTTTTGGGAATTTTGTTCAAGTGTATTCTACTTGACTCTTGCATAATTCTCCTCTGTAGGGTGGAATGGTCACGAAATACAAGTGTCATCTCTGTAACAAAACCTTCTCTTGGTGTTACACACTCACTCTTCACCTGCGCAAGAAACACCACCTGAAATGGCCCTCTGGACACTCTCGCTTCAGGTATGAACAACACTTTAGCTTTCTCTTATGTGATGAGTTAACATGAGTCAGTTTTACCATAAGGAGGTGGTTGTTGATTATTTGGCTTGCTCCACAGATACAAGGAGGATGAAGATGGCTACCTGAGGCTGAACATGGTGCGTTATGAGACAGTAGAGGTGACTCAGGAGATCATGAAGAACATGGCTCAGAAGAGGACGCTCCATAAGGGCCCCGGGTCCAGCAGCCGAGCCAAGAGAGCTGCCACCCGGGCAGCCAGGAGTCACGGCTCTCCCCCTTCCTCCTCCTCCTCTTGCTCCACCTCTTCCTCAGAGCTCTCTGCAGGGGAGGAGACGTCAGCCCAGCCCAGCCCCAGGGGCAGTGACTCACCTGTGTACTGCGTCCTGAGTAATGTGTCTGATATGGGGGATGACCCCGATGCCACCCGGGACGGCTCTTACTCCTGCGGGCCCTCAGGTGCTGTGAGGGCCCTGACTGAGGTGGCCAGGGGTCTGGGGATGGATGTGGTGTAATCACACACACTGACCCTCCTTATTCTAGTAGTCCAAGTTAACTCTTAACGCTGCCACCATTGTTGTCTCCAACCTTGATTCTGTTGACTAAAGTAATGATACCAACTTGAATTGTATCTTAATGAATAGGAATATTTCAGCCGATCAATGCAGCCATTAATATCTAACGCACTATGTCATTCATTTATGAAATGAGCACTTAGCTTTAAAAAAAACAAAATCAGATCCAGCATCTTCTCAGGACCAGTGTTGGAGACCACTAATGTGGCAATACTGAATCTCTCTGTTACAGCTGGGCTGTATGTATGATGGCTGGGCTTAACCTGGGATGGACTGTTTTATTAAAGTTCACTAAACGTTAGTATCTCCAGTTGAGATGTGACAAGTGGACAAGAATGTGAAGATTGTATTGTATTATTTTTAGAACGTGTGTTTTTGTTTGTTAGTGTTTTACAGTATGAGCTTTAATGCAGCTTCAGTTTAGTTCTGCCTCAGAATGTGACCCCATTGACAGCAGTTTTGAAGTAACTTTTGTGGTGTAGAAGTCTGTCAGGTCGTGTTTTTGAAACTCTTTTCCATTAAGTCATAGATCTTAGGTTTTCCTTTATTCTGATGTAATTAATGCTATAGCTTTTTATTTGACCTAGTTCATGTTTGTTTTTTACATTTAAGTTTTGTCAGTTATTTATATTTTTTGTCTGTCCATTTTAGGAACAGTAACTTGACAAACTCAAGAGTTAGCAACATTTTATGAACTCATTCGTTGGATCACACTTTTCTGTTTAGCAATGTCATTGTTCATCAATTTACAGGTGTTTTTAAGGGATGTAATTCAACATAGTAGTTTGTCCTTTATCTGTGTCATACAGGCAGTAATCAGAATCACAGAATTTGTCTTGAAGCAGTGCTGAGTTATAGTTCTAAGGCAAGCAAGCAAGCACAGAGTAGAGTCTTCTGATTTCTGTCATTACGAGGTAGTTCTGTGGGGAGCGCAAGACAAGGGGAGAGAGAAGGGGACCAAAGGCGGCAGTGTGCTTAAGAACCCAGGGGGAAGAGTTCTGTTCGGGAGGCTACTCTGGGTGAGACCCACCCTGGAGATATGTGACCTGGAATAGGTGGAGGTCAGGAGGCTGGGATGTGGGAGATGGTCGCCCATGGTGGCAGAATAGAGGCTGTGCTGGTAGTATTCCTCTCTGCGCAGGTGCAGATGCTCTCTTTCCATGAGGTAAGCCCTCTCCTGCTGCTTCAGGACCAGTGAGGAGTGATGGGGTGGGTGTGGAAAGCTGTGATGAGGGTCTCTATATGAACAGTCTGCTGCCTCCAACAGTCTGGCCCCCACCACACCATGCAGAGGATCAGCCCTCATGACCAGCTCTGGACAGGAGGAAACGGGGAGGTCCATACCCCTGTATACATCCCACAGTGGGTCTCTTGGGGTGTCCCACGGAAGTGCATGGTGGGGGATGAGCCGCATATTAGGAGTGCCAACCTGAGTCCGGGCCAGATTACGTACACTATTTACTGGGTAGAGCCTTGGAATAATGTTCCCTATGGTCATGTGCTGCATCGACATAGAGGATGGCGTGAGTGGGACCAGGGATGGTTTCTCTGTGGGGTCCCTGGGTTGAGGACCTTCATTGAAATCCTCCTGGTCATCCTCTCTCTGCCGCTTAATCTTCTTGGCCTTTATGTAGTTCTTACACTCAAGCCTTCTCTTCCTGTCACCTGACTCCCAGTTACGGCTGCCATTGGATCGCTGACCATGTTCCAAGGTCATTGTCTGAGGAACAGACTTGTCTTCAGCAGGTGAACTGTCATGAGTCCCTGCAGCATTGTGGCCTTGGTGTTTCTCCACTATGTACTGTTTCTCCTCCATCTTCTCTCTGGGTAGGTGTAGCTGCTGTCCCCATTCCCTCTCCCTGAGTGTGTCCCTGTCCTGAGGTTCCCTGATTGAATCTCTTCCTGGTTGTTCAGGTTCTGTAGAGCGTTCAGGTTGACATGCAGAGGACGGGGGTGTCTTCTGCTGCCTGCTCCACCACTCAGGAGTTCCTCCTACTTCTCCACTTGGTGCATTTAGATTGTCTTTGTGATAGATAATGGGATAGTCTGTTTTTAAGAGGAGGAAAAATAAGCAAGTCAAACAAATGTGTGAGCTTAAACGCAATTCTCCTTTATGATTATATTGTCTTTAACATAATACTAAACCAACACTGAAGGGAGACTGAAGGTGCTACTCACTTAGTGCCAGGTTTGGCAGTCCACCGACGGTTGTGAGGCTCAGTGATCCCAAATCTCCAAATAAAGGATGCCTACTGTGTGACTCTGGAGCAGGAGAATAATGGAAAAACGCTATGTTGAGTAATTTCTCTCTGTTAGACACAGTACTATAGTAAGACAAGTCATATTTTTAAGGAGGTTTAGTCTTTGGTCCCTTTCCTCACCTGGGTTAGAGAGTGGGGTGGAGTACTGAATAAGGTCCCGCTGATGGGGGATGGCTGAACCAGGAGGCTGAGTTAGAAACTCCGGTTTGACACCGAAGTTGATTGCATATGCGTCCACTTGCATCTTCTGCTGAGAAATGGAAGGACAGACAGAAAAATAGCTTCAGTTTGGTTTGGATACAAATAATATTTATTAGGTTTCATACACATTTTAGTGGATGTTTAACATGTTTTCATACCTTCACTCTCAGCTTATGGTGGTGGATCTGCCATGCAATGCGGACATGCATTGTATTCCACCTTCCTGGTCTCTGAGAGAACAACCAGTTCAATAGGTCAGAATAGAAACAGAACTCAAAACACTTTCCAAATGAGAACATTTTGGCAATGTATGTAGATTTAAAATTAAATTGCAAATAATCAAAAGGATACTCACTCTTGGATCCTTCTGTAGCAGCTTGTGTGACCCAGTCCAAGGTCTAGGTGCCATGTCTAGAACGTTTGATGTCTGACAAAGACAAGGAAATGTAGACTGTTGATCACACACTAGTAACTCATGACACACAGTGGAGGCTCCTCAGAGGAGGAAGGGGAAGATCATCCTCCTTAGTGAATTTCAGAATAAAAACAATTTAAAAAGTGAAACATTAAGAAAGTTATCCCTTTTAGATATACAAAATATATTCGTGTCACCAAATAATTTATTAAAACACACTGTTTTGCAATGAAGGTCTACAGTAGCCTCAGCAGCACTCTGGCTACACCATGGTGTAGCCAGAGGACAGCTACCTTCTGTCGTCCTCTGGGTACATTGACTTCAATACCAAACCTAGGAGGCTCATGGCTCTCACCCCCTTCCAAACACTTACACCACAGGAGGCTGCTGAGGGGAGAACGGTTCGTAATGATGGCTGGAATGGAGCAAATGGAATGGCATCAAACACCTGCAAACCATGTGTTTGATTTATTTGATACCATTCCACTTACTCTGCTCCAGTCATTACCACAAGCCCGTTCTCCCTAATTACGGTGCCATCAACCTCCTGTGACTTACACAGTAATTATGACAACTTCCGGAAGACGTCCTCCAACCTATCAGAGCTCTTGCAGCATGAACTGACATGTTGTCCACCCAATCAAAGGATCAGATAGTGAATCTAGTACGGAAAGTTTCAGCTAGCTAGCACTGCAGTGCATAAAATGTTTTGAGTAGTTGACTCAGAGATAGAAACACAATAGTTTAACAGTTTTGAACAAATGAATTTCTTCCAAAATCAAGGAGAACCGAGAGAGAGAGAGGGTGATAGCTATACTGAACAAAAATAAAAATGCAACATGCAACAATTTCTATGATTTTACTGAGTTACAGTTCATATAAGGAAATCAGTCTATTTAAATAAATTCATTAGGCCCTAATCTATGCATTTCACATGATTGGGCATGGGTGCAGCCATGGGGGGGGGGGGGGGGGGGGGGCTAGGAGGGCATAGGCCCACCCACTGGAGAGCCAAGCCCAGCCAATCCAGAATTAGTTTTTCCCCACAAAAGGGCTTATTATAGACCTAAATACTCATCATTTTCATCAGCAATCCTGTAGGTGAAGTAGCTGGATGTGGAGGTCCTGGGCTGGCGTGGTTACATGTGGTCTGCGGTTGGGAGGCCAGTTGAAAATTTTGTCCAATTCCTCTAAAATGACGTTGATGGTGGCTTATGGTAGAGAAATTAACATTAAATTCTCTGGCAACAGCTCTGGTGGACATTCCTGCAGTCAGCATGCCAATTGCACATTTTAGAGTGGCCTTTAACTGTCCCCGGCACAAGATGCACCTGTGTAATGATCATGCTGTTTAATCAGCTTCTTCATATGCCTCACCTGTCAGGTGGATGGATGATCTTGGCAAAGGAGAAATGCTCACTAACATGGATGAAACAAATGTGTGCGCACAATTTTAGAGAAATACGCTTTTTGTGCGTGTAGAACATTTCTGGGGTCTTATTTCAGCTCATGAAACCAACACTTTACATGTTGCGTTTATATTTTTGTTAAGTAAACATTTCGTAGTATATATACAGTACCAGTCAAAAGTTTGGGCACATCTGCTCATTCAAGGGTTTTTCTTTATTTTTACTATTTTCTACATTGTAGAATTATAGTGAAGATGTCAAAACTATGAAATAACACATATGGAATCATGTAGTAACCAAAAAACTGTGAAACAAATCAAAATATATTTTATATTTCAGATTCTTCAAAGTAATCACCCTTTGCCTTGATGACAGCTTTGCACACTCTTGACATTCTCTCAACCAGCTTCATGAGGTAGTCATCTGGAATGCATTTGAGCCAATCAGTTGTGTTGTGACAAGGTAGGGTTTGTATACAGAAGATAGCCCTATTTGGTAAAAGACCAAATCCATATTAGGGCAAGAACAGCTCAGATAAGCAAAGAGAAATGACAGTCCATCATTACTTTAAGACATGAAGGTCAGTCAATGCGGAAAATTTCAAGAACTTTGAAAGTTTCTTCAAGTGCAGTTGCAAAAACAATCAAGCACTATGATGAAACTGGCTCTCATGAGGACTGCCACAGGAAAGGAAGACCCAGAGTTACCTCTGCTGAGGAAGATAAGTTAGTTAGTTACCAGCCTCAGAAATCGACAATTAACTGCACCTCAGATTGCAGCCCAAATAAATGTGTCAGAGTTCAAGTAACAGACACATCTCAACATCAACTGTTCAGAGGAGACTGCGTGTATCAGGCCTTCATGGTCAAATTTCTGCAAAGAAACCACTACTGAAGGACACCAATAAGAAGAGACTTGCTTGGGCCAAGAAACACGAGCAATGGACATTAGACGGGTGGAAATCTGTCCTTTGGTCTGATGAGTCGAAATGTTTTGATTTTTCGTTCCAACCACCGTGTCTTTGTGAGACAGAGTAGGTGAACAGTTGATCTATGCATGTGTGGTTCCCAGTGTTTAGCATTGAGGAGGTGTGATGGTGCTTTGCTGGTGACACTCAGTGATTTATTTAGAATTCAAGGCACACTTAACCAGCATGTCTACCACAGCATTCTGCAGCGATACGCCATCCCATCTGGTTTGTGCTTACTGGTACTCATGTTTTTCAACAGGAAAATGACCCAAAACACACCTCCAGGCTGTGTAAGGGATATTTGAACAGGAAGGAGAGTGATGGAGTGCTGCATCAGATGACCTGGCCTCCACAATCACCCGACCTCAACCCAATTGAGATGGTTGGGAATGAGTTGGACAGCAGAGTGAAGGAAAAGCAGCCAACAAGTGCTCAGTATATGTAGGAACTCCTTTAAGACTGTTGGAAAAGCATTCCTGGTGACTACCTCATGAAGCTGGTTGAGAGAATGCTAAGAGTTTGCAAAGCTGTCATCAAGGCAAAGGGTGGCTACTTTGAAGAATCTCAAATATATTTTGATTTGCTTAACACTTTTTTGGTTACTACATGATTCCATGTGTTATTTCATAGTTTCGATGTCTTCACTATTACTCTACAATTTAGAAAATAGTACAAATAATTGTTACGTAACAACCTTATTCTAAAATTGATAATTGTTTTTTCCCATCAATCTATATACAATACCACATAATGACAAAGCAAACAGGTTTGTAGAAATTGTTGCCAATTTATTAAAAATAAACTGAAATATCACATTTACATAAGTATTCAGACTCAGTACTTTGTGAAGCGCCTTTGGCAGCGATCACAGCCTCGTCTTCTTGGGTATGACTCTACAAGCTTGGCACAACTGTATTTAGGGAGTTTCTCCCATTCTTCTCTGCAGATCCTCTCAAGCTCTGTCAGGTTGGATGGGGAGCGTCGCTGCACAGCTATTTTCAGGTCTCTCAAGAGATGTTCGATCGGGTTCAAGTCTGGGCTCTGGCTGGGCCACTCAAGGACATTCAGAGATTTGTCCCAAAGCCACACCTGCATTGTCTTGGCTGTGTGCTTAGGGTCGTTGTCCTGTTGGAAGGTGAACCGTCGCCCCGGTCTAAGGTCCTAAGAGCTCTGGAGCAGGTTTTCATCAAGGATCTTTCTGCTTTGCTCCGCTCATCTTTCACTCGATCCTGACAAGTCACCCAGTCCCTGTCGCTGAAAAACATCCCCACTGCAGGATGCTGCCACCCCCATGCTTCACCATAGGGATGGTGCCTGGTTTCCTCCAGACATGATGCTTGGCATTCAGGCCAAAGAGTTCAATCTTGGTTTCATCAGAACAGAAAATCTTGTTTCTCATTGCCTTTTGGCAAACTCCAAGCGGGCTGTCATGTTTCTTTTACTGAGGAGTGGCTTCCGTCCGGCCACTCTACCACAAGGACCTGATTGGTGGAGTGCTGCAGAGATGGTAGAAATGTATAAAAATGTGCTTTTCTTTCAAAAACAAGGACATTTCTAAGTGACCCCAAACTATTGAACGGTAGTGTGTGTGTATATATATATATATATATATATATATATCCATTGATTCTTGAAGAATATATAAATGCCTCATGAGCTTAGTTAAACTGTCAAACTCCATGAGAACCCAAAATATGAGCTTGTTTTTCTCCAATGTTTGTAAACATTGTAAATGTAAACAAACACTGTATAGCCTCAAAACATGGTTAAAACAATAATTTGATATCATGGATGGTCAGTCCTTGCATCCATAGATGTCAATTAATCTGAGAGTGGTTACATTTCTCCATGTCACACCCTGATCTGTTTCACCTGTCTTTGTGCTTGTCTCCACCCCCCACTAGGTGTCTCTCATCTTCCCCCATTATCCCCTGTGTATTTATACCTGCATTTTCTGTTTGTTTGTTGCCAGTTCGTCTCATCAAGCCTACCAGCGTGTTTTTCCGTACTCCTGTTTTCTCTAGTCCCTGTTTTCTAGTCTTCCCGGTTCTCACCTTTTCTGCCTGCCCTGACCCTGCCTGCCATACCGTTCTGCCTGCCCTGACCCCAAGCTGCCTGCCATCCTGTACCTTTCTGACCTGGTTACGAATCTCTTCCTGTCCTCGACCTACCAATTTCCTGCCATTCTGTACCTGCCTGACTCAGATTTGGATTACGACTCTTTGCCTGCCTTGACTTACCTTTTGCCTGCCCCTTGTACTTGAATAAACTCTGAGACTCGTACTATCCACCTCCTTTGTCTTCATCTGGGTCTTAGCCAGTGCCTTGATAGTATGAACTGGCCCTGACTGACGCAGCAGACTCGGACCAGCTCCGCAACGCTGTCTCCTTCCAAGGAGCCACCATTGGAAGACACAAGGAGTTACTTCAAAACCTCATGGATGGACTCCAGAACTTGGCAGAACACCACGACCGCGCTTTCAATGCATTGCTGGAGCAATTCTGCGGATATTCTACTTGGCAGCAAGCCTCTACGGTAACCCCCAGACTTTCAGTAACCCCGCTACCAGCGGCGCTTCTCCCCAGCCTATCTCGGCTTCCTGAGAACCCTGCTTACCTCCTCCGGAGCGATACGCTGGAGATCCAGGAACCTGCCGAGCGTTTCTCTCCCAGTGCTCCCTCATCTTCGAACTGCAGCCCTCTTCGTTTCCCTCGGATCGCTCGAAGATAGAGTATCTTATAACGCTGAAGACCGGGAGGGTTCTCACCTGGGCGACAGCAGTGTGTGAGCAACAATCCACCATTACCCTCAGTCTGGAGGAGTTTGTGGCAGAGGGTAGGAAGGTGTTTGATTCTCTGTCCGGGAGAGAGGCTGATCTGAAGCTACTCCAACTGTGTCAACTCCCGTAGTGTGGTATATTTTTGCACGTTGGACGCTGAGAGTGCCTGGAACCCGGAATCTCTTTTCGACACGTTCATTCACTAATTATTGTAGGAGGTTTAAGACGAGCTTGTAGCCCGGGAACTTCCCATGGACCTCGACTCCCTCATCGCCTTGACCTTACGGATTGATGGGCGGCTATGGGAACATAGGAGGGAGAGGTCTGTTCCCGGTCAGACTCGCCCACTGCTCCCACCTTGCCACCGAGGAATCCCGGAAGTTCCCAACGTCCACCTTACTGAGAGAATCCAATGTCACCCGAGTTCCCACGAGAATCATATTCTCAAAGTTGGACCTTCGGAACGCCTACCATCTGCTTCAGATACGGGAAGGAGACAAGTGGAAGACAGCCTTTAACTCGGCTAGCGGGCACTATGAGTACTTGGTTATGCCATTCGGACTGACTAACGCTCCCGCTGTGTTCCAGGCCCTGGTCAACGATGTGCTCTGGTACATGCTGAACTAGTTCATCTTTGTTTACCTTTCCCGTTCAGCTCAAGAGCATGTCCTACACGTCCGACAGGTCCTTCAGCATCTCCTGGAGAACCAGATTTTCATTAAAGCAGAGAAGTATAAATTCCATCGCTCCACCATCTCCTTCCTAGGATACGTCATCGATGCAGGACATATACAGATAGATCCAGACAAGGTGAGAGCGGTGGTGGATTGGCCTCAACCCTCAAATCCAATGTTTCCTGGGATTTCCTAGCTTCTACCGCCGCTTCATCCGGGGTTACAGCACCCTGGCTTCCCCCTCTCAGCACTCACCTCTAACAAGGTTCCATTCATGTGGTCTCCAGCAGCTGACCGGGCGTTCTCAGATCTCAAACATTGATTCACTACAGCCCCCATCTTAATCCATCCGACCCGTCCCGTCAGTTTGTGGTGGAGGTCAACGCCTCGGATGTCAGAGTGGGGGCCGCCCTGTTCCAGCATTCTGCCCAGGACAAAAAGCTTCACCCCTGCACTTTTCTCTCCCATCGTCTTACCCCTGCTGAGAGGAACTATGATGTGGGGAATTGAGAACTCCTCGCCATCAAGATAGGAGGGGAGGCACTGGTTGGAGGAGGCGGAACACCCACTCTTTGTGTGGACTGACAATAAGAACCTGGAATATCTCTGCACAGCCAAGCGCCTCAACTCTAGGCAGGCTCGTCGGGCCCTGTTATTCACCCATTTCAATTTCACTCTCTCCTACCACCCGGGGTCCAAGAATGTGAAGCCTGACGCACTCTCACGTTTGTATAGCCCCGTTGCTACTACATCTGACCCCAAGGCCATCCTCCCTACCTCCTGTCTAGCGGCTGTACTCATCTGGGGTATAAAGAGCATAAGTCCATAAGGCGCAGCGTTCCCAGAGGGGAGGTCCGGCTAACTGGATGTTTGTCCCGGACTCTGCCCGATCCTGGAATGGGCACATTCCTCGAGACTGACCTGCCACCCAGGCTCCAGTCTGACCCTGGCTTTCATCCAATGATGCTTTTGGTGGCCTTCCATGGTTCCTGATGTCACCACATTCGTTGCCGCCTGCACAAAATAAGACTCCCGACGAGCTCCGGCTGGCCTTCTTCAACCACTCCCTGTTCCTCACTGCCCCTGGTCCCATATATCCCTGGCCTTTGATTCTGGTCTTCCTCCATCAGATGGCAACACCACGATCCTGACGGTGGTGGATAGGTTTTCTAAAGCCGCCCATTTTATTTCCCTTACCAAGTTACCCTCAGCCAAGGAGATGGTTCAGATCATGGTGCAGCACGTCTTCTGGATCCATGGACTTCTGGTCGACATGGTCTCCGATCGTGGTCCTCAGTTCTCGTTCCAGTTCTGGAAGGTGTTCTACACCCTCATTGGGTTGTCTGCCAGCCTGTCCTCTGGTTTCCATCCCCAATCTAACGGCCAATCGGAGTGAGCCAATAAGGACCTGGACACGCCTCCTCGTTGCCTCGTTTCCGCCAACCCCACCACCTGGAGCCAGCAACTCGTGTGGGTGGAATACGCCTGTAACACCTTTCCCTGTTCGGCCACTGGTCTCTAGCCCTTCGAGTGTTCCTTGGGATATCAGCCCGTGCTCTTCCCTGACCAAGAGGAAGAAGTCAGCATACCCTCTGCCAGATGTTCGTCTGTCGCTGTTGCCGTACCTGGGAGAGAGCCCGGGCCGCTCTTCTGAAGACCACATCAAGGTATCAGTGACAGGCGGATTGCCACCGGACCCCTGCTCCCCGGTATCGGCTCGGGCAGAGGGTATGGCTTTCCACGCGGGACCTGCCCCTCCGGGTGGAGTCCCGTAAACTTTCCCCCGTTTCATCATCCCTTTCTCCATCTAAAAAATCCTTAGCCCCTCTGCTGTTCGTCTTCTGTTTCCCCACACGCTCCGTGTACATACCATTTTCCATGTGTCTGGGATTTAACCTGTCTCACAGCTTTGTCTCCTGTTTCTCCTGTAATCATATTAATATACGTAGTAGAAAGCGATGGGTAAGAATAAGCCTACATAACCAACCCATAAAGTAACATTTAACATCCATATATGGCCAGCTATGTACACTTTAACATTGATTTATCCTGCAATAGATATGGTTCATTTTTGTCTTCTTCTTCTTCCAGGGGAAAGCAATCTAAAAGTAACTGAATGTAATCAGATTACGTTACGGAGTTTGGATAATCTAAAGGTTATGTTACTGATTACAATTTTAGACAGGTAACTATAATGGATTCAAATTAGAAAGTAACCTACCCAACCCTGGCTGTAAACTTTCATTCTTAGGCTAGGTTGTAGCAA